>NC_042617.1:362754689-363416564 GCF_901001135.1 Rhinatrema bivittatum | reverse complement strand
AGTGGGGAGGGGCGAGGGAGGCTGGCTTTGGCCTGGCATACTTTCATTTTTAAGTTTCAGCTGGGAGGATTTGGGAAGCTCAGGCCGGCCAGGCAGATTTTACCCATTTCAGCAGGGAGTCATTGAATCAAGCCGGAGGCTCAGGTAGATCTTTTTTTGTAAAAACCTCTGACACTTTCATCTTAGCTGATTAAGATGAAAGTTATCCAGTCATACAAGGCTGCATACATTTTAACCTAACTGGCTTATATAGCTGGTTAGGTGTAAAAGTTATCCAGTTAAAGGTAGCCAGCTACCTCTAATTGTGGATATTCAGTAGAACATTTATTACACTGAATATCTGAGGCAGGTTATAGGGCTGACTTTAGCTGGATAATTTATCCATTCGCCAGCTTACTGATTGTAAACCCCCTTTAATTTAATTTTGTTTACAGTACCCCAGAATTCCCATTAGGACTGTTTACAGCTCACGGGCAGGAAGAGCCTACCCTAGTGCATCATGGGATAGCTTTCCCCTGAAGACTGCAGGGAGTTGCTGCATTCTGCTCAGGGACAGATTCTGTTCCAGGTGACTTCCTCTCACTTGAGGGACCTGTGAAGTCATACAAAATAAAACAACTCTGGAGGCTTCTAAAACACCTGGGGGTGCCACAAATTGCTAAACTTGTTGCTCAGATTGAAAAAGGAAGCCTGGTCTGGCTGCGTTGGTCTTGTTTTCCTCTGGTAAGTAAAGCCACTTGTGTCTTTCTAGGTAGTGATACCTTTTAAAAGAGCGAGAAAAAAATGTCATATCCCTTGAGCTTGCGAGGTCTCCCAGGCATCTCCTTCAGATGTGAAACTCCTATGAGGTCTCAAAAACCTCATGTGCTACAATAACTACTTTGTTGGCCCTTTAAAAGGTGTCACAGCCCAGCGAGGACTCCATTTGAATCCAGCAGGAATATGGCTACTAGAACTGCACGCTAAAGTAAAACCAGTTAGGACGTTCTTTTCAGGGGTAGATTGACACATGTTCCGAATCTCCTCCAGGTGGAAGCTTGGATTTTTTTTTCACATTTTATTTTACTATAATCACTGCAGTTGTTAGCACAGCACTAATCTTCACTTTGGCAGAGTGTACCACATGATATCACACCCAGTCCCCTCCTACATAGAGTAAAGGAGCATTTTATTTTTTCATGGAAAACACACACACTGTATATATATATTATTTTTCAAAACAATTTGCTTAATATTATTGTGTCCAACAGTTTATTGTGTTTTTTCACAGGGGTTTTTTTTTCCGTGGACCTGCTGACAAAGACGTCACAAGTTTAAGCACTATAACAGCCACATGTATTAAAGAGTTTTCCCCGTTTTGTGATCATTGGACGAAAGCTTGGTTCTACCTAGCCCCAAATGATGTCTGCACTGTAAACATTCATTCAGCAGGTATCGTCCTTTCTGGTCTTTCTGGAGTATGGGGGCTGACATCAGACTCAGCCTTCTGGGCTGGCGCCGCAAAGGCCGTGTCAGCGTGGTCGACATACTGCAGCTTCTGACACTCACACTGACTCTTGTTCACTCGCTGAGTGTACCTCTGGAGGCAACACCTTGTGAAGTGTTTGAAAATGAGATAAGTCAGCTCACTGACGTTCAGCACAATGCACAGCACCGAAGTGACCAGCACAAAGTAGAGGAAAATCTTTTTCTCCGTGGGCTTGGAAATGTAACAGTCCACTGTGTTGGGGCAGGGTGCCATGTCACACTTCACAAGGCGCGGAACGTTGAACCCGTTGTACAGCTTGTGGAACAGGACCAGGAAACCGATTTCAAACACGGATTTGAAGAGGAGGCTGATTATGTAAGTGCACCACAAGCCGCCGTCCATGCTGCCGGGGTCCTTGTACAGTTTCTTCTTGTACCTCTTTTCCCTGTTTTCCCGGTACGCCACGTGCAGGACGACCAGGAGGGAAGGGGTGGACACCATGATCAACTGCAGGGCCCAGAGTCTGACCTGGGAGATGGGAAAGAAGTGGTCAAAGCAAACATTCTCGCAGCCGGGCTGCCTGGCGTTGCACTCAAACTCCTTCTGTTCGTCCTTCCACACGTGTTCTGCTGCCACCACGTAGACCAGCAAGCGGAAGACGAACACAACAGACAGCCAGATCCTCCCAATGCCAGTGGAATACTTGTTGACTCCGCTTAAGAGATCTCGAAGGAATGTCCAACTCATGATGTCTGCTCAGTGGCGGCAGGAAGTCTATAAGGAAATAAGCGTCAGAGTGTCTTTATAAAGATCAACACAGTCACAGTCAAGTTGCTTGCACTTGCACAAGAAATATAACCACAATGTAAATTAAGCTACAGACTTAAGGCAAATTTATTAAGCTGTGTTAGGGCAATAATGCATGCTATTGACTAATTAGTGCACATTAATCAGTCCAAAATGCACATCATCACCCTAACGTAGCATTAGCACAGGAAAATGTTGCATGCAAATACATGCGAAGCAGCTTAATGAGCAAAGGGAATAACGCAGCTTGTGCTAAACAGCGGAAGCCGTGTTATTCCCAGAAAGTTAACTACACTTCCAGAGGTGTAGTTAACTTTCTTCTGGGAGCATTGGCAGCCTATCACGTGTGCTGATGCTCCCGGCCATGATATTAGAGGGCCTCTGGCATGAGTAAAACGCCTTTCCCCCTTCCAGGGGTGGAAGACCCTGATGTGGTAGTCTGCCTTGCCTCCCCACCCTGCCCACAGAAGCGGTAAAAAAAGATCCCTCCCTCATGCCTTGCCGTCAGGCAAAAGGGAATAGGCGCCCCCATTTGATGGACCCTCCCTTCTGATCCTCAGACAAAGGTAACTCAATGTCCCTGGGGTCCAGTGGGTGCAGGAGCAATCCCCACTTGCTTCTGCCTTGTCAGCTTGTCAGTGCCATTTTAAAAATGGCACTGGCTGACGCCTGCTACTCCGTGGTCGTCGTCCCCCCCCATGCAGAAAGGCAAAGAAGCATCTGGTCAACCGGGGCAGGAGTGAGTGGGCATCGTTCCTGCTTCCATGGGATCCCCAGGGACTTGAGCTACCTCTGTCTTAGAGGTAGGGGGTGAGGGATGGATCTCCCAAGGGGGGCAGCCCACTCCCTTTTTTTCTTGGGGGCTGGGGTTTGAGGAAGGGTCCCTTTTTTAAGTGTGGGGAGGGGGCTGGCTTTACCCCACTACCCCACCAGAGACTTGTTCCCCCAGAAGGGGGCCTTTCCCTACTGTGATGGGTCCATTATAAAATTCTCATCAAGCGTGCATGCATGCTTTTTTCACCTGCTGATCGAGCCATGGATACTGAATCTGTCCTCTTTTGTTTACAGTTCTAGGGTGGGGGATCTGGAGCAAGCGGTGGAGGGAGGAGGCGTACTGTGAGACGGCCTCATTCATGTGATAATGGGCTGGCTGAACTGGTGGCAGTCTTGGCAAACTGCTGCTTGGAAATGTGCACACAAGTAAGTATTTTAATAAGCAAGATATGCAGGTATATCAGCAAACTTTATAAAATACTTGTTTCCATGCATAAACTTAGGGTTATTATGCAACAATTATTTAATACATAAAATATATGAACCTGATTTTCAAAAGCATTTTCACACTTAAAAATGGGTTTTACCTGTGTAAATGCAGTTTATCGTGTAAGTGGGCTTTTGAAAATTGTTACAGTATATGCAATTGAAATGTTCATAGGATTTACCATCGTAAGTGCACTTTACTCAGGTAAATGGCTTTTGAAAATTGCTACAAAAGTAGCTACATTTAAACATGTAAATCCTTTTGAAAATTCACCTCGTGCACATACTTTTATAAAATAGGTGTACAAACCGTGTGGGTCCCTGCAGTCAAATATATGTGCACTGAAACATATGTGCATACTTTTGGGGTAGTTATACATCCTATTTTATAAACCACGTGGCTCGCACTGCACATTACGTTTGCCTGTGTGTGCTGAGTTACTCACATTATTGAAAATTACTCTCAATTAACCTAAATCATAGCTTAAGCCTAAATCTACTATCATTAGGAGCAGCTAGAGGCACTTCAAACGATATAGTTTAACAAAATGAAGTAAAATAGTGCATAAAAAAACAACTAGAAATATTTAAACTCCCTTAATGCTGTACACAATGCCTGAACGCCAGCAATGCCTCTAGCGGGAGGAGGCAGGACCTCGGAGGCATCAGCCATCGGGCAACAAGAACACACCGGAGGCCAGAGCAGCTCCCATACTGGGGGAAACCAGTGGGACCTTCCAGGCAGGGCTTCTTGCTGGCACTTCCACTAAATCAGGGCATTCTCTGCAGGCACTCCCCAAGGGTTACTTCTACGTTCTATTTTCTTGCATCTTTCCCCCTTAAATACAGTCGGTATCTTCTCCACTAGTATTTTGCAATGGAGAGCGGGAAGCTGCTCCCCTTGGAGACATTGGTTTTCTTGCACTCACTCATCAGAACAGGGCAGGGCGTTCATTTTTTGGTGGCTCACTTGTGGTCTTATTTGCAACATCAACAGTGCTTTTAGCCGCGGAGATGGGCTACGCACATACATTTACCTGCAGTGGGGGTGTGGAGAGGTTCTATTCTTCCACAAAAAACTATTATGCGTGCGCCTTGGCGACTGTAAATGCGTGCCAGTAGCTGCTGCGGGATAATGATCAAAGAGAAAGTTATGTGGATGCGTTCCCTTTCAAAATGTCTTTGGGTAAAAAGTGAGACACAGACTGTATGCCAATGCAGGCAGTTACAAAATTTCACCTTAAGAGGGTAATTTTCAAAGGAAAAAATCGCCTTTTACAAAACTTCCCGCAGGTAAGTTTTGTTAATTCCCCCCCCCCCCCCCCCCGGACGGAGCAGAGCAGTTCCTAGGACTGGAGGAGGGGAGAGCTTTCCATTTCCACATGTACGTTTCCATTTTCAAAAGAACGTGTGCACGTTTTCAGGAAAATATTTGCGCGGATGTCTCAGCGGGTGGGGCTCGGGCGGATGGATCTGGCGGGATGATGTTCAAAGCGCACCCAGGCGCATAAAGTCCGCCGTGGATCTTGAGGGTCACTTGGGTGCAGAGTTGCCAGCCGTGGGAGGGGGGGTGTCATTTTGTAACAGCCCACCTCAATTTGCAAGCCGTTAAATGCACCAGTTTCCAAAGCAAACCCATGCGTGGCGGCTTGCTTTGAAAACGGTCACAGCAAAACCTCCCCTGCACACGTCACGGCTGCTGATTTGTGTGGAAACCTTAGGCGCAATCCTTTTCCAGAGCTGGAGAGTGAGCAAGTAAATCCAAACCCTGTCCAGAATCCATTGTGCGCATATCGGTTGTGCAGCTTTCCAAAGGGCCGTTTCTCTGGGTTAAGCACTGTTTCAGCTGCAGAAGTCCCTTGGAAAAATGACCCTCTCTATGCCTAACTTAAATCTCTCCGACTGCATATAAAGTCAGTGATTACTTCTTGTAATAGGCATTCTTGGAGAATTACCCTCCCCTTCATAAACTTTCTGTTATGTGTTTGAAGATTGCTATCAAGTCACCCTTCCGTCTTCTCTAGGCTCCCTTGGTGTCTAATATGTCGTGATCCGCCTTGAGCAGAAATTCTAGGAAGAGGCAGAATAAACACAAGCTAATAAAATAAACTTGAGTCCTTCAAACCTAGACCTCATCTCATTTTTTGTTCCTGTCCTTTGGGCTTTCTCCCGACTCTCCAGGGTCCTTCGCCATGAAAGTTGGTCTTTAACTGAGATGGAGACGCAAGTGGCTGCAGCGTTTCCTTTGTGGGTAAGTGAGCAGCTCAGCACAAGGTTGTTTTTCTTTATTGTCAGGATGCAAATAAATGTACATGAAACAAAGCTCTTTTTTTAGCCGATTACAAAAAGCTGATGTGCATATGAATAATTAAACAAAAGCTGCTGCTGGGAAAGAAAACAGGTATTATATTTCAGTTTATGGAAACACCTGCTCTGGCTCTTACTGCCATGAAAAGGCAAGGCCATATTTCTTACAGGCAGAACTGGGCTCCATTGCACAGTTGATGTGTTTGGACAGGGGTAGGAAAAAGGAATCTCCTCTGATTAGTTTGCAAGTTTTACTTTATTATAAGAACATAAGATATGCCATACTGGGTCAGACCAAGGGTCCATCAAGCCCAGCATCCTGTTTCCAACAGTGGCCAATCCAAGTCACAAGTACCCAAACATTAGATAAATCACAAGCTACTTTTGCTTATTAATTACCGTAATAGCAGCTTATGGATTTTTCCTCTAGGAACTTATCCAAACCTTTTTTAAACCCAGTAACACTAACTGCTGAAACCACATCCTCTGGCAATGAATTCCAGAGCTTAACTATGCGCTGAGTGAAAAAGAATTTTCTTTGATTTGTTTTAAATGAGCTACTTGCTAACTTCATGGAGTATCCCCAGTCCTTCTATTATCTGAGAGAGTAAATAACCAATTTACATTAACTTGTTCAAGTCCTTTCATGATTTTGTAGACCTCTATCATATCCCCCCTCAGTCGTCTCGTCTCCAAACTGAACAGCCCTAACTTCTTTAGCCTTTCCTCATAAGGCAGCCGTTCCATGTCTCTTGTCATTTTGGTTGTCCTTCTCTGTACTTTCTCCAGTATATCTATATCCTTTTTGAGATGCGAAAAGTACCCGGTGTTGCTCAGGTAGTCTGGTCTATAACAGCCTTGTGTGTGCGTGCGCGCGTGCACCTGCATATAAGTATGTGCTAGTGCCTATGGGTGCAAGGGTCAGTGCCTGTGTATCCATGTGGATGCCTCTGCCTCTCTATCTGGGTGCCAGTGCCTGTATGTGTGTCTGCTTGTCTGTGTCCCTGTGCCTGTCTGTGCATAGGTGCGTGCATATGTGAGCCTATGTGTATATGTGAGCTTGTATGCAACTGTGTACACCTATGTGTCTATGCCTATGCTTGCCTGTCCCTGTGTCTGGGAGCATGAGAGACAGGGCTTGGCAGACAGAAAGTTTGTGTGCTTCTATGTGTCTGCCCCTATGCCTGCCTGTCTGTGTGTGGGAGTGTGGACAGGCTTCACTGACAGAGCATATTAGTAAACATTAGCTGACGTTGATTGAGTTGTCTGGTCAATAACAGCCTGTGTGTGTGTGTATGTGGGGGGAGTTTGTGGGTATGTCTTTGTGTGCTTGGGGAGTATGTGTTTGTGGGTGCCTGTACCTGTATTAGTGTGTGTCTACCTGCATGTATCTGTGTTGGTGCCTCTGAGCATTTGCGCCTGTACCTACGAATATACATGCATACCTGTATGTGTGAGTGTTTGTGCACCACAGTACTTTGCAGACAGAGCACATTGTCTATGGACAGTGCACTTTCCACTGTTTGTTTCAGGCACAACTTGGTGACCACAGACAGACATGAGAGTGTGACTGACTGACTGACTGACACAAGCCTTTGATATAGATAGATAGTCATTAAAACTGCAATAGATGAATCATACAGTGAGCTCAAGGGAGGGATTTTCTTTTCTTTGTGCCTTTTCTACTGATGTGTTCCCAAGTTTTCTTGATAGATGATACTGAAGACTACACTACAGTGCTTTATGCTTCCTGGCACTGTCTTCAGACCCATTTGTGCCCCTTCAAAGAGTGTAGTTGAAGTTACATTATGTTCTCAATCACTTCATTCAGGTACCTTGCCCACAAACAGAAAATTGTTTATGTATTCATTCATTAGCAATATCATTTTTTCTTTATGTATTCCTGTGAGTAGGTAGTGGGATTTTAACAAGAAGAACTGCATCATGAAGAAAATATGTATTTCACCCAGATTCACGTATCATGTGCTGGCGGAATAGCTGGGTGGTTGCGACAACTCACGGAGCTCTGATATCCGGTGGCCCTAGCGTGTGACCCTTCTGCAAGTTATGTATAACTTCCTGGGCTCTGACTTGGATTGACTCTGTGTCCTCTGCATCAGGGACATGGTTACCTATGTGCATTAATTGGCACAGCACTGTGCAGCCTCACAGACTGATCCAATTGACAGGGCTATTTTTGAAGGCTGTCCCCCAGCTGCCAGATGTACCATTATTCAGAAGCTGAAAAAACACAAGGAAAAAGAATTGTTTGATACAGAAAGGAAAGGCCTAGCAGTTTCATCGCTGTGAATTACAGCAAACCAATGTTTCCCCAACCCTATCCTGAATATCCGTATTGAATATGTATGAGATAGATTTGCGTGCACCAGAGAGCCAGTGGCTATCCCCAGGCTGGTGAGCTAGGCCTCCAGGATTGGGCTGGGAAATGCTACCGTAGACTGCAGTTGTAATGCTAACACTATATTCCCGGAAAGCTTTTCTAACGAATGCTACAAGACCGATGCTAAATGATATGAATCTGTGTGAAGTGTATGCACAGCTTCAAAAGATCTGACTTTTTATGTAATGTTTTGCTCTGTACGGACTTGTTACGATCCCCCCTGTTGCTGCGCTACAGGTGGTCTCTAACCTTCCACCGGAGGCCGCTCTGAAGCCAGGGCCTCGCCTGTGTTCCATCCGGGACTTGCTCCAGGGCCTGAGAGGCCTAGCTGTGCCTGTGGCTTGCATGCCAGCGTTTGGACTTCCTGTTTGGCGACGCCCTTCTCCTAGGGGCCGGCCCGCAGCTCTCTACCCCACTTATAGGGCCAGCGGTGGGCGGTCCTGGCAAGCTCCTCCCAGGGAGTTGCCTTCTACCTCCAGTATATAAGGACTTCCTTGTCATTTGCAACGGGCCTTCGGATCGGGCTCTACAGTCGTCTGTAACCTTGCCGATCCAGGTCTTCCGTGATCGCCTATGCCTTGATGGGTCCCTGTCCAGTGTCTCTGCCTTGATGTCTGTTCCTGACCTTGCCTTGATGTCTGTTCCTGAAGCTGCCTGATTCCGTTCCTGTTCCAGTTCCGGGTGTTCCGCCCTATGTCCTCGTCTGGTTCCTGAGCCTTCTGTCCTGTTGGGCCCTGGAGTGGCCAACAGGAGGGATTCGTCCCCCGGGCTCTTGAGCTTCCCTGCCTGCCAGCCGAAGGGGCTTCGGATGTCAGTATCCCAGCATCGGAGTCCCTGCTCGCCTGGATCTTCCGCTTTGTCTTCCCTGCACCCTCCTTTCCTCAGCGTGGTCCGCGACCAGCCTTCCTGGGCTGTGTAGGGCGTGTCTGGGACGGGGTGGTCCGCGACTCAGTCCCACAGGTGGGCTGAGTAGGGCGCCCTGATGGACAGTGCCATGTTTCCTTCCAGCCTTGTCTATGATGTCTGCACCTGCCTTGTCTATGATGTCTGCTTCAGCCTTTGCCCTGATGTCTCCAACATCTTGCTTCAGCCTGTCTTGGATGTCTGCTTCAGCCCCCGTCTGACGTCTTCAGTGTAAAGGACTCTGTCTGCCCTCGCCTCTGTCCGGCCTGCTGCCCATTGCCGTTCCCAGCGGCAGGTCCGAAAGGGCCGGGAACAGTCGGAGGACCGTTCATCAGTCAACTTCCCAGTGTTGGCTACCATGGGCGTGCAGGTCCGGCTGAGGGTCAGACTCTGTGCCTGCTTCTGTACCCGCCTGGCTCACCATGCCTGCCCAGCTCACCTCCCACGGTGTGGCTGGGGCTCCTCCCTAGATTTTGCCGTGGCCCAAGGGCTCACCACCAGCTCAAGACGACCGCGCCCGCGCGCGCTCGTAACAGGACTGATGTCTCTCTCTCTGCCCCTAACCATTCCCGAAAGCCCCATCTCTCTTCCTTTCCCACCCTCAGCTTTCAGAATGACACCATGAACTGTGCTCGGGCCCCCCCCCCCCCCCCCCCGGGTCTCCCGTGAGACAAGAAGGGCCGCAGAAACCCCCTTCTTCCCACGAATTTTGACAGTGTCCACAGAATTGCCCTGGAAGGCATCCACAAACTTCGGCTGGGCTGTGAACAGGAAAGCTGTCCTGCTGCAGGTTGCAACTCCTCCCCAGCCTGTGCTAACTGGGTTGCAGGAAGGAGAGGAGAGCAGCCGCGGCAGACTGAGCCCGTGTGCTCCTCTTCTGCTGCCCAGGGCCAGAGTTGGCTGAAAGCTGCGGCCAGGGCCTGGCAGCAGAGGAAGAGGACGCTGCCCACATGCTGCCGCTGCTCTCCTCCTGTTTCCGCAGCCCAGGCAGTGAAAGGGGGGGGAGGGGAGGAGTACTTGGGAAGGAGATGGGTGGGGGAGGGGGGTTAATAGAGAGGGTGGAGAGGAGTTGAGTTCAGGGGCCGGTGGGGGTTTGAATAGAGAAGCTTGAGTGATTGATTGAATACAGGATCCGGCAGGGATCTGAATAGAGGGAATGCTCTTCAAGTTAAGGGGTCTAGAGTCTGAGTTGGTGGGGCATTTTTATGGTTGTTATAGAGGGATGGTAACATGATTTACTATTTTTATTGTTTTAATGGATGTACTTTGTTTTATTGTTTGTATGACTTTAGGTGCTAGATAAACATGTACATCACTTAAGAAATTTTTACCACAAAATTGGAAAGCGAATAATAAATTTTATAAATAAACAAACAAATAAATAAATAAATATGTAGGGGTAAGGGATGTCGAGTAGAGGGGTTGTTGGCAGTTTGAACAGAGGAGTCAGTATGTGTAGGGAGCTGAATAAAGGGGTCAGTGTTTGTTTAGGGAGCTGAACAGAGGGGCCTGGCAGGGGTTTGAATAGAGGGATCAGTGTGAGGGGTAAAGAGAGCTGAGAGGCCAGTGAGTGTTTAAGGAGGTGAATAGAGGGGACTGGCAGGGGTTTGAATAGTGGGGTCAATGTGTGTTTAGGGAGGTGAATAGAGGGGCCTGGCAGGGTTTTGAATAGTGGGGTCAGTGTGTGTTTAGGGAGGTGAATAGGGGGGCCTGGCAGGGGTTTGAATAGTGGGGTCAGTGTGAGTTTAGGGAGGTGAATAGAGGGGCCTGACAGGTGTTTGAATAATGGGGTCAGTGTGTGTTTAGGGAGGTGACTAGAGAGGGTTGTCGGGGGTTTGAGTAAAGGGGCAGTATGTGGAGGTTAAATGGAAGGATTTGAGGGTGGAGTGTGTGAAAGGGAGTGTGGGGGAGAGTTCATGGGTGTGTGGGGGTACCTGAGATGGGGACAGGAAGAAAAGGAGAGTTTAAGGACCATGGGGTGGGGAGAGGGGCAAGGCATCAGAGAAGGGACACCTTCCGCTCTGGATCCCAGAACCTCCTCTTTTACCTGTAATCTTGAAGACGTAAGTCCTTGCTTCTAATCATCTTATGATTTCACAATGATTTGCTGCCTTAATTTTGTTGTTTAAAATATCCATTTATTGAAACTGATTTGGAGATTGTTGTATCCCCCGATGAACAACACAGTGGAAATCGCAGAATAAAAGATACATTAAATAAAATAATAAGATTCAGACAGCAACCAACAAAGACATTGAATTTTACTGTCTGGGAAAACAAATAAGCAGAGGGGTAACTCGCTGTTGTGGCTGTTACTCCCCTTAACCAATAAGCCTGAATCTTTTGATGCAATTCCCAACATTGCTCTCTGCTTCAACGGCAAGAGGTGACAGAGAATTGGACTCAAACAGCAACCAACAAGGGCCCTGACTTTGATGGTCTGGGAAACTGATAAGTATGAGGGGACTTGTATGGCACGACAGATGCTACCAGAAGCTTGCTGGGCAGACTGGATGGACCGTTTGGTCCTTTCCTGCTGTCATTTCTATGTTTCTATGTAAGAACTCACAGGGCCGCTGCAAGGGTATTAGGCACCCTAGGCGAACCTTCTGCCTTGTGCCCCCCCTCCCCAGTCCAGGCCTCAGCTCCGGCCCCGACCTCATTCACTCAGACAGGCCCCCTCTATTACACACACTTACATTCCTTGTCTCATTCACACACACACCCTTACACAGGCTCCCTCCCTCTCTCTCACTAACACCATTGCTCTCTTGTACACACACAAATCCTCTCACGCATAAACAGAGGCACCGCTCGTGGCCGAGTCTCTACTCCTCTCAGCCATGAGTGGGATAGGCGCCACTCGTGGCCCCACATGGCTGCTCTTTGCCGCCCCCTACTGGCTGGCGCCCTAGACAACCGCCTAGTTTGCCTATTGGGAAGCGCCGGCCCTGTGAACTCAGAACTTCCCTCTCTGCCCCCTCCTCACTCCCATCACCACCTTCTCACCATTCTGTTTTCCCCAAGTTCCCAGAACCTTCCTCCCTCTTCTACTTGCCCAGTCTTCCCACCTATCCATACCCAATACTCCCTCCTCTTCTCCCTAACTCCAATCCTCCCTCCCGCTCCTCCAACCTGAAATCTCTTCTCTCCGATGATGTCACACAGCCGGGTATTTAAATTCCAGCTGCCAACACAGGATTACCTCAGCAAAGGTCGCATGCCAGTCTTCATCCTTGCTCCAGCCTTTAGCCTTGTTCCAGCCTTTAGCCTTGTTCCAGTCTTCAGCCTTGCTCCAGTCTTCCGCCTTGGTCTTGTCTTCTGTCTTGCTCCAGCCTCATCCTTGCTCCACATCCATCTTCAACTTCAGCCTCAGCCTTGCTCCACATCTGACTTCAGCTTCAGCCTCAGCCTTGCTTCACGTCTGTTTTCAGTTTCAGCCTTGTCTGGTCTCTTGCCTTGGCCAGCTATTCGGTTTTGACCATAGTCACAGTCTTCTGGATTTATCATAGTCTGGCTCGTGCAAAGACTCATTTGCCCGCTGTTGGTGCAGCCCTTATTTCTGTCCACAAGGTTGCATCAGTTATGCCACTGCAAGAGGGGCTCATGCTCACGTCACTCACAACCGGTTGCTGAGGCCATGAGCTCAATGAACGCGTCCCCGCAACTGGCCATCACTATGTTGGCCACCCAGATGCAGAAACAAAAGACTGAATTGAATGGTCTGCTGAACAGGTTCATGCAACAGGCCCAGCAGCAACTTGAACAAGTAATGATCTCAGTGCTTAGATGTGATACAAGCCCAACATCCGACCTCAGTCCCAGTACCAGCTCTGGCAAATCCTGCACCAGCACCCATTTGGACCATGATACAGCTTCCACCACCACTGAGGTATAGTGGGGACCTCAAGGAATGCAGAGGGTTCCTCAAACTCTGCAGAATGTATTTTGAATTACAGCCGGCATATTTTTTTTTGTTTGCGTCAAGATTATGTATATGCTTTCCCTATTGGATGGGCTCGCTCTTGCCTGTGCTTCTCCCTTGTGGGAACAAGATGACTTACTCCTCAGGAACTTTGATAACGTCCCACAACAATTTCGCCTGATCTTTAACCATCTCGGTCATGTCTCGTCCGCTGCCACAGAACTTCTTCATATTCATCAAGGCACTTGCTCAGTTAGCAATATGCAGTAGAATTTCATACCCTATCTTTTGAACTCTGTTGGGACAAAGATAGTCAAACTGCCATTTTTTGGCAAGGTTTATCTGGGAGACCTTTCCCCGACCCTAGAAGCACATATTGCCTTGGCTATTCGAATAGATCTGAGATTTCAGGAACAAGCTCGAGAGAGAAAGAGCTCCTATCAGGCTACTCCTGTAGCTCCTAAGTCTGCTAAGTCACTCGGAGTCTTCCCCAAAACCACCAAAGATTGTTGCCTTCAAAGAGCCCATGCAGTTGGGTAACATCCGACTTTTGGTAATTGAAAAACAAAGGCAAAGATGGCATAACCTCTGCCTTTACTGTGCAGCCAAGAGACATTTTTTCATTTGGTGCCCCAAGAGACCGAGAAACTCCGAAGAAACAAGTCTAGTTGGGAGGGCAGTTCTTCACCATCCTGCTTCCCCTCCATAATTGATGGTACCAGTGTCCCTCACCTTTGGGAAATACTCAGTTCAAACTGAAGCTTTAATAGATACTGGAGCCGGAGGCAACTTTATTCAGGATTCGCTGTTATGCCAATGTGGCTGCCCTACTACTGGCTTGACTACTCCTCATATTATTTCTTCCATTTTTGGATAATCCTTACCCGGCCACAGGACCACAACCACCAATATGATATTCACTTCTATGTGTTACCTAAGGCATCCAGTCCTCTTGTACTTGGATGACTTGACTTAGACTCCATCATCCAGCCATCAACTGGAGCACCTTACAGATCAACCACTGGGTCCATCTTGCCGGGAAAATTGTGCCACGTCATCTTCAGGTGCTCCGCTTTAGATTACCTTGCCTGAAGTATCAGATCTACCACTCCTGTATACATTCTGTTCCAGCTGATGTTATGAAATGTGCCCAGGAGCCCTAGCATTTTGCAATTCTGCCAACCACCCCAAATCTCCGAAGTCAAATGTCATGGAGGTAGAAGCCACTGCCAAGTCAGTAGGGGCTGTCCTCAATCAACACAATAATCTTGGAACTTATAACTCATGTCTTTCCTCTGTCAAAGGATCCTTGTCTGTGGAACAGGACCAGTCCATGAATACATCTTCATGTCAACTTTGAAATCTAAGATTCCCTGAACATCATATCAAGACCCCCTTGAGTTTCCTGATGGAATCGATATTTTTTCAACATTTCCCCAGAAGCCGAAGAAAAGAGGCTTGATAGACTTATAGGAGGTGTTACTGTTATGTTTACTGCTCACGGGTTGGCCCCGTGAGCGGTAAACTCACCCTGACAGTGAGTTTACCACTTCACTCACCCTGACGCCACCAGCTGAAGACTGCCGCCACTCCTGCTCCCCTGTTAGGTGCACATGGCGCATGGCACACACCAAGTTATAAAGGTCCCTTGGCAGGAACCTATGCTCTCAGCACCTTCCGATGTTATCAGACAGCTGAGTATTTAAACCCCAGCCTTGCAACACAGGATTGCCTCAGCAAAGATTACCTGCCAGTCTTTAGCCTTACTCCGGTCTTTAGCCTTGCTCTATGTCTGCCTTAAGCCTCAGCCTTGCTCCACGTCCATCTTCAGCTTCAACCTCAGCCTTGCTCCATGTTGGTCTTCAGCTTCAGCCTCAGCCTTGTCTGGTCTCTAGCCTTGTCTGGCTCTTTGGATCTGACTGTAGTCACATCCTTCTGGTCTTATCATAGCCTGGCTCGTGCAAAGACTTTTTTGCCCACTATTAGTGCAGATCTTAGGGCTCTGCCCACAAGGTTGCATCAATTGCACCAAGGCAAGAGGGGCTCATGTTCACATTGCTTGCACCACAAAGAAGGTCATTATTAGTCAATTTGATGTAAATATTTTATCGCGGCCAACCGAGAAGGGGGACAGCAGCAATAAAATAACACCTCATTGAAATGCGTTAGATGTGCAGCGGGAGGTCTGGGGCTCTAACACGGCTCCAAAGCTCCCGCCACACATTTAAAGTGACAGGAAAAAACATAAAAGTCGCAGCAAACGGGAACTTTGAACAGGGGTCAGCACTGATCCTTGTCAACCCAGAGCTCCCAGTCCATGGCAGCTCCAACTCCCCTAAAATGTAAAATAAATAAATAAATAAAAGAGCTGCATGGCAATGGCCTCAGCCCCCCTTCCCCCCTCCCCAAACACAAAAGTCAAATGTGGCCCTGACCTCCAATCCCTATCCCCCACACCCCCAAAATGACATTGATGTCCCTCTCCCACACACCCCCAAATGACAGTGACAATCCCCTGATGCAAAAAAAAAAAAAAAAGGTCTTGAGCCAGCTCCAGCCTCGAAAGAAACAAAAAAAAGTAGCGTCCCTGCCCCCTCCCACACCCCACATACCTAAAAATGGATCCTGTGTCAGAGCCAGGCCCACTCTTGCACCCAGCTTGGTCGGCACCATATTCCAAAATGGCGCAAACCTAACCATACCCCCGCCATGTGACTGGGGTAAGTTCCAAGGATCAGAACTCGGCCAGACTGTCACTTGGGGGGAGGGGGAGGGGAACACCACTGTCACTTAAGAGCTGGGTGGTGGGGGGTATGGACTGTTGGGGGCCATCACTATCACTTGGCGGGGTGGGGGGTATGGATTGTCGATGTCACTTGGAGGTGGGGGAGAGGGATGTAATTTGGGGGGGTGGGGGTAAGGACTGTCAGTGGCCATCAATGTCACTTGAGGGTGGGGTGATTGGGGGCCAGAGCCGGGGTACATTTTACTTTTGTGCTTCAGGGGTTCAGGGCCGTCACCATGCAGGTCTTTTTTTTTTTTTTATGTTTTGGGGGAGTCAGGGCCACCTCGACTGGTGGACCTGGGTTGAGATGGGGGTCAGCATTGATGCCCCCTCAACCTCCCTGTTTACATGTGACTTTTTTTTTTGGGCCAGTGGTCCTTTAAGTCATAGCGGTTGGGGCATCTATTGCGTTAAAGAGCTGCTCGCTGTGTTCTTTTGTCCTGTGGTGTTAGCCTGCGAGACAAAAGACCACACCATACAGCCGTGATCCTTTTTTAAAAGGAGGTGTCCCACTATCGCGGTGAAAACCCCCCATGATAGTGGGATCCCTCCTGCGATAAAACATCATGGCTTGATGCATCTAGGGCTAAGATAGCCGGCTATATTCAATAGTGTAGCTGCACTACTGAATATACCTCCAAAGTTAGCCAGATAAGTGACTGAATATACACAATTGTGAGTGAATATTCAGCAGTGCGCCTAGAATCTAAGTTCCATGTTTAATTTTAAGCAAGCACTGAACATCCTAAGGTGTGAATATCAGGTTGTTGAATGGCTAAATATATGTACATAAAACTTTATCCATTTCAAAACAATGGTACAACTTATGCCATATGGTCTACACATCTGTACTGTTCTATAATTTAGGTGCAAGCATAGATTTGTAACAGACACCCCCCCCCCCCAAATGCCTTTTTTTGGAGCAGCCAAATGTATGCATGTTATGAACAATATGCACATCATTTTATTTTAACAAAAATTCTCTTTAGCGCATTCAGTCAATTTAAATAACTTTTAAATAAATAAATAAATAAATAAATAAATAAGTGCAGAACTCCTTATCTTATGATGGAGGCAAACTAGCTAATTTAATATTGCAGGACATGATAGAGGGTAAAAGAAACAGAGAGTAGTCAGAGACGATAACATAAAAAATTGGTTCTATGTCATACACCAATATGAAAGCTTGATCCCAGGGCTCCTATCTTCCACTTCGCTATCTCTTGCAATTGCGGCATCACTTGGCCTCTGAGCTCTGTTTGCACGCACTCTTATCTCAGAGGAAGTCCCAGTGACGGCGTTACCTAAAAAAAAGATGGATTTAAACCATTTTTCCTTCACCAGCAGAGATGTAATCTGCGCGGTGGGCCTGGATGGGGAGGAGGTGCCCGAGCGCATGGCGGCGGCCACAGTCCGCAAAACCAAGAGAGATGAGAGGGAGGATGAAATGATGGTCTGCTACCCAATCCGAGTTTTGCTGCTGGTTCACTGAAGTGCAGCAAGATATGGCGACACTATTCTCTGAAGATGGAGCGCTGGTAGCTGAGGTGAAGGCAGACGTTGCTGCTCTTGGACACTGCGTGGAGGAGGTGGAATCACTCTCTTGGATAAGCAGGCAGCGGATCTCACTGCATACCAGAAGGAGGGGCAGGCCCTATCGTCCTTGATTCAGGCTATGGAGGATAAACTCAAGGACTTTGAGAATAGGTCCCGTCGAGCTAATCTGCATTTTAGAGGAGTTCAGGAACTCTCTGAATTTGCTGATTGTTTTAAGACAGAGACCAGCATTTGCACAATCATATTGGAAGCTGAAGAGGATGTTGCGCACACCACTAAGACTAAACTGGACAGAGCATATAAAGCTGTAGGTGGTGGCTGAAGAGGTAACCTCCTGAGGGACATAGTGGCCTGTTTTCACAATTTTGCTATCAAGGGAAAAGTGGCTCAGATAGCTAGAAGAGTGGGACAAGTTCTGTGGCATGGCCAAAACGTTGAAAGGTTGAAGTGTTCCAGGATCTATCAGCGACTGCTATCAAGAAGCGAAGGGAATTTCGTGGAGTTATTACCACTCTGCGAAAATCAGGGATTAAATATCACTGGCTATTTCCCTTTGGATTTCAATTTTCTATACAGGGCAAGTCTGCTAAGGCGCAGACTCTAGCAGCAGCTATGGATTTCCTGCGAGATATGGGTGTCATGGTGCCGAAGAGTCACAGGCTTCCCTCAGCAAGTTCCAGCTCAAAAGGAAGGAGGATCAGACCTGTTGGCAGAAGGAACCCAGCTCAGGCCAATGCCTACAGCAGCAATCGGACAATCCCTCATCACCTGGAACAGCGAGCGTGTGACGTGACAATCTGTTGGATCCTGAAGGACCTTTGGAACACTAATAACTTTGTTGCCTCCTCAGTGTGTGGCTGCTTTATGCCCCTTTGAGTTCTTAGATATGCTGGGGTTGGTAATTGCGTGGTTGCGAAGTTGCGCAGTTATAAGTTTTAGGAGTGGAGCTGGGGTGATAGTTGTTTTGCTTGGATGTGGTAATTCCTCTGAGGGGAGGAGGTACTCTGATTGGAGTTCTGGTATATTTGGGAGGCTGTGAATGGGGAGTGGGGTGAAATGGGAGGGTGGGGCTGGTGGGGGTACATTGGTTGTTGCTTGGGGGAGGGGAGGGAGGGGTGGGTGTGTGTTCTTTGGGAAGCTTTGGCTGCTGACGTCCGATACTGTACATGTATGTACAATCACAGGCTGGCGCTCGCTTGGACACAGGATATAGGATGAGGGTGCTAAATATATTGTCTCTGAATGTGAAGGGCCTGAATAATGCGAGGAAACTGAAATTATTGTTTAAGGAGGTGGAGATTATGAAAGCCAATATCATTTTCTGTCAGGAAATCCATATTAAGGCATGACACTGTACTTTACTGCCTTCCAGAAAATTCCCTACACAATATTTCTCTGTGGCTTCTAAGGAGAGTAAATATGGTGGAGTGCTTATCTTGTTTGCAAATAACCTAATAGTGGATGCTAAAGCACTGATCAGGGTTTTGATGGGCAGATCTCTGATTCTGAAAGTGCTGATTCATGGGGAACTATTCACATTGGTTAATGTTTATGCCCCAAACACTGGCCAGGGAACCTATTTGGATTCATTATCTACCACACTATCTGGATGGGTGGAAGGACACATCATAATGGGTGGTGACTTTAATATGACTGTTACCCTTTTTTGGATAATTCAAGTGGGGGGCACTATGCTTTACGGTCACAGAGGCAGAGGCTGAAGGTGCTGATGGATACTTGGGGATTGGTTGATGTGTGGTGACTAAAGAATTCTACAGCAAGGGATCATACTTTCTACTCTAAGCCCCATAAGTCCTATTCTAGAATTGACTATTTTTTAATAGATAAAGGGCTAGCGGGTAAAGTTGTGAATGCAGGTATTGGTAATATAATTTGGTCCGTCCACGCTCCAGTGTGAGTGGATTTGAGGGTGGGTAGAGAACCAATGAGACAGACTTTTTGGAGGCTTAATGAAGAACTGCTTGTAGATAAGTCCTTCACTGCCAGCCTTATAGCAGATATTGAGGATTGTTTAAATGAAAAAGGGGATGTGAGTTCTGCAGTAATTTGGGAAGGGCTAAAAGCGGTTATTAGGGGTAAGTTGATAAATAGAGCCTCTTATTTAAAGAGAGAGAAGGAACTGACTAGGGTCCAACTGATGCTTCGGATTGGGAAATTGGAAATTAAACATAAGAGAAGTAGTGATAGACCCACCCTTTCCCTCCTGGAAGCAGTAAGACAGGAAATGAGAGCTCTGGACATTGCTGAGTTGGACGAAACAGTCATTTTTTTTATTTGATAATAAAGCAAGCAGGCTGTTAGCTAGACACCTAAAAGATCAGTGTTTGCTTTACCAGATTCCTAAATTTAAGAACAGAGAGGAGAATTTTCTATATGAAAATTCACAAATCTCTAACCGATTTGCCATATTTTATGTGGAGCTCTATTCCTCAGACTCTACCATTAAGGAGGAGAATTATAGAGAATTATCTCCAGGGTGTCATTACCATATCTTCTAGAGGAGGTGAGAGAACACCTGACTGCTAAGATTGGGGAAGAGGAGGTTTTGGAAGCAATCATAGAACTTAAACTGGGGAAGGCCCGGGCCTAGACGGGTACACGGCCAGATTTTATAAAGCTCGTAAGCAGGCACTTGTTAAACCTCTCATGGTGATGTCCAACTTCCCGAGGGATGGAGGACATCTGCCGCAGGGCTCAAATATAGCCGGCATTACTGTGATTGCCAAGGGAGGACTTGATACCCTGCTTTGTGGATCGTATAGACCCAGCTCCCTAATCAACATCGATCTCAAGATTCTTGCTAAGATTTTAGCCCAGAGGTTAGGTGTGGTAGCTCCTTTTCTTATCCATGGGGATCAGTCGGGATTTGTCCTGGGTAGATTAGGTGGAGATAATGTACTTAGGGTCTTAAATACCATGTGGTGGGTCCAGCAGCAGGACATGCTCGCCGTATTGTTGGCGGTGGACACTGAAAAAGCATTTGACAGTGTATACGGGTCATAATTTTTCAGGTTCTTACCGGTTTGGTTTGGGGTCCAATTTTCTGACATGGGTGAAGGCTTTCTATCATCACCCGACAACGAGCATACGGGTTAATGGGGAGTACTCTGATTTTTTGAGGTAGAATGGGGCACGAGACAGGGGTGCCCACTATCCCCCCTATTGTTTGTCCTCTTTCTGGAACCCTTCGCTGCCTAGATTCAGGCTAATGATAGAATCGCTGGGGTCCGAGTTGAGAAGCAATCTTAAAAGATGACTTTTTTTGCAGATGATCTATTATTTACTATCATGGATCCTGAGCAGTCCCTTCCTCTTTTGTTAAGGGAAATGAGGAAATATGGGACAGTCTCAGGATTTAAAGTGAATGATGATAAGTTGGAAATTCTAAATTTGACACTTGGGAGTGAGGTGGTGCTCGGTCTGATGGAACGCTTACCCTTCAAATGGACTGGAGAGTGTGAAATATCTAGGGATCCGATTAGGAGTGGACTTGAGGAAATTGTTCGATATTAATTATGGACCCCTTTTGAAAGGTATATTTGCCGATCTGGAAAAATGGGAACGATTACAGCTGTTCTGGTTAGGTAGGATTCAAGTTATTAAGATGAACATACTGCCCAGATTATGTTAGTTTTTCAGACCCTCCCGATATTTATCCTGATTGGGTTTCTACAGGACTGGCAAAAAAAGCTTCTCAGATTTATTTGGAAGCGGAGGCCACCAAGAGTGGCACGAACAGTTCTATGTCATTTAAGCATCAGGGGGATTTGGGGGTTCCTAACCTGGCCCTTTATTATGCTGCTTCCCAGCTGAGGGCGACACTCACATGGCATAGTATGACTATCCATAAATTATGGACTATGATGGAGCAGTATTTCGTGGGTCTACCTTCCATGGAGTGTTTGGTCTGGTCGCTGGACAGCATTACTGAACTCTTGAAAAATATCTCCCTGTTTTCCCAGGTCACACTTACAATGTGGGCACAATATAGGAAACAGTTAGTAGGGGACTGTTTATTTTGGTCCCGTTCATCTTTTTTACTTAATAAATTATTCCCTCCAGGGATGGAGAGATCTTCCATAGCTTTCTGGAGGAGAGTGGGGATTGAACAGCTGGAGCAGGTGTGGGATGGGAATTCAATTTATTCATTTTAAGTGATATCCTGGCTATATCCACTTGTTGAGAAAGACAGATTTGCTTACCTCCAGTTGCTATCATTTGTTAGGTAATGGGAGATTTTACAAATGCTTCAGAGAAGTAAATCCATGTTTGAAGTTTACTGCTCCAAAGCGGATAAAGTAGGTCAAGTAATCTGTAAAATATATGTGCTATTATTGGGAGAGGTGACTTTGAAACTGAAACATGTGTTAGCCTGGGAAAGGGATATGCATTTGCAACTTGAGCTTTCTGATTGGGACTTGTATTACCAATTGACTGAAAAGAGCCTGGTTTCTTCAGGAGTCATTTAGCATGGCTATAAACTGCTTTATCGTTGGTATCTCACTCCTGCTAGATTACATAGAATGTTTCCAGGGCTGGACAACTGATGCTGGTGCCAGTGTGGGGAGCAGGAGTATGCTAAAGTGATTGATTATTGGAATATGGTTCTAGCTTTCATATTTGAAGTCATGAAGTGCAAGATTGAAAGAAATACTAGATTATTGTTACTCTTTAGAGATGTATGCACTTTAGACAAGATGTTTTGTCACCTAATCCAATTTTTTATTGTGGCAGCTCGATATGAATTAGCTGCTTGGTGGCACAAACCTGAGATTCCTCGGAAAATCAATATTCAGTCTAGACTAGCTAAGCTATACACTATGTATAGACTAGCAGCTCATATTCATGATACACTCCCATGATTCGAAAGATCATGGGCACCATATGTTAGGTGTCAGAAGGCTCAGAATTTGAGGTCGGTGATCTCAACAGAGGATGAGTTGGGTTACACACGTGTACATTGTCAGCCGCTGAGGCTTCGTAGGTAATCTTGGGAATCATAGGGGAGGGAAGGAAAGGGTGGGTGGGTGTATATGGGGGAATAGAGGAGGGAAACATACAGGATTATGAGCTTACGCTTTCATGTCACACATCTTTATTTCTTATCTTTGTTACAATTTTGTCCTGGAAATTGACAGTTCTGGAAAGTTGCACTGTATTGGTATCTCTTGCTACGATGTTATGTGCCTTGTCGTTGTGACTTTGATTTTGCATAATAAACAATCAATTAAAAATAAAATTGGCCAAGATCAGGAAACATGGGTGAAAGTAACAAAAAGGAAACATGCGTACAGACAAAACTGGTGCACTATAGTTGTCAACTTTTGTTTTGCAGACTGTACTTGATGACTGAAAATTTTCGGTCCTATTTCAAAGCATCTGACCTCTTCTCTGAGAGAAAAAGTTTATCTTTTTTCATATTATCATGTAATTTGTTTGTGTCTTTATTGTTCCCCACTTTGAACTTTGTATACATGTGGGTTACACATGTTTTAAATAAGTAAATAGATGTCAAAGCAAATGCACTAAATATTAATACTTTACATGTTAGTGTGAGGCCTACCAGGTACCTAGCAATGGTGGTAGGTCCTAGAAATGTGTTGGAGTGTGGAGCTCATTTATATGATCTATCCCCACTTGGAGGGATCTTTCTAAAAATATAAAAGTGCTCACTCAAGGATTACTAGAAGGACTTGAAGTTTTGGAACTGGAGTTGAAGAGTTGGTAAAAGGGAGAGGTAGCGCGTCTATTAGGCTGTTCTCTGAGAAGAGACCTTCCATGTCCAAAACTGGAGCACAGGACAAGGGTCCACTTGTCTTGTGACACAGGAAAAGTGGTGTTGGTTTTGTTCAGAAGTCTGCATCTTCAACCAGAGGAGGGTATACATCCCAGGTTGGAGGGAAGGCATATCAATCCATGGAGGTGCAGGGACAGTCTGTAAAGAAACAGAATCCCATCTCTGCTCTTAAAGAAATCTTGGCATGCAGAGAAAGCCAAATGGGACTTGAGGAGCTCCAAGTGTTCTGTTTTGTAATGTTTTTGTGAGTGAATGTAAAATCCAGATTTTTGACTGTGTTTCAGAAGAGATTTTTATCAATCATTAGCATTTTTTCAAGTAAACTTTTCTATTTTTGGAACATTTCTTGGTGTGACTTTTATTTGAGTGACTATGTGTTGCATCCGTCAGTCTTCGATGGCTTCGCCCCGCCTACACCTCTCTACTTGCGGCTCCTCCTGCTCACCTTGGACTGATGGCCGCCGCGGCGTCTGCTTGCCGACCTCTCCGGTGTCCCCGGACTGGCTATGGTGCTGCCTCCCGCCATTCTCCTTCAAGGTACCTCTAGGGCGCACGCGCTGCCCTCATCTTTATTTCCACGTTGGCGCGAACCTCAGGGGCGTCCCCCTGTTCTGACGTCACGACTCCAGGGTATATCTGCCTACTACATTTGCTAGCTCGTTGAGTTAACAACGGAATTCAAACGGATGGGATTCGCTGTCTGTTCCTAAGCTATTCTGCCACTCCAGCTCTACTGGAACTCATACTATCCTTCGGGGTCACTAACAGGGTACCCGTTCCTCGGGGGCCTCTCTGCTTCTTTCAGGCGCTATCAGGAAACTGGTACTCGCTCCTCGAGGCCCCATGTTCCCTGTGTTGCTGCCTGCATCCTATACCTTCTACTTGGAAGAACTAACTACAGTCACCATCTGTGAGTACAGAAAACATCTCTCTCTACAGTACTGCCTCACCGGAATCAGGTACTCACTCCTCGAGGGTCTGCCCTCTGCTCCGGTGCCAGACCTCTCGTCTAGTGGAATCTCTGCTACTGCTAGTGAGTACAATGCTACCAAGTCTCTCTGCTCTAAGGGATCAGATAATCGATCCTCGAGGGCCTGCTCTCCCTGTCTCGGAGCTCTCCTATTCTACTTGGGACTCTGTAGGCTAATTCTACTGTGTGCTCATAACTCTCAGTTTCTGTTCCACTATAGCACTGTCTACAGAGGATTCGCTGTTCCAGCGTCCTGGGAGAGATGCTCCCAGTCGGGGTCTACAACCACTACTCACTACTGCCACCTCTGGTGGTTTCATATACTGTTTAATAAAAGATTCAATCTGTGTTTGTCTGTCCGGAGTTTAGCCTGACACTGTGGTCCCTCACGGGACTACCCCCCATGGGCGTGGTCAGCTGCCACAGTGTCCAAGGATCCACCCAAACACCAATAACCATAACACTGTGTCATACATCTCTTGGGCCTAAGAACCAGTGACTCTCCCCCATCTCAAAGAGCTCCCAGGACTGCACTAAATTTATCAGATCCCCTGCAGTATCTGAAGGTGTGGCCCTTTCTGCTAAGACAGTAACTTTTAAACAGGCGTGCGGGTGCACATGTGCACGCGTTTCCCACGCCCAGAGACGCGCTCATTTTATAACACACGCACGTATATGTGTGTATGTTATAAAATAGCCTGGACGAACGTACATGTGCACACAATTTTAAATGGATGCACACCTGTGTGTGCAAAGGCTGCTTCTACCGCGTAAGTGGAGAAATTTTACAAGGGACAAGCACTGACGCCATAGCTAGTTTTCCCAGTTCGCTCCCAGTTCATCCCCAATTCATCCAGTTAAGGGATAGAACTTCCAACCACCCCTAATTTAATAGCCTCCCTTCCCCCCTGTTAGCCCCGAGCCTTAAAACCCCATTGACTAGCCTAGATTTTTGTTTTACTACTTGAACACCATCCATAGAAGTAAATTTAGGTGACAGGAGACCCTGGCACATGCAAGAAAGGGGTAAGTATTTACGCACACGTCTCTTGGTCAGGCCATGACGCTCCCATGCCCTGCCCAGACCATGCCCACACTCCACCCCTTTTTGGAAACTTTTGACTGGTGCGCACAGCAGGCAATATGCATGTCCTTGGGTGCTTTTAAAATCTGCTCGGCATGCCCTGGCCCGATTTGCCACATATCTCCTAGTTCTGCGCACCACGCAGAGCTTTCAAATTTCACCTTTAAGGGAAGACCCTATAAAGGGGGTATTTTGTTATTATTATAATTTATTTGAGTTTTTATCACAAAATGTGTGAGTCGAATGTTTAGACAATGAAAGGAATTCAATAATACATACAGAAACAGATATTATAATATACTGATATCATATGCCCTCATTTATAAATAGGTAAAGAAAATTGGGGAGTATTAGGAAATTAACAAAGAAGAAAAAGAAAACAAATACTGATTGGAGGTCCTAGTGGTACCATCTATCCCATGGGCACTTAGCTGACCTGCTCCTTATCAACTAGCAAGTTTCCCGATGAGAGGGGTCTACAAAAATACATTTTTTCTTACAGTAAGCCACCTCACACTTACAGGGACAGCTCAGGAAGAAGGTAACCCCAACCTGTAAAACACAGAGTTTAAGTTGGTGAAAAAGCTTCATTCTCTCCTGAGTTTCCCTGGAGATATCTGGAGATATCTCAATCTTTTGGCCACAAAAGGCAATATTTTTATGTTTAAAGTAGTGAGTGGCGAAAAACAGATTCTTTATTTGACCCAAGAACAAAGGAAATAATGAGCATCCCTCTGGTTGTAATCAAATCTTGGGAGTTTTGTAAAAACTGAGAAAGATCAGAGTTATTTATAGGAGCAGAAGTAGTCTCTACAGAACTGAAAACGTTTTAAACCTCAGGTACGTAGTAACAATTAGAGATCAAAAAAACTTTATCAGTCGAAAATTGCAATATTTCTGTAGCCTATCTTTTAAAAAGCTCTATTCCAGTAACTCTCAAGTTTTAAGAAAATGAATAAATCACAGGATTTTGGACCTGGACTTATTCTGCATCAACTCAATTTTATAATGAAGACTTGAATTGTCCTTGATTACTGACACTGTACTAGCCTGTAAATCAGAAATAGAGTCATAAGATGATGTAGAGGACTCAGTACTTTCTATTCTTTGATTCTTTTCAGTTATTTTCAAAGAAGTTGCTAATGAAAACTGAAATAATTGTAAATTGGCTGGGCTATTGACAATTCCATGTGTGACATCTGCCTCCAAATATCTTTCAAGGAGATTTCTGTAGGCTTTGGAATATCTTTAGAGGGACCTTACAAAAGGTGAGATTGAGTCAGTAGAACCAGTTGTGGAATGGCAGTGTTTTGTTCCCTGGAATCTCCTACCAGAACAGGGGCAGGATCAGGAGACCCAACTTTGTTCACTGGAATCCCATTGCAGGCAGATATAACTTGGGCTCCAGTTGATAAGATCCTGAATACATTTCCTGGGGACATCAAACCAAACTCAGAGCACCCCTCACCCAGCTCTAATGGTGAACACTGGGGCATTATAGGTGGTGGACAATCTTCAGAACTCATAAGCAATAAATGGGAGTCCATCGGACCACTCACCAGAGTCGATGATGTCAGGGGGAAACAGATCTTCCCCTTTCTTTTCCTGTGCTCCTTTGGCATGTGGCTTTGGCGCGCTGTTGGTGTCACGCTGCTGCAGCATGGGTAGAATGACGACAGCACCACACTCTCTCTCTCTCTACTCAATGAGGCAGGCCATGGACATCCAATTCAGGTAGGAATCACCCTGCATGCTGCGGCTATGATGATTATATGGGGAGCTTTTGGCATGGGTAGAATGACGTTAGCGCCACACTCTCAGTCCCGCCTCTCTCTCTATCTCTCTCCACTCGAAGAGGCAGACCACGGACGTCCAATTTAGGTAGGAATCCCCTTGCACGCCACTGCCAGGATGATTATATGGAGAGCTTTCGGCATGGGTAGAATGAGGTCAGCACCGTTCTCCCAGTCTCTCGTCTCTCTCTCTCTCTCTCTCTCCACTTAATGAAGCAAGCCACGGACGTCAATTCAGGTAGGAATCCCCAAGGAGATACATTAATGTTGCACTAAAAGGTGAATTTAAAAAGCTCTGCATACACCAAAAGCATGAGATATGCGCACCAAGCGGATTTTAAAAGCTGCCAGAGGATGTGCATATCTCCTGCTGTGTGCTCAAGTCAATACTTTCCAAAAAGGAGCATGGCGTGGACATGGGGCCTGATCAAGAGATGTGTGTGTAAATACTTACACGTCTTTGTGCAAGCTGCGGTCCCCTGCTGCATACATTTACTTTTGCTATGGATGGCGTGTAAGTAGTACAACAAAACAATCTAGGCTAGTCAGCAGGGTTTTAAGGGTCTGAGCTAACAGAGGGGAAGGGAGACTATTAAACTAGTGGGGTTTGGAATTCCTATCCCTTAACTGGGCGAACTGGGAAAACTAGCTATGGCATTGGTGTAAATCCCATGTAAAATTCTCCCACTTACACAGTAGAAGCAGCATTTGCATGCACAGGTGTGCATCTATTTAAAATTGCAGGCACCTGTATGCGCGTCCAGATTATTTTATAAAATACACGCATATTTGTGCATATGATATAAAATGGATGTGTCTCTGGGTGCGGATCAACGAACTTGCGCACATGTACGCCCGAGCGCCTTTTTGAAAGTTACCGTCCCTTACTGCAGTGGTTCTCAACTTTTTTTTCTATCAGGACACACCTGATAGATAATGCTCACATGCATGAACACATGACCATCATGGGACTTAATATAAGCATATGCTCTGCATCCCAGGAGTCTCCCATTTCCTAACTATGGATGTAAAGCAGAACTAAGACATTTCCCTATACAACTCACCATACAAAAAAGATATTCTGATTGTGGTGTCAAGGGGGGGGGGGGGGGGGTGAAGGGCTGATGTGCACAGAGCAGGAAAGAGACCTTGGGGTGATAGTGTCAAACGATCTGATGTCGGGGAAACAATGTGACAAGGCGATAGCTAAAGCCAGAAGAATGCTGGGCTGCATAGAGAGAGGAATATCAAGTTAGAAAAGGGAAGTGATTATCCCCTTGTACAGGGCCTTGGTGAGCCCTCACCTGGAGTACTGTGCTCAGTTCTGGAGACCGTATCTCCGAAGGGACAGAGACAGGATGGAGGCTGTCCACAGAAGGGTGACCAAAAAGTTGGAGGGTCTTCATCAAATAACTTATGAGGAGAAATTGAAGAATCTAAATATGTACACCCTGGAGGAAAGGAGGAACAGAGGTGATATGATACAGACGTTCAGATACTTGAAAGGTTTTAATGATCCAAAGACAACAAACCTTTTCCGTTGGAAAAAAATCAGCAGAACCAGGGGTCACGATTTGAAGCTCCAAGGAGGAAGACTCAGAACCAATGTCAGGAAGAATTTCTTCACAGGAAGGGTGGTGGATGCCTGGAACGCCCTTACGGAGGAAGTGGTGAAGACCAAAACTGTGAAGGACTTCAAAGGGGTGTGGGATAAACACTGTGTATACATAAAGTCTAGAGGATGTGAATGAAGAGAGGGTTGCCTGTGGGAAAGACAGCTACTACCTGGAGATAATACCCTTATTCAATAAACATACACATGGTAATGCGACTCCAACATTGCTCTATGCTTCAACGGCAAGAGGAAATGTGGAAAAAAGGATTTGCATTCACAAAAAAGTGGGGAGTAGCTTGCTTGTAACGACGGTTACTACCCCAAACCAAATAAGCCTGATACTTCACTTTCAATGCATATCCATATCCAGTGTAGCTCTCTGCTTCAACGGCAGAGGGGAATGAAGAAAAGATGATTTTATATTCAGACAACAACCAACAAGGACTGAATTAGACAGTCTGGGTAAACAAATAAGCATGGGTGTAGCTTGCTTGTTATGACGGTTAATACCCCGAATCAATTAAGCCTGATACTTCACTTTCAATACATATCCAGATTAGCTCTCTGCTTCAACGGCAGGGGGGAACGAAGAAAAGTGGATTTATATTCAGATAACAACCAACAAGGACTGAATTGCACAGGCTGGGTAAACAAATATGCGTGGGAGTAATTTGCTTATTGCGGCGGTTACTACCCCTAACCAATTAAGCTAGATACATCACTTAGAAGCAGTTCCAGCACTGCTCTCTACATTAATGGCGGGGGTGGAAGGGAAATAGAACCAAAAGGTTACTAAAGGCCAAGAGTAACAGATAAGTATGAGAAAAAAAGAAGTGTGAAGCTTGCTGGGCAGACTGGATGGGCGCTTTGGTCTTCTTCTGCCATCATTTCTATGTTTCTATGTAAATTAACAGCAGCATCACAAACTCCCTCTACTACCAATTGCATTGTAAAATAATACATACCCCACGCTGTACATGTCTATCAAACTTCTTATACCTCAGCAGCACTAACTCCAAGAAATGAAACATCAATAGTCCTACCCATGAAAAGACAGCCGTTCACCACCAGTGCAATATAATATTGAGAAAATACAACAAATAAGGCTGATATAAACCTCTAGTAAAGTACCTCATCTCAGTCACATACACAGAGAACACAGACAGATCTGCCTTCACCAAATATAGAATGAAAGATCACAAATTACAAATGTGCAAACAAAACCTGGAATGGAAACCCCAAGACCACCTCTGCATGCAGTGCAAAACTGGAAACTAGAAACAGAAATATATTTCCTCTTACACTAAGCTCAAAGAGAGAAGAAATGCATATTCTCAAAACTGACATAAGATGGCCCTTGTACCCAGTCACTCCCCTCCATGTCCCCATCACTCCTCACTTCTTCCAGCTACTCAATCATCCCTTCACATGCTCATATCCCTGTCCAACATTCCCGACACCCCCACCCCACATCCTCTTCCCCGGGCTCCCTCTCTCCCTTGTTCAACTCTTTCTCCCCTTCCCTCTTCCCTTCCTAACCAGAATCCCTCTGACCACCTCTTTCCTACCCCTTCCTGCTCCACCTCACACCTCCATCTCTCTTCCCTGCCCAGCAGCCCCCAACCCCTCCCTTCCCCCTTCTCCACTCTCCCTACTCAGCAACCCCACTCCTTTCCCCCATCCCTGACTCCCTATCTTCCTGCCCAGTACATTTCCCCCTCCCTCCTGGCCCCCAGCCAGCAGAAAAGACTTCAGTCCAATCCAGAGTCTCCCTCCCTCTTTATCAGCAGCAGTTGAGGGCAAGAAGCATTGAGGAGAGGAAGATGAAGAGGCAGCAGCAGCTGATCTACAGAGCACGCACCTTTCCCTCTTATGCTCCTGCTTTCACATTCAGGCCCCATGGGGTGAAGAGAGCATCAGCAGCCTCACTGCCAAGTTAGGCAGAGGAAAATCAAGTTGGTATCCTGCCAGGCCCATATGAACAGGAGCTGGTGATATTGTGCTCTGATCTGGGTGATGGAGGAAGGAACAAATTCCCACTGGCTAGGAAAAGGAGAAGGAAGAGCAGCTTCCTGTCATGCCCAATAAAAGAGAAGTCAGCCAACTCCTGCCCAGACTGATGAGGAAAGAGCAGCCTTCTGCTGGCTCTGTGACACACCTCCCGGGACTTTGCGACACACTAGTGTGTCCCGACACACCTGTTGAGAACCACTGCCTTAGTGTATATTTTATAGATTCTAGTATCTTCAGATGTTTATATGTATATGTAGCCCTTTGACTCACTGAAGTATTGGTCCTGTGAGGAGACCCCATGTTGACTAATTCCAACTGTAGACCTAAGAAGATCAAGGGGGTTCTAAGAGGGCTCAGTTTTGGAGCAAAGGTAGGTCTTTTGGTGGAAAAATGCACAGTAAATTAAGTTGTGCAACTGCATTTTTTAAGAACTGTTTGCAGAACACTTGTTTGCAATCCTCTTCCGAAGTTTTGTAAATAAACCGGATCAAGTTGGAACACAGTCAAGTATTTTGTAAGGAACTGCCTTTTAAATAGAGTTTAGTCATCTGTAACAAGTATTAATTTTAACCACTAGTGCACCACAGTATCAACTGTTCAACCAACGCATCTTAAACCCACAACAGAAATTCTCTCCCACCTAGGGGACAAGAGTAAACATTCACAAGCTCTGTAACTAAGTCTCTGTCTCATTGAATCTAGATATATATAGAAGAAACAGGTTTGTACATGTGCCTGAGGCAGGAAACATTCATTGTGCTTAAGCCAAGCATCATTCATATAACCTCATGATGAAGTATTTCCTGCCAGGTTGAACAGCTAGAACTGCCAACGTGCCTGACTCTCACTTCACTCAGCTATCTGAAATGGGAGACATTGGCTGTATTCAGTTGCATACATTTGTATTAAAGGTTGTACTGCCTCAAATTTACCCAGGTTAATGTTTACGGGCCTAATCAGGATCAATCTGCCTTTTACGAGCACCTGCTGGATGTTCTTGTTCACTTTGGCTATGGATCACTATGTATGGGAGGTAATTGGAATGCTTGTAGGACCCCCTTGCTGGATAGGTCTAAAGTATCCCCCTCTCTGCTGCAGTCTGAGTGGCTGATAGTGAGCTGGTTTCTACTTTAAGGCTTGTCGATGCATGGAGGCATTCTCACCCTCAGGATAGGGGTTACACGTTTTATTCTCCCCCCACATAATTCTTCCAGCAGGTTAGATTATTTTTTGTATTCCCCTAATTTTCTTGCTAAGGTTGCTGATTGTGCCATCCTGCCCTGTGTAATCTCGGATCACAGCTCTGTTGAGCTCCTTTTTTACATAGAAACATAGAAATGACGGCAGAAGAAGACCAAACAGCCCATCCAGTATGCCCAGGAAGCTTTCACACTTATTTTTCTCATACTTATCTGTTACTCTGACCACTGAGGTCAGGGCCCTTCTTGGTAACTATTTGGTTTTAATTTCCTTCCACCCCCGCCATTGATGTAGAGAGCAGTGCTGGAGCTACATCAAAGTGAAGTATCAAGCCTAATTGGTTAGGGGTAGTAATCGCCGCAATAAACAAGCTACGCCCATGCCTATTTGTTTACCCAGCCTGTGTAATTTAGTATTTGTTGATTGTTGTCTGAATATACATCCTCTTTTCTTCATTCCCCCTGCCGTTGAAGCAGTGAGCTGCGCTGTATATGTATTCAAAGTGAAGTATCAGGTTTGATTGTTTCGGGGTAGTAACTGCCACAACAAGCAAGCTACTCCCACGCTTATTTGTTTACCCAGCCTGTGCAATTTAGTCCTTGTTGGTTGTTGTATGAATATAAATCTGCTTTTCTTCATTCCCCCTGCCATTGAAGCAGAGAGCTACTTGGATATGCATTGAAAGTGAAGTATCAGGCTTATTTTGTTTGAGGTAGTAACCGCCGCAACAAGCAAGCTATTCCCACGCTTATTTGTGAATGCAAATCCTTTTTCCCCACATTTCCTCTTGCCGTTGAAGCATAATGCAATGTTGGAGTCACATTAACCATGTGTATGTTTATTGAATAAGGTTATTAATCACCAGGTATTGGCCGTCATTCCCGCGAGCCACCCCTATGCCTCTTCTCTTCATTCACATCCTCAAGACTTTATGGATCCACAGTGTTTATCCCACGCCCCTTTGAAATCCTTCACTGTTATAGTCTTCACCACTTACTCTGGAAGGTTGTTCCAGGCATCCACAACCCTCTCCATGAAGAAATACTTCCTGACATTGGTTCTGAGTCTTCCTCCCTGGAGTTTTAAATTGTGACCCCTGATTCTGTTTTTTTTCCAACAGAAAAGATGTGTCGTTGACTTTGCATCATTAAAACCTTTCAAGTATCTGAAAGTCTGTATCATATCTCCCCTGCACCTCTTCTCTTCCAGGCTATACATATTTAGATTCTTCAATCTCTCCTCATAAGTCATTTGATGAAGACCCTACACCTTTTTGGTCGCCCTTCTCTGGACCTCCTCCATCCTGTCTCTGTCCCTTCGGAGATACGGTCTCGAGAACTGAGCACAGTACTCCAGGTGAGGCCTCACCAAGGACCTGTACAAGGGGATAATCACTTCCCTTTTCTTACTCGCTATTCCTCTCTCTATGCAGACCAGCATTCTTCTGGTTTTAGCTATCGCTTTGTCACATTGTTTCTCGTACCTCGCAGTGGGGACTGACTACTTCCTTGTTAGGGAAACTGGAATTTAGAGAGCTGATAATTAAAGCTGTGGAGGAATTCAACAAATTTAACACGGAGGCTGATTACGTGTCCATTCTCAGATGGGAACCTTTCAAAGCTTTCCTTAGGGGGAATATTATTAGTTATGACAGCTCACTGAGATAGCATCGCTTGAGGTTCAACATAAAAAAGATTGACTGTCTAAAACATATAAAAAGCTTGAAATAGCCAGGAGTGAGTTGCGTTACCTTGAAACAACTAAAATTGAGCAGGCCCTTAAATTTACTAGACTCCGTTATCACAAACACGGTAATAGGATGGGTACTTCATTAGCGAGGGCAGTAAAGAAAAAATACCATCTCTCTATATGCAGACGATGTTCTGATTTGTTTGTGTGACCCAAAGTTGTCTGGTCCAGCTTTACTCGAAGCATTTCACAGGTATGGGGTTCTCTCTGGCTATAAAGTCAATTATGATATGTCCGAAATTCTCCCTCTGGGTTTCCGGCAGTTGGTTCCTGCCTGCACGAAGGCTTTTCGTTTGGTGATTGCAGGCCTTCTTTATTTGGGGATTTTTGTACCTCAGGATGTGCATTCTCTTTTTTTCTTGTAACTATGTAGGATTATTGGACAGGGTACGTATTGACTTACAGAAATGGGATGCCCTTCTATTATCTTGTGCTGGGTGCATTAATTTAACTAAAATGAACATTTTACCCAAATCCCTATACCTGTTTCAACAGATCCCTTATGATGTTCCCAATAAGTTTTTTGACACTTTACAGTTTGATTTCTAAATTTATTTGGGGACCAATCTTCAGGGCGCCCTGAAGATTGGACTGCCTAACCAATTGTCTGCTGCCACGTCAATAGGAGGGGCCGGAAGGGTACCTTAAAACGGCACTCCTAAACAGGACTTATTCGAGGCGAGGTGAGCTGTGCTAGACGTTTGGACTTTTTCCCCTGAAAATATTGCCTTGGTTTACTTGCCTGATAACCTGGACACTTTTGTTGCTTGATTGCTGCGGGGGTGAGGACGAAAGCCCGCCCTGAAGATTGGACTGCCTAACCAATTGTCTGCTGCCACGTCAATAGGAGGGGCCGGAAGGTAGCCTGAAATTAAATTCTTACGGCGCGCAGCTGCCGAGGCGCGCGGCTCTGACCGGCTCCGACTGGAACCGCCTGGAATCGCCAGGTATGTTTTATGGAATTTAGATTATCAAGAGAAACAAGATTGTCCAGTGAATCGCTTACATCTGTGGGTAAGTCAAGATATGATTACCTATAATGATTAATAGCACAAAGCTGCCAGTAATGAAAATGGCCACCGATAAACTCGGCGTCCGTTTTCATTACTGGCAGATGGCCATATATGAAAACCAATGCCAAGTTTACCATCAGTCTGCTATTGCATTCACTCCGCATCTGACGTGGGTTAAATAGGCGCTAATCCCCCTATTACAATAGGGGGATTAAATAGGCGCTAAGCCCCTATTGCATTAATGGGTGGATTAGCGCCTATTTAACCATCAATAATTTACCAAAATGAAGACTATCCATTGTAACTATTGTGGAGCCTTTATTCTGACGGAAATCATCTGGAAACTTAGGACTTGCCCCATTTGTTCAGAACTCTCTTCCTTGAAAAAGGAGCTGGCTGAAGTTAAAGCTGAATTAGCTTCAATGAAGAAAGGCTCATCCTCTTTACAATATTCAGGAATTAATTCCCCATTACCACAGAAAAACCAAAAATCAAGGATAAAGAGATTTAGAGTGGGCTCAGGTAGGATAAGACCTGTGACCTACAGGCATCCATTCTTGACAGCTGTGCAAGCCAAAAGTCTACCCCCCCCCCCCCCCCCCATTCACACAGGGCATTAAGGAACTCAATAAACAACAAGATTACAGAGGGCTCTGGTAGAATTGAATCTCTGATGCAGAGTCACACACTGTATCAAGTGCAACAAGTACAAAAAGCCTTCTCTATATTAAATACTGAAGAAGTTCTTGAGAAAAAGATTGAAGTGTTATCTGAAAAGAAACAAGAAACCCAATGCATACAGGAATTCCAGATCAGTAACCAAAGGAAAAAGCTCATTATGCTGGATGAATCTGTCATCAAAGGCACTAATCTTTTCCCATGCACAAAGGGAAAGGGAGAAGTGGATAACAAAACTCAACTAAATAAGTCACAAAAGGAGTCCAGGAACAGCAGTAACCTGAACGAGGAAAGCTGGAAATGTATGAGCACAAATGCTCGTAGTTTGGGCAATAAAATCCCAGATCTGCAAGCCCCAATGATGGAGGCGGACTTGGATATTGTTGCTGTCACGGAGACATGGTTCATGGAATCTCACAATTGGGATACAACAATACCGGGTTATAACTTGTTAAGGAAGGACAGAGAGGATAGGAAAGGGGGAGGAGTGGCTCTTTATATCAGGAACAATATCCAAGCATCTGAGCTGCAAGGAAGATGGGGCAATGAAGAAGCACTATGGGCCAACCTAAAAAAAGATGGGTCATCCATTTTTATTGGAGTGGTTTACAGGCCTCCAAACCAAAAGGAAGAGCTTGACAGAGATCTGGTTGAAGACATCCAAAAGATGGGAAAGAAGGGAGAAGAGGTGATTGTTGGAGACTTTAATTTGCCGGATGTAGACTGGAGAATCCCATCTGCAGAATCTAACAATAGTAGAGAAATAGTGGATGCTCTGCAAGGAGCTTTGTTCAAACAAATGGTAATGGAATCCATGAGAGAGGGAGCTATATTCGATTTAGTGCTCTCTAATGGAGATAATGTCTCTGATGTCCAGGTGGGCGCCCACCTCAGCACCAGTGATCATCAAACGTTATGGTTTAATATCACAAAAAGGATACGGAAAAGAAGCACACGGACCCAAGTTTTGCACTTCAAAAACACAGATTTTGATGAAATGGGGAAGTACCTGGAGAAGAACTAGTAGGCTGGGAGAATGAGAGAGATGTGGAACAACAGTGGACCAAACTAAAAGGAGCAATTACCAAGGCAACTAATCTATATGTTAGAAAGTAAAGCAAAAGAAAAATGAAACCTATCTGGTTCTCCAAGGAGGTGGCTGACAAAATAAAGGCTAAAAGAACAGCGTTCAAGAAATATAAAGGATCCCAAAGGGAGGAGCACAAAGAAGAATATCTGGTAGAACTGAGGGAGACAAAGAAAGTAATCAAGACGGCAAAAAGTCAAGCGGAAGAAAGGATTGCCAAAGAGGTAAAGAGAGGTGACAAAACATTTTTCAGATACATCAGTGAAAGGAGAAAAGTTCAAAGTGGTACAGTGAAATTGAAAGGTGAAAAGGATCAATGTGTGGAGAGAGGCGAAGAAATGGCAGAAATATTAAATGAATACTTCAGTTCTGTGTTCACTAAAAAAGACCCTGGAGAAGGACCGTAGCTAGTTAACAAGAAACTAGAGGGGAATGGAGTAGATGTAACTCCATTTACAGTAGAGAATGTATGGGAAGAGCTGGGGAAACTGAAAGTGGACAAAGCCATGGGGCCTGATGAGGTTCATCCCAGGATACTGAGGGAGTTCAGAGATGTGCTGGCGGGTCCACTATGTGACCTGTTCAATAGATCCCTAGAAACGGAAGTGGTTCTGAGTGATTGGAGAAGAGCGGTGGTGATCCCACTGCACAAGAGTGGAAACAGAGAAGAGGCTGGGAAATACAGACCGGTTAGCCTCACCTCGGTGGTGGGAAAAGTAATGGAGTTGCTGTTAAAAGAAAGAATAGTGAACTATCTACAGTAGGAAAAATTGCTGGACCAGAGGCAGCATGGATTCACCAGGGGAAGATCCCGTCAGACAAATCTAATGGACTTTTTTGACTGGGTAACCAAAGAATTGGATTGAGGAAGAGCACTTGATGTCATCTACTTGGACTTCAGCAAAGCTTTTGATACAGTTCCGCACAGGAGACTGGTGAATAAAATGAGAAGCTTAGGAGTGAGTGCCAAGGTGGTGGCCTGGATTGCAAACTGGTTGACGGACAGAAGACAATGTGTGATGGTATGTGGAACTTACTCTGAAGAGAGAGCGGTGTTGAGCGGAGTGCCACAGGGGTCGGTTTTGGGACCGGTCCTGTTCAATATCTTTGTGAGCGACATTGCAGATGGGATAGAAGGCAAGGTTTGTCTTTTTGCGGATGACACTAAGATCTGTAACAGAGTGGACACGCCAGAAGGAGTGGAGAGAATGAGACGGGATTTAAGGAAAATGGAAAAGTGGTCGAAGATATGGCAGCTGCGATTCAATGCCAATAAGTGCAGAGTCATGCATATGTGGTGTGGAAATCTGAAAGAACTATATTCGATGGGGGGGAGAAGGGCTAATGTGCACAGAGCAGGAGAGAGACCTTGAGGTGATAGTGTCTAATGATCTGAAGTCGGCGAAACAGTGTGATAAGGTGATAGCTAAAGCCAGAAGAATGCTGGGCTGCATAGAGAGAGGAATATCGAGTAAGAAAAGGGAAGTGTTTATCCCCTTGTACAGGTCCATGGTGAGGCCTCAGAACCAATGTCAGGAAGTATTTCTTCACGGAGAGGGTGGTAGATGCCCGGAACGCCCTTCCGGAGGAAGTGGTGAAGACCAAAACTGTGAAGGATTTCAAAGGAGCATGGAATAAATACTGTGGATCCATAAAGTCTAGAGGATGTGAATGAAGAGAAGTGGCATGGGGGTGGCTTGCGGGAATGACGGCTACTAACTGGAGATTAATATCCTTATTCAATAAACATACACACGGTTAATGCAACTCCAACATTGCTCTATGCTTCAATGGCAAGAGGAAATGTGGAAAAAAGGATTTGCATCCACATAAAAGCAGGGGAGTAGCTTGCTTGTTACGACGGTTACTACCCCAAACCAAAAATGCCAGATACTTCACTTTCAATGCATATCCAGCATAGCTCTCTGCTTCGACGGCAGGGGGAATGAAGAAAAGATGATTTATATTCAGACAACTACCAACACGGTCTGAATTACATAGTCTGGGTAAAACAAATAAGCATGGGTGTAGCTTGCTTGTAACAGCGGTTACTACCCCCGAATCAAGCCTGATACTTCATTTAGAATACATATCCAGCACAGCTCACTGCTTCAACGACAGGGGGTGTGAAGAAAAGAGGATTTGTATTCAAACAACCAGCAAGGACTGAGTTGCACAGGCTGGGTAAACCAGCATGGGAGTAGCTTGCTTATTACAGCAGTTACTACCCCAAACCAATTAGCTAGATACTTAACTTAGATGCAGCTCCAGCACTGCTATCTACGATGGCAGGGGTGGAAGGGAAATAGAACCAAAAAAGTTATTTAAAGGGTCAAGAGTAACAGAAAAGTATGAAAAAAAAAATAAGTGTGACAGCTTGCTGAGCAGACTGGATGGACCGTTTGGTCTTCTTCTGCCGTTATTTCTATGTTTCTATCTTTGGCTTAGATTGCTCTCTCCACTCTTTCGTCAGTGCCAGAGGGTCTGCAGATCACTCCAGTACAGACCAAAGCCCCATCTCCCCTTTTCCAAGTGTCTCCTCCTTTCCCCACAACCCTTGCATTTCTGATGCTTTATTTTTAGTTTTTATGTGAAATGCTACTCCTCCCCCTTTTAGGCCTGCTTTACCCCTCCAGAAAAGATTGTAGCTGGATAAGACTACATCTCAGTCATGAGGCACACTGAGCCACATTTCTGTGACAGCCGCAATATCTACCTCCGCCTCTTCCGTAAGGGCTTTTGAGAGGTTTGGAGACTTGAACATTTTGTAGCCTGGACCCTTGTAAGGTAATGAGAGCCACTGTTTTGAATACAGTGCAGGGTTACATCAGGCTGAGGCAAGACTGGAATGGAGAGGCTTGCCTGGTATAGGTTGTTTGTTTAGGATGCAAATCTAGCCAAGTGCTTGTTAACTGGCAAAGGTTGTGGATCTCTCGCACGGAAAGGGGTACTGTCTGAGCAGAAGTGGAAATGCAGCCAGCTGTTTGTAGAAAAGAGAAGCTTTTGTCATCTTTCCCTCTTGACAGCATCTGATCGAGCAAAATAGCATTGCTTGTTTCAGCTAAATCTGCCCATTTGGGTGCGAGAGTTAAAATAAAAGTGAGGCCGGCCTGGTGGCTTAGTGGCAGTGCTGAGTTGGGTCTTCTGCTTTGTAAGCCAGCTGGGGATACGAGGTTCACAACTTCTCAGCCTCTGCGGGGAGGGCGTCATGGTCAGTGCTCAAGGGTGACATCTAGTGGACTGGATTCAAGGCCCATGATGGCAGGGTACTGGAGGGAGCCCTGGTGCATGGCCCCTGCAATAACTAGACTAGGTAAATTGTGGGGGAATAATTATAAATTAGGGGGAAGATCCCAGGTAGTTGCAAATGAAGGCTCCTGGTGCCAGACTCCCAGCACTGCTTCCAAATGAGCTAGAAGGCCAAAGGAGGAGGGGAAAATTGCCAAGTAAAAAAGTGATACAATTGCTCCTAAAGGCTGTAATGGGAGCTCCGCAGCTGCTGGAGAAACTCCTGCTCTGGATACGTGACAAATATATTTTTACCACTCTAAATAGTCTCTTTTATGAGAGTTCAAACTCCTATTATCCTGAACTAGTCATCCTCCGGAGCCCCAAAAGAGCAGGTGTGAGTAGATCCCATTATTCTTATCCATACCAAAAATGTGACTCTTTCACAGAGGTTTTCCATGAGTTTATAATTAAAGTTAACTTTATGGTTCAAAAGGATAACTTTCAAAGATCTCCGTGCAGCCCCATATGCGTGCAAGGAGATATATTATAGTATTTTATAATCTCTGTGTATCTGATCCCTGAAGATTACAAAATATGCGTATATTCACCCTCCACATGCACGCTTATGTCTCAGTATGCGTGAATATTTACAATGTGTACTTTTTCTATCTATTTTCTAAACATACGCACGTATACTTTAAGCACAAAAAAAATGTAACTTGTATATATAAAATCCTGATTTACACATGTGAATTTTTATATTTTAAAATATGTGCGTGTACTTGAAATCCCCAGTTTGCTGATACTTCCATTAATTCACCCAGTCCATCTCCAGTTCAAGTCCCTCCTACTACTTCACCCTGAACTCACCCAGTTTACCCAGACCTCCCATCCAAAAATAGCAGACAACAGATGAGTCTGATATCAATTGTGCTGAATAATCAGCAAGTGCAAAATTGCGTTAAGAAGGTGCCTAATGTGTTTGTGCAAATCTCCTATAAAATAGCAACTTACATATGTACCTTTTGGCCCTGCCCCAGAACCCCCCCCCTAGACTCCCTTTTTTTTGCACAGATAATTGTGTGCAAAAATCTGAAAATACGTGCATATTTTTGATGTTTATAAAATAATATGTACACGAATACAAGCTACTTACATGTGTATTACTGATTTTATACGTGGAATTACTTTGAAAATTAACTCAAGACTGTCTAATTTAGTTTTTCTTCAAAATTACTCGGTTGAATTTGTTCATATTTATTTATTTATTTAAAATATTTGTAAACTGCCTATCTATAAATCCTAGCCTTCCCAAGAAAAAGGACTCTCCAAAAGTCTGCTAACCCAGGCCAAGTACCAGGGATCTCACAGAAAAGTTCTCAAAACAAATCCAAAAATAAACCAATCCTGGGCACCCTAACTGGACAGACTGTGTACCAGCAAGGCTATTGCCCCCTCCCTATTCAGTACAGGATCCAAGTCATAGTACGTCAAGATTAGGAGGAAAATTAACTCAGGAGAAACAGCTTCTTCTCCTCTGATTTCTAACTCAAAATGCCACACCTAGCTATGATGCAAGCTGCTTTTATACCAACAAGGGGTTAGCTAGTCCAGTAAACTCTGTGGAGAAGCTGTTCTGAAATAGTGCTCCCCGACCTCTACTACCTATCTCCTGTTCCTAACTCAAAGGGTTTAGGAACTATGGACATACAGTGGTGATCCCAAAGGATACCGCTCTATCCAATGATGGATAGATAGGAAAAGCAAACTATATATTGTCCACATAAAGTTTATTGTCAAGATTCAAATCAGACAGTAGGTGAGATATTCGACTTAAATATATGTTAAACAGTGTGGCTGACAGCGCCAAACCTCCAGCAAACCATGAGGAGACAACCATCAGTGTAACATGCTGAAAATGCCATCGAGGTAGGATATAAACTAATTTAAAACAGCATCCTATATCCCCAATTAAATGGTAATAAAAGCTCATGATTTATGGTATCAAAGGTCATGGAAATGTCCAGGAAAGTCAGAAAATATCTCTGACCTTCATCAAAGCCTCTCCAGAATTTGTCCAAACTGGATAGCAATATCTATTCGAAACCCGCATCGGAAATGATCAAGAAGCCCATGATCATTTAAGAACTTTTTTAGTTGTTTTAATATTGCTGCTTCGACAATCTTTTCCAAAAATGGCAAAGATGAGATAGATCTATCATTTGAAAGGTCATCTGGATTAAGACTGTTTTTTTTTTAATACTGGTCTTATACTTGCTAACTTCAAGTCCTTAGGGAGCAGTCCCTCTTTCAGGGATAAATTTACTATTTGCATAAATGCACTCCCTATCGCGTTATGAATTGATTTTAAAGTAATTGTAGAACAAAGATTTAACAGACAGACCTCTGAGAAACTGCCCCAACAAAGTGAAATCCGGCATAGATCTTCCTGACCTCAGCATATTGCTTGCATTTCTTATTAAGATCAAGTACTTCATTCAAATGTTGTGCAACTGATAGTTGCGTCAGCCTATTAACAATATGAAAAAGTTCTTGAAAGGAATTACCCGCCTCACATATTTTAGCTGTGAAAAAGTCCCTTGTAGCATTAGTAAGTAACTGGCGATATTCTGCAAGTATTGAAATATATATATGGATGAATTAACATCAGATCTTGTCTTTTGCCAATGACATTCTGCCTTACACAACTGCCATTTTTTTCCTCTTACATTATCGTTAAACCAGGGGCAATTTGATAGTGAATCACAGCCTTTCGCTTAAATGGAGCGGTGTCTAGTAGTTAGTTTATAGTATTATTCCAGAGCGACACTGTGGACTCAGCAGGGGTAAGATCACTCAGCCCAGCATTTAGATTTGGTATCCACTCATTGTAAAGTTGAGTAGGGTCTATCAATGGATGCTTAGAAGTATTATGCGTAGGATTTATGTCTTTGTTTTGGTGTTTTGCTATTTTTTAGATGCACATGTAGAATGAAATAGTCTAACTTCGCACAGAATGGTGAATCCAGCAGTAACGGGGGGCGGGGGTGCAAAGGGGGGCAGGCCTGCGAAAGCCGGCAGCCATCGCACCACCCCGGTGTTTTCGCCGCCGGCTTTCGCACCCAATAGCGCCACTGTGAAAGGTGGTGCTATTGGGCGCGCTACTGGCAACGATAACATAACTTACCTTATCACCGCCAGTGAAGACATCGCCGCATCCGCTTCCTCGTCGCCCCGACTCCTCCCCTCCCCGACTCCACCCCAACTCCTCCCCCAGCAAGCTATCCCACGCGAAAAGGGACTTTTCGCGTGCGATAGGCTTAGAAAATGACCCCCTTAGTGACCAAGATACTTGGTTGTTAGTAAGTAACTAGTGACCAATAAACAAGAGATCTAATAAATAGCCAGCCCTATGTATTGGTTTGTCGATAAATTGTTTTAGGCCTAAATCAATCAGAAGGTTAGAAAATCTTCACAAGCAGCTGAAGGGGGAAATACATTAATATGTTAAGTTAAAATCATCCATAATAATCAGTTGCTGGAAATTGATCTGCGAATCTATTAAGTCCTCTACGAGCTGAGAACTGTTCATGGCCATTAGACGAGGTGGACAGAAGCAAATACAGATAGCTGAGTTACCATAACCACTGCACAATGTTGATCAATTTCAGTTTGAATAAACTGTGAAGCCAGTGACAACCTTAAAGCTATTAGGACACCACCTCACCTTTTTCCTAACCTAAGTTTAGAAAAAAATCACATAATGCTGAGGGCATAACTAATTCATGATCACAGTATCAGTTTCCAAAAGCCAGGTCTTAGTTATACTAATTATATCAGGTTTTGTGGCTGTCACTAGATCGAAAATATACACAGTGTTATTATTAATTTAAAATATTTATCTGCTTTTCCATAGGGAGTTGTGCACTGCGGAGTCACCTACACAGCTACCAAGGAGAGATCAAAGAAAGCTACATCTCTCCAAGCCCTGGGATCTTACACCTGCCCATGGCACAATTAAAGCCCATGCAAAAGTAGGAACACATCATGCAAACTGCACCAGCCTATGCAAACTCCCAGCTTTGCTTTTTGTTTTCTGCCAGGACACCTGAAGACCGGGCTCATTTACCCGTGCATTCATTTTTCTAAGCTTGTGGTTTTGAGTTCTATCACCATGACAGCACTGGCGCTGACACTGGTCCCCTGCGCCTCAGAATGCCATGGCAGCGTACTCCAGGGTGCTCGCAGCCACGCTGTCCAGTATAGTATACGTGCAGCTCCACTTGCTATCTCAATGCTGCACGCCCACTGCAAATCTTCGTTCTTGGTAGCTGCGGCTGCTGAAATGTAGGAGTGGGGGTGGGGTTTGGAGGGAAGGGTATTTATGCATTTATTTGATTTATATTCTGCCTTTCAGGCGTTACAGAGCCCGCGGGCATCACTCTATCACTTTCCAGGGCTTAGCCCTTGTTTTAAATTAAAGTATTAGTTGGCAGTTAGAATATATATCAGACTGACAAAGGCAGGGGAACTCAGAATGATTTTAATTTCAAAGAGATCTTAGTGCTTGAAGTTTTGGGAAGCTCCTTGGCTATGTAACAGATCCATCAGTATCAATATGCCTTTTTTTTATATATATATATAATGTTTATTTTTACTCAGTTGTTTGTCATTTGGATCATACTCCCAGGTCTTCTTTCATTTTTTGGTCCAAACATATTTTATCTCATAGGGAGATTTTTAAATATATTTTTAGGATAAACAGGTATACATATTTTGTTGTTTTTAAAAATCCTCTTAAGAGACATCAGTCCTCTGATGCTCGGGCTGTGTTGTTTGCCAACCCTGGGATCCTGATACCGACCAGCGCAGCAGGGGAGGGGAGGAAAGGTGTGTGAACCAGTTCCAGACTAACTAAAACAGGACAGATTTCAGCCTCGATCCAGCCAGGGTTTGCAGTTAGATCCATTATTTCAAAATAGCCGATTCCAGTCCTGGTTTTCCTCCCACAGAACTTGTAATTCTGCTTTTCTTAAGAGAAATCAAAACCACAAGCTTTTGTATTATGTAACCAGCTAGTACTGTGAAGAGGCGAAATATAATTTTTTTATAAAATAAATAAGTCCATGTGTGCCATAGCATAAAACCAGGACTGGATCAGCACAGTCACCCCCCCAAACCCCATAAAAAAAAAAGATAAAGAGAAATGATTAGCAATCCTATTTCCAAGTCAACAAAATCTGAGAATTTATTTGCGTGCCATTGGAAAAACCTTGGCTGGTTGATTAATGTATTTAGAACCAGAGCTCGGGGAACTTTTTAGTGGATCCATAGAAATCTGATGCAAATTTGGGGCAGATCCATGGCCCATCATTTTAGAAAACAAACAACAACAAAAAAAAAAGGTTTGCAAACCTGTTTTAAAGGAAGTCTGCACATCCCAAGGCAGCAGCACCCTGGATTAACTGGCTCCAGAGTGATGGGAGTGACCAAGGTGGGGCCTTAATAATGATTGTTTTAGGTAACTGCTGACTGAATGATCTATTATTATAATTACTATTACTCTTAGGATTGTTTTGCTAATGCTGTTGCTATTAATGGAGGTATAAGAATCTGGGTCCTCTTCAGTTTTAAATAAGGCTGGGGGTTTTTTTTGTTCTTGCTGGCACACCTTCTTGCTAGATGTGCAAGTTAGGTACTGTTTCCTCTAAGGTGCAGGCGCACAAAGACGGTAACTTTCCAACAGCCACGCGGTGCACATGGAGGTGCGTTTGCCAGCTCGTGCCAAAGGACAGCCATTTTATAGCATACGTGCGTTTATGCACGCATGGTATAAAATAGGCTGTACGTGCATACATGTGCGCACAATTTTATATGGACGCGCATGTGCTTACAAGTGCCGCCTCTACTGTGTAAATGGGGGGATATTAGTAGACACACACGCCGATACCATTACCAGTTTCCCCAGTTCATCCAGGTAAATGGTAGGACTTCCTAACGCCCCTATTTAAATTGCCTCCTTTTTACCCTGTTAGCACTAACCCTTAAAACCCCATTGACTAGCCTAGATTTTTTTTAAATTACTTACACACCAACCACAGCAGAAGTAAAGTTAGGTGGTAGGGAACCCTGGTGCACTTGTATTTACATGCTGGTTTCATTCATAAATCCAGGAAAATCCATGCCCTGCCCCTTAAAAAATTATGTGTATACACCAGGAGATATGCACATACGCGGGCTCCTTTTAAAATCCATCTGGTGCATGCTGGTCTGACCTCTGCGTGTATATCAGGCTTTGATGTTGGTAGGGCTTTTAAAATTCACCCCAAATACTTTGGATCCTATGCACCCAGCAGAGCAGCGGGCGCATTGCCCTCCTGTTGGATTACCATCAGATTTTCTCAGGTCTGCACTTGAAAGAAATTATCGTGGTGAAGATTAGCGGGCTGTGAGCAGAGCACATCCCGCTCGCGGTGAAGATCAGCAGGCCTGGCAGCCGCAGGTGGAGCCCATCCCACCCGTGGCCAAAGAAGATGAGATGGCCCAGCATGAGAGGCAGCAAAGCTTGAGAGCCTGAGTGAGAGAGAGGAAGTGTGCATGTGAGGGTGCCTATGTGTGTGCGTAAGAGAGAGAGCGTGTGTGAGGGAGTGTACATAACATAAGAACATAAGATATGCCATACTGGGTCAGACCAAGGGTCCATCAAGCCCAGTATCCTGTTTCCAACAGTGACCAATCCAAGTCACAATTACCTGGCAAGTACCCAAACATTAGATAAAGCACAAGCTACTATTGCTTATTAATTACTGTACTTGCCAGGTTCTTGTGGCCTGGTTTGGCCTCTGTTGGAAACAGGATGCTGGGCTAGATGGACCCTTCGTCTAACCCTGCATGACAATTTCTTATGTTCTTATTTTCTTATCCAAACCTTTTTTAAACCCAGTTATACTAACTGCCGGAACCACATGCTCTGGCAATGAATTTCAGATCTTAACTATGCGCTGATTATAAAAGAATTTTCTTTGATTTGTTTTAAATGAGCTACTTTCTATTTATTTATTTATTTATTTATTTATTTATTTATATTCTTTTTTATACCGAAATATAGCAGAGTGCCTTCATTCCGGTTTACAGTGTAGCAGTGTAACAAATTTATACAGAGAACAGTTATAACATATAGATTATAACATTATACAAGGAGAGAATATATATATTTATAACATCTCGGCAAAAGCAGAGTATAACAAGTTAGCATGAGACAAAAGGGATTAATTATGCATAAACTTATTAAGAAGTATTAGTGATCAAGATGATGGTTGGGATAGGTATATATAGATCATATCATTCTGAGTATGATTGTCTAAACAACCATGTTTTAGTTCTTTTTTGAAATTTTTGGAATCTTTGATGGAACTAAGGTATCCTGGAATAGAGTTCCATTCTTTTGGTCCAGCTATAGAGAAGGCTCTATGTCTAGTAGAGGATAGTTTTGCAGATGAGAGCGGAGGGATGAATAGTTGTAATTTGTCAGAAGATCTTGAAGAGCGTGGTGATTTGTGGATTGTAATCATGTAATCATGTTATCGGTAGACGCCGACAAGAAGGAAAGGCGGCAAGGTTTGCAGTCAAGCGAGTGGATATGATGAGCACAACTTTTCAGTGAATAGTACGGAAGAATTCATGTTTGGGACTGGACCTAAGGACCAATTGTCCTCTGAGCGACACAGCCTCTTGGAGCGCATCCGCGCCCTTTGAAAACAGCAACCCTTGAGCAACATATAAGGAAGGTATCATTCCACATTTATTTTAAGAAAAAATACTAAAGAAAAATTCACAAAAATAAGATATATTTAGCAATAAAGGACATGGACCCATGATTAAATGTGATCCGGTGTGGCAATACATAAAGCGAAAATTGCTTGTATGCCCACGGGTGTTATGATGGTCCTCCATAGAAAATCATGTATTTGAAATACTGTACATTGAAAGATTGCACATTGAAGAAAAAAACGGGATTTCATAACGTCTTAGAGTGAGGTAATTGAAATCTCCCATTGTTACTGCACTTCCAGTTAGTTAGCTTCCCTAATTTCTCTTAGCATTTCACTGTCCATCTTACCATTTTGGCCAGGTGGATGGTGGTATACTCCTATCACTATATTCTTCAACAGCACACTAGGGATTTCTACCCATAAAGATTCAATTGTGCATTTAGTCTCATGCAGGATCTTTATCCTATTGGACTCTATGCCATCTCAGACAGAAACTGCACCCCGCCACCAAGATGCTGCTCTCTGTCATTGCAATATAATTTTTACTCCGGTATAGCACTATCCCATTGGTTATCCTCTTTCCAACATGTCTCTAAGATGCCAATTAAACCTATGTCATCATTCACTGCTTTACACTCTAATTCTCCCATCTTACTTCTTAGACTTCTGTCATTAGCATATAAACATATCAAAGTGTGGTTTTGTTTGTATTTACATTCTGCTTTTCAGTTGACAGGGATAAATTGGAATCTTTTAGCTCAGTTGCGTCTTTAATTATAGGCACTTGGACAACCTTTCTTATTATTGGAACCTCTCTGTTGGGATGCCCTAACTCTAATGCTTCATTATACTATGTCTAGTTCAATTGTTCAAAATAATAAAACAACCATTGAGATAAAAAATGTGATTGAAGTACATAATACTCGATTGAATCAATTAGAAGAGCAAGGAAAAACAGTGGTAGCTCAATTAAATGTACTACAGGAGGTTAATAATTCCTTTCTAAAAGATGGATTAGTGATCTATAGGCAGATAGAGAATCTGGAAAATTTTAATCGTAATAGAAACTTGAGATTTTTAAATTTTCCTGAAACCAGATTGCTATCACCTATTGAACTACTTAAAAAATACTTAGTAGATATTTTGGCCATCCCAACAATTGAGGAGACTAGTATCTCTAAGATTTATTACATCCCAAGAACTAGGTTAAGGATTCAAGAAGGTGAGGAGGGTATGGATCTTGTTCAACAGTCCCCAAATTTGTCCTCATTCTTTGAATCAGCTTTAGATGATATTCCACAGAGGGCAACTCTTATAGTCTCATTCTGTAGAGAAAGGGACAAAAATCAGATCCTACAAAAGTATTTCTTAAATAAAGATTATATATTTTGTGGTCAAAGGATCCAAATATTTCCTGATGTGTCCCGTGTAACACAACTAAGGAGGAAACAATTCTTGGTTTTGAAGCCAAGAGTGTTGTCTCTTGGGGCAGCATTCTTTTTAAAGTTCCCTTGTAAATGTTCTATCGTCCTCCAAAAGAATAAATTCATATTTCAAGAACCTTCTCATCTAGAATCTTTCCTAGTGGATAAAGAGCAAGGTTGAGGTAAATTGTCTGCAAAATAAATGTATTTTTTCTCCTTATTTCTGTAATGAGTAATATTACAGGTTACTTGATTTATTGCTTTGAAATATCCTCCCATAATGTGGACTAATGGCTTTTTGTTAGTAGTTAATATAAATGGTGGTATGAATGTTTGTTATTTTTCTTTTCTGTAACAAAAACTATTTCCTGATTTTTTGCAAATGTAAATTTGTTTAAAACTTCAATAAAATTGAAATAAAAAAAAAAAAAGATACCTCCCTCTGAACCATGCACTGCTGAGCGACTGTCGGCTTTCCCCTTTGTTCTAGTTTAAAAGCTGCTCTATCTCCTTTTTAAAGGTTAGCGCCAGCAGTCTGGTTCCACCCTGGTTAAGGTGGAGCCCATCCCTTCGGAAGAGACTCCCCCTTCCCCAAAAGGTTCCCCAGTTCCTAACAAAACTGAATCCCTCTTCCTTGCACCAACGTCTCATCCACACATTGAGACTCCGGAGCTCTGCCTGCCTCTGGGGACCTGCGTGTGGAACAGGGAGCATTTCAGAGAATGCTACCCTGGAGGTTCTGGATTTCAGCTTTCTGCCTAAAATCCTAAATTTGGCTTTCAGAACCTCATTTTCCTATGTCGTTGGTGCCCTCATGTACCACGACAGCCGGCTCCTCCCCAACACTGTCTAAAATTCCACCGAGGTGACGAGTGAGGTCCGCCACCTTCGCACCAGGTAGGCATGTTACCAGGTGATCCTCATGCCCACCAGCCACCCGGCTGTCTACATTCCTAATAATCGAATCACCAACTATGATGGCCGACCTAACTCTTCCCTCCTGGGCTGTAGCCCTGGGAGACACATCCTCAGTGATAAAGGACAATACATCACCTGGAGAGCAGGTCCTTGCTACAAGATCATTTCCTGCTGCACCAGGTTGTTCCTCTCCGATCATGAGACCTTCCTCCTCCAAGGCAGCACCAGGGCTGCCAAGGTGGAGTTGGGACTTGGCTACTATGTTCCTGAAGGTCTCATCTATATCCCTCTCTGTCTGCCTCAGCTCCTCCAGGTCTGCCACTCTAGCCTCCAGAGATCAGATTCGTTCTCTGAGAGACAGGAGCTCTTTGCATCGGATGCACATGTACAACTTCTCACCGGCAGGTAAAAAAATCATACATGTGACACTCTATGCAAACGACTGGAAGGACCCCTCTTACTGCTGGTCTGCTGCCTTCACCTTAAATTTGTTCAGTTCCTGGTTAAGTTTTAGGTTGCTATGGGGGTAGGGTTGCATACACTTAGGGGTAGATTTTAAAAGCTTGCGCGAGGGCGTACATGTGCACGCGCTACCCGGTGCGCACACATGTCCGCCCGATTTTATAACTTGCGTGCGCAGACACGCGCAAGTTATAAAATTGGGGGTCAGCGCATGCAAGGGGGTGCACAATTGTGCACCTTGCGCGCACCAAGCCTGCGCCGGGCCGCGCTGCCTTCCCCCATTCCCTATCCCCCCACCCCACCTTCCTTTCCCTTCCCCTACCTCCCCCGCACTTTCCCCCCGCCCTTTTTCTTTTTTTTGGTTCTTGTTGCAAAACTTACTTCAGCCCTGGTGCTGAAGTAAGTTGCACGCACCAGCCAACTGCCGGTGCGCGATCCCCGGCACAGTGGCAAATATGGCCGCTGTGCCGGGAGCCTGACCCGACCCCCTCCCCGCCCCTTTAGTAAAGCCCCGGGACTTACACGTGTCCCGGGGCTTTTTAAAATAGGCTCGGCACGCATAAGGCCGGTTACAAGCATAAATCCTCCGGATTTACGCGCGTAACCCTTTTAAAATCCAGCCCTTAGGGTCCTTTAAATGTATTAGTGTATTCACGATATATCTGGTAGTGACCTACAAGTTGTAAGGAATTTCTGAGTTTAAGTTAAAAGGCTGATTTTTTTTTTAAGTGTGAAAGTGACACCTGATTATAAATTAAAGGATGAGGTAGGGGTGGGTGGGAGAGGGATGGTGGAGTTGGGAAATACAAACACTCAAACTTTCTGTTTGTTCCCTGTCTTTCTGACTACATATTTAAAACAAAACATACAAACTTCTGTTTGTTGTCTGACTTTCTCAATACGTATTTAAAACAAAACACATGAAGACACTAAATAATATACCCCAATAGTTTACTTCTCCCCAATAATTTTAAGTTTTAAAAATGTCTCCAAGCAGTACTTACTGATTCTTTCCAGCCACCAGCAAAGTGATCCTCTCCTCCCAGTGTATATGTGAGGAAAGATTGTGAGAGTGTGTGTACATGAGTGAGAGATTGGGATCCTGTATAAGTGAATGAAGGTATATGTGAGAGAGGAATTGTGCATGTGTGTGAGGGAGGGTCTGTGTCTATGAAAAAGAGAGTCTGAGTGAAGGGAGGTGTGCAAGAGTGAGTGTGTGTGTGTGTGTGTATGAGTGAGCCAGTGAGAATGTGTGTGTATGTGTGTGAGGGAGCCAGTGAGAGAGAGTGTGTGTATGTGTGGGAAATATTAAACCTGTGTGTATGGCCAGCCAGTAATTCCATCCATCATACCCAAGAAACAGACTGAATATGGACTTGGACTTTAAAGCTCTCTTTAGGTAGGCAAAATCTAATGTTCATATTTATGTAGAAGCAAGAGTTTTGAGATACTTTTAAAAATATTTTGCTAAAACAAATTTTTATTTTTCATAAGTATTACTAGCAAATGCAAGATGCAAAATAGCTATTTTCTTAAGAAAAAATTGTGGTTCATTTTATAAAAGAAAGTATTGAAACCTTATGCTGTCTTTATTCTGCTGTGCAATACACTAGGACAACACTATTCTTGCTCGGACCCACTTGGCTCGTAGCACAAAATGTTTAGCTCAGCTTATAAAAAGTTGCATGAAATAACATTTTTTTGCATACAGCCTGTCAAAATTAGAGGTAACATTGAATTCCCTGGTGGAAAGTGCCAAGACTTTAACAAAACTCCCGTGCCCTTATGGTGCAGGTTCTTCAGGGTTCCAGTATTCTTCACGGTTGCCTCTTTCCAGAGAGAGAGAGGTGCTGGTAGAGGGTGATCTCTCCAAGGGAAGAGAACCGCCAGTCCTAGGCTGGGAAAGTGGCTGGAGCCCAAAGTCGGTGGTATCCAGGCCTTCAGAATTGGGGAGGTCATGGCTTGGAGGTCCCAGCATGATTCCTGAGGATATCCATGTGGGAAGGATTGCTTCAGAGGTTGGAGAAAGAGGATAGGCCTTTGTGGGCGTTCAGAGGGGAAACTGCCTATCAAGGGAAGGCTCTGGGAATTACTGACTGAAACAAAAGAATCAGCTAGAGACTCGTGTCTTGACTACTGGAAGAGAAAGAAAATTAAAGAGAAATAGAAAGAAGGGCAGCTGCAGTCAGAGAAGCAGAGGAAGCGTACCTGACCTAGAGAGCTAATAGCTAGATTTATCAAATTGTGTAAGTATTGCCTGTGGTAGAAAAAGGGGTATGTTTTATGTTAATTTCCTAATTATTGCAATGTGTACTACATTCGTGCTTTGCTTTCTAGCTGCAAAGTGCTCATTACACCACTAGGAGGGAGAGGAAGAGCAAGCCTATCTACAAGGCCATTCTAGTAGTTAGCTATTTATATCTGTATAGGAGGCCCACCTAGTAATGCGAGGTGAGGTTTAGGAAGTAGAGATGGGATTAGGAGCCACTTTGACATGCAGAATGAGACGTACGAACAGAATAGTGCATTCTTGTGAAGATTTGATGTCATTCGGAGTGAGGAAACTCACCCAAAGATGAGATTTCTACAATGTCTCTCACACTAGCTTGATGGACTCGCTACCTGGGTAACATCAAGCTAGGTTGAGAGAACATTGTACAAATCTCATCTTTGGGTGAGTTTCCTCACTCCGAATGACATCAAATCTTCACAAGAGCATACTGTTCTGTTCGTATGTCTCACTCTGCATGTGAAAATGGCCCCTAACCCCTACACTACTACCTAAATTTCACCTCGTGTTACTAGGTGGGCCTCCTATAGTAGCATAAATAGCTGCTTACTATGATGCTAGCCAGAGGCTCTCTCTCTCCCCCCTCCCTCTTCCACATATCTCACCCTCCCCCCACTCTCCTTCCACACCTCTGTCCCTCCCCCAGCCTAAAAATGCCCAAAATGGAATTTGCAAAAAAATCACAAATTGCATTATGGGCATATCACAGCTTAATGCAATTGAAAAAAGCACAGTTACTTTTGGCATTAAAACTATGCATTATGGTTGTGCAAAGCCAGCCCATTTTTCAGAAAACCGTCCCCAGACTCCTCCCCAATCCCTCCCCTTTTAGAAATTTGCATTGTACCATGTATTATGGCACTTAGTGCATGCATTAAGGCATTTTTCACATGCGTTAAGGCGTTTTTCACATGCGAAAACGCATTGATGCATGCAAAAACACCATAACGCAATTTGATTAATGACCCTGTTAATTTGTCATGTGTGCCGAAAGTGTTACTGTTTGAGGCCCTGTTTCTCTTTTGTGCTACTGGACTTCATTTTTCTGTATTGACCATGCACTAAGCTATAATGCACTGCCTGTGGATTTTTTTTTCTTGCAATCAGTGACCTGTAAAAAAACGTTTACTTTGACTGAAGAATAACTTCAGTGAAGAAAAAAGACCTAAAGCCTTGAAAGAATGACTCTGTTTTTTACCCTGAGCAGTCCTGCTGTGACCCATGATCTCCCCACTGAATCCCTGTGACCAAATAGAGAGCATGGTCTACATGCTTATAGTTGTAAAAGAATATAAGGATATGCATGGGGAAGACTAGCTAAATTTTCATAAAAATAAACAGTTAATGTTCGTATCAACAGATCTTAGTTCTTTGGGGGGGAGGGGTGACACTTTTTTTGGAGTGAATAATAAAATGCATTAGCACAAAATGCGTGAGTGTAATTAATGATTACAGTTTCCAGGGTTCCACTCTTCTAGTAGCTTCATGTGACCACCTCAGCCAGTAAAATAATTTCAGTTTAAGTCATGCCTTTCTACAGTTGAGTTGCCATTTCACCCAGGACAACCCAGACAGGCTCGTCCAGACCTTGGTTTTGACCCAGTGCATGCATGCCCTTGTACTTCTCATTTGCCTGCATAAAATGAGATTAGATTTCCATGCATACAACTGGGCAAAACCAAGAAATGTATCGGTCTATATGGCTTTACGATTCTTGCCGCCCTGCTTCCTGCGCTGTACACTTGCAACAGGCTCTCTGGGTTGGTGCATCATGTTTCCTCTCTGGCCTTATTCAAATCAAACCTTCAAGCCCACTTTCTTGAGGCTCCTTTTAAATCTTGAATTCTAGCTCTTCTGATCACAGCCTTGTTGGTTTTAACCATTTTTTAATAACTGGAATTCCCAGACTCTCTTTTATCCTGTATGTTTGCCTTGACTAAACTGTAAGCTCTAGGAAGCAGGGACTGTCCCTTATATGTATTTGTATGGCCCTGTGTATGCCTAGCAAATAAATAAATCAATAAATAGTGGTGCTATAGAAAATAAGTAGCTGTACTGAGGAGGCAATCCTAGTTGCAAGGTTTCCTCAGTGCAGGTGACTGCGAGTCTCATCGTGTGAAATTATTTTTTTATAGCATGACTGATCAAAAAGACAACAGGTGCTTTCCTCCGGCTAGTGCTGCATATTAAATAACCAAGCACAATTTCAAATTAAAGTACAATTAGAATGGAGGAAGTGTTTAAAAAAAAAAAGATACAAGACAGATGAGGACATATGTTATAAGAAATTGCATAAAAGAACTGTCACATATTAAAATGTTAAGTGTTTCCTAAAGGGTATTTTGCTCCTCAGCTGCAAACATGAATTTACCATGAAAGAAGATATCCATAATGTGAAACCAAAAATTGCTGGTGTGCCAAGAACGAAAGTTGCGCTCTGCACCATGGTATGGTCTCACCTCATTCGCAGCTCCCACCCTCCCTAGCTTCCAACTGGAGATCAATCCTAATCATATATCAGGACGCTCTGTCCTTTCACATCTCGGTAAATCATTTCATCAGCCACTCTTCCTGGTGTAATGTGCACACAGAATGAAAAGCAGAGTTCTCCTTAACCTTCATCCACTTCTGCTCGGATCAGGTGCAAATGACAGATCCTGTAACTCAGACTTTAATAGGCAAGAAAGCTGCGCTTTCTATCACCTGTTGTTAGAATGGGCTGGGCAGACCCAGCAGGAGCAGGCTCTGAGTGTATAAACTCCATGGAAACAGAGAGTGAATTATACAGCTACAGTACTTACAACATGGACTGCAAAGTGCAATACTGCACCACCTAAGCAAGCTGAATGTCGGCTTATTGCGTGTTTATAACACGTAAAATTGCCTCTCTGGGTTAATTTGTCCCTGTGCCCAGTTCATTATGCCTGTTTCCTCTCTGAATCTTTGAACACTGAAATTCTCAGAACATACACCTAAGCAGCAAAGAAAAGGGGTTACCTACCAGCACAGCCACTTGTGAGGCAAAAGCCCCCAGTCGAGAAAATGGTTACAAATCCCCCATGGTGTGATTTCCCGGCAAGGAGTTCTGCTTTCGCTGTAGGCATTCACAGCGAGTTCATCTGTTTCCTAGGGAGAAGTGTGACCTAACCAGGTGTAACCTGATCATTTGTTTGGCCTATTACTCAGAGGAGAACACCCTACTGTCATCAGTGTTTTCTGCAAAATAGTCCATGAGTACAAGGAAAACAGAAGGGAATATTTAAAGATACGCCTCTACGTATAGCTCTTTTTTTTTATATTTGCAAAATTATTTCATAGCCGCAATGTTTGTTGTCTTATTTAGTTTTATTGCATTTCTGGAAGGCTCCTGAAACTGAAACTTGGGGACCAGGGACCCTACAGCAGAAAAGGGAGGAAGAGTTTTGATGGGTTACATGCTGCTGGCAGTAATTTTGTTATGGGTTTGACAGTGGCTTGGTTCTGAATATAAATATTACTACCCTTAACATATGACTTGGGGATAACCTGCATGGAGCAGCAATTACTACCATAAGAAACTTGCTGAGCAGATTGGATGGACCAGTGGGTCTTTTTCTGCCTACTATGTTGCTATGCTATGTTACAAAATAAAAGTGTGGCACAGTACATGACAGCAAGCGAAAAGACCAAAGGGCCCCTCCAGGCTGTCCGCTTATTCCTGTCCTTTCCTCCAAGGATATATGTCAGCTGCCGGCCCTAGAGCATGGCCATTTGGAGGCTTTTGCTACCTATCCAAAGTCAGGTTTTCTTGTCTCCCTCCTTTGCGCGCCATCCTATTGAGTAGATGAGCATAAAAGATCCCCTTATTCAGTTCACACCCAGCATCCCTTCCTTCCCATATTTAACCTATCTTTACATTTACGTCCCACCTTACTAGCCTAAAAGTGTTATCCAAGTGGCTTACAATAAATTTACAAAGTTTTATAATGGCTTAAAAGGCAACCAAGAGTAGCATGACTGTTGTCCGATCGTGCTAATCTCCTAGGACTCCCATGGTCTTGTCATCAATCAATTTATTTGTTTCCAAATACTTAATTCTCAGCCTGTGGCCTAAAGACATCAAAGAAGGTGAAATCATGGAAACAAACAAAAATAAATAATGTTGCCATGATCGCAATAACACTTCCAGCAAATAATAAAAACACATCATCAACCTTCCGCACTGACCCAGTCAACAGGAGGGTTGCATAGCCTACCAGAAAGACCCAGTTATGTGACTGCCTGGAATTCTCGATACCGCCATTCTCGCAGGCTGCCCATCAGGCCTAGTGGTTAGAGCAGCAGGTTGAGAAACAGGGAAGACAGGGTTTAAATCCCACTCCCACTCCTTGTGACCTTGGGCAAATCACTTTACCCTCCATTGTCACAGAAACAAATTTAGGCCTGGATTTTCTAAGGTCGGGGGGGGGGGGGGGAGGGGTGAAGCAGGGGGCGGGCCTGCGAAAGCCGGCAGCCATCGCACCACTGCGGTGTGCTGGCTGCTGGCGAAACTGGCGGTGATAAGGGTCCTTACCTTGATGTGTCTGCAGCGTCGGCCCCGGTGCCGCTCCAACTCCTCCTCTTCTGTGGCCGACTCCGCCCCGACTCCAATCCAAGTTAAGCTATCGCATGTGAAAAGTGACTTTTTGCGTGCGATACGCTTCGAAAATGATCCCCCTTAGTCTATAAGCTCTCTCAGAACAGGGAAATACCGACAGTGCCTGAATATAAATTGCCTTTAGCTACCACTGAAACGGTGTGAGCTAAATAAATGAATAATTTTATCATTCCAAACTGAGTAAAAAAAAAAAAAATTCCTGGTGTCAAATGAATCTCACACCCTATTGGAATGTTATGAATAGAAGTGTAGCATTGGCAAAAGACAACAAGATGAATTCACTTCCGGGGCTTTATAAACCAGTTTATTATTTTTAAAGAGTTGTTATTTTCTCCTCCCCTGCAAGAACAGGGCTTTATTGTTTAGTCCACCTGAGAGGATTCTGAGAGAGATGTTCTCTCTGTTACGCTGTTTGGGCAGATGACTGTTTGGGCAGAGATGAGATGTTTTGCTCTATTTGGTTTAGTCAGCTGTTTATGTCTTTGTATCTTTTGTTCTGGTTTTTTAAACTTTTGTATGTTATTTTAACATATGACTTGTCTAACTTTATTTCACTATACAATTTGTTTTATTTTATTTTAATAGTTTTTATGCTTATGATGATTGTTTTATGTTTTTATATTATATGTTTTTATATATTATGCTTATTGTGGGTGTTTGCTTATAACCCACCTAGTATTCTTAGATAGGCAGGACATCATTGTTTTAAATAAATAAATAAATACCATAAAAAAAAGGGCTACCGAAGAGCAAAGGAAAACCACATAGTCATATTCTTTAATTAAAAGGTCGTCTTTCTGGCCCAGCTTAATGGCATACTGCCTACAAGAAGCCTGGATAAAGGAAGGCTTTAGGGAACGGTCATTCCTTGGGTTAATCAGGCTTACAAGAGACTCAGAGTGGTCACCTTCAGCCCCCTTGGAAAGGCATTTGGAAGCAAAGTTCTTCAGGTGTTGTAGTCTGTAGACACTGACTGCTCTTTTGGTCCCCAGATGCCATTCATGGAGCCTCTACGGGGGAAAGCAGATGAAAAAAGCGAGTCCCAGGAAGGAGGTAAAGCAATTGCACATATTATAGTGGAACCACTGATCCATGCCATCTTACGTGTCTTTCAGGAAAAATGTAAAGTCCTTTCTAGTCTGATACTTGTTTGGATTATTAGAATACTTTGCAATGCCGTTTTGGGGAGTTCAGTTTTAATTATGATTTTTTTCTTAGAATATTTAAGAATGACTAGGGTTGTGTTTTTAGGGGTTGGACTTGGTCTGTTTAGGACTTTATAATATGTCATCATTTGTATTTTGCTTTGTAACTTTCATATTTTATCATACCTGCTTTGAGAGTGGCTCTACCAAGCAATCAATTAAATTGCAGTCCATAAATAAATGAGCCTGCAGTAAAAACATGAAATATAATGGCAGATAAGGACTGTAAGACTGTCTAATTTTCTTTCTGCTGCAGTCCCATAGACTCCACGTGATTTCTCGTTTTTCCTTCACTTCTTCACAACAAGGCAGGCCCAGATTTCCCACCAGGCAGTGTAGGTAGCTGCTTAAAGGCTGAGCGGGGCTCCTCCTCCTGCATCCCATGGAGGAAAAAATGCCTCTTTCATTCTGGCATTTCCTTGGGAGGCATAGGACCTCGGGCCTCCGAGCTCTCTCCATTACTGCATCCTTAGATCGGCCTGGGAAGGTAAATCTGCCCCTGCATCTGAGGATTCTCTGTGCTTGTCCTATGCTTTCTTGAAGTCTGTTACGGTTTTTGCATCTATCTCCCTCTGGTAGCCTATTCCATGAATACATCACCCTATCTGACAAGAAATACTTCTTTATCTTACTCTTCAGTCTATCATGACTCCCCACTGTCATATGATGTCCCTGAGTTCAAGAAATTCCTTTCCATTGCAAAATGTTGGCTTCTTGAGCATTATTCACATCTTTAAGGTATTTGAATGACTCTATCCCAGTGTGTGTATTCCTCAGCCAGGGTTGACCTTTATCTTTTGCAAAGGTTTGCTTACATGAATGGCGGTACAGAGCTTTACAAGGCTGAAGCAACGCTGACAAAGTTGATGATGGAAAGAGGAACAGGAATGATGGAAAGAGGAACAGAAAAGTAAGAAATAGGTAACAGCAAGGGCTATTGTGGTCTTTCATATCATACCCTATTGCGTGCTAGCAGTTTCTCCAAATTGTCAGTGGCAGCACCTGAAATCTTGAGCAGGATCCATTCAAGAGTTATATACTTAGGGGCTAATGTAATAAAGTATGCAAAATTGCATGCACGATTTCTGTTTTAACGTGCGCTATTTTGCTACCGTAATGTATATGCAAATAAGCCCACTGGCAAAATAGCATGTGTAGTTTGTGTATGGAATTTTAAAGTTATAGTAAAACAAATAATGGTGCAGTGATCATAAATGAATGTGGCATATTTCAAAATTCAGAAGGAAGCTCTCAACAAGGCAGAAAGTATTTCCAGTATCCAAAGTGGTTTATTCAATCCTTGAAACACTAATATTCACAGAGTTCATAAAGATAGGTTTGTGCCCAACACATACCTGTCTCGCAGACGTGCTGCATTAGGAGGGACAGGTCACTGCTTTTGTCAACAGAGCGTGTACATCAATCTGTCATGCATTTGTTACTGTATACAGATTGATGTACCAATGCTGGTTGTCACTGTATACAGATTGATGTAGACATGCTGTTTGTTGACAAAAGCAGTGATCTGTCCCTCCCAATGCAGCAAGTCCACGAAACACGTACATGTAGGGGGACAAACCTATCTGCGAATATTAGTGTGTCAAGGATTGAAAAAAACACTTTGAATAATGCAAATACTTTCTGCCTTGTTTAAGAGCTTACTTCTGAATTTTGGAATATGACATATTCATTTATGATCATTGCACCACCATTTGTTTTACTATAGGTTTATATGGTGCAGTCTTCCTCCCCTTATTCGTTTGGAATATGTTAACTGCTATCCTTACTGAGTTGGACTTATTTATGAAATGTGTGTTGCAAAGCCTTTTTCATATGAAATTTAGCCATGCTTTCACAGCTAATGAGCTACTCTGCATAATTTTGCATTACAATCGTTTCTTAACTATGAATTTGCATTAACTCAAAAAAGCTAAAGTGCATGTGAAAAATCGCTATTTGTGAAGCCAACAGCTAAATTTTAATTACTAAAAGTGCAAATAGTACTCACCATCCCATTTGCCATTTTAGGCCTGGATTTATCAAAATGCGATAAGTATCGCATGTGATAGCAAAAGGGGTGTGGTTTACGCTTATATCGCAATTTGTGCTAATTACCTATGTAAAGAGCTAAGTTAGCATAAATTGCAATAATGCTTTCAGACTTTGTGATAAGTGCCAGATTGGGTGGGAGAGGGGGAGAGAGAGAGAGAGAGAGAGAGAGAGAGAGAGAGAGAGACACTAGTAATAATGTCCTCTCCCTAGACAGGTATTTGTATCCCTATGGGAGGCCCACCTAGTAACTCACGGTGAGGTTTAGGTAGCAGTGTAGAGGGTTAGGGGCCACTTTGACATTCAAAGTGAGACGTACGAAAGGAACAGTGGTCTCTTGTGAAGATTTGATGACCTACGGAGTGAGGAAACTCACCCAAAGATGAGATTTGTGCAATGTTCTGTCTACCTAGCTTGATGTTACCCAGGTAGAGAGTCCATCAAGCTAGGTTGAGAGAACCTTGCACAAATATCATCTTGGAGTGAGTTTCCTCACTCCGAAGGTCATCAAATCTTCACAAGATACCACTGTTGTGTTCGTACATCTCACTTTGAATGTCAAAATGGTCCCTAACCCCCTACACTACTACCTAAACCTCACCTCGAGTTACTAGGTGGGCCTCCCATGATGGCAGAAAAAGACTGCATGAACCATCCAGTCTGCCTATCCATCCACTTAATTTAGCTTTACAATTCCCATCACTCCCTTAGAGATCCCCCATATTTATCCCATGCTTTCTTGAATTTGGATATCGTTTTTGTCTCTATCACCTCCACTGGGAGGCCGTTCCATGCATCCACCACCCTCTCTGTAATGAAATATTTCCTAAGATTACTCCTGAGTCTACCCCCTTTCACTTTCATCCCTGTCTTCAATTCAACTCCACCTATTAAGCCACCTTTAACACTTTACAGGCCCAATATTCAGTAAGCCAGCGAGCAGACAAGTTAGCCAGCTACAGTTAGCCAGACAACTTGTCCCAGATATTCACTGAATATCCCTGAGTAAAATTATCCAGCTCACTTTATCTGGATAACTTTACATCATACTGACCATCTTTGGACTATGGTTTAAAGTTATCTGGCCTTGTGTGGATCCCTCCAGAGCAATGCTAGGAGCATCCAGGATTGCAGTGTACTGCGATTCCAGCACCGGGAACAGGAGTCCCAAGGTTCACCACAGGTACTGAGTGGGTGGAAGGATTAGGGGAGGGAGAGGAGGGGGCCTTGTTTGAAGATGAATTTATTGAAGAGACAGCAGGGGAAGGGGTTGGCTTGGCTGGCAGTGGAGGGGAGGGGGGCGGGGAGCTCAGAATTGGGCTGGAAGGCCTATGTGCAGCATATTTTTAAGTAAAAAATGCTATGTAGCCAGATGTTTTTTGAAGATATCTGGTTAAGTGGCAGGTTATCTGGTCACACAAGGTCAGAAAACTTTAGATCTACTCTGAGCCTGATCTAAAGTTATCTGATTAACTTAGCCGGCTATAAGCTGGCTTTAGTTGAAAATAGGCTAAGTTGGACTAGATATCTTTACCCTGCCCAGAATGCCTCTTTTTAAATTATAGCCAGATAATGATTTATGCCCCAATATTCAAAAGTTGCCATTTAGCTGGATAACTTGTGAGTTATCCGTCTAAATAGTTTTGAATATTGACCTCTAAATCTTATCCCTGGTCATCCCCAAGCACTTCTCTTGTCTTACTTGACTAAATTGTAAACTCCACGGAGCAGGATTCCTTCTTATGTGTATTTGCACATTGCTGCGTACAGTTTGTTGTATTATATGTATATTTGCCCTTAACACACTTTAGTACATTGGCTCCTAACAGACAAATTTTAAAAGGAGCGTGTGTGCGCCCATTGGAACGCGAGCACAGATATTTAATTTTACATCATGCTTGCAAGTACGCAGATCATTTAAAATAAATCTGCTGCGCAGCATTTACATGCATATTTTAATAACATGCACACGCAGAAGTTACTATATTGGGGGAAGGAAGAGAGAGAGAAACACACACACACACAATCTGACACTCTATATATCTCCCACTGTAAGAGGGGCACTTTTAAATCAGGATGGGTTTTGGTGGGGGTGGTGTTACAAGGGTCTATACACCCTTGCGCCCTAGGCAGCCCCCCCCAAAACTCACCCTGAGTTGTCTTACAGTGGAAATATCTAGAACGTGTCATATTGTCTCTCTAACAAAGTCTCTCGCTCTCTCTCCCATGTTCAGGACCCCTCTGCTTCCTCATCCTGTAAGCCCCACACTTGAGCCCAAACCTTGCTGCTCATCAGGGCCAGCAGTATTGCAAAAGTTGGGGTTACATGCATAAATCTTGGCCCCGCGCCTTTTCCACCTCCTTATTCTTGGCGCGCGCACAGGTATATACGTGGGTGCTTCCCGGCTTCTTAAAATACGCTTTGCTCGCATTCGGCCCACAAAGCGCTGAGGCCGTTTTTGCGCAACCAACGCTTTTAAAGTCTTCCTGTTAGTGTTTATTCAAAGTGTTTGATCATTTTGATTGTGAATGCCTTAACGTCCTCGGTGGGGTATCCTGTTCACATGATCGCTGACGCAGTGCTGTAGCCTTAAAAAATAAAAATAAATAAAGATTCCTTTAATTAATAACACTTATAACACTCACCAAATAATATTTTTATGAAACTATGTTACAGTAAATTAACGGCACCTGTTTAAGAGTTTAGAATTCCAGATACTGTATTTAACATATAGTTTTTGTGCCCTATTGTGAACCGTTGTGATGGTACCCGCTTAACGACGGTATAGAAAAGATTTTAAATAAATAAATAAATTTACTTATATATTTGGGCAATATCATCCATGACTCATTCTGCATTGAGCTGATGAAGGGAGCAGAGCTCTCAAAAGCTGGTCACAAATATATTAAGTCAGTTAAATCAAAACGGTCTCGCCTACAACTTGTTTGTTGACCTTTATTTCTGCGTGTCCCAGTGGTCTAATACAGCAGCTACACTAATTCATCCAACTTTAAAGGCTCCAGGTTATTCAGATCTGGTATTGAATACTGTCCAACTAGTCTAGAAATGATGTGTGTTTGATGGCACCATTGGCTGCCCCTTTGAAGCTGATGAAGTCCCAGACAGAATAAGGCAGAGATATACAATGTCTGAGAAACCGAAAGCATGCTAAATATTCTTATCCTGCTAGTAAGCACGGAACTGAACGTGCTCAGGGAAGGGCTTGTATAATTCTATTTACTGTAAATCCCTCCTTTTCAAGCTGAACTGGAATAACCGAAGACGGTGAAATGAAACCTTGCTGCTCGCTTCTTTGCTTTCAGAATTCCAAATGCCCGAAAGCAAGGTGGAAGCTGCTGGTGCTGCCCAGCGTAGCGCGTACCAATTCCCCAGCAGCCGGACAGTTTAAGAATAGCTCCAGAAGTGGGGCCGGGGTTCCTAAAACACGTGTTTACCGGATCTGTGCGAATATGTTTACCCCGTTCCAATGGTTAGCCCGGCAGGGGGATAACATTGCAAACCATGCTGAAAAGCAAAGTTAAATGGCAATCCCGGGAAAGCTAAAACTCTGTTTCATGGCATGCGGCATCCTAACACACCACAGTGTTTCCCAATCAGTGATCCAGGGTTCGCGGGTGCGCCTTCGGACCTGATCTGCTGTGCCACAGAAAAGCCACCACTGCCTGATGCTCGGATCCAGAGCAGCAGCTGGGCTCTGCTCCCGGAATCTTACAATAACCAAGCGCCACCAGCAGTGGCTTTTATACATGTAGGAGCTTCTGTCTGAGCACATGTGTGATCATGCATGCCTCTTCTTAGCTACAGCATGAGGCTTGTAGCATAGTAATCAATGAGCAGCATGCAGGGTCTGGAGAGCTGGGCCCCCTTTCTGTGGCATATACAGTACACACCCTCTGCCTCAGGGGCCAGAGATGACCTTTAGGACATCAGAAACGCAGCAATGCAAAACGCTCTCTATCCCCTGAGGCAGACAATTTTTCATCAAAATGCTGGCAATGTAGGGCGGGCACAGTGAGCAATGCAGGGAACTTAAATAGGAGAAGGATACGCTAAAACATCTCCTCAAACAAAAGATAAGTGTGATTCCTGTAGTGCCGATGGTAACAGTGAGAGAGAGAGAGAGCTAAGAATGAACAATGAATAGATGATCTGAAAGCCAAGTGGCTTCAGAAAAGGTTTTAAATTGCATATACAAAAAATAAAAAATGAAAGTATTAATATTATAACAGTACATAATTCAATGAACATTTACAGCCAAAGGAGTGGCAAGTATTTATGTTACCGGACATCAGAGGTAGCCATGTAGGCTTTAACACTCCGAGTCGGTCTGTTATGTTACAATGCTGCTTATGAAAAATCAAAAACTTGGGAGAACATGAATAATGACTTCTTGTGTGACATGTCAAAATGTGTCTGTCATGGCCACTGTGCATCTTCTTGCAGATTTTAAACTGGGTCGCTATTGGTTAAAGGTTTAGCTTGCACTGAAATGTCCTGGAATCAGCTTGGAACGCAGGTCCGGCACTTCTTTTCAGGCTTAAGAGGCAAAGCAGCTGGGGCGTTCTGTCTAATCCTTCCCCTCCAGGCAGCCTGCAGGGAAGAGAAGGAGAGGGGCTGAGCTTGGAACACACAGAGAAGAAAACAGCCACTCTGCTCCCTACTCCATCCCCACCTCTCTTGTTCCCTCTCCCCACCCCTCCACCTCTATAGCAGGGAACAGAAAGGGAAGGGTGATCCTGAAGCAGACACTGCAAATGACAGATGACAAATAGGGTTTGAATTAGTACAAGTTTGAAACTTGTGAGCAGAAGCCCCGATTGTCAAAGCTTCATCCCTGGCCTAGATGAATGGTGCTACTGCTCATTTTCAAATTAGGGTGGCCAACTTTTCCATGGAGCATAACTGGACACCCCACTAAACTTCATGCTTTGGGAGGGGAGGCGGGGGGGGGGGGAGAGAGAAGGTTACAGACTACAAGCAGTTGTCAATCCATTAATTATTTGGCTTTCAAGCATCCCCCTCAATATACTTTGTTTTATAAAATGTTATTTCAGTTATCCTCTTAAACTCATCAACCTCAGTCTCTCTCATGCAGTTTTGCTCCCTATCACAACAAAAGGCTTTCTAATATACACCCACCTCCTCCATACTTCCTCATAAACACACAGCCTCCTCTCTCATGTACATACACACACTCCCAAACACACAGCCTCCTCTCTCATGTACATACATACACTCCCAAACACACAGCCTCCTCTCTCATGTGCATACACACACTCCCAAACAGATAGCCTCCTCTCTCATGTACACACACACTCCCAAACACACAGCCTCTCTCATATACATACACACAGACTCCTCTCTCATGTACATACATACACTCCCAAACACACAGCCTCCTCTCTCATGTACATACACACACTCCCAAACACAGCCTCCTCTCTCATGTACACACACACTCCCAAACACACAGCCTCCTCTCTCATGTACATACACACAGCCTCCTCTCTCATGTACATACATACACTCCCAAACACACAGCCTCCTCTCTCATGTACATACACACACTCCCAAACACACAGCCTCCTCTCTCATGTACACACACACTCCCAAACACACAGCCTCCTCTCTCATGTACATACATACACTCCCAAACACACAGCCTCCTCTCTCATGTACATACACACACTCCCAAACACACAGCCTCCTCTCTCATGTACACACACACTCCCAAACACACAGCCTCCTCTCTCATGTACATACACACACTCCCAAACACACAGCCTCCTCTCTCATGTACACACACTCCCAAACACACAGCCTCTTCTCTCATGTACATACACACACTCCCAAACACACAGCCTCCTCTCTCATGTACATACACACACTCCCAAACACACAACCTCCTCTCTCATGTACATACACACACTCCCAAACACACAACCTCCTCTCTCATGTACATATACACACTCCCAAACACAGCCTCCTCTCTCATGTACATACACACACTCCCAAACACACAGCCTCCTCTCTCAAGTACATACACACACTCCCAAACACACAGCCTCCTCTCTCATGTACACACACACTCCCAAACACACAGCCTCTTCTCTCATGTACATACACACACTCCCAAACACACAGCCTCATCTCTCATGTACATACACACACTCCCAAACACACAGCCTCCTCTCTCAAGTACATACACACACTCCCAAACACACAGCCTCCTCTCTCATGTACACACACACTCCCAAACACACAGCCTCTTCTCTCATGTACATACACACACTCCCAAACACACAGCCTCCTCTCTCATGTACATACACACACTCCCAAACACACAACCTCCTCTCTCATGTACATACACACACTCCCAAACACACAGCCTCCTCTCTCATGTACACACACACTCCCAAACACACAGCCTCTTCTCTCATGTACATACACACACTCCCAAACAAACAGCCTCCTCTCTCATGTACATACACACACTCCCAAACACACAACCTCCTCTCTCATGTACATATACACACTCCCAAACACAGCCTCCTCTCTCATGTACATACACACACTCTCAAACACACAGCCTCCTCTCTCATGAGGGCTTAATTTCTAGCAGAAGAATCCAGGATTGTGTTCTGCCACCTTTTATTTATTTATAAACTTTTTATATTCTGCCAATCCACAGATCTCAGCGGATTACAAAATACACACATAAAATAGCAACAGGCTATTCCTGGGACCCAAGAAAGCGGAGTAGAGTAAGCAGTGATAATCAGTTCTGGCTCCCCTGAGGAAACAGAACAGAGCCAGTAGTCGCATGGATTATTTATTATGATGCCACCCTCAAGCACTAAAGGAAGCAGAGAACAGAAAGTGTTGGAGCTGCTTACCATGAGACGAGGGCAGCCAGATGACTGATTTTTGTGCAAATTTCCAGCACAATTTAGGAGGTTGTGAAGAACAGCCAGGGATGTGGGGAGAATGCCTATCAGCCCCATTCCTGGGAGGGTTGGCTTCCTGTTACCATGCTGTCATCCCAGGCCTTGCCACCTCTGCTGCTAGTGACCACACTGGTGAGGGTGAAAGGGCCAAGACAGTGAAGGGATGGGGGAGGGGGAATGAGGTGAAGACATTGGAGGGAGAAGGAGAGCGAGAGATGGAAATGTGGGAGGGCAAAAGAGTGCATGAAGGGATCGTTGAGTCTGTGGTTTATGTGGGGGAGGTGGAGAAAGAGTGATTCAGGGAATCAAAGGTGCTGTGGGGTGTGAGAAAGGGGATTAGAAGGGCTATATGTGAGTAAGATCAGAGTGGGGGTGAGTCTGAGTGAAGTGGGAGGAGAGGGCGGAGAAAGAGTGAAGGGGGAGGAGCCAGGATTACATGACGGGGGAAAGAGAGGGAAGAGAATAAGCGAGGAGGGCACGTGGTCTTGCTTCCTTCCATGTACAAGGAGGCAAAGAGTAGGCCATGCTTTTGAATTCCAGGCCCCATGCCCCTGTCCAAGGAGACTGAGGACAGCGAATAGCATAAACCAGTCTGCTCCCATCCCCTATAGCAGAAGTGAACCAACTAATTCTGGTTTGAAAAGGCCTGTGCTTTTCTGATCGAGCTGGAAGCCCAAGTAGGAGAAGGGAACTGCCAGGCAAAAAAAAAAAAATTAGGGGCATTGTATGAAAATGTATAAAGTTGGATTTTTGGATAGGGTAAGAGAAGAGAGGTGGGAAGAGCAAAAAAAATATATCATTAAGGAAAAATCAGGGAAAGTTTTCAAAATTTTCAACCCCACCCCCCCTTGCCTCCCATAGAGGTAAATGAGACTGTACGGCAGCTACAAGCATCTGAGCCAAGTCTACTCCTCTCTGAAGCAAAGTAAATATCTTTTGCTCTGAAGACAGTGGGAGTGGCACTACTGGCACATCTGAAGTTTGGTGACTTCATCCTGAGAGGCAGCTCCGTGGATGAGGTACGGGGCATTTAGCCAGTGCCCGACGCCCCCTCCTTCAGTGCTATAGAAATATGTGTGTGTGGGGGGGGGGGGTGTCAAGGTGAGCTCAGTGTGTGTTTTGGGGGCTCAAATATCTCCTTTTATCACAGTAGATATTTAGCTAAACTCAAATATCACTCTGTCACCATTGTGTATTCTCCCAGGTGTAAATAAATCGTATGAAACCAACTTTTTCTCTTTGCGTCACAGTTTTGATCCTGGCTCTGTCACTGCGAATGCTCACTTTGTCTTTCTCTTATCAATGGCTCTCTTTGTGCCCTCACTTCATCTTTGTGTCATTGCCTTTATTCAGATTGCTGCATGCCACTGTTATGACTATCACTGGAATGTGACAACAGTGACACCGTCGTTATCATTTTACATGCTTGATTTTCTGTTTGGCCCGGCCTGCCTATTTTGACGGTGGCTTGGCTCTTGTTCCTATAATCCGGTTTTGTCAGGGGCTTTCCAGTTTAGTGGCTGCTGGCTGGCCATCCTTCTCAGAGTTGGATTTACTTGTTATTACCTAGTCCTAGGATGAAAGACGCTACAAAAGTCTTGATCCAAAGGGAAAATGAGATTTTCTGGTTATGTACTCAGAGTCTGTGTGGGGGGGGGGGGGGGATTAGATAATTTAGTGCTGGAGGGCACAACAGAGGGAAACAGAGTGCAGCCTTGGCCGATGACATTTTTTTAAAAATGGCCAGTATGTAGAAAAAAGGGCAAATTAAAGAGAAAAGCTGAGCTCAGAAAACCTGCACAACATGATTGCCAACCTTTAGATCGAAAATGGCGCTTTATGATGAGAAGTCATGGTGCTATTATAAAAGGAGCTGAAAACCAGAAAATCAGGCACAATATTGCTCAGGGCTGAATGGAAACTTTTGAGTCTTCCTGATGTGTGAGCCTTCATCCCAGGGCATTGTGAAATCTGTAGTTCTGCCTCTTCCATTTGCAATCAACACTACAGCTATCAGAATGCATTAAGAGGGAATGGCAAGGGGCCAGGCTGGTGGGTCGTGCGGAGGAACATAGGTTTGATCAGGTCTTACACTCCTTGGGGGTCGGCCAGGGCTGGCGATGCTGCAGCCCTTTTGGGAGGGAGGGGGGGAGGGGAAAGAGGAAGTCTTAGTCATTGTGCAACAGCGACACCTAGTGGCTTGATTTAGGGCACCTAACTTCAAGGTAGGTCAAAGGAAGCTCTTCTTCGTAAATCTTTTGTCTCTCAGAAGACTGAAAGTCAGTCGTTAGTAGTCGTCCAGAAAAAACAAATAAAGCTCATCAGGAGTTGCATTTCCCTTCCAAAACCCTTGCTGAGGTTAATGGATGAATGAGAGTTTCTCAATATTATTCAAAATGAAAGCTGACCTGCACTAAGAGCTGCGTGGGTTACATGTGTAAACAACTAACAACAGAGAGCCCAGACAGGTTTGTAATATACTGGATTAGTATCTCCTTAAAACAATAGAGAAAGCCTGCACACTGAAGCCTATTAGAACATAGTTCTCAGTCTGCCCCTTGGTCAGCAGAAGCTCTGTTTGCTCATCTGTGGCCATCAGTAAAGTGCTACTGTTCCCATGGCTTTGCTGAATGCGTCTTTCCTGAAGCCCAGGTCTCACTTGGGATGCTCAGGACTGCAACCCGAACCAAACTAGACCTGGGCCCAAGCAGAAAGGGAAAAAAAAAAAAAGAGAGAGAAAAAAAGAAAAAGTGAAATGAAAACTTTGCTAGCCATGACTTCTGGTTATGAAAATTCTTGGTTGTTTTTTGTTTAATCATTAAGGGGCAATTTTCAGTCCATGGGTGCTTTTGACCAGCTGATTTTGCACCCGGGTTCAAAGAAATGGTACGAACGCATTTTCACTTTGAAACCTGGCACAGGTACAAAATACCAGGGAATTTTTGTCCCTGCTCTTTGTGCTATTAACGAACCTGGAGTGGAACATGAAGGCTACAGATCTCTCAGGCCAATGCAATATCAGCACATAAAAAATGTGCGTACACACTAGGTGCACATTTTTTGAATGCGTGCACGTCCACCTGCCCTGGACTCTCAATGCAATAGGCAAATGAGCCGCCGTGCTAAAAGGGATGCGCAATAGGTAATTTGTGCATTCCTAGTGCTCTGCATTGGGCGCCAACATGGAACATGATTCCTTTTGACCTTCGCTCGATTGAAGATGTTAAAAAATTTTAAATATCCTTCAAGGAATATTTGCTTAACCGTGCGTACAACTGTTAATTGAACTATTTCGAACAAGTTAATGTGTTTGGTAATAAACATCAGATGAGATTTTATGTGATCTCTTTTAGACAATAAGCTTTGATAATTTATATATTATTTTGTCGTCCAGTTTCTATGAAACTACTTTGTACGTTTTTGGATTTTGTTTGTCTTGCTTTTATTGTGTGTAAAATCTGTATATCACCTAGGCCTAACAGTGTTAGGCGATTAATAAATTAAAAAAAAAAAAAGTGGATGTGCATCTATAACAGCCAGGCTAGAGCTCCTTCCCCACTACCAGCAGGGTGGTTCCTGATTGATCCTTTTCATTGACAAATGTCAGTGAAAAGGACCAATCCCCTTTCAGGACAGCCTTCTAAAAGGGGATTGGTCCTTTCACTGACCTGTGACAGTGAATGGACCAATCAGCAGGAAGCGAAGGAGTGAATAAATTACGGTAATATCAAGTGCCCAACACTTAATGTATTCATTCCTTCACTCACTGCCAGCAGGGTTTCCAATTGGGCCATACCTTAGGGATGCTGCTTTCTGTGGTTCCCCTATGAGGAATCACAGAAAGCAGGATATTTTATTTCTTTTAATCTCTTGAGCGGGACATAATTCTGCTTTCTGTGGTTTCTCCTATTTAGTATCGTGAGGATACTAATAGGAGGAATCACAGAAAGTAGGATTCTTTGTTTTTTTCATTACCCTTCAGTGCCGCATGCTTTAATGCCTGCTCCCAGGCAGGCATTAAATTGGCAGTGTTAAAATGGGCACCTTGGCCACGCGGCAATTTTTTAAATTGCGGGGTAATAGCTAATAGCCTCGTCTACATGGAATTTGCATGTGATGAGTGCTATTAGCAATAGCTATGCGCTCGATTGGACGTGCGTTTTGGACACACTAATCCCGGCATTACATCAGTTGTTATTTTAGCGCGTCCAAAACACACCCAATCACTTATTAAGGGGCGCGCTGACCTGAGTGCCCAGTATTGCATCTGCCTGGCTATCTGAGCACAGGCCTGGGAATTCCTCTGCTTAGTCATGGAACCCCGAGCGGGTCGCACCAGGGGGGCGGGGAAGGGCGGCTCCCCGATAGTCAAGGTGAGTACAGAAATCGCTACTCACCAATGCAGCTCTGAAAATTGTCCCTTAAAGCCGGTCATCTTCATCCTTGCACCTGAAAGTGACTGTACCAAGATGAAGTTTCACTGCAGGGAGAATGCAAAGCAGTCCAAAGATTAACAAAGCAAAGAGAAATAGAAGAACACATTCACGTAGGAAATGCAGTAAGATCAAAATGCCCATGGGACTTTCAGATCAATGTTGATCAGACATTGATCTGAAAGTCCTGGCACGGGCGTTGGCTCTTCGTTTGGGCAGAGTAGCTCCCTGGCTGGTGGATAAGGATCAGTCCGTCTTCATCCCGGGCCGACTCGCCTCGGATAATGTGAGGAGGGTGGTGGAACTTATGTGGTGGGCTCAGTCCCAAGATATCCCGGCGGTGCTACTTACGGTGGATGCCGAAAAGGCGTTTGATCGGGTGCACTGGCCATTCCTATTCCAAGTTTTGCAAGTTATGGGCATAGGGGACACTTTCATTACTTGGATACAAAAGCTTTATAGCCATCCACATGCTAGGATAAAAATTAACGGGGCTTACTCGGACCCATTCGAAGTCAAACGGGGCACCCGACAGGGTTGCCCATTGTCCCCCCTGCTATTTGCTCTCTCGTTAGAACCTTTAGCGGAAAAAATCAGACGGCGTGAGGATATCCTCGGAGTACAAGTAGGGGACACGTCTTACAAGATCTCGCTTTTTGCAGATGATCTTTTATTTACTCTTTCTAGTCCGGAGACATCCCTGAGTCTTCTCTTGGAGGAACTGCGGGCGTTCGGACGACTATCTGGCTTTAAGATTAATGCAGATAAGTCCGAATTATTGAATGTTTCCTTGCTGGAAGCACAATTTGGCATCATTGGGAAAGATCTACCCTTTCGCTGTGCTAAGGACTCTATAAAATATTTAGGGGTTAAAATAGGGCCCCGTCTTGAGGAGCTTTTTAGACTTAATTATGGGCCTTTGTGGTCTCAGATTCAGCAGGATATGGACAGGTGGGATCGGACGGATCTCTCCTGGTTGGGTAGGGTGGCCGCCCTTAAAATGAACATTCTACCTAGGCTTTGTTATGTATTCCAAACATTACCTGTCCCAGTGCCGGAGGGGGTTATGAGGATTTGGCAAAGAAAGCTGTTCCGCTTCATTTGGAAGCACAAACCCCCGAGGGTTTCTCGTTCTATTTTGTACAGGGATAAATTGCGAGGTGGTCTTAACGTGCCAAATTTAAGTTGGTACTATACTGCGATTATGCTAGGGGTGATTGTTACTTGGCACGATACCAGGGAACCCAAGACATGGGTAGCTATAGAACAGGCAGTCTCGGGTGAAGTCCCATTGGCGCATAGGGCATGGAGTCGGGAGTGGGGGTCAGTTATCTCCCACTCACTTACACCGTTTACTAAGGCTGTTTTACAGCTTTGGGGCAAATGGAGGTCCAGGTTAGCAGGATCCAAAAGAATTTACTACCTTACTTCAATTTTGTGGGACCCTGGGTTTCCCCCGGGTATGGATAAGGCCTTTTCACATCGGTGGACACAGTTGGGCTTGACTAAGACTGGGCAATTTTGCAGGGGGTCCCGAGTTTTGGATCTAGCGGAACTACAAGATAAATATGGTGGGTCCCCGGGAGATTGGTATGCACTACAGCAGATTACCCATTTTCTTCGCTCGATGGGGGCGCCAGGGGAGATAGCTAAGGGTAAATCCCTATTCGAATCCTTCTGTGAGCAGCATGGGCCTCTTGGTAAACCTATCTCCCGACTTTATCAACTCCTTAATTCTGGGGATAAAGCTAAAGTTTCCTATCAACTTAACTGGGAATCTGATCTGGGACTAACTCTTCAGGACTCTGAACACGCAGACACGCAGCCACACCCACTCTCTCCACCCTACATTCCCCCAACCTTCTCTCTGACACAAGAAACCTGGGTGTTATACTTGATAACCAACTAACCTTCAAACCATATATCAAATCTATCCTCAGCAGCTGCTATTTCAAACTACAAACCCTCAAAAAACTCAAACCCCTTCTCTATTTTTCCGATTTCCGTACAGTACTCCAATCCATAATTTTTTCAAAGATTGACTACTGTAATGCTCTCCTACTTGGACTCCCTTCTACCCACATCAAACCTCTACAACTCCTCCAAAACGCTACTGCTCGCATCCTCACCAATGTCAATAAGAGAGACCACATCACTCCCACCCTCATTGATCTCCACTGGCTTCCCATTCACTCACGAATTATTTACAAGACCCTCACCCTCATCCACAAAAGTATTACTAACGAACACTACAACTGGCTAAACCCACCCTTCCTCCCTCGTACCTCCACAAGACCCACCCGTGCTTCCCTCCGTGGAACCCTTATCCCTCCCTCCATAAAATCCACTAGACTCATCTCCACCACCAATAGAGCCCTTTCCCTTGCAGGCCCCTCCCTCTGGAACTCTATGCCTCTTGACCTACGTACCGAAACCTCCACACCTACTTTCAAAAAGAAACTCAAAACCTGGCTTTTCCTCCAAGCATACCCCCTTTCCTCATCAGCTCCACCAACTAACATGCTAGCCCAACCCTCATCTCTCTCCAACATCCCCCGTTCAGGTCCTACACCCAATACCCTCCCCTTCTAATGATTCATACAATTTTGTATATAACAAGTGTACATATTTCTCCCTCGAATCCCAATTCATATCTTATCCCCCTGTGTCTGTTTGCACCCTCCCCCTGCCCCCCCATTTGTCTCGACTACCCCCCCCCCATCCCTCCCTTTAGTTATTTAGTTATTTATTCTGTTACTGCGTTTATGTTATACACCGTTCTCTGTAAAGGCTACGCCTATATATCTTTTGTTGTAAGTTACTTGTAAACCGGCACGATGTGCAAACGGTTGCCGGTATATAAAATTAAATTAAATAAATAAATAAATAAATAAATGTCATATGATCATGGGGAGGAGTTCCGTTTCTGCTAATGTCAAGGAAAATGGCTATAAGTTGTTATATAGATGGTATATGTCCCCGGCCCGATTACACCGAATGAACCCTAATATCGGCGACTCTTGCTGGAGGCGGTGTGGTGCAAGGGGTACATTTTATCATATGTGGTGGACTTGCTCCAAGGTTCAGACCTTCTGGGCTTTGATTACGGGGTATGCCTCCAAGCTGTTTGGGGTTGTAGTGCCATTGGATCCCAGAGGCTGTCTCCTTAGTCTGGTGGATGAGATGCGTAGTGACAAGCAAACGCTGCTTTTGCTACAAATTTATATTGCTGCGCGCAGTGAAATTGCCTTCAGGTGGAAGAACGCTGAGGTCCCTTCTATGCTGCAGGTGTACCAGAGGTTGGATAGGTTGTACCAGATGGGTCGTATGACTGCGCTTAAACATGACCGTATTCACAAATTTCAGGATGTGTGGGCTCCGTATACAGCCTGGTTGGCAAAGAGACCATGATGTAGATCACCTTGATTGTGGAATTCTGCAGGGACGGGGGAAGGGTTGGGGTGGTGGGGGGGAGGGGGGGGAGGGGGGGAGGGGGGTAACTTGGAAAACGATATTGCTCATGTATACAATTAGTTTGGCGGTCTGCGCTCATACCTCGTCATGCTACTGGTTATTCAGACTTCTTTTTCCTCACCACACCTATTGTTGTACTCTTTTTATGGTTGAAATGGTATGGCTCCTCGGTGTGGGTGACAGCTAGTTGGGTATTTTTGTGCTTATAGTCTGTTTCACTGTATATGTATGGAACCCGGACCTCGTCATGTGCTGTAACATTTGTTTTTCATGCAAACTAAAATAAAAACTTACAAAAAAAAAAAATGCCCATGGGAATGGAAAATCAAGCAGGGGCTATATCTGCAAGTGTCAAGCATGCTCCATTCTTTGTAACATCTTCTGGTTTTTCTAACACATGGTAATAAAAGAAAAAAGTAAAACAGATTAGAAGAGATCAGCCAACATTACTGTGACCAAAAGAAAAATGAAAAGGGGGGGGGGGAGCAAAAACAAGAGAAAGAGGAGTCAGACTGAAAAAAGAAAACACGGGGGGGTGGATTTGCAAGGGTCAGCCGAAATACTTCTGATACTCGCAAGAAGGGCTTCCAGACATCCGAAAATGTTTACAGAATAATACAGTATTATGCTATGGCATTATGTAGGTCTTTCATAATTTAGTGTCTCCATGGGCAACACCTCCCAGAACTTGGCAGTCAGCAAATAAAGGCCCCGGGAGGGGGAGATTATTTTTTCACGCTGAAGCAAAAAAGCAACTAGAAAGGGTTGAATCAATTTCTGCTGAGGAGGACTGACCTTTTCAAAATGTGAGGCCCAATTAAAATCATCCTGGGTCCCAAGGCTCTTTAATTCCAATTTTATTTTATACTATGCTGAATAGATTTCCAATGTGGGATAATTTTCAGGCAGTCCCTGAAGATGTGAGCTGCAGACCCATCATGGCCATGAAAGCAGAAAAATGTATTCTGATCCACGGTGCTAAGGATATATCCCAGCTTCCAGCCAAAGAAGCTTGACTGGATTTGATTTTTTAGCCTGCCCTTTCTAAAAAAAATACTCCAGATGGCTTACAGCATTCAGGTACAAGAAGTCCATTCCCCAAAGAGCTTATAATCTAAGCGGGTACCTGAGATAACAAGAGATAAAGTGACTTATAGATCTCATGCTGGGGAAGGTGCCCCATCTGGCAGAGTGTCCTTGACTTTTAACAGTAACAGGTTATTATTCTGCCAGCGGTGCAAGGCCTCTCAGTTAGATTTTAAAGTCATCGAGATTTCTTCCAGCATGGAGACTTTTTACAATTAATCCAATTCGCGCTTTCTTAATATGTCTTTGGGGATCATCTGGCATTCCTACCGCTATGGAGGCGGCAGGGTGGCGGTCGAACACATCATCCGAGGCTTATATCCCTATCCAGGTCCTTTTTGCTGATGATAGTCTGCTTCTCTTATCCCATGCACGCACAGCTCTACCAGCGGCCCGACATATATTTCTGGTATACCAGTCACTTTCCAGGTTCAAACTGAATTTAGATGACTGAGGCCCTTGACTTTCTGGGTACCCTGAGAGATTCCTGGCCTGCTTTTCCGGTGAAATGGGCCCATTCCACGATCAAGTATTTAGGTATCCATATCCACCCAAACCCAAGTAAATGGTACGCACTCAATATCCCTCCTGCCATTGAGAAATTGACTCACAAACTAGCCAGTTGGCCATCCCTGCCATTATCTCTACAGGGGCGCATAGCCATGATAAAGATGGTAATTGCTCCAAAGTTGCTATATTTGTTACTAATGCTCCCCTTTTTTCTCCTTACCAAAGATCACCGAACTTTACAGAAAGCTGTGCGGTTCTTTGTGGGGAAGGATAAGAAAGCCCGGTTGTCATACACCACTTTGACTGCTCCTAAGTCACAGGGGGCGGGGTTTGGACTACCCAATTTTATGGTATACTCTTGGGTGGTTAATCTTCATTTTTTGGGAGACTGGGTTCATGCCACTTCGGAATATACAGATCCTAACCTAGTGGAGGCTATATGTGCCCCTTTGGACCCTAATTTCATTCTCCATGCTGTACCTAATGCTCTACAGGGCCCCCAGCTGCATCATGGTTTGGGGAGAACTCTCAGGCGGGTGTGGGGGGTAACTCGCAAAATGCTGAATTTACCTACTCATGTTTCTCCACATTATCCCTTGAGGGGCTTCTCGCCGGAATCCTTGCACCTTTTTCCTGGGAAACATAAATTTGAAATATCTTCCAAGTGGGTACTCAAAGATTTATTAGACCCATCTACGGGGACCCTCTACTCCTTTGCCCAATGTCAAGAAAAACTGAGACTTCAACCAAACCATTTTTTAATTTATGGTTACCTAAGGGCTTTCTACCTTGACTTGATGAAAGGGGTTGACGGTGCAAATTACAACTCGCTTTATTCAGGATTGTTTAAGTGTTTTGCTGCTAAAGTAGGTACCTTATCATGTCTATATGCCTTCTATAATTCTGCCCAAGTGCACCTTGTATATGCCAACCTGCTCCCTAAATGGAGGCAGGATTGTGATGAAGAGATTGATTTAGCTATGCTCAAAAACTGCTATTTGTCCATACCAAAGATAACCAACAATGTGGGTCTCCGAGAATTGCAGCAACGAATCTTTCATAGAATTGTCTATTCCCCTGCAAGGGCAAAAAAGATGGGAGTTATCCCTTCCAACTCATGCCTTAAGTGTGAGAGCCCAATTGCTTCACTGATTCACTGTTTATGGGAATGTCCGGCTATCCAGATTTTCTAAGAAACTATTCGGGGCCTCCTTTCGGTTCTCTTTGGTACTGAAATCAGATGGTCTTGCATCCTCAATAATGATATGGGTGAATCCAGTCTGAATACTGATAATGTGTAGTTCATGTCTAAAGCTTGTCTTATTGCAAAAAAATGCATATTGCTACGCTGGATAGAGCCTACTCCACCTACGGGAGAACTATGGTCAACTTTAATGACTGAACTATACCAACTGGAATTTGGGTCTCTGTACCGTCATTTCTCTCTTCGCAAGTGGTGCTTCCTCAAGGAAATATGGTTTGTGTAGTATGAATTTCTACCATCTTCAATCAAAGCTCTTTCCTCTCTAGCCGACCAATGAAGACTGTGGGATATGTCCTTGCCTTCAACACGGACTATACTGTTACCGAATACCTGAGTAATCCACCTGAATCAGACTCCAGACACTATTGGATTAGATGTGTTTCTCTGGGGGGGGGATGGGGGTAATGGTTCTGTTTAAAAAAAGAAAACTGGAGGCATTGAGTTTTTGTCACCATTATACATCCATCTGGTTGTAATTTTTGCTTGCCTCAATAAAGATAAATGAAAAAAAAAAACACGGTGCTATCATTCTTTTTATAATTTCTTGGGGAAATTCTTGTTTTCTTCTTCCCAACCATCTGTAGGCTCAAGCTGTGCTCAGCAGCAGTAGAATTTGCCACCTGGTGTTGAGAAAAAGCTAAAATTAGTAAATAAAATGATTATAGGTTATAAATGAATTAAATTTTAAATAGAATAAATAAATAAAAACAGCTTGCACCAAACACAACACAGATGTTGCGAAGTGCTCGGAGAGCGATCCCACTTCCTGAGAGAGGTGTGTCCTTGGGCCGCGGCTCGACCCCGGAGGATTCCGAAGAGGGCCGCGGGAGGCGTGGCATGCCCGAGCATGGGTAGGACGGAAGCAAGACTGGAGTGATGACCAGGCGACAGACCCTCCTCCGGACCTGCACGCTTCGGAAGACCCAACAACGCAATGTTGGTCTTGTGAACAGTCCTCCGACCATTCCCAGCCCTTTCGGACCTGCCGCAGGATACGGCACGAAGCGGCAGGCTGGATGGAGGCCAGGACAGCGAAGACTGGAACATAGATTCAGACGAGACTCAGAAGCAGGGTACTGGAAGTGCAGACGTAGACTCGGAAGCAGGGTGCTGGGAGTGCAGACGTAGACTCAGAAGCAAGGTACTGGAAGTGCAGACGAAGACTCAGAAGCAAGGTGCTGGGAGTGCAGAGGTAAACTCAGAAGCGAGGTACTGAAGGTGCAAAGGTAGATTCAGAAGCGAGGTACTAAAGATGCAGAGGTAGGTTCTGAAGCGAGATACTGAAGGTGCAGAGGTAGACTCAGGAACAAGGGCTGAAGGAAGACATTGGCACTGTCCCTCAGGGCACCCCGCTCAGACCACTCCTGGGACTGAGTCAAGGGCCACCCTGTCCCACGCGTCCCCAACACTGCCTTGGAGGGCAGGTCACGGACCACGCTGAGAACAGGAGAATGCAGGAGAGATCCAGGCGAAGAGAACTCCGATGCTGGGATACTGACATCCGAAGCCCCGTCGGCTGGCAGGAAGGGAAGCTCCAAAGCACAGGGACGAATCCCACCTGTTGGCCACTCCAGGGCCCAACAGGCCAGAAGGCTCAGGAGCCAGACGAAGACAAAGGGCAGAACATCTGGGACTGGATTAGGAACTGGATCAGGCACAGACATCAAGGCAACAGGGAAGAAGCAGGTTGCTGCACACCGGCAGCCAAAGCAGGATTGCTGCACACCGGCAGCCTAGGCAGGTAACAGGGTCAGGAACAAGGACTTCTCAGAGACTTAGAAACGAGGTACATGGCTTGCATCACAGATGGCCCTAATCAGCCCGCCCCGAGGGCTGGTCACGGACCTCGGCGTGGCTTGCCGCGAGGTACCAGGACATTGGAAGACACAGGATCAAGGTGCTAGCTTTCAGGAGATTCAAGAGCAAGGTACTTAGCTTTCAGGCGAGTTTCAGGATCAAGGTGCAAGGCTTGAATTATCTGGGCTGGACCATGGATACCGGATTAGAAATCAGACCTCAAGGCAGGAACAGGAACAAGCAGACATCAGGACTGGAACAACTGGAAACATCAGGACTGGAACAACTGGACAAGAAGCTCCGACGGAAAACATGGAACACTGGACCTTGCAGAAGGCTGGAACACAAGGCAGCTCCTGGAACGAGGATCTCAGGAGTGACCAACTCCTTGTGAAGGCAAAGACAGACTGAACGCTGAGCCCTTTAGTAGAGCTGAGGTAGACAACGCCCAGGGAGGGGTCAGCAGGGGCCACACCTGGCTGACCCTTGAAGAGGAGCAGAGAGGCGCGCGCCTGCGCCTAAGGAAGCTGGAGAGCTGGTGCTGGAAGCTGGTGGCGTCCTCAGCCACGTGGAGGAGCCATGGAAGCCAGGCAAGCATGGGGGCAGCCCTGCCCTGAAGCTGGAGAAGTGGCAGGCTGCTGGAGCGGCTTCCAGCCGCAAAGTCAGAAGCAGGAGAGAAGGTAAGGCTGGCTGCAGGGGCTGTAGAGACTGAGTAGGCTGCAGGCACCGGCAGGGACGGCCTCCCTACCGGCCGAGGACCCGGACTGCAGCACAGGCACCGGCAGGGGACGCCCTGCCTGCCGGCTGAGGACTCCAGGAAGGCAGAGGCACGTTGGGGAGAGCCCGGAAGGACAGCAGGGTTCCCGGCCGCGCGGGAGAGCTCGCGGTGGGTCGGCCCCGCTGCACAGCGGAGAAGGCAGCCGGGGAGGAGCCCGGACACCGCGGAGGGACCGCGGCAGCGGCAGCAGCGACGGTGGCTCAGCTAGCCGCGTGAAGGTGAGGGCCTGCCCGCGCTCCTCGCGGGCAGGATCGTAACAACAGACACGAAAAAAGGTGGCAAACCATGAAATAGTTTCCACTTTTCATAAATCCAGAAAAATACCATAGGTAAGAGGGTCAGCGCTGCTGTAAAGGGGATCCCACAGAAGTGGGAGGCCACGGGAGGAAGAAAGTTTACTGTAACCATTCCTGCCAAGCAACCTGTGCCGCTGAGGGTGAATCTCAAAGCAGGAATCCCTCCAGTCCTTGGACTAAGTGAAAGTCCCCTGAGCCAACCAGGCATACTCTTTGAGGAGGATAAGAGACGGCAGAAACAAGGGAAAAAACAAAGCAAATGCATATACAAAATGCATTGGTGTGTATATATATATAACTAATTAGAAATATGATATCACACGCAATAACATGCAGCAGAAGTAGTGCACATCCTGTCAGCAGCTCTAACAGCAGTATGCTCAGAGTCAGAGAATCCTCGCCATTTCTCCTTCCCTCCCAGCTATGCTGCCTAAGTGTCTTTCCTGCTGGTGGGAATGGTATTGGATGAGAGCCAGAAACCCAATCAGTGCGCAGTGCAGGGAGAAGGGAGCAGCTGCTTTCAGCACAATGCAGACCGGCCAGCTGGTGTGTGTATTTTGCTGAAGGCTGTTTATTTTGTGGTGAGATGATAATCAAGCAGCCCCTCCCATGGCATCACAGGAGACTTGGAGGTATGCTTATGTTTATTTTATGTCAAGTTATACCCGTCTCTTCAGAAAATGCGCTCCGATTTAATTACCCTCCAAGGGCTTTCAACGCTAGAGAGAAACACAGGATAAGGACATAAATATAGGACTGTAAGAACATGCCATGCTGGGTCAGACCAAGGGTCCATCAAGCCCAGCATCCTGTTTCCATCAGTGGCCAATCCAGGCCATAAGAACCTGGCAAGTTCCCAAAAACTAAGTCTATTCCATGTTACCGTTGCTAATGGCAGTGGCTATTCTCTAAGTGAACTTAATAGCAGGTAATGGACTTCTCCTCCAAGAACTTATCCAATCCTTTTTTAAACACAGCTATACTAACTGCACTAACCACATTCTCTGGCAACAAATTCCAGAGTTTAATTGTGCGTTGAGTAAAAAAGAACTTTCTCCGATTAGTTTTAAATGTGCCCCATGCTAACTTCATGGAGTGCCCCCTAGTCTTTCTACTATCCGAAAGAGTAAATAACCAATTCACATCTACCCGTTCTAGACCTCTCATGATTTTAAACACCTGTATCATATCCCCCCTCAGTCATCTCTTCTCCAAGCTGAAAAGTCCTAACCTCTTTAGTCTTTCCTCTTAGGGGAGTTGTTCCATTCCCCTTATCATTTTGGTGGCCCTTCTCTGTGCCTTCTCCATCGCAATTATATCTTTTTTGAGATGCGGCGACCAGAATTGTACACAGTATTCAAGGTGCGGTCTCACCATGGAGCGATACAGAGGCATTATGACATTTTCCATTTTATTCATCATTCCTTTTCTAATAATTCCCAACATTCTGTTTGCTTTTTGGACTGCCGCAGCACACTGTACCGACGATTTCAGTGTGTTATCCACTATGACACCTAGATCTCTATCTTGGGTTGTAGCACCTAATATGGTGCTACAGTGTTACATTACAGGAGCTGCCTTCCACCTGGAGACCTGGGCCTACTCTGGTAATGCCCACCTGGATCCCAGCTCTTATTCCCCAGTCTTTGGTTACGCCCTCTGAGTCCCACTTGCCCTGCAGGATCCTGCGCATAGAGCATACTCTCCTTAAGGAATTTAAGGTGGACAAGGCATCTAGCCTTGTCCTGCACAGGTAAATAGGGGAACACTAGGGGCATTGCCTCACATACCCCTCCCCTCAGCTTGCAACCATTGGGCCAAGCATCCCTTCTCCCTCCTGGATCCCATCCAGAAGAGTCCAAGACATCCCATTCCCCTTCCTCTGGCTTCCTACTAGCTATACTTGGGGACAGCATAAAGGGGATGGAACAGCTCCCCTATGAGGAAAGGCTGAAGAGTTTAGGGCTGTTCAGCTTGGAGAAGAGATGGCTGAGGGGGATATGATAGAGGTCTTTAAGATCATGAGAGGTCTTGAACGAGTAGATGTGACTCGGTTATTTACACTTTCGAATAATAGAAGGACTAGGGGGCATTCCATGAAGTTAGCAAGTAGCACATTTAAGACTAATCAGAGAAAATTCTTTCAAAAAAGGTTTGGATAAGTTCTTGGAGGAGAAGTCCATTAACGGCTATTAATCAAGTTTACTTAGGGAATAGCCACTGCTATTGATTGCATCAGTAGCATGGGATCTTCTTAGTGTTTGGGTAATTGTCAGGTTCTTGTGTCCTGGTTTGGCCTATGTTGGAAACAGGATGCTGGGCTTGATGTACCCTTGGTCTGACCCAGCATGGCAATTTCTTATGTTCTTATGTTCTCAACAGGGACATAATGACATGCTCACCCCATCTCTTAGGGTTACCCTCGACAGCGTCATGACCACTACCCAGTGAGCCGTTCGCGCAGTGCATATCCCCTGTCCTTTTAACTAAATCCTTTTCTGGCTCCAGGTTCAAATTCCTCCCCGATGGAGCTTTATGGACTAACTGGGGAACCACTAGTGCTGGCTCCTCTATAACCAGCTGTACTCGCGTCCTGGCATCTGGTATCTCTAATGTAGAGCCCTGCCTTAGCTCCTCTGTATCCTCAGTTGCTGAAGTCTCCATAACACCATCCTCTGGGCTCTCCATGGCATCTCTCGCTTGCCTTTCCGTGTCCTCTTTCTCTGAGCTTCTCACGAGAGTTGTCTCTGGACTCCCAGTAGTGTTTGGGCACCAATACTGCCTTCCCCTGGGTAGTCTGTGTTTCCCTCTCTAGGGCTCTCTATGGATCCTCTCTTAGGGTTCTTTACTGCATCCTTCTCAGGGCTTCTCATGGGAGCACTCTCTGGAATCCCGGTAGTGTTTGGGCACCCTCAGGACCACCTGTAGCACCATCCTCTGGCCAATTGGTGTTGTAGCCCACTGGCCACACTGTAGTGCTCCCTCCTGGGCACTCTTTTTCACCACTTCTTGACAAGACCATGAGGCTCCATGCCTCCTGGTTCCATTTTTGCTCAGCCCAGGCCCACTGACTCTTTGCAAGGCTTTCTTGTAACTTCCTATCTCCCTCCTGGAGATTCTGGATCAGTGCTTGCCAGCTTCCTTCAGTCATGTTCTCAGACTTCTGCATTCTGGTGCTACAGTACTCTGGCTGCTCCACTCCAGGTTTTTTCTCATGGCGGCACACCTTTCCTGCAGAGTGGCTTGCTTGCTGGAAGAGGGCCCCATCCTATTTCCATTCATCACACTCACAGTCCACTCTGGCAGTTTTTCTAGGGCCATACCCTGTTCAGCATAGCCCTGCTGCACCAGTACCCCCTTCCTCTTTTCTTTTTTCAAGGCAAAAAAAAGTAAAACAAACAAACCTGCAAAACCAGCATTAACTAAATCACTTTTTAATCCTTATCTGATTCCATCCGGGTTTCTCCCATTAGCTGGTACAAATCTACCATTGCCTGACTGTTCCTACAATCAGGCCCACTCACAGTTTCCTCTCTACTTGAAACTTTTAAATCTTGAGGGTTTTTTTTTCTTCAGTGCAGCTTCTGAGCCATATCCTTTCACAAGTTACTGTACTCTGTGCACCCCTGCACTCTGTACTTTGATTTAGAGCCACTAGCCCCCTGTGTTCTGTACTTTTTTTTAGAATCACAGGTCTTCTTCACAACTCTCTCCAAACAGACAGTTTGCTTCTCTCTTCTGCAAACATTTGGCCTCTAAACTGCTTTTCCTCTGTACTAAGTTTAGAGAAAAAATCCCATGCATAACACCATACATGGGAACAAGTGGTGATTTCCACAAGCCTGGAGGTATAAACTAGTCTGACTCCAGTCTTTCTTAAAACATTTATCTTTATTAAAGCTTCACAATCATACAACAGTAAACTATCGTCCCTTGAGAACAGTGTACTTAATTACTCACAGTTCAGCTTTGTCTCAGCTCAGTGTTACATTACAGGAGCTGCCTTCCTCCTGGAGACCTGGGCCTGGTTTGGTTATCCCCATCATGATCCCACCTCTTATTCCCCAGGCTCTGGTTATGCCCTCTGAGCCCTCCCCCCTGCCCTGCAGAATCCCACCCATAGAGTATATTCTCCTTAAGGAATTTAAGGTGGACCAGGCAAACAGGAGAATACTAGGGGCACTGCGTCACATGCATACAGTACTCGAGGTATGATAAAACCAAAGATTGATACTGAGGCATTATGATATCCTCTATTTTATTTTCCATTCCTTTCCTAGTAATACCTTACATTCTATTCGCTTTTTGACTGCCACCGGATTGAGGTTTTCAAAGTATTGTCCACAATGACTCTAAGCTCCTTTTCAAAAATCATAGAAACATAGAAATGACGGCAGAAAAAGGACCAATCAGCCCATCCAATCTGCCCAGCAAGCTCCCACACTTATTTTCCCATACTTATGTGTTTCACCAACCACCAAGTTCGGGGCCCTTGTTGGTAACTGTTTTGATTCAAATTTTCTGCCACCCCCTACCACTGATACAGAGAGCAATGTTGGAGTTGCATCAAAGGTGAGCATAAGGCTTAATGGTTAAAGGTAGTAACCACTGCATCAAGCAAGTTACCCCGATGCTTGTTTACCCAAGCTGCACAGATCAATGCCTTGTTGTCTGAATGTAAATACTCTTTTCAAGGAATCTATGAGCCTAAAATGTCAGTGTTTCCCAAACAATTAGGTTGATACCGAAATATACGTTCAGTTGAATGCACCTTTCTACCTGCATTTGAGCATGTAATTTCTGGGCGCAAAACTTATTGCTGATGCAGCACGGAGTATTGCACGCAGAACATGCATGCTCCGAAACTTAGCACCCTTGCATGGAAATCCCATTCAAATGAGGGCATTAAGCAGTAATTCCCGATGCAGAGAGACTGCATCTGGCCAGCGCACCCTTTTTTTTAGCACTGGAAACATAACTCCTGGGTCAGGGCTGGAGTTAAGTTTCCAGCACTATGAAAAATATAGTAAAATATATTTTAAAAAAAAAAAAAGTTTCAAAAAATAGTCAGGAACTCTCCAGGTACTGCCACTTAACTGGATAATTACTGATTTATCCTGGTAAATGGCGGCAGCCGCTACTGCCACTTATCCAGATAAATACTGATTTATCCATCTATCTGGCAGAAAGAAGCAACCAGATAAATACTGATCTATGCCAGGTAGCTGCGTAGATCAGTATTTATCTGGTTATCTGGCGTGGTTCGGCACTACTTGGCCAGATAAAATATTGACCCGTGCCAGATAGCCAGATAAATACTAACTTATACGGCTATATGGCAGCTGCTTCTCACTGCCAGGCAGATAAATCATCATTTATCTGGCTAAGTGATGACAGCGATAGCCTCTCAGGGATGCCTCCTCCTTTTCTGAGTTTAGGCAATTTACTACCCTTAACAGAAACACGGGGGTAACCTGGCTGGTTACCCCCATGTTTCTGTTAAGGGTAGTAACATGCCTAAACTCAGAAAAGGAACTGAGAGTTGAATTGAGAGTTGAACTGAGAGTTAAAAAATAATAATTGGGAGCTAAAAATGTGTGCTGAAAACCAGCGCACATTTTCTTAAGTGCCCAGATTACTGCATCGGCCTGTTTGTGCCATGGCATACTGGTGTGCCTTCAGACTTAACTAGGCGTGCCACAAAGAAGTCACTGCTGCATGACGCTCAGATCCAGGCCAGCACCTGGGCTCTGCCCTCAGCTCCTCACAGCAACAATAGACACCAGCGACCAATAGACTACAGATAGCAGTGCATATATTTCACACCACCCTTCTTTCTTTCCTTTTTGAACCTCCTCCTTTCAGACCTTCTGGCCTCTGTCTTATCTCAGGCTGAGTGAGACAGGGAGAGCATGCATTGTGCATTCATTCTGAGTGCTGGGAGGAGCAGCAATGAAGGAGCTCTGGCAGTCACACGCAGCAGCCAAGGTAACGTTCAGCTGCCCATTCGACATTAACTTCTCCCTTCTCCTGCACTTGTATATAGAGGCAGCTGACCACTGGGCTGGGTTCATGGGTGTCTCCACCTCCCTTTTTTAAATTTGGAAGAGTCTGGTGGGGCTTTCAATATGTCCCGTCCCCCCCCTTTTTTGGCCACGAGTCCTCTCCATGTTTGTACTGCCTGCTTGCTGGAGGGTGGTGTACCTCACAACATTTTTGTTAATGTAAGCGTGTTCTGGGCTTGAAAAGGTTGGGGAACATTGTAAGACTGCATCCAGCATGGTGTACCTATAGTTTGGATTATTCTTCCCTATATGCATCATTTTGCACTTGTCCACATTAAATCTCATTTGCCATTTAGATGCCCAATCCCCCAGTCTTGCAAGGTCCTTTTACAATTTCTCCCAATCAGCGCATGATCTAACAACTTTGAATAGTTTTGCATCCACTGCGAATCTGATCACCTCAGTCTTCACTCCCTTGTCCAGATCATTTATATATAAAAAAAAACCCCACTGGTCCCAGACAGTACAGCTATTGCCTGTTCCTAAATCCAGGTCAGGTTTTGCTACCTTGGAATCCTCAGATATGATCACCCTTGGTACTTTTTCCTACTTGATGCATATCAGTAACTGCCAAATACAGGAGCAATCCTCAGGCATTCATGGATTATGTCTCTTCCACTAGCAGTGGCACTTGGCTAGGAAATTCTAAGAGACCAACTAAAAGTCAAACTCTGCCCATAATCTGGGCCAGTGGTGTCAAAATGGGGTGGCATCCGTGTCCTACCAACCTTTTCTTCTGCCCATGATCTTCTCCATTTCTCCTTGGAACAGCTGAGGCCAGTTCCCACAGCTCTCTGTGAGTTTTGAGCCGGTGGGGGCCTCTACTCTGGCACTGATATCGCTGTCTCATTCTCATAAGAGTAGAGGAACCCATGCAGCTCAAGCTGATAGAGAGCTGCACGGGTGCCAGAGAGATGCCAAGGCCTCCATCTCAGGGGGCAAGAGGGAGCTCACCCTTTCAGCAAAAAAGCTTTTCCTGCCAGTGGTGCCCTAGGAAAGGCATCATTCAAATAGATAGAGGAGGGCAAAAGAACACAAAAGGACAATGCACTTCCCCCAGCCCAGCTGGATCGGGGGCTTCTGCTCCTGGGCTTTGTGCTCTGGGCTTGGCTAGGCTCTGCCACCACCCCCTCCTCTCCCTGGCTTCATAAGGGCTGTCTTTGTTGCCGGAAATATGTGCCTGTGCCTGCTCCCTTTCCCCTGCCTTGGACATCTCTGCTGCAGAAACTTCAGGCTAGGAAGCTGAGCTGGGGTAAGATTGCTAGCAGTGTCGATCTATAATGATCCATCTAAGAACTTGTAATGTGTAGGAAAACTTGGAAAGTCTAGAAAGGGGATGTTGGAGCAGAGAAAGGAAAATTGGTTCTTACCTGCTAATTTTCGTTCCTGTAGCACCACAGATCAGTCCAGACTCCTGGGTTTTGGCTCTCTTCCAGCAGGTGGAGACAGAGAAAGTTTCACAGGCACCGCCTCTTAACTGGTGTGCCACCTGCAGCTCCTCAGCATTACCAAGTACCCAAGCACAAATAGACAAAAACGTTTCCAATAGTCTACTCTGTAACATTCCCCTGGAACGAGTAAAGGAAAGAGGAAAATTTATAACTGAGAACTATAATCCAATTTGAAAACTGTACTGAAAGGATTAACGAGAAAACCTGTGCCATTCTTCCAGAATTACCCCAAAAACAAATAGATTGAGCAGACTCTCCAAAACTCTTCTCTCCCACTGGGCGGGACTTTGGACAGATCTGTGGTACTACAGGAACGAAAATTAGCAAGTAAGAATCAATTTTCCTTTCCCTGATCAGTCCAGACTCCTGGGATGTACCAAAACATGCCTAACTGGGGTGGGACTGCGAGAGTCACGCTCGAAGAACACTTTCACCAAAGCTGTCAACATCTGGAGCCCAGACGTCCAACCAGCAGTGCCTGGCAAAAGTATGTAAAGACTTTCAAGTAGCCACCCTGCAATTTTCCTGTGATGACACCAGCTGGCATTCTGCCCAGAAGGCCACCTGGGAACGGGAAGAATGAACCCTTAACCCCTCCGGGATAGGATGACCACGACAGATATATGTGGACCCAATAACCTCCTTCAACCACCACGCAATTGTGGCCTTCGATGCTTTCTGACCCTTATTCGCGCCACTCCAGAGTACAAAAAGGTGATCCGACAATTGGAAACTGTTAGTGACCTCCAGATACCGCAACAAAGCCCCTCTGATAGCCAACCTTCTTAATTCTTTTGCGTGCGGCATACCAACCTCCAAATTTGCAAAGACAGGAAGCTCCACTGATTGCCTTAAGTGGAACGGTGACACTACCTTCGGCAGAAAACATGGAACCATCCTCATAGAGACCCCCAAATCCGAAATCCACTAAAAGGGTTCTCTACATGATAGGGCTTGGAGCTCAGACACCCTCCTGGCTGAACAAATCACTATCAAGAAAACCACCTTCAAAGTCAGATCTTTTATGGTGGCCCTCTTTAGAGGCTCAAATGATGCCTCACACATGCCCTTGAGGATCAAATTAAGGCTCCAAGAGGGGCACACCTGAAGAACAGGGGGGGGGGGGGGTGCCGATGTGTTGCACCTCAGAAGAAATGAAACACATCCGGATGTGCAGCTAAGGTTGTTCCACAAACCTTGCCTCGCATGCAGCCTAGGACCGACACCTGCACTCTCAGGGAACTAAAGGACAAACCCTTTGAGAGGCCTCTCAGCAAAAAAGCCAGAATCTGCACCACTGAGACCTGCTGAGGATCAACCCCCTACTCTGTACACCAAGCGTCAAAAAATCTCCAAACCCTGACATACGCCAAGGAAGTCTTTCGAGCCTGCAACGGAGAAGAAATATCATCCTCAGGATATCCTTTTTTCCTTAACTGCCTCCTTTCAAAAGCCAAGCTGCTAGTCAAAAGCGATTCGCTTGATCTGAAAATATAGGACCCTGATGAAGGAGATTTGGCAGATGGCCCAGCCTCAAGGGGTCGTCCACTGCTAGATTGATCAGATCTGCAAACCAAGGCCTTTGTGGCCACTCTGGAGCCACGAGAATCACCTTTCTTGGGTGGACCTCTATTCTTCTTACAACCTTGGCTACCAGGGGCCATGATGGAAACACATAGATCAAAATGTTGTGCAGCCAAGGAAGAACCAGGGCATCGTCCCCTTCCACTCCGTGCTCTCTTCTCCAACTGAAGAAGCATGGTGCCTTGGCATTCCTCTGAGTTGCCATGAGATCCAAATGAGGAATGCCCCATCTGCGAAAAATTAGGGCCATTGCCTCCTCCGAGAGCTCCCATTTTCCTGGGTCCAAACATTGCCAGCTGAAAAAATCCGCTTGCACATTGTTGGATCCTGATATGTGTGAGGCTGCTAACGAGGCCAGATGCTTCTTCACCCAGGACATTAGCATCTCCACTTCCAGAGCAAACACCCAACTCCTGGTACCTCCCTGACAGTTGATGTAGGCCACCGCCATCACATTGTCGGACAGGACTCTGACTGCATGGTTGCGCAGAAGAGGAAGAAACTCCTGCAGGGCCAAATGTATTGCTCTCATCTCTAGACAATTGATGGACCAGGCTGTTTCCTCCACTGACCACTGGGCTTGCAACAACTGGGACTGACACACAGCTCTCCAACCAGAGAGACTGGCATCGATAGTCACTACCATCCACTGTGGTACCTCAGGTCAACCCTACAGCCAAAATGGTCTGGGCCAAGCCACCATAAAAGACTGGACCTGGCAGTCTCTGTAAGCAGCAGTGGAAGATGAAACTGCTCCAAAGTCGGATCCCACTGGTAAAGAAAAGCTCTCTGTAGAGGTTGCATATGAGCAAATATCTATGGGACCAACTCCAAGGTCAAGGCCATGGACCCGAGAACCTGCAAGTAGTCCCACACCCTGGGCACTTGGGCCTCCAACAGGTTCCAAACTTGAGCCTGCAGCTTGACTATCCACTCCTCTGTAAGAAAGACCTTCCCCACTTGGGTATTGAAGTGCATGCCCAAGAACTCCAGAATCTGTAAAGGAGAAAGGTGGCTCTTGGACAGATTCACTATCCAGCCCAATGAAATCAGGCGCTGCACCACTGCTTCCACCGCTCGTCTGCAAAGATCTTCTGACTTCGCCCGGATAAGCCAGTTGTCCAGATACAGGTGGACCAGCAGCCCTCCTTCCTAAGGGCTGCTGCTACCACCACTATTACCTTGGTGAAGGTCCTCTGAGCTGTTGCTAGCCCGAACAGGAGTGCACAAAATTGAAAATGCCTCCCCAGGATCATAAACCGGAGGTACTTCTGATGATCCGGGAGAATCCCTATGTGCAGATACGCATCCGTCAGATCCAAGGAAGCCAAAAAATCCCCGACTTCTCACTGCTGCTATATTCCAACCTCAGTCTCCATCTGGAAACAGGAAACCTTGAGAGCCATGTTCACCTTCTTTAAATCCAGAATTGGACGAAAGGTTCCTTCCTTTTGTTGGCACAACAAAATAAATGGAGTAATGCCCCGACCCTGTTCGTCCTGGGGGAAGGGAACAATGGCCCCCCAGCCTCTGCAGCTGCTATATTATCTACTGGATGATCAGCTTCTTCTCCTCTGATGTTGCGGAGGTGAACCCCTGGCCTGAGGTGGTGTTGGCGCCACCTGTGGGGGAGGCGAGGCCAAGCGGGAAGCGGAGGCCGACTGGAGCTTCGCCAATACCAGCCCTTGTTCCCCGCAGGTTGAGCCCTTGGGTACCGGGGCTGGCTAGACTTAGGCAGGCCTCAGTGTGGTTGATCCCGATAGAGGTGTCCAGAGGGCAGAGTGCCGAAAGACAGCGGAATCGGAGGGTCCCAGCAAGGCAAGATGAGAGCCAAGGTCGAGTCCAGGCAGAGGGTTGAAGGCAGATGGCTAGAAATGAGGTCAGGTTCAGGCTGAGTGGTCAAAGGCAGGTGGCTATAGGCGAGGTCAGGTCCAGGCAAGAGGTTGGAGGCAGGCGGCTATAGGCGAGGTCAGGTTCAGGTCTGGGTCAAGCCAAGGAAGTTCGTCCGAAGGTAGGGCAGGAACAGGAACAGGAGCTGGAGCAGGAACTGGAAGAGGTACTGGATCAGGATCTGGAACTGGAACAGGTACTGGATCATGAACTGAATCAGCAATGAAGCACACAGCAGAAAAGCATAAAAGACCTGTTGCTAAGGCAAACTCTGAGCATCTGCCTTATAATGTGTAGCCAGTTGACATCATCACCTAGGGCCGCAGGAGGCCAGCGAGGAGAAGATGGCGGCGTCTCCCTGCGCTGCACGTGGGGAGGTCTGTTTGGCCTCAGAGCAACTCACGGCAGCTCAGGAGGGTCCCAGGAACACGGAGGGAGCATGGGTGCAGAGGTGACTGCCCACCGCCGCCAATGAGGTCGGGCGAGCTCCGGAGGCCCGGCATCGGGGGTGAGTGAACCCGGCCATGGGCCTGCCACAGCCGAAGAGTGCAACATCCGAGGCACAGGGAGATACCATAAACAGGTTACTGAGTGTCCGAAAAAATTCTAAAGTGTCCTATCATGCTTAAAACCCACTGGTCCGACGTGACCTTGACTGACTCCTCGTAAAAATGAGTCAAACGGCCCCCTATGACTGGGACTGAGAAGTGGCCTGGCCTTGTCCCATTGTGCAAGTTCGGCTCCGCCACTGCCTTGGCTGGAGTTGCCTCGGCCTGCTCTGCGCCCTCGAAATGGCTGGGCCTAGGACTACGACCTCCCTGAGGTCTGCCTTTGGCCAGCACCTGGAGCCCTGCTCTGATGGAAACGCCTTTGACCTCGAAACCGAGAGCACACTGGGGGAAAACCTTTGGACCCCTTCGGCTTGCTTTCTGGTAGCTTCTGAACTTTATTATCTCCCAGATGCTTTATCAGCTGCTCCAAGTCTTCCCTGAACAGAAGTTGCCCTTAAAAGGTAATAATCCCAGCTGAGCCTTTGACAAAACATCCGCTGACCAGTTTCTTAACCAGAGAAGCCTCCCTACTGAAACCTTGGACATCATGCTCCTGAAAGAAGTGCGAATGAGGTCATACAGAGCATCTGCTCCATAAGCCACCACAGCCTCCAATCGCGCCACCTGTTTGAACCTCTGGGGCGACAGATCTCTGGCATTCTGCAATTGCTGCACCCATCTCAAAGTAGCCCAGAGCATAAAGCTGCTGCAATGGGTCTGCTCTGGGCATCCACAACTGCGGGAGTGCCCAGAGCAGACCTATTGAGAATCTTCTTATGATGCACCTTGGGCTTCCAGTCCTGCAAATCCTTAAGAGCTGCCGCGCCAACTACCAGAATGAAAGTCCTCTTTGTAACTGCCAAAACCGAAGCATCCACTTTCGGCACCCTCAAGAGCATCAAAATATCCTCAGGCAAACTATTCATAGCCCGGCTAACCTTAAGGTCAGTCTCTGGAGTATCCCACTCACTGACTACCAGCTCTTTCACCGATTTGTGAAAAGGGAAAGCCTTGGCTGGACCCCTCAAGCCAGCCATGACGGGATCCACTTCCTCCAGGTCAGCCTGCTCCTGTGGGATGGCGATTCCTAATTCCACCAAAACCGGTGGGATGAGGGGGCCAAGCTCCTCCCTCTGAAACAGGCGAGCCACCTTAGGATCGTCGCTTTCCATGTTCAGGACCTTACCCACATCCACTTCCGGATCTTGAGGCACGTGAGAAATATCAGCATCGGAAGAGCCATCCCTAGATGGCAATCCCCAATTAGACTCGTCTGAGGTATCCTCTTTGGTGGCCCCTGACCCAGAAGGACCCAGGACCCTCTGAATTCTGGTGGTCCCCAAAAGTCTGGACGTCTTTCTGGGAGGAGGATCTGCACCGCGGCCTTGCAGGCCAAAAAGGCTTTGTGCAGCAAGAGCAAACTCAGGTGAAAAAGGGAAGGTACTATCAGAATCCTCTTCCAGAGGATCAATGTCCTCCCTGACTGCCCCCCCTCCCCTCGGGCCTCCTCGGAGCTGAACTCAGCTGGAGAAAGTTCAGGCGGGAGATCCCCTCTTCTTGGCAGAAAATGTATCCAAAATGGCCATAATTCCCACACTTAGCAGGAGTGGATCGTCGGCCCCTCGCAACGAAGCTTTCGGCTCACCAGAGTTGTGCTGCCTCACAGCTGCCGGCACAGTCCCTCCCGATGTGCCTTCTCCACCAAAGAGGCAGCAGGTACAGCGGCCAGAACAAGAAACGCGTGAGGAGCTGTCCCCACACATAGTGCATCACACCTCTTCGGCATGGCCAGGACTCGGCTTAGACTATGCAGCAGATGCCCGGAGGAAGGCAAAGGGAGAGTCGTTAACAAATTAAGCTGAAGTTGATCCCTCCACCACCAGCGATGGGGATTCAACAAAGGACAAGTACCCGCTGCCTTTGAAATTCTTCTAGGAGCCCTTTTTTTTTTTAACTTTGTAAGAAATACAAAAAGAACAGTCTTATCTGAAATGTGGCATAGGCTTCTCCCAATCCTCCTGAAGGTGAGGGAACTGGACCACCAGCTATCAGTTCAGGTGAAATCCAGAGAGCAATCTAGGGTCCCCAACCCCTGCTCATCTGCCTCTGCAACCAGGAGAGATAGTCCCACCAGGACCTGTCAACCTCCTAGGAGAGAAGTCTCTGCTCTTCTTAATACAATTTTTCTTTTCTTTCTCTATTTTGGTACAGAACTGCAGGTTTTGCACCACGTACATCTGCTGGAGACAGAGAAATACTGAGGAGCTGGAGGTAGCACACTGGATTAAGAGGTGGTGCCTCTGAAACTTTCTCTGTCTCCATCTGCTGGAGACAAAACCCAGGAGTCTGGACTGATCTGGGTAGGTACAGGGAAACTGAATATAATTATTTTGGGAGGAGATGGGGGCCTGCATTACTGAAACCTCCTTGTCAAATATATATTTTGTCTATTACCTTTCTCAGCTTTTACTGAAGAAATTGAGCGGCTGTCACTATTTACAGCCCCTCTCTGGTTTTATAGATGTTCTATAACCTTCTGACAGCACACCGAGTTTTAGCGTACGTTTGGCTTTAAAGCAAAAATGACATTTTTTTTGTTCAAGCACAAATTCCTATAAGGGGCGCGTATATTATGCAGGGGTCGGTGATTGACCTACCAGGGAGCTGTCAGCTGCAGCGGGAAATTCATCGTTAAAAAAAAAAAAAAAGTTGCTGCAGTGGGCAGGGAGGCTCTGCGGAGAAGTACTTAAGGAAGAACTGCTAGACTGTGAAAGCACCTCCCACCCTGGAAACTTTCCTTCTGGCTTCCTCTTAGTGGAGGTGGGAGGGCAGGTGTGGAGGAGTCGGAAATGAGGCTATTTATGCTTTCATCTGTTTTCCAGCACACTGGAGAAATCCTGTGAGGTTATTAGGGAGCTCTGAGCCTCCAAACAGTGCACCCTTAAGGAAGAGGACTTCATGTTCACACTCCACTGACTGAGAGTCTCATTGGAGACTGTGCTAAGGCAGGCAAGGTACTGGGAGAGGATCAGTGTGAGTGGCCGGAGCCTCTGAGGCAGGCGGTGGAGAGGCCAATCATTTGATTTATTATTATTTTTTTTTAATCTTGCTGTGCTGTGTTTCATGCAAGTTCTCAGTTAAATTTAAGCATGCCAGTGTGATTGTTCCCTCCCTGCTCAATCTGCTCAGAGATTGAGGGACTTCAGAAGAAGAGACTCAGTGACGCGTGCATGGTCATGCCAAACTACTGAGCTTGGGGGGAGAAGAGGCACAGTAAACTACCCCCCCCCCCCCCCGTGGGCGCAGTCGCAGAACGGACGGTGGCCTTGTCGCAGCTGAATGACGGAAGTGCAGCGCGGACGTTGGCCGTGGCACCGTTGGATGACGCAAAGTAGCGCCGTTGAGACTTGGATTGATTTCCGTCTCCGCAATGGTTCTTTGAGGACGGTTGCCAGGCGGGCGAGTTTTGGAGGTTTCTATCTGAGCGCCTTTACTTCTGTGGGCTACTGGGTCTGCGGGGCTGGGGCGGTGATCGAGAAGAATGTGGAGTATTGCCGAGTCGCCACTTCTTTCCAAGTTGGTCATCGTGGTTTTGTTCCATTGCGCGTGTGGATTTGTATTTCTGATTTTCGCCTGCAATGCGGCAAAACCAGGACCGTTTAGCTGAACCGGGGTGACGTAGAAACGCTCAGTTCCCTCTCATGAATGCTGGCAGGAACCTGCATTTTGCCGAGATTTATCTCAGTATTGTTTAAAAATATTTGTAAGTAATTACGGGTCAGCTAAGTAGCTGCGTTTCCAAGGTCACGCTGAGACAGAATTGGTCTTCATGCCCCTTTCTCTGTATATTTTCCTTTCAGTGGCGAAAGCTGAATGCCAGGAGAGGTTGTTTAAGGGGAATAGAAACTACAGTGAATTACATACATTTAAAAAAAGTCAGTAAACGTTCTCTTTTATGGCGTTTTTATTTACAATTCATTGGAAATTTTGGGTTTGAATAAACTTTTTAGGTGATATTTTTACAAAATTTTGGAAACTACTTTACTTGAGACCCATTTGTTTCTGGATCTCAGAGGAGGGGTTGATAGGGTTAGTTTTTAATTTATTTATTTATTTAGAATTTTTATATACCGACATTCTCGATACAAATATAAAATCAGGTCGGTTTCCATAGAACAAAACTGTCGCGGTTAAGGCGTTACATTAAACAGAGTTTCTGAACATAAGAACATAAATATTAAATAGACAACAATAACTTGTCAAATAACGTGAATAAATGTAGGGAATAGCTAAAAAGAGGGTAGGCTAAATTGGGATATACAGGTAACAGAGAACAGTGTTGATGGGCATAAACATGAGTAATGCATGAGCTAAAGAACTAATGCATCAACAAAGGAGTCTTTCAAAACAAGTGGGCTGTCCAAATAAGGCGTAATGGGGCCTTGAAGGGATATGGAACATGGAACTTATAGTGGACTATTAATGATGTGAACATTTTGGGATTAGGCCCTTGGAAGTGATAGGGGCAAGGAGGTCAGCCAATGGCAGTTGGCAAAGTGCTACCTCTTTAGTAGAGTTCAGGGCCGGTGCAAGCTTTATTGCTGACCTGTGTGAACAATTACTGTGCTGCCTCCCCCCATTCATTCATTCATTGGCTGTCCTGGGCCCACTAAAAAAAAAAATCCCAGCTCCCTTCAGTGATAAAAACTTTGAAAACTGATACCATCCGCAGTTCGGTATTATGTGCTCTAGGTGAACCTTATAGCCTTGCCAATGCCCTCCCCCCCCCACCCTCCCTTGGCCCATTCATTCCACACCTACAGATGAGTTATGCATTTATAATATTTTACATTAAAAATATCAAAATACCATATTCTGAGGTAAAAATATCACATGTACATGCACTGCTGTGATGCTAACCAGAAATCCTGTAAAAACACACTTGCAACCCATATGCTATTAGGCATATTATAACATGTGTTGGGTATGAGCTTGACCCTACAAAAGTCCTAATACGCTTCCTATTAGGAACATACCTCACCTCAGTCACACATGCAGAACATAAATAAGACAAATACAGAATAGAGCAACCATAAAGTAGAAATATAAATGTGACAAAACCTGAACAGGAAACTACAAGAAGCCAGACTCTTGAGGTGGAACAATAAAAACCAGAACCATCACCATTCCTCAAACATCAAACAAAATAAAAAAATAAAATAAATACATAATCATATTAGTAAAGAGATGCTAATAATATTCCAAAAACATGACAAATAATCAAATAATTAAAACTCATAATTTTATTTAAATTTCCCAAACACCAATAAAATATTTCAAAACTCAGATATTACCCGAAAAATAAAACTAAAAAGGATTTAAAAAATTCATGTTCCCCACACCTGGGAACTTTAGATTTCCAGTCACCCTGAGATTGTTGTGGATTATAGTGGGAGTTGGATGCGCACAAACTTTCTCCTCTCTTATATTTACACAGATGCAAGCTCATTCACACATATGCTTCCTCTGACAAACCCACAGCATCTCCTGCTCTTTGGTTGGGATCTGCCAGCAACCTTGGGCCCCCCTCTTCATTTCAGCTGCTGGCAGGTTGGTATCCACCTGCAGCCCCATTCTCTCTCTCTCTCACACACACATACACACAACCCAGGCAGCTCCCATTCTTTCTCACACACACAACTCAGACAAGCTCCCATTCACACACACCCCAGGCAAACCCATCCACATCCACCCAAATGCCAGGCAGTCTCCCATTCATCACACACATCTCTGCCCATCCCAGGAAGGCTCCCATGCATGCATGCGCGTGCGCACACACACACCCATCCATCCCAGGCAGGCTCCCATTCCCACACACACTCACACACTCTTCCCAGGCAGGCTCCCGTTCACTCACACACATACACACACACACACGCTTCCCAGGCAGGCTCCCATACACACACACACTTCCCAGGCAGGCTCCCATTCACACACACACACACTTCCCAGGCAGGCTCCCATTCACTCACAAACACACACACACACACTTCCCAGGCAGGCTCCCATTCACTCTCTCACACACACACACTTCCCAGGCAGGCTCCCATTCACTCTCTCACACACACACTCTTCCCAGGCAGGCTCCCATTCACTCTCTCACACACACTCTTCCCAGGCAGGCTCCCATTCACTCTCTCACACACACACTCTTCCCAGGCAGGCTCCCATTCACTCTCTCACACACACACTCTTCCCAGGCAGGCTCCCATTCACTCTCTCACACACACACTCTTCCCAGGCAGGCTCCCATTCTCACACACACACACACACTCTCTTCCCAAGCAGGCTCCCATTCACACACACACACATTCTTCCCAAGCAGGCTCCCATTCACACACACACACACATTCTTCCCAAGCAGGCTCCCATTCACACACACACACACATTCTTCCCAAGCAGGCTCCCATTCACACACAGACACACACATTCTTCCCAGGCAGGCTCCCATTCACACACACACACACACACACACTCTTCCCAGGCAGGCTCCCATTCACACACACACACTCTTCCCAGGCAGGCTCCCATTCACACACACACACGCACTCTTCCCAGGCAGGCTCCCATTCACACACACACGCATTCTTCCCAGGCAGGCTCCCATTCACACACACACACACTTCCCAGGCAGGCTCCCATTCACACACACACACACACACTTCCCAGGCAGGCTCCCATTCACTCACACACACACTCTTCCCTGGCAGGCTCCCATTCACTCACACACACACTCTTCCCAGGCAGGCTCCCATTCACTCACACACACACACTCTTCCCAGGCAGGCTCCCATTCACTCACACACACACTCTTCCCAGGCAGGCTCCCATTCACTCACTCACTCACACACACACACACTCTTCCCAGGCAGGCTCCCATTCACACACGCTCCCATTCACTCACACACACACACACTTCCCAGGCAGGCTCCCATTCACTAACACACACGCACACTTCCCAGGCAGGCTCCCATTCACTCACACACACGCACACTTCCCAGGCAGGCTCCCATTCACACGCACACACGCACACTTCCCAGGCAGGCTCCCATTCACACACGCTCCCATTCACTCACACACACACACACTCTTCCCAGGCAGGCTCCCATTCACTCACACACACACACTCTTCCCAGGCAGGCTCCCATTCACTCACACACACGCACACTTCCCAGGCAGGCTCCCATTCACACACACACACGCACACTTCCCGGGCAGGCTCCCATTCACGCACGCACACGCACTTCCCGGGCAGGCTCCCATTCACGCACACACGTGCAAACTAGGCAGGTAGGGTCCAAGGGTCATTTTTCCTCTACTGCTGCCAGCTTGAATCTTAGTTGGGAGAGCAGCTGTTCTGCTCCTCTTCTTGCATGCTGGCCCCGCAGTAATTCAACTCTCACGATGCTAGCACTTCCTGTATTCTCATCTCACGTGTGTTGAATTTCCATGGGGCCAGTACTTGAGGAGCTGCAGGACAGGCTTCTTCTGCCGATGGAATGGAGCCCTCTGGTGGCTGCACTGGCTTTCTGTTTCTTCTGCCACCGGTGGGATTTGGTCCACTGACGGCCGCACGGGCCATCTGCTTCTTCCACCACAGATGGGATAGGGTCCACCAGCAGTAACACAGTCCTTTCCTTTCTCCTGACGCCACCCCCTGGATGTGCTACCCTCTGCGTTTGCACACCCGGTTGCGCTGAGCCTAGTAGGGGTGATGGGCTATTTGGTCTGTATATGTAATTTTGTATTGTTGGTAACTGGTTTTTATTTATGGATTTTTAATGTAAAATTCATAAATAGCTTTTATTGTACATTTTACTGGTTATATTGTATATACATTTTTAAAATAAGTTTTATATTTGCAGTATTTCAATATCATATAAAAATAGAAACATAACTGAAAAAGACCATGTGACCTGTCTAGTCCACACCAACTGCTCCGCTTTACAGTGCCTACCACTCCTTTAGAGATCCCCTGTCCTTTCAGGCTGCTCATAGCAGTGTACAATATCAAGTAAAAACTGTACAAGATGGTGTATAATACAAAATAAAACAAATTATCACCTGGACCTACTGCTTATCAATGGGAAGCATGTGTCTGAAGTGGATCATCTGGGATCAATGATCACCAGATGGTGTGGTTCAGTATTAGAATGCAGATAGTGATGGTTCATTTTAAGCTGAGTTTTAGACTTCAGGAAAACTAACTTTATTAAAATGGGGGAGTAACTCAGTCATTAGCTGGATGAGAAAATCTAAGGAAAGAAGAGCAGTCAGCAAAACTAAAATCAGGTTTTGTAAAGGCAATTAACCTTTTTTGTTAGACAAGTAAATAAAGATAAGAGGAAAAAGAACATAAGATTTGCCATTCTGGGTCAGACCAAAGATCCATCAAGCCCAAGATCCTGTTTCCAACAATGGCCAATCCAGTCACAAGTACTTGGCAGGATCCTAAAAGGTCAATAGATTCCATGCTGCTTATCCCAGGTGGATTTCCCCAAGTCCAGTTTAATAATGGTTTGTGGACTTTTCTTCTAAGAATTTGTCTAAACCATTTTTAAACCCAGTTACACTAACTGCCTCCGGCAATGAATTCCAGAGTTTAATTATGTGTTGAGTAAAAAAATTATTTTTTCCATTGATAAGCAGGCTGAATTATTCATACTGTCTGGGTGACCTCATCTGACGGCGCTCTTGCGGTCTTTCTCTCTCCAAAGATAGAGCTTTGAGCTGCTGCGCCTGCGCAGCATCATTCTCCTCAGTCTTCTATTTTCTTCACTCACACACAGACGTTCTTTTCTCTCCTCATCGTGTTGCCTCATCTTTAGAGGTTTATTTCTTCTTTTTTCTACCAGTGATACCTCAAAAAGCACTTTTTCAGTGCTAACCAGAATGTCCAAGAAGCCGTGATTTACATATTGTCAGTGCAGAACATAACGTCTGTCACTGACAACCACAATTACTAATACCTCTGCCTAGGCCAAGATCATGACCAGGTATCGTGTCGAGACTGCGGCCGCATGTCTCCAGGGGCGCAAAGGCAGAGAGCAGCGAAGATAGCCCTCCTCCGGGACAAGGAGGGAGCTTCTTTACCTTCAGGGAGCTATACGCCCTCCCTGAGGCGCTCAATGAATTCTTCCCCGGGCCCTAAAACTGCTGCTCATGATGTCCACTGAAGGTCTTCCTTGATGGAGCCGCAGGAAAAATCGAGGAGCAAACATTCGGGTGTCAGAAGGTTGCTTTGGCACCTAGTAAACCCAAGCAAATACCTGCAGGGTACACCAAGCTCGATTCGGGCACAGGTGCGCCGTCATTGTCTTTGAAAACCTCGCATCGACACACTGCCCAAGTGACAGCGTCGAGTTCTAAACAATTGAGTCATCTCTGGGATGCATTCATGAGTCGACTCAGAAGACATCAGATAAGAGTGACTGCGTCACTCCCGCCTCAATCCATGAGGCATCTGTGCAGACATCTAAGCTGGCGCCAACTCAGGAGGTTTCGAAGCAAGCTACTGCATGCACCAAGACTCACAGCGCATCAACGCAGTCATGACTTTCCTCTACACAAGACGCCTTCACAACACACCTCCCAGATTTTTCACCACATGCATTGTCCAAATGTGATGGCAGATGAAAATCCGTTTTTTTTGATAGGGCAGAAGAGTCCCAGGGGCCTCAAAGCCCACATTGTAAGAAAAAGAATGGATCCTATATCACTGTCTCATAGTAGGCACGGTGTGGACCTGATCCTTGACATCTTATCACAACCACCTTGGGTTTCCCCTCCCAAGCATGTCTCAATCAGTTCCAGATCTTCCTCCTCCCAGGGTGACCGTACTGTCTACTCAGATTTGTCCACACAATCCTGTCTTAAAGACTACATTCTTCAAGAGAAACTTTCTCTGAGAGACAAATGGGCTGCACCAGATACAACCTCCCTCAGATGTTCTGTCTGCGGCTATACGCCCTCATGGGAGATAGTCTCCGGCTACTGTCATTTTGGAGAAAGAGCGGCTTCCTTTGGATCCACCTCCGAGCCGATCCCAACAAGCCACGGACCAGATTTCATCAATCATAAAGAATCTGTTCTCCTCTTTGCACTCAGAGATTCTGCCCCCTCCTATTCCAGGTCTGAGTGGGGAAGGGAGTCGAGATCATACCCCTTTCTCTCCGGTGAAGCCCATATCCCTGGATCAAGATAAGCAGGATGGGTCTCAGCCACCATCACCTCAGTCAGTTCACCTGGACTCTCCGACCCTCCGGAAGAACCTCCAGACCACTCTTCTCCTCCAGACGATCTAACCTATTCATGGTTCATGAAGAAGCTGGGCAATATGCTGGGAGTAGAGGTCCAGAAACTTCCTAACCCTAGGGAGGAAGTCTTCAGGATCCTGGAAGTTCCAACCGAACCTTTGGCTCAGCCTTCCTATAAGGTACTGGATGCACTGCTGTCAAAAATGTGGGGAGTCCCCTGACGCCAACTTTCCAGTGTCCAGGAAGCTGGATTTGAAGTTAGATTACAAAAATCCTTGACCTATGCCATTGTCCAACTTCCACATGAATGTCTGCAGTTATTGAAGTCTGCAGTAATAGGCCAGCAACTAATGCCTCAACCTTTTTTGTGATCTAGAAGAGGGTTTATGGCATTTGTTGAGGGCAGGTTGAGTCCTTTGAAACCTCCTGAACCTCCATAACCACCATTGCTTCTCATCAAATAGCTTGGCTCCATCCTAGAGTACATTTATGTAATCCACTTTGAAGTGCCGAAAAGTGCAAAAAGCGGAATATAAAAAAAATCTAAAATTAAACAGGGAAGATGTTCATGACTGGCTAACAGATCTGCCGTGCTCAGGAAGAACTTTTTTGGTGACAGGCAGAAGGACACAGTATCCCAAATCAAGGAGCAAAATATTGCAGTGCAGTCTTTTGTCGGTAATGTTGGATTCTCAGGCCTCAGCGAAGAGGTTTAATCATCATTATCACAAACCTTACTATTTTCAGAGGAAATCGTTCAAGCAGTTTCAGCCGTTCAAGCCTCAGACATATCAACAGTTTCAGTAGTCTCGTACACAGTCTCAACCTACTCAACCTAGAGGTGGTCAGAGGGACCGTAAACAGCAAAAACCCTCTCAGTCTTTTTGAAACCAGCCCCGCCACATTCTCACTTGCCAGTCGGGGGGCTGAATACGTCATTTTTCCTCAGAGTAGAGTCAGATCAGATCAGTGGGTTCCAAGAATCGTCTGCAAGGGTTATCATCTATATTTCATGATCAAACCCGCTGAAGGAAGCTCCTCAACAACTTCTTCTGGAGCAACAGGTCCAAACCATGCTCCGACAGCAGACCATCCAACCAGGAGCCAAACACTGAATCAATACTGGTTACTACTCCCAGTACTTCCTTATTCCGAAATGCTCGGGAGGTCTCAGGCCTATTCTAGACCTACGCTCCCTCAACAAACACCTTTGGAAGGAGAAGTTCAAGATGACGTCCCTCAAGTTGATCTTGGTGTTCATTCAAAAGAACGATTGGATGTGTTCTTTGGATCTCAAAGATGACTAAATCCACATTCCGATACACCCTTCCTGCTGTCGATTCCTGTGCTTCCAAATGGCTTCGAAGCACTACCACTACAAAGTCCTACCCTTTGGCCTTTCCTCAGCTCCCAGAGTTTTCACCAAATGTTTGGCTGTGGCAGTGGCTCATCTAAGACACCAGGGAATCTGGGTTTTTCCCTGTCTGGATGACTGGCTCCCCCAAGAACATCTGCAAATAACAATCACTGCCTGGAATTTCTAGGATTCCTTAGCAACTCCGAGAAGGCGATACTCAAATCAATCCAGATACTGCAATTCATAGGAGCCAGGATAGATTCTATCCAGTCTCGTGCCTTCCTTCTGCAGGAGAGGATCAAGAGGATCCATCATCTATGTACAGAATTACTCCGTAGATCAGTTGTCGCAGTGTGCCAAGTGCTTGTAATCCTGGGACACAGTGGCAGCAATCATTCATGAAGTATCTCACACTCGCCTACATGTGCGGTGCCTTCAGTGGAGCTTGAAATCTCAATGGACCCAATACTGCCAACCAATGACAAAAGAAAGTAACCTTGTTGGACTCCATGTGAAGAGACATTCATTGGTGGTTGGAACCAAGGATACTAATAATATGATCCCTCTCCGGGAACCCCCCCCCCCTCCCAGTCTCATACTCACCACAGACACATCTACTCAGGGTTGAGGGGCTCAGGACACATGGCCTATGGTCGTTGGAAGAGCAGTCCTACCAAATCAACCTTCTCAAAATCAGAGCCATGAGATATGCTTTAATGGCCTTTGCTTATCTTCTACGAGGCCATGCCCTTACGATTCACATGGATAATCAGGTAGCCACGTTCTACATGAACAAGCAGGGGGCTTGGGCTCCTGGTTCCTCTCTAGGGAGACAGTATGGATCTGGGAGTGGGCCATCGAAAATTCAATGACCCTGCATGCAGCATATTTACCCGGAATAGCAAACACATTGGCAGATCGCCTAAGCAGGGTTTTCCACCCTCACATATGGTTCCTCAACCAATCCGTGGATGACAGGATCTTCCTACAATGGGGTCACCCTTGGTTGGAACTTTTCACCACCAAACAAAATCGGAAAGTAATGCAGTTCTGCTCGGTCCGTCCCAGCGGCCTTAGGGAGACGTGGGATGCCTTTCTCATGTCTTGGTCGACAGGTTTTCTATATGCTTTCCCCCCAATTCCTCTCATCTCAAGGACAGTTCAGAAGACGATCCGGGACAATGCTCTTCTGATACTCATAGCACTGGCGTGGCTGAGACAACCCTGCGTATCTGGTGCAGTATTCTGAGAACCACACAATATATCTCAGTCAAGACCCAGATCTCCTAACTCAAGAAGAGGGCTCCCTTCTTCACCCCTCCACCTAATGGCCAGGATATTGAACACGAAATCATGCAAGGCTTAGCTCTCTTGGTGAATATTCAATGGATTATTATAGCAGCAAGAATACTGTCAGCCAGACAAAGCTAATCCTTTAAGTGGAAGCGATATGCGAAATGGTGTCAAGCTCAACGGATTAGACCCTTTTCATCATCGCCCAATGAGATTCTCAGTTATTTGCTCCATTTCTCAGAATCTGACCTGGTAATGTCATCCATAAGGGTTCATTTAAGTGCTATAGTTGCTTACCATAAAAGAGAGAGAGATTCCTCTGTGGCTTCCCATCAATTGATATCTCGATTCGTGAGATGCCTTTTTTTACCTTCATTCCCCTGTCAAAAAACCTCCAGTGTCCCGGGATTTGAACATGGTCTTGTCTGCTCTAATGAAAGATCCCTTTGAACTGCTGCAGTCCATCACTTTGAAATTCCTCACTTGGAAAGTGATTCTTCTCGTGGCAATCACCTCAGCTCGATGAGTAAGTGAACTCCAAGCCTTAGTGCACTTCTCGCCCTACTTGCAGTTTTCTTATGACAAGGTAGTGCTCAGGACACATCCTAAATTCCTCCTGAAGGTATTGTCAGCTTTTCACATCAATTAAGCCATATCACTTCCTACCTTCTTTCCTAAACCGCTTAATAATAATCGAGAGAGATTACTGTATTCTTTAGATTACAAAAGAGCATTAGCTTACTAAAAACAAAGAACACAGCCTCACTGGCGCTCATCACAGCTCGTTTCATTTAATCCTGATTCACTAGGGGTGGCAGTCTCCAAGAGGATGATCTTCAACTGGATCACAGATTGCATTCAGTTCTGCCACACGTCAGCGCATACACTGATGTCTGGCTGACAAAGTAATTAGAGCAAAGATGCAAATGGAAGAAAAAATAGTAAATATGGTAAAACAGAGGAAAGACTTTTTTTTTTGTTTTTTAAGATATGTTAGTGATAGGAGGAAGTGCAAAAGAGGCAGTGTGAAACTCAGAGAAGGGGAAGAATATGTAGAGGTTGATGGGGAAATTATTCTGTTTGATGTTCACTGAGGAAGGGCCAGGAGTAAGACCACACAAATAAGATTGGAAGTGAGGTAAACCTCAAACAATTTTCAGAAAAGTGGATTTGTGAGGATCTAGCTATACTTAAAAGCTGATAAAATAATAGGGCCAGATGGGTTACATCCAAATGTTTAAGGGAACTTAGGTTTGGCATCTGTGCTGGCCGACTTTTTCAGTGCTTCTTTAGAGTCACGAGTAATTGCTGAGGACTGGAGACAGGAGGATGTGGTTCCTCTTCAGAAAAGTGGAAGTAGGGAGGAGGCTGGAAATCTTTGGCTGGTTAATTTAACTCACCACAGAGGTCAATCTATGGAACTATTGCTAAAAATGGAGGCTAGTGCAGTTTCTGGAATCCAATGGATTACAAGATCCAAAGCATTATGATTTCACCAGAGATGGGTCTTGTCAGACAAATTTGATCAGTTTCTTTGACTGGATGACCAGAGAATTGGATCAAGGGTAAGAGCTAGATATTGTGTACTTGGATTTTAGTAAGGCCTTTGACATAAGTGAATTATAAATAATCTTGGTGCCCTCATATGGGCCCTAAAATGTCTGGGTTAGAAAGTGGTTGGGTGGGAGGTGACATGGTAGTGGTAAACGGAGTTCACTCAGAGAGGGGCATTACTAGTGGTGTGCCACATGGATCAGTGTTTGGACAAGTTCTGTTCAACATTGTTGTAAATTATATTATGGAAGGACTATTGGGAAAGGTTGGTCTTTTTGCAGCTCCAACCAAAATCTGCTACACAGTAGACACCTTAGATGGTGTAGAAAACATGAGGGATCTAGCGAAGTTTGAGGAGTGATTTAGAGTCTGGCAGTTAAGGTTTAATGCTGAAAAATGCAGAGTCATTGCATTGGGGTTGCAAAAAACTAAAGGTGCAGTACAATCTATGGGGTGAAATTCTATATACAAAACAAGAGTGGGATCTGGGGGTGATCATATCTGATGAACTCAAGTTGACCAAACAGGTGGCTAAAATGATGGCAAAAGCCTGAAAGATGCTTAGCTACATAGGGAGAGGAATGGTCAGCAGAAAAAGGGAGCTAATATTGCCCCCATATCAATCTCTGGTGAGATCTCATTTGGAATACTATGCACAATTTTGGAGACTGTACTTTCAAAAGGATATAAACAACATGGAATTATTCCAGAGATGGTAATTGTAGTAAAGGATATTGAGATCAACTTAAAGATGTTAACATGTATATCCTAAAGGAAAGATGAGATGGGGGAGATATGATAGAGACATTGAATTCCCTAGCACCCAGACAGATGAATTCAGAACCAGTGGGTTTTGCAGATCTACTAGAAGATGGAGACGGAGAAAAACTGACGTCACAGTATATATACTCCTGCATTGACAGCCTGCCAGTATTCTCCATTTTCAGTGTGAGCCTGGCCAAAGGCAGTCTTCAGCCATCTCAGTCATTAGAGTATCTTGGTGTTCGATTCAACATGAAGCAAGGCAGAGTTTTCCTGCTATAAACTCATATTCAGAAATTGATGGCGCAGGTGCATTTGTTGATGAACACTATACAAGAATGTAGTGTTCATCAACAGTGTAGTACTATCTACAGGTACTCGGTTTGATGGCAGCATCCCTGGAAGTGATTCTGTGGGTGATAAGCGTCCTCTTCGCACTCCCTGCTGTCTCTTTGGAGCCCTCAATCTCAAGACTATTCGATTCGACTCCACACGCTGATGGAGAACTGCTCTCAACTACAGTGGTGGTTATAAGTGGATCCTCTAAAAAAAAAAAAAAAGGGAGTTTCCCTAAAATCACTGGACTGGTTAGTACTCATGAAGTATGCGAGTCTCCAGGGTTGGGGAGCTCACTCAGGAACTGACAGCATAAGGGCACTGAAGTGCGGAAGAGTCTCCCTGGAACATCAATCGGCTGGAAGCTCGGGCGGTCCGATTGGCATGCTTGCAGTTCAGTGGCAGGTTTGAGCAGTATGGATAATATTGGACAATATAATGACACTGGCTTACATCAATCAGCAGGGAGGAACCAAAAGCCAGCAAGTGTCGCAGGAGATAGACCAACTTATGGAATGGGTAGAAGTGCATTTTCAGAAAATCTCGGCCTCGCAAATTGCAGGAAAAGACGATGTAAGAGCAGACTTTCTCAGCAGGGAGAGTTTGGACCCAGGAGAATGGGTATTGTCCATTGAGGCGTTTCAGCTGGGGCCTTCCGTTTCTAGATCTTCTGGCGACTTCTTGCGGTGCAAAGGTTTCTCGTTCTTCAATCGCAGGAGAGATCCAAAGTTCTTGGGTATCGATGCTCTCATGCAGGAATGGCTGAAGAATAAGCTACAGTATGTTTTTCCCCCGTGGTCCAACTTGGGCAGAATAGTTCAAAGGATCGAAGGTCAAATGGGAATGGTGCTCCTGGTGGCACAGGATTGGCCCACAAGACCATGGTATGCTGATCTGTGAAGACTCCTGATAGAAACCCCTCTTCATCTTCTTTTGCAGCAGGGGCCTGTCATTCCTGAAGATCCAACTCTGTTTTGTCTTATCATATGGCCCTTGAGAGGGCTCGCTTGTTGAAGCATGGATATTCTTCTGCGGTGATTGCCACCTTGCTACAAGCACGAACATTCTCCACTTCCTTAGTCTATGTGTGTGTTTGCCGAACCACCCCAGGGAGCAGGAGATAGGGGGATGCCTCTCTCTCTTTTATCAGAGCTGGGTCGAAATCATATCGGATCAGTGGGTCCGGGAGGTGATACGAGAAGGATATGCGATGGAGTTTTGCATTCTTCCTCGGGATGTATCATGGAGTCTCCCTGTCATTCCAAGAAGAAAATGCAGGCAGTGGAAGGTACATTGGCAAAGGCTCCTCAGTCTGATGGCTGTGGTTCCAGTGCGCACATCTCAAAAAAATATGGGACGATATTCCATTTATTTCGTTGTGCCCAAGAAAGAGGGCTCCTTTCGTCCCATCTTGGATCTCAAAGATGTCAACAATCTTCTGCGAGTGAAGCATTTTCTCATGGAAACATTATGCTCAGGGATAATTGCCATGCAATCAGAGGAATTTGACTTCTCTGGATCTGTCCGAGGTGTATCTTCACATCTCCATCTGACTAGAACATCAACACTTTCTGTGGTTCGCAGTTCTGGGATGCCATTTTCAGTTTCAGGGGCTGCCCTTAGGTCTGGCCACCAGCCCCAAGACATTTTCCATGGTAATGGTAGTAATTGAGGCAGAGTTGAGAAAAGATGGGATCCTAGTACACATCTGGACGACTGACTGATTCGAGCCAAGTCACTGGAAGAGAGCCGCCTGGTGACTCGCAAGGTGATTTTCCTGTTGCAGGAGCTCGGCTGGATGGTGAACCTGGCCAAGAACAGTCTTCATCCTGTTCAGTCATTGGAATACCTCGGGGTTTGGTTCGATACGAAGCAGGGCAAGGTTTTCCTGCTGGAAGCTCAAATTTAGAAGTTGCTGGCACGGCTCTGCCTGTTTTTGAGCACTTTGCGCCCGGCCATATGGTCCTACCTGCAAGTACTTAGCTTAATGGCAGCAACCCTGGAAGTGGTACCGTGGGTGAGGGTGCATATGCGTCCTCTTCAGCGCTCCCTGCTGTCTCAGTGGAATCCGCAGTTTTGGGACTATTGATTTGGCTCCACCTGCCTATGGAGGTCTCCTCCCAAATGCAGTGGTGGCTGCAGACGGATCATCTAAGGAAGGGAGTGTCCCTAGCACTTCTGGACTGGCTAGTACTGACAACAGATGCGAGCCTTCTTGGTTGGGGAACTCACTGTCAGGAACTGACAGTGCGAGGGCGCTGGACTGTAGAAGTGTCTCTCTGGAACATCAATCGACTGGAAGCCAGGGCTGTCCAGTTGGCAATTTTATAATTCAGTGACAGGCTGCAGGCTCAAATGGTCCTGATAATGTCAGACAATGCAATGACTGTGGCTTACATCAATCGGCAGGGAGGAACCAAGAGCCAACAAGTGTCATAGGAAATAGGTCAACTTATGGAAGGGGCAGAAGTGCATCTCCAGATGATCTGAGCCTCACACATAGCTGGAAAAGACAATGTAAGAGCAGATTTTCTCAGCAGGGAGAGTCTGAAACCAGGAGAATGGGCATTGTCCGAGGTGTTTCAGCTGATTATGGATCACTGGGATCTCCCGTTCCTAGATCTGCTGGTAGCTTCTTGCAATGAGAAAGTTCTGTGATTCTTTAATCTCAGTAGAGATCCAAAGTCATTGTGAATTGATGCCTTGGTGCAGGAGTGGCTGGAAGACAAGTTGCTGTATGCTTTTCCTCCCTGGTCCATGTTGGGCAGATTAAACTGAAGGATCGAGTTCCACAGATTGATGGTGCTCTGAGTTGCTCCAAATTGGCCCAGGAGACCGTGGTATGCAGATCTGCGGCGTCTCCTGGTGGAATCACCCCTTCAACTTCCGGCACACAGGGATCTGTTGCAGCAGGTTCCTGTTCTTCACGAAGATCTGACTCAATTTTGTCTTACGGTATGGCCCTTGAAAGGGCTTGCTTGATGAAGCGTGGATACTCGGCTGCAGTGATTTCCACCTTGCTAACAGCTAGCAAGTTCACCACTTCCTTGGCCTATGTGCGAGTTTGGTGAGTGTTTGAGGCCTGGTATGAAGATCGAGGTACTCTTCCTTGTTCAGTCAAGATCCAGCTCATTTTGGAATTTTTGCAGGATGGCTTGAATAAAGGCTTGGCCCTCAATTCCTAAAGGTATAAGTAGTGGTTCTTGCCTATTTCAGGGGTCAAGTGAATGGTGGTTCCTTGTCAACTCATCCTGATGTGGCCAGTTTCTTGAAAGGAGTGAAACATCTTTGTCCTTCTTTGTGGTTGGTGTTGGAATTTTTAGCAGGCCCTACGTTTTTTGCCGATGCGTAACCTGTTCTTGTGGTTACTGACCTTGAAAACCGTGTTTCTTGTGGCAATTTGTTTTGCACGTAGAATTTCTGAGCTGCAGGCCTTGTCTTGCCAGGAGCCATTCCTCCAGGTGACTTCCGGGACAGGACAGCTACATACTGTTCCTTCCTTTTTTACTGAAGGTGGTCACTGATTTTCACTTGAATAAGTCCATCTCCCTGCTATCTCTGAACAGAGAGAGATGTAGAGGAGTATCGTCTGTGACCCTTGGATGTCAAGAGACATATTGTCAGGTATCTGGAGGTTACTAATCCGTTACAGAAGATGGATCATCTGTTTGTCCTTCACAGTGCTACTAGGCAGGGAGAGCTGGCCTTGTGGGCTACAGTAGCTCGCTGGATTAAGGAGTTAGTCACGGCTGCATACATTGATGCTGGAAAGCCATTACCTAGTTAGCTCAGGGCTCATTTCACTAAGGCTTAGGAGGTGTCATGGGCGGAAGTAAAATTGTCTCCCATTGACATTTGCCGAACTGTGACATAGTCCTCTTTTTCTGGTATTATCGTCTGGATGTGCAAGCCCAGGCGGATGCAACCTTTGCACAAGCAGTTTTGGCTGAACCTCAGGCAGCTTGTTCTGGATTCATCTGACTGGACACTAAGAAATGAGAAATTACTACTTACCTGATAATTTCCTTTTCTTTAGGACAGTCAGATGAATTCAACTTCCTTCCCTTGGCTGCCGTATGATTATATTGTGGTCCTCCTTAGTGGCCATGTGTTACAGGGATTACTGGTAAGTGTTCCTCCAGTCCCTAGACTAGTGTTAATACATTCTTGTCTGAGCTCAGTGGTGCCTGTTGGCTGAGAATTGAAATGGTTATCTGTTTTGTTTTGTTTTTTATCAAGTTTTGCTAGTGTGTCTACAGTTGCTTTTGAAGAGATTAGTGACAGGTTGATGTCACTGCAGGAGTATATATACTGTGATGTCAGTTTGCTCCATCTGCTGGTAGAGGTGAATAACTCATTTGTTCTGGATTCATCTAACTGTCCTAAAGAAAAGGAAATGATCAGATAAGTAGTCATTTCTCATTTGTTTTTTTATTTCATCTTTCTCTTTGTATTCACAGCCTATGTATTAGCAAATGATATAGGCAGTGTAGAGTCATTTACATCTGTGTGCTCTTTTATCTACATATGTCAGGGCTACTTCAGTCTTAACCACAACCTCTCTGTTGGGATATTGTAAATACTCTGTTTTACAAGTGTTCTTTGGGTTCACCTCCCTCCGAATCATGTGTGTGATCGTCAGACTTTCCCCCATAGTCCATTTAAAAGCTGCTCTATTTCCTATTTAAAAGTTAGTGCCACTCTGATTAAGGTGGAGCCCATCTCGTAAGAGTGGGCCCTCCTTCCCCAGAATGTTCCCCAGGTCCTAACAAATCTGAAAACCTTCTTCCCTCTACCATTGTCTCATTCCCGCATTGAGACTCTGGCGCTCAGCCTGCCTCTGGGGTCCTGCACATGGAATGGAGTGCATTTCTGAGAATGCTACCCTGGAGGTTCCAGATTTCAGTTTCCTCCCTAAGACACTAAATTTAGCTAGGCTCCAAAATTTAGGACACTAAAAAGTCAGTTGCTATGGGGCGGAGTTAGGGCAAGGAAACAAAGTTAGGAGCTTAGCACTGATTTTCAGAACTAGGTGCCTAAGTTAAGGTTCTAAATCTAAGCAAACGAGTAGCTGGCCTTCATTTAGGTTCCTTAAGTTTATGTGAACTTTTAGCGCCAAACTTATAGGGTGACATAACCTGTGGGACAACCAATCAAAACGTCAGCCATTTTAAAACTGACCAATGAATTTACCTGATTTAAATGCTCTTTAACAGTAAATATTATTAAGATTAGTAAATACACAAATAACAGAGTATACCAATTTAATTCTTCATTAAATCCTGTAGGTGCAACAGTTTGCAGACTGAAAATCCAATATTGTTCTCAGTAATTTAATCAAGCTTCCCTGTTGTCTCATTTTAAAAATAGCTGATATTTTGATTGTCGTCCTACAAGAAGCAGTTAATCTTTGGTGCTGACATGAGACCAGTAAGACTAAATAATACCGTGCAATGCTTGAAAAGGTTACATTCCCCTGATAGGGTGACCAACTACCCGGTTTTTGACTGGACAGCTCGGTTTTGCAGCCTGTTGTACAGTGTCCGGACACTGTAAAACCTGCTCAGGCAAGGCCATGGGCCAATCAGTGGTGGCAACTTGGCAGCGCTCCAATCGCCTGCCTGTTTTCGGGGCTCGGTTTGACTCTCCTCCTCCTCTGCCTCTCCCATAGTTGTGCCGCACTTGTTGCTACTTCGCGCTGTCCTGGGAGTCGCAGAAGAAAAGGAGAGTCGAACCAAACCCCAAAGACAGGCAGGCAGAATCCGCCTAAGAAAAAAAATCAATGCTTGATTTGAAAGGGAAAAAAAGGGGGGGTGGCTGTATCTGACCATCCGGTCCTGCTCCATGGAAAAGTTGTCAATCCTATCCCATGATGAAGATTGAATCTGAAACATAGCCCATTGGGCAAGGGGTACACACAAAAGACTGAGTAAAAACTGTGATTAAGGATAAGTTTTGAATCGCATATAGAACATTTTCATAAAATGTTTTACTTGGACTTTATATATAAGGAAGCATGCGATGATGAGATTGTGGCACCGGTTAAATTGAAGTACATGGTAGCCCTGTATGAGAATACTCCCCTCATGATTCACATTAGCGGTGAATATAAAACAATATAATACCAAGTGATGGTTTATTGAGATATACATAGTATTTCCCTTTGGTTAGTGGATTATTACATAATCAATGAACCTCATTCACTAAGGATTTTTCCCATAAATACAAAATGGGAGAAAAGCCTTAATGAATCTGACCCTATGTTTGCTAAAAACAAAAAAAAAACCCGAAACATATTTTTAAGTCTATTTTAGAGATTTAAAAGTTTTGTCCATTTGCTTCCTGAATTAAGTCAACTAAGTAGAAGGTAACTGTTCAAACATGGGTGGGCACCAGCCTAGGAGTACCCTGGGCTGGGGCCTCTGTCCATCATGGATCTGGACCTGGACCTGCTCTGCTTCAGCTCTTGAATTGCAGTAGCAGCAGGGACAAGACATGTTGGTACAGGTTAAGCAGAGTGTGCCACCTAGTTGGAGATTGCTATTTAAACATTCTTATTCAAGAAGCAATATTACAAAAATGGCTGCAACAAAAGGACTACCCCTGCATTTTAAATTTCTCATTTCAAATGAAAGCGGCCTCTTTAAGACAGATATTTAATTGATGCACAGAGAATATGCAATGTGAAATCAGGATTAATGCTTGTTTTAGTAAAGTTTTTAGTGGTGTAAAGGACTTAGGAGTGGAGGAAGAAAGGACGGCTGTGGTTTTATTTTATTGGGTTTTGAAGCTGTTTTATGATCTTTATTGTAAACTGCTTTGATGTTCACTATATTGGAGGTATATCAAATGCTATTCAATTTACTTAGTTATGTTTTAAAAATCTTGTACAATACCTAAAGGTACGGTTTCCTTTTCTTTATTATTTATGTATGAACATTTGATATTCCACCTTAAAATAAAGGAGAAGTGAAATCAATGTATTTGTAAGAGTTGTTCTTCCAACAACAGAGAAGCTTTTATTAGTATAAAGAACTTCTTTGTTAAATAACTGAAATAATAAGATATGGCCATGCGTAATGTCAGTAAATGTACATTTTGAAAATTGATTTCTTTTCTTTGTGTGTCAGGTTCCTGGTAATCAAGATGTCCTCGTCATCCGAGCAACCGGATATTAAAAGTGAAGCTCCCAAAGAGAAAGAGCACAGAGTTCCTGGGCTGAGGGGTGTGCGCACGAGCAGCCTTTTCCGAGCTGTAAACCCGGAGCTCTTCATTAGACCTGTAAGGAGCAAAAACTGCCAGGGCTTTTTGTTTGCATCAGCAGAGAAAGACAAAGCTAGTAATAGCAAACTGAAGGAGTAAACAGTAACTGGCATCACATGACAGTAGCAGACGTGTTAGGTCCCGGTCAGTTTGTTATAAAGAGATACTATTCATATGCCTTCACTAGGGTTTTTAAAGCCCAATTCTAAGTAAATGTTGGGCCTCTACATTACCTTAACATGACTAGTTATGCAAAGGACTGCTCTTCTGTTCACCTGCCTCTCATATCACTTTGCCTCCTGTGATGAAGTTACAATCCTTCTGGGAGAAGACTCCCTTCTTGTCCTGCTGTGTCTTGGCTTCCAGGTCCCCAGTTTTCTGTTTTTTTTTTAACCCAAATGCCTGTTGTAATCTCCAGTTTTTCTTTCCCTACCCCCTTTCTCCGTGTTAGAGAAGCAGCAATAGAACTCACCTCTAGCCACCTCTGCTATAAATGGGAAGGATCTATTTAAGAAGAATAAGAATCTAAAAAGAATGATAAAGTAAAAGCTTTAAACAGTTCTTGAACATACCCAGATTGGTCTAGACAGGTGGGTTATGCACTCCACCAGCAGATGGAGGCAGAGAAAAAAAACTTCGAGGCACTGCTATATATACCACTAGTGTCCCCTGTAGCTCCTCAGTATTTCGCTTTCTCCAGCAGATGGTGGTCGTGTATCCTGCAGCTCTGGACTGAGTTTCCGGACTGTGAGGTTCTGATTGCGGGCAATCCCTTGGGTGGAGCAGGACACACCCTGCTGTAGAGCCCTCAGATTCCGGAGAGTTGGATAGCCAGGGGACTGGTTCCCTCCATGCCCCGAAGCCCTCTTCCAGCACCTCCTAAAGGAAAGTACCCCTGTGGGGATTTTTTTGGTTACTTACAGAGTTTAAAAAAAAAAAAAAAGGTTTTTTTGTCTTCAGTTCTTTTCTCTGCAGGGGCTTTTCTCGGAGGCCTGCCGTTTCAGGCAGTGCTCGGCTGGGGGGAGAGGAGCATCCTAGTGCCCGGAGCCTCCTTGGGGTCGGGGAAGCAGCTCCTGGGCGTTTTTGGCCTCAGGGCAGGCGTCCTGAGGGCCTGGGCAATCAAATCGGAGGTTTGCAGTCATTTTTAACTGCTTCCTTCCTCCTCCATGGAGCGCTAAGCCTGCTATTTTTGATGCGGGTGCCATTTTGTTTTTTCGTGGGTCCCGTGCGAGTGCTCAGCCCGACGAATTTTCTTCCTTCTGGGACTCCAGGGGAGCGGGGGAAAGGACAGCCATGACTGAAAATACCCTGGTGGAGGTCTGTAGGGCCTGTGGCCTGGTTTTAGAGTTGGATGCTCACTCTCTCTCTCTGCCTCGTGCTGCCGGTGGGGGGGGGTCATCTGCCAAGGGCCAGAAGCCCAGAAAGCCTAGGCGCGTGCCTGGGGGACGATCGGGAACAAAAGCTAAACCCCCGAGGTCGATGGATACCCAGGGGAAGGAAGCTCAGGAAGTCCCTTCCCTGTTTTCCCCGACTGGTAGAACCGGGCCAGGGAGACCCAAAGGATACAATTTCGGATTCCAGTAGCGATGATGGTGGGACCCAGAGGATTCTCCCCGGAGTTTGTGCAACTAATGCATGAAGCCTTCCTGGCCAGGAAGGCTGCGAAGAGGAGGTCTCAGGACAGCGCTGGTGGCTCTGCCAAGCGTCTGAAATCTCAGGTTCTACCTTCTCTGGGCCCTCGGGCACAAGGTAGCCGTGGAGATGCGGGACCATGGAGGACCTCCTGTTGGGGGATCTAGCCATGCACCAGGGTAACACCCTGATCTGGACCCAGATGCCAACGGGGACGATCCATTGTTGCTGGACGCCTCTTGGGGGGTGATGACCCTTGGGTGGTCCGGCTGTTCATGCAGGAGGAATTGTGTCCCCTTATTCTCCAGGTGCTGGAGGAACTGGGGCTCAAATTGTCACAGGAGGATTCGGACAGAAGGGATAAACTCGATCCTGGTCGGGCTGCAAGGACCCACTTCGGCTTTCCCGATTCTGAAGAAAATTCAGAAGCTTAGCAGGGAGTGGGATACCCCAGAGGCCGGTCTCAAGGTGGGACGGGCCATGGCCAAGCTGTACCCGCTGTCAGAAGAGCATTTGGAGCCTTTAAGGAACCCCAAGGTGGACGCTGCGGTAGCAGCAGTTACTAAGAAAACTACCATTCTGGTGGCAGGGTCGGTCACTCTTAAGGATGCTCAGGACTGCAAATTGGAGGTCCACTTGAAGCGCCTTTTTGAAGTTTCGGCTTTGAGCCTCAGAGCGGCAGTCTGTGCCAGTATGATGCAGCACGCCTGCCTGTTTTAGATTGGAATATCTGGGGGCTCCCTTCGACACTCACCTGGGCCGGGTGTTTCTAATGGAGGACCGGAGGCGCAAACTACAACAGCAGGTGACCAGTTTTCAGGGGCTGCAGACTCCAACGGCCTGGGACTAGCTGCAGGTTCTGGGATCCATGGCTTTGTCGCTAGAGCTTGTCCCGGGGACCTTTGCTTACATGAGACTGTTGCAGCAGGCTCTCCTGTCCCGGTGGAGTCCAGTGACGGAGCAATATCAGGTGCGCCTGCCCCTGACCTCGCAGTCCAGATCCAGCCTGGAGTGGTGGTTAGTAGACACCAATCTGCAGAAAGGAATGTCCCTCGAAACCCCGGACTGGGTGGTGGTTTCCACTGACACCAGCCTGTGAGGCTGGGGTGCAGTGTGCTTAGGCAGAGCGGCACAAGGCGTATAGTTGGAATCGGAACGCCTTTGGTCCATCAACCGCCTAGAGACCAGGGCAGTCTGCAGGGCCTTGTAGGCTTTTCTGGATCCTGGTACAAGGGCGGATGGTTCACGTGTTTTCGGACAATGCCACCACGGTGGCATACCTCAACCATCAAGGAGGAACCAAGAGCCCAGCGGTAGCCCAGGAAGCCCATCTCCTCCTCAGCTGGGCCGAGTGCCATTTGGAGGGCATTGCTGCCTTGCACGTGGCGGATGTCGACAACGTCCAAGCAGACTTCCTAAGCAGACAACAGCTGGACCCAGGAGAGTGGGAGCTGTCCAGAGAGGCATGGAACCTCATTTGTGCCTGATGGGGAACTCCCCAGTTGGACCTCATAGCAACCCGACTCAACGCAAAGACGTCGCGATTTTTCAGTCAACAGAAGGAATTTGGTTCCGTGGGTCTCGACTGGTGTCCAAATGGCCTTCGGGGATCCTATGGTATGCTTTCCCTCCATGGCCTCTCATAGGTCGAGTTCTCAAATGAGTGGAACAGCACCCGGGTCAGGTGGTGCTGGTGGCTCCGGAGTGGCCTTGGCATCCTTGGTTCGTGGATCTGATACGACTAGCCACAGATGGTCCCTTATGGCTGCTGCATTTGCCGGATCTGTTGAGTCAGGGACCCATCTTTTCGGATCAGGAGGATCGCTTCACTCTCGCAGCTTGGCTTTTGACGACTGATGGGGTATTCAGAGGCAGTGATTGCCACTCTGCTGCAGGCCAGGCAGCCTTCCACTTCCATGGCTTACGTGTAAGTATGGAGGGTGTTTGTGTCCTGGTGTGCACAACAAGGAGTTGGGCCAGGGTCGGCATCTGTTCCCCACATTCTGGCTTTTCTGCAGCAGGGACTTTCCAAGGGTCTGGCATACAACTCCATCCGAGTTCAAGTTTCAGCTCTGGGGTGCTTCAGGGGACGAATAGATGGCAAATCCCTAGCTTGCCACTTGGATGTGGTTTACTTCCTCAAAGGGGTAAAGTATTTGAGGCCGCCTGTTTGGAAACTGTGTCCGGAGTGGAACCTGAACCTCATCCTGCAGGCTTTATGTGTACCACCCTTTGAGCCGGTGGGGCAGGCTTCGGTCAAGGACCTGACACTGAAGACTATCTTTTTAGTGGCGATCTGTTTGGTGCGGCACATTTCGGAATTGCAGGCCCTGTCCTGCCGGGACCCGTTTTTACGGATTTCGGCGGATAGGATGTCCTTGCACACGGTGCCGTCCTTTCTGTCAAAGGTGGTGTCGGTGTTTCATGTTAATCAGTCGGTAGAGCTCCCTGGCTCCCCGGACTGGTCTTGCGACTCGGCGATGGATAGAGACCTGCATTTATTGGATGTTCGCCGAATCCTCATGCGCTATTTGAAGGTCACCATTCCTTTTCGGAAGTCAGATCATTTGTTTGTCCTGTTTGGTGGTTCTAAGCGGTGGGACAAGGCATCCAAGGCCACTCTTGTCTCGGTGGCTGAAGGAGACCATTGGTTCGGCGTACATTGGCAATGGCCGCTCTGTTCCAGATGGTTTGAAAGCTCATTCCACACGGGCACAGGCGGCCTCCTGTGCGGAGTGCCAGCTGGTTTCTCCTCAAGAAATCTGTAGAGCCGCGGTCTGATCCTCTCTGCATACCTTTTCCAAGCATTACTGCTTGGATGTAAGGGCGCTGGAGGAATCTAATTTCGGGGGAACTGGTTCTAAGAGCTGGTCTTTCGGGATCCCTCCCACAGCAGGGTGGCTTTGGTACATGCTGCTGATCTGGGTATGTTCAGGAAAGAAAAATTGGATCTTACTGCTAATTTTCGTTCCTGTAAAACCACAGATCAGTCCAGAGGCCCACCCAGATGTGAATGCCGAAAAGATGGTTTGACCTTTGGGTTAGCTACTGTATTGAGGAATTCTGAAGGAAATAGTTTTGATGCCAATATTAACGAAGATCCGGGGTAGGGGAATCCAACCCTCCTGTTTTTTGATGTTCACCTTGTTCGGGGTGAATAGTTGTTTAAGTTGGTTTGAAGTTGGTTCCAGTGGTATTTTGCTTGGGGATCGACCAATACTGAGGAGCTGCAGGTGGCACTTGTGGTATATATAGCAGGGCCTCGAAGTTTTTTTTTCTCTGCCTCCATCTGCTGGTGGGAGTGTATAACCCACTCATCTGGACTGATCCTTGGTATTACAGGAATGAAAATTAGCAGGTAAGATCCAATTTTCCTATATTTAGTTCTGATTTTCTGTCTTGGTGTCTAGAATTACTTATCCATAGCTGTATTTCCTTCAGAAGCAAGCTCTGTTTCATTTAATGCTACATTGCAGAGCAATTAAAGATTAAAAAACAGATATAAAAATGTGCTCTTGCAAGATTGCAGGAGTAAGGAGCACATCTGTACTCCTTTACCACACCTTAGGGACTTCCTGCTTTACACTTTGTATTCTTGCATTGGTTTTCCATAAATCTATTTTTTGTAAAGTTTAGGTGGGCGGGGGTTAAGTGTTGGATATGTGATTATATTATTATATGGAAATAGTGAATTACTCCATTCATTGGCAAAGAATCAAGCCACACAGGCACGCCAGTGTTCCAGTTGAGGTTTATAAAATAATGAGTGGTGTGGAACAGGTTAATAAGGAATGGATATTTACGCTTTCATATAGTATTAGAACTAGCACACACTTCATGAAACTTAAGTGGAAGCAGATTTAAAACAAATTTAAGAATGTTTTTTTTTTTCTTTTCAGTCACTGCACAATTAAGCTATGCACTTTGTTGCCAGAGGATGTGATCAAAGTTAATAGCACGGCCGGGATTAAAAGTGGTTTGGACACATTTGTAGAGGATAAGTCCATTAACATTTATTAGCCAGGCAGGTGTGGGGATTGCCAGTCCTTGCACCTGGAAATGAGCAACAGGGAAGGGATCTTCTAAGATAGTTCCAAGTGACCCAGATTGGGTGCTGGGCTCGATGGACCATCGGTCTGAATCAACATGGCACTAGATAATTTCACCATGAAAAGCGGAAAATACTGGCAATAGTAAGAGATCCTGAGAAGACCCAGTTCTTTGCCAGCTGCTCTTAGAATTTGCTGTTTAGATACTTACCTCTTTGTAGGTGGGGGATATGAGAATAGTTGCACAAGGTCTACGTGTATAAGTTTAGCTTACGCAAGTTGGCATGAATGGAGTATTGTATTCCATTTTTCACAGGATACCAGTGAACCTTTTTTTCTTTGACAGAACAAATCTGTGATGGCTTTTGGGCTGATCTCACTCACCCTCTGTGTGGCTTACATTGGCTATCTGCATGCAGCTGAAGAGAATAAGAAGGATCTCTATGAAGCCATTGATAGCGAAGGGACTAGATACATGAAAAGAAAATCTTCCAGATGGGACTGAAGAAATCAAAGCTTCGTGACTGAAGCACACATGTTCATGTAGAATATTTGTTTGTGTTTCATAAGTGGGATGTTTCTACCATATGTAGCCACAGGAAGGGGGGTGATGTGGCAGTAGAAGCCAAATAGATGTTGCAGTTTGATCCACTTTAAAAATGTTTGTTTAAACTTTTAAAAAGTTTTTTTTATTTTCTAAAAGTGATACTTTGAGCAGCATGCTGTACCGCCAAGGTAATTGCCTTGTCCTGTGCAATGACTGCCAAAGACTTGGAATATCTGCCTTCTCAGGCAGGTAATTGTGTAGCAGTGCAGTCCACTGCTGTGTGGACTAGCACTTAATATTCACTGGTTACTGTATGACTATCTCAAAAGGAAATAGCTTCAAAGTCAAAATGTGCTTTGTATTTTTTTAATCCAGTTTTAATACTACTAAGTATGTCGCTAAAGTTTAAATTTATAGACCACAGTTTTGTTAGCTTGTTTGGGACTCTTGGTTATGCAGCTTGCATGCACAGAAATAAAGGTTTAACCAATAAAAACAAAAATATATATATACAAGATATCTTTTTATTGCAGCAACTTGATAAATTTTTTGACTAGCTTTTGAGAGCTGTTACTCTCTTCAGATCAGAATTCAAATACAGCTTGAGTGAGAATGGCCTTCTCAATTCCTACAGGTGGTTCTCTTGAGTTTCCTTCAACATCCAATTGCTGGAGCAGTCTCTCCACTCCAAAGATATCTGTATATCAGCTGACTCCATCTAAGATAACATAATTCTTACTGTCAAATCAGAACAGCTCTATTGCTTGAGCAGTACATATAAACAATTATATGTTCCCACCAAAATTCTCCTTCATTTACCTAGAATGAAAGCGGTTATAGCAATGAGTTCTATAACCCTCTGAGGTTCCTGGTTAGGCCCAATTTGCCTACCTCCTGCTCTTAAAATTGCTACCTCTACCTGCATGGTCTGAACAGGATTACACTAACCCTTAGTGGACTATAATCAGTTGCTTCCTGTAGTTTTATTTGCACTAATTATGTTGGTAAGTATGCCGCCTTGGTTTAGGTGATATATATATATATATATATATATATATATATATATACACATAAATGTACAGTGCCCCTCAACATGGCTGCCTCCAACTACACACTGAAGTATTCTGTGCCTCATTGTTAGCTCCCTTAAAGAATTCATCAATATTGACAAAAGTCAATAAAGTTATAGTAGCCTCTCCCACTCAGCCACACCATGTACTGTTTCACCTTACAGCCTGCTGATGCAACAAATCTAGTTCTACCCAAAGAGGTCACAATGCTCCTGACCAAACAGACTGTTACCAGGAGATACTTAACTGAGCCCAGAGCGTCTCATAGTCAATCTCATCCACAGCTGCCTGTATCATAAGGAGAGGTTTACTTATCTACACAAGAGACTTATTTTTCCTGAGATGTCAAATGAAGATATGTTCTGGTTGTGTTTTCCTTTTAAAGCAGCAAGCAAATTACATTTGCCTACAATTTAAGTTATGTAAATTGTTATAAGTAAACGTTTAAGCTCATTAGCAATATCCTAAGTGAGGAAACAGTTTAATTTCGTTTGCTACTGTCACTGATCGTTAATACAATCATGTTTTCAACTTCTGCATCATCACAATTTGCTGGCTGTGACACAGCTTCAGGAAAAGCAGCATCAATTGGTTCTTCTTTTGACCCCCTACGTTCATACAGGCCCCAAAAAGTAAGATATTATACCCACAAGGATATAATAGGTAAGTCCTATAAAGTCATAAAACTCACTAGAGTTTTATGAATCTAGGGATTAGAGCAAGAAGAAATATTACTCTTGATAGCTTCCCTGTATTGATGGTGATCGGTGATAGAGCAGAAGAAAAGTTGGGAATCCTTTCAATCTTTCTAACTCTTCAGTGCCACCTCTCTTAACGTATCCCCTCTTTTCTCAGTCTGGCCTATTGATCCCCATCTCATTCTCTCCATTCAGCTCAAGCTGTCTCTCCCTCCTTTGCCCTTGTCTTCTTTCTCCTGCTCATGTGGGTCAGTCTAGTAGGTGTGAGCCATGCGTTGCCAGAACTGCACAGTACTTCTGTGTCCAGATGACTCAAGAGTACCAATTTCAAGGATGAGGATACACTGGCGGCAAAGTGGTGGGGAAAAGGTCTAGTAGGAAGCGCTGAGGTGTATCAATCTATTTTGAGCTCTGAGGAAGGAGGATGATGCCAGGGTACGGATGTGTTCTTTTGAATTCAGAAAACACAAGCTGGCATATACTAAAATTAGTTTTTCTGTTTAACACTTTTTTTTCTTATTTTTGGAAGCTAACTAGCTTATTCCAGGGCTAGGAAAATCTGGTCCTCAAACCTACAAGAGTTAGATTTTATTCATAGATTGCAAGATTGTGTTTTTGGCCCATTATTATATTTCATGGTAACCCATTTACCTGGCCATGTAATATCACAATGCTTGTGGCAGGCAGAGACAGCAGCACTATGTTAAGCATATTGTACAGTGGTATGGACACTTGCTCTAGAAATATATCATTATTATAACTGAGTTCTGGAACAAGCTGGTTTCCTAGGTATTTTGAGGGGGAAAACAGCAAGGAGTTTATATGGTTCATGTGTTATTGCCACCAATTAAATAAAACATAAAGAGCTGGATTTGCAAGATGATTTGTGCACGTAAAATCTGGTTTTATGCTTATCAGCGGCATTTTGAAACTTAGTCGGGGCGCAGTGCGTATATAAGTGAGCTTCACGCCCAAGAGGCTTTCCAGAGGGTGGGGTTGTGGCAGGGAAACTATTTGTGCAAGTACATTTGACTTCCAAAAGTATGTGTGTAAATCTTCATTGGGAGCATCTGTAAAAGCCTGCATTGTATATAGGCACTGTGCTAGTTCCACACACAACCAAGGAATCTCAAAACTCACTTATGTATGCAAGTCTACTTCGAATATTCCGCCTAAGTACTATGAGTACTTTGTGTATGCAAACTTCGACCTTATATGGGCAGCTGAAAATTACCTTCTGGCACATGCCAAAACAATATGGATGCAATTTGTGATGGACTAGATTTATGCGCAATACCTTTTGTTACGATACAGCCTTTTAGGCCAGCTCTCACCTCCTTTTTCCCTTTCTCCACCTTGTTCCATGGCCCAGAGGCCGTCTCCGATGCGTCCTAGAGCTGCTCACTAGCAGCCCTTACGTGGCCCGTAGGCTGCCCACGTTTCCTTCACGCCGCATGGAGCCGCCCTTGTTGCTGCCGCGACCCCTTACGCAGCAGTTCCCTTACACGGCCTGGAGGCTGCCGGAGTACCTTGTTCCCTCCATGGGAGGGTTCTGTCTCGTCACCGCCGTGACCCGTGGCAGGAAACCATCGCCGCTTACCTTTTCTCCACGTGGCTCGGAGGCCGTCCTGAGCTGCTCTTCGTCCTGGCAGGAGCCGCTGATGGCAGGGAAGCCACCTACCATCTTGGGGCCTGCTCTGAGGCCTAGTTCCTGCTTCTTCAGCGGCAGGGACGCCACTCCAAGGTCCTTCCCCTTCTTTCTAAGGGGTGAGGCTGTGCCTCCTCTCCCTTCTTAAAGGGGCAGCGAGGGAGTGGTACATCTCTGATGTCATCAAGGGAGTCTCCTCTTCAACCCTATAAAAAGGGCCTGGCTTCACTCCTTCCTTGCCTTCGCATGGAGCCAGTCCTCCTTTGGACTTCTCTTCAATCCAGCTTCTTGTTGGCACTCCGTTCCATGTTCTTCGTTGGAATTCCATGACTACATCTTCATTTTCGTATGGTCTCTTGCTGACCCTGCATCTTTGTCTCGTCAGTTCCAGTTGTCCTGATGTCTTCATTCTTCATCTTGTTAGATCTGCTGATGTTTCGTTCTTCATATCTCCAGATGCTCTTTGTCTTAGCAGCGCAATACTCCAGATGATCCCGACATTTATTCTCCCAGCATCAGGTTCCATACTCCAAGTCTGCTCGAGCTCCACGCCAAGCCTCACTCCGAGCCCCTGGATCCTGAGGGCTTCCTTAGCCGGAACCCTGGTTTTATCTTCAAGCTTCAGGTGACATCCTCTGAGTTCACTGAGCCTTACTCCAAGTCTTTGGATCCTGTAGTCTTCTCCTCATCCTGAATCCTGTCCGGATCTTCGGAGCCTCTTGCACCTGCTTCCATCTTGATATGAACTCTGTCTAACCTGTCCGTCCTGGCGTGTCCGCACCTTGCCTTAATTGGCCGGAAGGGCGCGTCTCGGTTCAGGCCTTGCTGGAGTCTTCATGTCGTCTTCCTGATTCTTCAAGCAACCTGTGTTTGGGGACCTCTAGTGTTGTCCGCGACCTGCCTTGCTTGGTAGTGTAGGGCGCGTGATGTGGCAGTACCACTGCAGAACTCCACTTCAGAACTTCACATCTCGTGATTCTGTCTGAGTCCTCCATATAACCTAAAGCTCATATTAGCCTACAACTCTTTGTCTCTTCATTGGATTCCCTGAGTCTCGTCTCATCCTTATAAGTCTTCATTGGATTCCCTGATTCTCGTCTCATCCCTTCAAATCTTCGTGAAGCCCTCATGTATCCTGAGTCTTCGTTTGATGTATTCGCCTTTCAGCCACTGTCCGTCCTGTCGCATTTGCTGCTCCCGTGCGGCAGGTCCGAAAGGGCTATCAAGTGGCCGGAGGGCTACTCCAGAGACCAACATTGCATTGTTGGGTCTCTCTGATGCGTACAAATTTGGCAGAGACCAGGGCTCTACCTCCAGTACTTCCAGCTTCAGCCCATGCTTGGATACTCCTCACCTGCCATGGCACTTGCCGGAGCTCCTCTGCGGCTGTGTCGTGGCCGAAGGGTACACGAAATCCCAGAGATGGGACTGCCTCCAGCGTTCCCACAACACCTTTACAGTATGATGTATACTACTATCCTATACATCTGTCAATGTTACTGTTCCAATGCTACTATTTATTTTCATGTGCACCATTTACAAAAGATGTAATAATAGCTTATACTAATTTACTTTGCCTTGGGTGAAAGTTTACTTTAAAAAAAAGGCAGTTAATAAATCTAAATACAGAAATAAATGTACATATTGTTTTAAACATTTCTTACCCTCTTAGTTGCTATTCTAGACAGGGTACAGAAAATATGTACATAATGAAACAATATGCTAGACATACAAATAATGTACACTCTTACACTTCCAGGGTCAAATCTTTAACTAGGAGCTAATGTATCATTAACAATCTCAACCAGATGTAACTTTATAAGCCCTAGTTAAAATTAAAACATAGAGGGGCTAATATTAAAATATATCTGGCTATGTCAGTTAGCCAGATAAGACTTTTCTGGCTAACTTACACAGTATATTCAGCGGCACGGCAATGCCACCGAACATACCCAAATGAATATTAAAGTTAGCCTGATAAGCTTCTCCGGATAACTTCAGACCTGCTAGGGGGTCATGTCTAACGTATTCTGGAAAGATGATGTGTTGAATTGAACCTTTCTTTATAAAGAAAACTTTAAATAAAGAAATTATTCAAAAACGTACCTGGTTAACATTGATACATATCCGACTAATTTAACTGGATCGGCAGCACCGCCCAGGTTCACCCACTGCCCGCCCACTGACTATATAGCTAACTATTTAGCTGGATATGTCCCATATCTGGCTAAGAAGTATAGCTGGATATTCAGTGGCAACAAGTTAGCTGGGTCAGTCTAATTTATTCGGCTAAGTAGCATTTGAATCTTTACCCCATACTTTTTAGCCTTGTTTCTTATAGGGATACTGATCTTATAAGATCATCACTCCCTAATAACTTTTGAACCATTCATCCAATTTCATTTGAATTTGTGCTACAGATAGCAGAGATCACAGGCCCCAGCTTATACCTATCATGTACATTTGACATCCCGACATTTAGAATACCTTTTCTTTTTTATTTCCTGTAGGGAAACAAGCCAGTTCAGCTGAAATCTCAGGGAGGTCAAAGCACAATATGATGTCAATGAGCATTTTTAAAGCTGCTTTACCATTGGTTAATGTCTGTGGTCACCAGCTGACTCCATTTCTTGCCTAATTTCCTAAAGAAATATCTTTCTTTAATGGATTACACAAAACATTTCACATGTAATGAACACATTAACCATGTGCAAGATTCTGATTTAAAGCAGGAAAATGGGCACCATTAAATGTTTATAAATCTTGTTTTCAGAAAAATAACATCATAGAGTATGGACCCCCTTGGGAATACCACTAGGTGGGGCTAGCCTAGGACATAGGTTAGGAGTTAGGAGAGGAATGTACCATTTTATAACAGTACCTCCTGTGAAAATTGGCTGGAATGGTGAGCTCCTGTCTGCTCAACGGCAGGCAGAGAGAGAGAGATAGAGCAGCCTGAGTTATCTTTTGAAAGAGTAGGATCTGTTTCATTTTTGTGTTTTCCTATCTCTGTTACTAGGCCTCATGACCAGAGAAAGTCAAAAGAAGGGGGCACATAAGTTTCCAGCACACAACCTGTCTGGTAGGGTTTGTCTCAAGTTCTGAATAAGTGATGTATTCTTTTGGAAATTCATTTTTGGAGGTTTTCTTTCTTTTTGTGAATCCCTGGCCCTGCCTTAGGAAGGACAGAGGTATAGAAGACCTGCTCCTCCCATCTCATACTCCTTGGAGGAACAATGGGGACTCACTGAAAAATAGCCCTGGTTTTTGGAGTTTGTGGAGGAGATTTTGTTTTTTTTGGTTTGGGAGAAAGTTTTCCTGTCAACCTTCCTAGCTAGTAATTGGGGAAAGGAAAAACTCATATTTTTCCCTAGCTGTCTGGTCTTTTCAGTTTGTTTGTTTTTTTTAACTGTTTATTTAAAGCAATTTTAAAGAACACATCATGAGCTTGACAATATCGAAAACATACACTGTACCGGATCATATGTCAATAAACAGAACATAACCAAGAAGAACAGTAAGGAATGACTCAAAGATCAGAAATAAAAAGATTAAAATTAGTGTAAGGTACGCTGTCCAACCACTGACCAGGCACCAGTAGTCCAGGCTTAAAGGAGAGACCTCTGCCAGGTCCAATATGTGGCCAAAATCTTGTCATAAAGAGCGGTTTTGTTCTTTAGGAGAAAGGTCAACCGTTCCATGGTGGCTACCTCCGCCAATGTTTGCTTCCATCAGAGTCTCCACCCTGGAAGGAAAAGAAGAAGACTGGGATTTTGGAGAACTGATGTACATCAGGACCTCAGGTATTGTTGGGGAAAGGATTTCACCATCCCTGGGGTATCCCATCCATCTGGGACTCTTATCATTAAAAGCCCTGGAGGGTAAGAATATCTCAGGACTCAGTATTGAAGATCAAATTTATTTGAAGTTTGAGAATAATTTTTGGACATGGCTGTAATCAGAATTAAATGTATCTGATGCAGTTAATGACCTTGGAAGATCTGCAGTAAAGTTTAAATTTGGAACATCCATCCATAGTGTCCTGTCTATTTGCCTGGTACTTACACCTAATCAGATTACACAGTGATAAAGCACCCACAGAAAGAGTCTCCTTCTGCACCTTGGGCCCTGGAGGATTCTCCTCCCCCCAACCACCCCACTGGAGAATCCACGCCCCTGGGCTTTGTGACTGTGTACAAGGATTTAGTCTGCAATGTTTCCCATATTACAGATAAATACAAATGTAAACCATATGTTGTAATTAGTGAGTTTTGGGTGGACCCTTGGACACTGTGGCAGCTGACCACGCCCACAGGGGGAAGCCCGTGAGGGGCCACAGGTCAGGCTCAGCTCTGGACACACAAACACAGATATTTCTTTATTTAGACAGTTTGAGAAACCACCAGAGATGGCAGTAGTGAGTAGAAGATGTAGCCCGGCTGGGCTAGTATTCCCCAGGGCGCTGGAACAGCGGCTCCTCCGGTAGCAGTGCTGTAGTGGAGAGAACTGAGAGAATGAGTACAATAGAACATTCTCAGAGTCCCAAGTATGGAGAAGCCCTGAGATAGGGAGAGCTGGCCCTCGAGTGAGTACCAGATCCCTGGGAGCAGAGAGACTCGTTGGCAAAGTACTCACACAGCGGTTCCACATAGGAGATGGCACTGGCGCTGGAACGGAGGCAGGCCCTCGAGGAGCGAGTACCTGGTTCCAGGGAGACAGCTCTGAGGAGTGGATGATAGTAGTACTCACTGATGGTGTCTGTAGCGAATTCTTCTAAGCATAGCCTTAAAAACCAGTAAAATTAGTTAAAACTTTGCTGTAGCTGCAATAGGCAACTAGTGCATCAAAATCAGGGATACATCCTCTAAACAGAACAGGCAATGTGGGGATAGTGTTTCTGATGTTCGGGTAGGGACTCACCTGAGCAGTAGTGATCATCAGACGGTATGGTTCGATATTGCAAATAGGATACAGAAAAGTCACACAAAGACCTGATTTTTTAATTTCACAAATACGGACTTTGTCAAACTGAGGATGTACCTGTAGGAAGAACTGGAAGACTGGGAGAAAATGGGTAAGGTGGAACAACAGTGGACCAAATTAAAAGGAGCTATTATGAAGGCAACAAATCTGTATGTTAGGAAAGTAATGAAGAGTAAGAGGAAAAAGAAACCGATCTGGTTCTCTAAGGAGGTGGCTGAAAAAATTAAAGAAAAAAGAATAGCATTCAAGAAGAATGAAGAATCTAAAAAAAAGAACACAAGGAAGAATATCTGTTAAAAATGAGGGAGATAAAGAAAGAAGTCAGGAAAGCAAAAAGCCAAGTGGAAGAAAGAATTGCCAAAGAAGTAAAGAGAGGAGATAAAACATTTTTTAGATATATCAGAGAAAGAAGGGAGGCCCAAAGTGGTATAGTAAAATTGAAAGGTGACAAGGAGCACTGTATGGGGAGAGATGAAGAAGTGGTGGAAATATTAAGCAAATACTTCAGTTCGGTGTTCACTATAGAAGACCCTGGAGAAAGACCGTTGCTGGTTAACAAGATAGAGGATGGAGATGGGGTAGATGAAACTCCATTTACAGAAGAGAATGTATGGGAAGAGCTAGAAAAACTGAAAATGGACAAGGCCATGGAGCAGGATGAGGTTCATCCCAGGATACTGAGGGAGCTCAGAGATGTGCTGGCTGGTCCGCTGCATGACCTGTTCTATAAATCCATGGAAATGGGAGTGGTGCCAAGTGATTGGAGAAGAGCAGTGGTGGTTTCGCTCCACAAGAGTGGTAGCAGAGAGGAAGCTGGAATCTACAGACTGGTTAGCCTCACCTCAGTGGTGGGAAAATTAATGGAGACTGCTGAAGGAAAGGACAGTGAACAATCTTCAATCAGGAGGATTGCTAGACCCGAGGCAGCATGGATTCACCAGGGAAAGGTCCTGTCAAAAAAATCTGATTGATTTTTTTGATTGGGTGACTAAAGAATTAGATCGAGGAAGAGCACTCGATGTGATCTACTTGGATTTCAGCAAAGCTTTTAATACTGTCCCGCATAGGAGGCTTGCAAATAAAATGAGAAGCTTGGGAGTGAGTGCCAAGGTAGTAGCGTGGATTACAAACTGGTTGACAGATAGAAGACAGCATGTAATGGTAAATGGAAACTACTCTGAAGAGAGAACAGTGTTAAGCAGAGTGCCACAAGGATCAGTGATCGGACCGGTTCTGTTCAATATTTTTGTCAGTAACATTGCGGAAGGGATATAAAGTAAAGTTTATCTATTTACAGATGATACTAAGATCTGCAACAGAGCGGACATGCCAGAAAGAGTAGAGAGAATGAGATGTGATTTAAGGAAGCTTGAACACTGGTTGAATATATGGCAGCTGGGATTCAATGCCAAGAAGTGCAGAGTCATGCATATGGGGTGCAGTAATCCAAAAGAGCTGTATGTGATGGGGGGTGAAGGGCTGTTGTACACGGAGCAAGAGAAGGACTTTGGGGTGATAGTGTCTAGCGACCTGAAGACTGCGAAGCAATATGACAAGGCGATAGCTAAAGCCAGAAGAATGCTGGGCTGCATAGAGAGAGGAATAACCAGTAAGAAAAAGGAGATGATAATCCCCTTGAACAGGTCCTTGGTAAGGCCTCACTTTGAGTATTGTGTTCAGTTCTGGAGACTGTATCTCAAAAAGGACAGAGATAGGATGGAGGCAGTCCAGAGAAGGGCGACCAAAATGGTGGGGGGTCTCCATCAAATAACTTATGAGGAGAGGTTGAAGGACCTAAATATGTATACTCTGGAGGAAAGGAAGTGCAGGGGAGATATTTTGCAGACCTTCCGATGCTTAAAAGGTTTTAATGATGCACAATCAACAACAAACCTTTTCCATTGGAAAAAAAATCAGTAAAACTAGGGGTCACGAAATGAAACTCCAGGGAGGACAACTCAAAACCAACATCAGGAAATATTTCTTCTTGGAAAGGGTTGAAAACAGAACAACAGGCGATGTGGGGATAATGTCTCTGATGTTCAGGTAAGGGCTCACCTGAGCAGTAGTGATCATTTGACGGTATGGTTTGATATTGCAAATAGGATACAGAGAAGTCACACAAAGACCCAAGTTTTGAATTTCACAAATACGGACTTTGACAAAATGGGGATGTACTTGGAGCAAGAACTGGAAGGCTGGGAGAAAATGGGTAAAGTGGAACACGGTCAAATTAAAAGGAGCTACTACAAAGGCAACAAATCTATATGTTAGGAAGTAAATAAGAGTAAGAGGAAAAAAGAAACAGATCTGGTTCTCTAAGAAGGTAGCTGAAAAAATTAAGGCAAAAAGAACAGTATTCAAGAAGTATGAAGGATCTAAAAAAATGGCCTTCTGGAGGAGGTGGTGAAGACAAAAACATTGAAAGATTTCAAAGGGGCATAGGATAAACACTGTGGATCCCTAAAGGCTAGAGGATGGGAATGAAGAAAAGAGTGCATGGGGTTAACCTGCTGGTGTGGCGGTTACTACCTTTAACCAATAAGCCTTCATACTGTTGATGCAATGTCATCGCTACTCTCTGTTTCAATGGCAGGGTGAAAAGAGGGAAAGGGGAATTAGATTTTTACAGCACCAAACAAGAACATTGAATTTTATGTCTGGGAAAACAAGCATGGGGGTAACTTGCTGATGCGGTTGTTACTACCTTTAATCATTAGGCCTGATATGTTTGATGCAAATCCAAAATTGCTCTCTGCTTTAATGGCAAGAGGTAATGGGAAATTGGGCTCAAACAACAACCAACAAGGGCCCTGACTTTGACAGTCTGGGAAACTGATAAGTATGGGGGTGACTTGTATGGCGTGGTATGACTTTGGCTTGCTGGGCAGACCAGATGGACCGTTTGGTCCTTTTCTGCTGTCATTTCTATGTTTCTGTTTTTCTATGTAAGGTTTCTTGAGTAGAATTAACAATGGTAATAGCGGCTGAATATAATCTGCAAACAATTAATATTACATCCTACATGAATTTATTAATTTTCCTAAGGGTGCTAAATATAGATTAAATAATACTTCAGAGAATGCCGAACCTTGCAGAACCACTGTCTGTTGCATCTTATGCATTTGTTAATGAGCAAGGTAGGTGGTCCTGAGTTGCTGATTTGGGCTGTGTTAAGCTATATCTGCCACTCCCTCTTTTCTACTTTCTCTTGCCACCATAGGGTTTCAAAGTACAGCAAAATTCAACTCATATTTTACCAAAATTCAACTCATATTTTACCAAAATTCAACTCATATTTTACCTTGCAACCAGGAGCTGGCTCATATTTAAATATTCTACTTTTGAGTATAGTTTTGCGCTTTCAGCCTTACTTACTTTCACTGCTTTGAGATAAGAAGACCTTGTGATTAGAGATGTGCATTTAATTTAAACCAATGAGTAAAACATGATGAATGAGGCTATGTTTCGTTTATTATGAATGAAATGAACTGAAAATAGCCTCCAAAGAAAATACCCAAAAATTGGTTATTATTTTTATATTCATGTATAAAAAAAAAAAAACAGGTCTCCAGTGGAACTAGGCCTTGGTCTGGTCCCATTGTTGATGCCTATGCCTGATGCTGGGGCCTCACCCAAGGCTGGATACCATCATCGAGGCCCAGGCCTGATGTCAGGACCAGGAACCATTATCAAGGCCCAGGCCCAAAGGCAGGGCCCAGCCCAAGGCCAGGTCCAGACCCAGGCGATAACCTAGGTCCAATGCTGGGTTCTGTCTCGGGGGCCCAAGTCTAGGCCCAGACCCAAGGCTGGGTTCTATCGCTAAGGTCCAGAGCCTGATCTGAGGCTGGATCCTGTCGCCAAGGCCCGGCCTGAAGCTGGATCCTGTTGCCGAGGTCCAGGCCTGACATTGAGGCCAAGTTCTGTTGCCAAAATCTGGGCCTAGGTCCAGACTTGACACCATGGTCCTGCCCAAGGACATGTCACATCACCAAAGCCTAGGCCCAGGCCCAGGCCCAATGCTGGGACTTGGCCCGAGGCTGGGTCCTGTCACCAAGGCCCTTGGCTCAGACCTAGGCCTAGAGGTTCAGGATAAGATCTTCTGCTGTTTACTTTCTTCTTCCATTGAATAAAAATGACGCGGTCCTTATGGAGACCAAGATAATTTCAGAGCAAAGAATATCAGGAAAAAAGGGCTATACAGAATAATCCCAAAAGCTAACCCATCCATTTTATAACAAGCCGACCCAACATACAAGGAAAGTTAGGTATGGGAATCCAGGAACACCCGTAATTGTGAAGGTTCAAAGAACACATAATTAGAATTGTGATAAGCATTTGTAAGGATATCTCAAATTAAATTGGTCTCCCATTTTCTTGCTAGTTGGAGATATTTATATTGAAGTTGTATAAGTGTGATTTTCACTTTATATTTCTTTTTACCTTTTCTTTTCATTTTAAATTATGATACTTATCTCCTATTGCTGGTACAAGATTATTCTTGTGTTATTTCTAAAATTCAATAAAAAATAAATAAATGACGCAGTCCACCTAAAGGACACGCCGCAGTAACTCCACTGCAGTGTCTTCCTCCCAAGTGGATGGTGCTATTTCAACCTCTGTACATCAAAATGGCGCCGTCCGCTCAGAAGGAAGGCACCACAGTGCATCACTGTGGCACATTCTCAGACAGTATTATAAAGGTGACGTCAATTATTACCTTCACATTTTTCAACAGAATCAAAAATTTTGAAACTAAATCCCATTGCTATTTTATAGACCTTCATAACATCCCACGGTCTCTTTGGGCATTTCTGCTCTTTTTCAAGCCGCTTAAGGGATTATCTTTAATCATAGGTCCTTAAAGTCCACTCATATTTTTTTTCTTTATATTTTTCCTTTTTATATTTTTCTATAAGATATACCCTCCGGTAGTTGAGTCTAATTCGTGGGGGGTGCAAACCCCCCGGTTGATGCAGAGTACAGTTCAATGTGTCCACGTTTTGCGTCCAAAGCTGCCTCAGGATCTCCTCTGACTGGATATGATTTCTTCTTTATCTGAATGGGATATATCCGCATTTACTCTTTAAATACAAAACCGCGATCGGGTACATTGCATCGGCGCCGCGACTGGTGATCAGCGACGAGACCTGGTGCCTTGCCTGGGCCTCCACAACAGTCCATGCCCAGCATCAGACATGGTCCTAGGCTCGGGACTCAACAACAGAACCTAGCCTTATGCCAGTCCTACTGTGCCTAGGCCCTGACCTCAGCAATGGGACCCTGCCACAGCTCATTTTTTTCTTTTTCATTTAAGTCAGTGGGGCCTATGGCTTGCTTCCATTCTCTTCAATGTAAAATAATAAAAAATTGAAACACAAATTTTTTTTTTCATATTAGACAAACCTGACAAATGACTGTGCCATACGAAACGAATGAATTGAAATGACTTTTTGACGCACCTCCCTACCTGTGAAATGATTATCATAGAAAGCCATGAGCATAGTCTGCAACTTAATTGTAACCCGCTGCGAAAAATGGAGCATGCACAATATACATTTTTAAATAAATAAATACAATATTCGCTGACAGAGAGACTGAACATATCTCATTGTAAGAGTGTCACCAAACTGTCCTCTGCTTTGTGCATCAGTCTTCCCAGACCCTGATTGTGTGAAGTCAGAGAGAACTGGGGTGTTTAGTATTCCCTGAACTCCCCAGTGGGATGTGTCTTGCAAGGAGTGTATTTTAACAAAACTCAGAACCTGCATTGGCTCATGTTCTTTTTTTCCAGTCTTCTGCCTTAGGAAGATGGCTGAGGCTTAAGGGAGGAAGCAGCTTGGGGCTAGGAGGATTTGCAAGCAAGAGAGGTCCAGAGACTACAATTGGTGAAAGAGTACCATACTCCTTGAATACATTCAAGAATGCCTATAGTGCCTTGAGAAGTGAAGTTGCTGTTTGGAGTCAGGAACAAGGGCTATCAAACAAGTGATAGTACTGCAGAGTTGCTGTTGGAAAGATTGTCAACAATGGGACTCATCTGAATGTTCTCAGTCACTCATTTTATTTGCAGTAATCTTATTAATTTAAATATAATTCTTGTAAAGGGATGGATTGTGCATGCACGTTAGTGGCCAAGTTAAATAAAGAAGTTAGGATTATTGTAGATCCTATGAGATTTATTCATGTACATTTTACACAGTTTTTCCTTTGGCGTCATGGCCTTCAAGAAGCCTCTGATTTATTGGTTGCACAGTATAGCAGTCTCCTTTATCTAGCTCCTCTAGCAGGGACAGTAACCTTTTTTTTAAACTTTTGATTTATAACTTTTTGTGGCATATAAAAGAAATATTGCTTACAAGAACAATGCCTTCTTGGTACATTAACATAACAATTAACATAATATAGCATACCAAACAAAACAAATTTTCAGCATTCCAGATCATTAGGTATCACCTCCCAATCAACAGTAACTTTCAAACGAGCACATGTGCACCCATGTGCCAGTATTTTGTATCATTCACACAAGTGCATACATATTTGTATTTATTAAAAATGTATTAATCACCTAACACAAAAAGGCCTAAGTGATTCACAGTAAATACATACATCATTAAAATAAACAAAATAAAGATTTAAAAGAAATAAAACAATAAATACATAAAACAAATATTTTAATAAACATAAAAATCATAAAACAGAACAGAATCAGAGAAAAGTCTGCTGCAGTAAAAAGCCTTTTAGGAGGGGTCTGAATTTTTTAAAGTTATCTTGAAGTTCCACAGGTAAAGAGTTCCACAGAGCAGGTGCAGCTACTGAAAATACTGTATCTCTTGTTATAGTAAGATGAGCATGGCGTATGGAGGGGACATCTAGTAGGCCACGTTGGGAAGATCTTAATTCTCGGGTAGGTTTATACATTTTTAACAGAGCATTAGACCAAGAACAAGAATCTGTACTTAGCTTAAAAGTGGTCATGGCAATCTTATATTGAATTCGCCTTTGAATCGGCAATCATGTTACTTTAGCAAGCACAGGTGTGATGTGATTAAAGCGATTAGGACCAGTGATTAGTCTTGCTGCAGAATTAAGAAGTAATTGCAGAGGGTGTAAAGAGCTAGTCGGAAGGCCTAAGAATAAACTATTGCAATAATCAACATGAGGGAAAATAATAGCATGGAAAATCCTGAAAATATGCCCCTGCATACACATTGCTCCTAATTTTAAGCATTTACACAAGCATCTACTGAACAGGTTTTTTCCTTAGGAATTGTTGGCTTTTACACGCGCAAGTGAGAACATGTGACTGGTGGCTTCTTCTAAGGGCTGCTGCAGAGCACAGCGCCTGATTTATATGGCTTTAATTGTGCCGGACTAGGGAGCTCTGACCTGGGACTCTTCTAAGTTGGGAGACTGACAAGTTTCCTATTAATCTCATCAGCAGGACTTCTTCCTAATGCTAGTTCCTTGATTGCTTGCAGTATTCCAGTCCTTCCAGGCTTTTCTCCTTCTGTAGCGCTAAAGCCTGTCTAAGGATACGGCAGTCTGGGCTATTTAACCCTCCTTTTTTTTTTCTTCCTACCTTGTCAGCTTTACTTCCATATAATTCCTCTCTGGATAGCATGATTGCAATTCACAAATCACCCCGCTCTTCAAGATCTTCTAACAAATTACAACTAATCATTCCCCCACTGTCTTCTGCGAAACTATCTGCTACAAGACATAGAGCCTTCTCGATAGCTGGACCGATAGAATGGAACTCCATCCCTGGATACCTAAGTTCTATCAGAGATTCCAAAACCTTCAAAAAAGAACTAAAAACATGGTTGTTTAGACAATCATTCACAGACTGATATGATTTATACCAATCTTAATCTTGAACCCTAATGCTACTTTAATAAGTAATCTTCTAAACAAAGTCTTAAATTGTCTCCTGCTAACATGTTATACTCTGCTTTTTGTCGAGATGTTATATTTCTTTCCTGTACTGCGTTATAACTTATAACTTGTTCTTTGTATGAAGTTGTTACTCTGTAAACCGGGGTGAAGGCACTCAGCTATACTTCGGTATAAAAAAAAGAATATAAATAAATAAATAATTTCCTGTCACCTTCCTCCTCTTCCCTCCCCATACCTGGCAGTTCTCTCTTTGGCAGCTGCAGATCTCTGTCTCTTCTGCCTGCAAGGGGATGGGGACCCCGTTGGTACTCCCATCGCGCCATTACCACCATGAGTCTCTCTTCATCCTCTGCCAGTGAGGGATGGGAGCCCTGCTATCAGGGCAGAGTCTGCAGCACCTCCGCAAGTCTCTCTCTGACCTCCGCCGATGGGAGGGGGTGGGGGCCCCACCATCAAATTGGCCTCTGCAGCACTGCTACAGGTGTCTCTCCTTCCTCCGGTGAGGGGCACCGCCGTCATGCCGGCCTCTCCAGTGCTGCCGCGGGTTTCTCTGCTTCACCAGTGGGGGAATGGGGTCCTGGCCGGCAGTCCAACCTCTCCAGTGCCACCGCAGGTCTCTGACTCTCCTCTGCTGGCGGAGGGTAGGGGCCTGCCGACACCGCGGCTTCTCTGCAACTTCAGCTGCTCGGATTGCTCTCCTCCCTTCTCCTGTCAATAATGGCAGTACTGGGGCGGGGCACGTTTCAGGGAGTGGAGAAGAGAGGAGCTCACTCGCCAATTACAGCAACGTGGGTGCAGGGCAACTTTCCTTTTTAATTATTATTGGATACAGGGTTATTTCTGTCCACCATGTCTCACTTCTAAAGTCATGAAGCAGTCTTGCATTCACCAATCTGTTTATATTGCTGATGTGATAAGGCGCGCTGACATTAGTGCTGGTTTTCACTCCTGCTTTAGTGTGCATTTTTCCATGGTAAGTTTTAACCCTGGTATTTAACAGGATTTGTAATCCCTAAAAAAAAACGTGTGCTAAACCAGGAGTAAAAACCTGCACTAAAATTAGCACGGGTACGTGACAATCCTATGTAAAAAAAAAAAAAAAAAAAAAAGGCATTAGCTATTCCCCAGCAAAGCAAGAAGGAGCATTAAAGAGAAAAGAGCTTGAAGCATATATTTTCTTAATGCTGGACATTTAACCCCTGGGGCGGAGCAGGAGTAAAACTTAACTCACATTTCTGGTGGCCACGTTATACTCTTCCTGTGCCTAGTGTGGTAATGTTTAGCTGCTTCTACCACACTGGGCTCAGCAACAGACTAACTTTGGGCACCGGAAATGTGAGTTTATTCCACCTCTGACCCAAGAGTTTAATTTCCAATGTAAGTTCTCAGCTGAACAGAATGCTGGCTCTCTGTACCTTCCGTTCAGCTGTAGGTGCCCTCCCAGGAGAGCTTATGTTTTATTCAGCTAGTTGCAGCAGCCTGCTCCAGAGAGCTTACACTTTGATTTACTTGCCATGCATTGACAAAATGGCCTTGGCCGTGAAAATATGCCCAAAAGATGGGATGCACAGCACCAAATCTCACATGCAATACACATTTTTTTTTCAAGGCACGGCAAATAAAATCAAAGTGTAAGCTCAGGCACTACAGCTAGCTGAACAAAGCACAAGCTCTCTGGGGTGGGCAACGATGGCTGAACAGTATGCATTTTGGCACTATGCATGTGCTATTCAGGAAAAGCAGGAAAACCTGTGACTGCTGCCCAACCCAGAGGGCATATGCTGGAAACTGAACTCCCGGGTCTGCGGTGGAGTAAAATCACACTGCTGGTGGGCAATGTTATCTTTTGCTGTGCCCGGTTTGGTAACTTCACCTCAGCCCCAGGAAGGAGTTACATTTCCATTGTGAGCTCTCCGGGGAGGGCACCTACAGCTGAAAAATACGCCAAAGTCAAGATGCATAGCGCCAACGTGCCTTCCCCAGAGCACTTATGCTTTGTTTATCTGTTGATGCCCACCCAGAGAGGTTATGCTGGAAATTCATGTTCGTCCTTGGACTGAGGTGGAATAAACTCACATTTCTGGTGGTCAATATTTTTTCATTGCTGTGTCCCATGGGGTAGAAGCATCTAGACATTATCACATGGACACAGCAATAGAATAACATTGACCAACATAAATGTGAGTTAACTTTTACTACACCTCAGACCCAGAAGATACATTTCCAGTGTTCTGCTAGCTGAAGCAAATTCAATTCCCACAGCCATGCACACACACCCTGACACTCGCCGCCCCTTCCACTCATATCACCCCCCCCATACAGTCTTGCTCCCTCTCTATTTGCCTCTCTTTCCTCCCTCCCCTTCTGCTTTCCTTCTCTCTCCTCTCACTCACACTCTCTCTTCCCTTTCCACTGCTCACCAAAGGGGACTTACATGACACATTATGCCCAAGTTGGGATACACAGTGCCAATCTCACATGCAAAGCCATTGTGCCACAGTGCCTTGCGTACTGTTCAGGTGTAGGTGGCTGCCCCATTGTTGGCCAGGCATGGTAAATAAAATCCAAGTGTAGGCTTTCTGGGGCATATGCCTAGAGCTGAACATTACGCCCTGGAACTGTGGCACAGTGGCCCTGTGTTGCGGGAGTGCTAGGAAGTGATCCCACTTTCGGGGAGAGTGGTGTGCCCTTGGACCATGACGTGACCGCAGAGAGCTCCGTGGAAGCGCTGAGGCAGGTGAGATGTATCCCAGCATAGGTGGACAGGCAGCAGACTAGCGACTCACACCTCTGCCATACCTGACGCATCAGTAGAGACCCGACAATGCAATGCTGGTCTCTGGGGTAGCCCTCCGGCCACTCAATAGCCCTTTTGTACCTGCCGTACGGGAACGGCAAATGCACCAGGACAGACAGAGGTCGAGGGCAGATGATGCAACTGGAACAAGACGAGACTTGAAGACTGAAGACCATCAGACGATACTTGAAGATGAGGATCAGATGAGGATTTGAAGACAAGGTCAGATGATAGTGGATAAGGATGAGGCAAGGCTGAAGAAAAGAACATCAGGGACACTGATGAAGACACTTGCTGAATGAAAAGACGACAGAAGAGTTAAAACTCAGTATGAAGGTATCCAGCCATGACTCATAGCAGCATCCATCCTGAACTGAGCTTCGGGGACCAGGCGTGATTGACGCACCTGACAGGTCAATCAAAGGAAGATGAAATGTCCCACCCGGCGTGGTAGATGCATCTGAAGGTCATCCAAAGTTGAACTGAGGATGGACCACTAGGAGGTAAAATACGGAACCAGGATACCTAAGAGGAAGGCTACCCTGATGAGGGATCCAAAGAGTCTGAAGGCTTCCTAGATGTAGGAGCCAAAAAGGTCTGAATACTTGACATAGAAAAAGGACTGAAGACGAGGACGTCAAAAGGATTCTGAAGACGAAGACAACTAGACATGAAGACATCAGGCATGTCAGGACATCTGGACTTTAACCCCCAGGACACTCAGTCAAGAACATCAAGGAGGTGTCGAGTGAACTGGAGAACAAGACATCTGAGACATATGGACATCTGGACCTCGGACCCCCAGGTCACCCAGTGAAGAGCAGCGAGGAGACTCTGAGAGGCAGAACAACAGGATGACGGACTTCTGGAAGGACAGGACATCAGAAGATGAGGACTTCAGGAAGATCTGAAGGTGAAGACATCAGGAGGATCGGAGGACAAAGACATCTGAAGCAAGGTCTTAGGATCCAATGACAGACCAAACATGGAACAAAGATGAGATGGAGGATCAGGAATCACAAAGGACGACAAGGGAATTTCCAAGAAGAACAGAGTACCTTGAAGAAGCAGAGCTGGACATTAGGAACTCCTGGACTGAAGAGCTGGAACTGAGGATCCAAGAGCAACCCAACTCCATGACTGACTCCTTGCGAAGGCGAAGAGGAACTGAAGGCTGAGCCTTTTTGTAGGGATGAAGAGGATGACATCACGAGGAGGAGCCAGAGGGACTTGCCCTTTAAATCCAGGGAGGAGGCATGGCCTCACACCTAAGAAAGGCAGGACCTGTTATGTTTGAGAACATAAGAACATAAGAACATAAGAAAATGCAATTCTGGGTCAGACCAAGGGTCCATCAAGCCCAGCATCCTGTTTCCAACAGTGGCCAATCCAGGCCATAAGAACCTGGCAAGTACCCAAAAACTAAGTCTATTCCATGTAACCATTGCTAATGGCAGTGGCTATTCTCTAAGTGAACTTAATAGCAGGTAATGGACTTCTTCTCCAAGAACTTATCCAATCCTTTTTTAAACACAGCTATACTAACTGCACGAACCACATTCTCTGGCAACAAATTCCAGAGTTTAATTGTGCGTTGAGTAAAAAAGAACTTTCTCCGATTAGTTTTAAATGTGCCCCATGCTAACTTCATGGAGTGCCCCCTAGTCTTTCTACTATCCGAAAGAGTAAATAACCGATTCACATCTACCCGTTCTAGACCTCTCATGATTTTAAACACCTCTATCATATCCCCCCTCAGTCGTCTCTTCTCCAAGCTGAAAAGTCCTAACCTCTTTAGTCTTTCCTCATAGGGGAGTTGTTCCATTCCCCTTATCATTTTGGTAGCCCTTCTCTGTACCTTCTCCATCGCAATTATATCTTTTTTGAGATGCGGCGACCAGAATTGTACACAGTATTCAAGGTGCGGTCTCACCATGGAGCGATACAGAGGCATTATGACATTTTCCGTTTTATTCATCATTCCTTTTCTAATAATTCCCAACATTCTGTTTGCTTTTTTGACTGCCGCAGCACACTGCACCGACGATTTCAATGTGTTATTCACTATGACACCTAGATCTCTTTCTTGGGTTGTAGCACCTAATATGGAACCCAACATTGTGTAATTATAGCATGGGTTATTTTTCCCTATATGCATCACCTTGCACTTATCCACATTAAATTTCATCTGCCATTTGGATGCCCAATTTTCCAGTCTCACAAGTTCTTCCTGCAATTTATCACAATCTGCTTGTGATTTAACTACTCTGAACAATTTTGTGTCATCTGCAAATTTGATTATCTCACTCGTCGTATTTCTTTCCAGATCATTTATAAATATATTGAACAGTAAGGGTCCCAATACAGATCCCTGAGGCACTCCACTGTCCACTCCCTTCCACTGAGAAAATTGCCCATTCAATCCTACTCTCTGTTTCCTGTCTTTTAGCCAGTTTGCAATCCACGAAAGGACATCGCCATCTATCCCATGACTTTTTACTTTTCCTAGAAGCCTCTCATGAGGAACTTTGTCAAACGCCTTCTGAAAATCCAAGTATACTATATCTACTGGTTCACCTTTATCCACATGTTTATTAACTCCTTCAAAAAAGTGAAGCAGATTTGTGAGGCAAGACTTGCCCTGGGTAAAGCCATGCTGACTTTGTTCCATTAAACCATGTCTTTCTATATGTTCTGTGATTTTGATGTTTAGCACACTTTCCACTATTTTTCCTGGCACTGAAGTCAGGCTAACCGGTCTGTAGTTTCCCGGATCGCCCCTGGAGCCCTTTTTAAATATTGGGGTTACATTTGCTATCCTCCAGTCTTCAGGTACAATGGATGATTTTAATGATAAGTTACAAATTTTTACTAATAGGTCTGAAATTTCATTTTTTAGTTCCTTCAGAACTCTGGGGTGTATACCATCCGGTCCAGGTGATTTACTACTCTTCAGTTTGTCAATCAGGTCTACCACATCTTCTAGATTCACCGTGATTTGATTCAGTCCATCTGAATCATTACCCATGAAAACCTTCTCCATTACGGGTACCTCCCCAACATCCTCTTCAGTAAACACCGAAGCAAAGAAATCATTTAATCTTTCCGCGATGGCCTTATCTTCTCTAAGTGCCCCTTTAACCCCTCGATCATCTAACGGTCCAACTGACTCCCTCACAGGCTTTCTGCTTCGGATATATTTTAAAAAGTTTTTACTGTGAGTTTTTGCCTCTACAGCCAACTTCTTTTCAAATTCTCTCTTAGCCTGTCTTATCAATGTCTTACATTTAACTTGCTTATGTTTATGCTTTATCCTATTTTCTTCTGTTGGATCCTTCTTCCAATTTTTGAATGAGGGGAGAAGTGAACTCCTGGGCTGAGATGAGCGATGTCTCCACCCACAAGGAGGAGCCCTGTGAGCCTCACCGTCAGCAGGCACAGTCTCAGTGGCCAATTACACAGCTAAAGGTGAAGACTTTATTAGTAGGAAGAAATAGGTTAGTCTCCACAAGAATAGCACTCAGTTTGTACAGTCCTTGGAAAAGGGAATTACCCAGAGTGAGACACAGCTGAGAAGATCCAGTAGTGGCCCTTGGAGCGGGGTACGCCGAGGATCCCCTCAGGATAGCATAGGTAGCGTCAGTTGTACAGATCCGGTAGTGGCCCGCAGAGCGGGGTATGCCGAGGAGTCTGTACAGAAGATGTTGTAGAACTAGAAGCAATGCCAAAACCCGGCAGTGGCTCCTGTAGATGGTAAAGAGGTAATTCGTGGAGAAGGAGAATCACTGGCATTGGAGGAAGGCGGTAGTGGTCCAAGGGTCGGGGTATGCCACATTGAATCCTCTATGCAGACTGTATAGTAGAAGTCAGTAGATGTACTCACAGACGATGGTTTCTCGAGCAGGTTAGAGACCGGAGAAGCAGGTCCAGTATCAAGAAGGCAGGAAGGCCCTCCGAGGAGCAGATAGCCGGGAACACAGGGGAGCCTCCGAGGAGCGGGTACTCAGTGTGTCTGTATGCCGAAAATAGTCAGGAACAGGAAGTCCTTGAAGTGCAGAGTACAGCAGGACGGAACTCCTTGCTAACTCGTCTTAGCTTAGGGCCAGTCGGGTTAAATACAGCGAGGCATTGACGTCATGCGGAGGGGACGCCCCCGAGGTTCCCGCCATGACGTGTATTAAAGATGGCCCGTGCATGCGCTAGGTGATTCCAGGAACAAGATGGCATCGGGATCACCCATGCCGTCCCAGGGACATCAGGGAGGTTGGCATTCGCTGGTGGAGGCCGCCACTCTTCCGAAACTAGACGAAGTAGCAGAAAAAGAGGTGAGCATGAGAGGTCGCAGTCTGCGACCGACAGGTGTAACAGGACCAGGGACAGCAGCCATGCTGTGAAGACAGAGCCTGAAGCAAGGAAGCAGGCCTGAGGCGTCGGAGGCGGCTCCTGCCGCTGAAGAGAAGCTGGGGGTGGCTCCAGCCGCCGAAGGATACCTGTGGTGGCCTCCGGTCCGCAAAGAGGAGCTCCAGATGGTCTCCTGGCCACAAGAAGAGGAGCAAAGAGGATGCTGGAGGCGACTTCTGACGCATAAAGACGGCGTCGGCAGCCTCCTGGCCGCGAAGAGGCACGGCGGCAAGGCCTGACATGCAAGGAAGAACGTGGGAAGCCTCCAGGCTGCGGAGGAGTGGAAACGGCAGCCTCCTGGCCGCAAGGGAGCACAGCAGCGGCGGTTCCGGCCACGACAGGCGTCGGGGAGCAGGCAGACTGGAGGAAGGTGAGAGACTGCTCGCGGCCTAGCCGCGGGCAGAATCATGACACCTTGCATATGAGATTAGCGACATGCACTATCTCGCATGTAAGACCATTTCAGCAAGACATACCAAGTGAAATAAAAGAGTAAGCTCTCTGGGGAGGGCACCTACAGCCTCACAGTTTGTACTCTTTTGTGCCCAAGTTTGGATACATAGTGCCAAAGTGTGTACTGTTCAGCTGTAGGTGCCCACCCCAGATAGCTTACCCTTTCATTTAACTAGGCATGCCTTGCCCAAATAGCCATGCATATGAGATTGTGTCCAAGACAGGATGCCCAGCACCAATCTTGCATGCAAGGCCATTTTAGTCACAGTTCACTTTGCTTCTGCTTTAAAGCAATTTTCTATTGAATGTAGATTTTCAGGTTAACTCACATTTTGATGCAGTTTGTTTTTTTTTTTTGCTTCTGTTCAATTTGCATGCCATTAGTTTACCGCATCCTGTGGGGCTGTGTTTTTTTACAACATGCTTTAAGTAAAACCCATGCTAAAATGTTACTTCTGTTTTAGCATGGGTTTTATTACATCAGAATCAATGTAAAAAGAGAAAATAAGAACTATCTGAATTTTAAAGCTGCAGAATATTGCAAAAATAGGTACCTTACCGGAAGGGAAGTAAAAAGGTAGACAGTTTGCTTTTCTTTCAAATTTAATGTTGCTTAAGATAAACATCTTGTTGAATTTGCAGAAATTGGGACAGAGCTTCACAAAAAGATTCTTGAAGAACTTGGAGCAGAAAACAGAAGATCACTCGAAACAGCTCAAGCTGCTGTACAGGCCCAGGTATACAAAATATAAATGTTGAGACTTGAATGTGGTCTTGAAGATGTTTTCTGCAGATTCACGGGTTTTGAAATCTGACTTCTCATCATTTTTTTTATTTTTATGGGTATTAATTTATTATTGATAAATTAGTATCATCGTTGCTGTCATTTGAATGCTTTGATGAGGGGAACACCTTTATTGTCTATTCCAGTGTTTTGGATGGAAAGAATTTATACTGAACAGTGATGCCAAAATTTATAGAGAACAGTAATGCCAAGTTTTCCATCCACAGTGTGGGACTATCCCTCCTGATGAGACATTTGGCAGCCCTGGTTAGCCAGGTGATGATTTTTGTTAACTGTTCATTTCAAATCTAAAAATATTGGGGCCTACTTTTTTAGCTCATGTGTAACTCTCACATATAGAAACACAGTAAATGACAACAGACCAAGAACAAAATGGCCCATCCAGTCTGCCCAGCAAGGTGTTTAGGGTTGAAACTGCTGCTCCATGCAGGTAACCCCCATATTTTCTGTTTAGAGATGTAATTGCCGCTCCATGCAGGTTACCCCCATATTTTCTGTTTAGGGTTATAATTGCCGCTCCATGCAGGTTACCCCCATATTTTCTGTTTAGGGTTGTAATTGCCGCTCCATGCAGGTTACCCCCATATTTTCTGTTTAGGGATGTAATTGCCGCTTCATGCAGGTTACCCCCATATTTTCTGTTTAGGGATGTAATTGCCGCTTCATGCAGGTTACCCCCATATTTTCTGTTTAGGGTTATAATTGCCGCTCCATGCAGGTTACCCCCATATTTTCTGTTTAGGGTTGTAATTGCCGCTCCATGCAGTTTACCCCCATATTTTCTGTTTAGGGATGTAATTGCTGCTTCATGCAGGTTACCCCCATATTTTCTGTTTAGGGTTATAATTGCCGCTCCATGCAGGTTGCCCCGATATTTTCAAGCTTCCAAGCAGTATATAACAGAATTTCTGTTATATATTGCTTAGAAACTTGAAAATAAATGCTGGTTTGAAAGAACAACTGATTACCGTGTTCACTTGGAACAGCTTTACATGTTAGACACACATCCTGTTTTAATTTATAATCGCTTCAAAAGTTACCATCCTCTTCATTTCCATCCTCTAGCCATTTTGGATCCTTTGCGTTTGTCCCTCACCCTTTTGAATTCTATCACCATTCTTCACTTCTTTCAGGAGGACATACCATGCATCCACCACCCTGTCCAGGAAAAAATATTTACTTATGTTGTTTCTGAGTTTAGCCCCTTGGAGCTTCGTAGCATTATCCCTAGTTCTGCAGTTTCTTTTCCATCAGAAAAGATTTGATTCTTGTGCTTATTAATATTCTTCAGGTATTTAAAAATCTGTATCATATCCCATATCTCTCCTCTCTTGTAGGGTATATATATATTTGGATTCTCAAGTCTTATCTCATATATTTTCATAAAAACATAAGAACATAAGATATGCCATACTGGTTCAGATCAAGGGTCCATCAAGCCCAGTATCCTGTTTCCAACAGTGGCCAATCCAAGTCACAAGTACCTGGCAAATACCCACACATTAAATAGATCGTAAGCTACTATTGCTTATTAATTAATAGCAGTCTATGCATTTTTCCTCTAGGAACTTATCCAAACCTTTTTTTAAACTCAGTTACACTAACTGCCATAACCACATGCTCTGGCAATGAATTTCAGAGCTTAACTATGCGCTGAGTGAAAAAGAATTTTCTTTGATTTTTTTAAAATGAGTTACTTGCTAACTTCATGGAGTGCTCCCTGGTCCTTCTATTATCTGAGAGAGTAAATAACCAATTCACATTTACCCATTAAAGTCCTTTCATGATTTTGTAGACCACTATCATATCCCCCCTCCGTCATCTTTTCTACAAACTGAACAGCCCTAACTTCTTTAGCATTTCCTCATAGGAGAGCCATTCCATGTCCCTTATCATTTTGGTCACCCTTCTCTGCACTTTTCCAGTGCAACTATATCTTTTTTGAGATATGGCAACCAGAATTGCACACATTATTCAAGGTGCGGGCTCACGATAGAGTGAAACAGAGGCATTAACACATCCACCGTTTTATTTGCCTTTCTATTTGCTTTTTTGATCGCCACAGCATACTGAACCAATGATTTCAATATATTAACCACTTTCCTGGGTGGTAACTCCTAAGATAGAACTTAACATTGTGTATCTACAGCAAGGGTTATTTTTCCCTATATGCATCACCTTGCACTTGTCCAGATTAAATTTCATTTGCCATTGGAAGCCCAATCTTCCAGTCTCACGAGGTCCTCCTGCAATTTATCACAATCTGCTTGAGATTTAACTTCTCTGCATAATTTTGTGTCATCTGCAAATTTGATCACCTCACTCATCGTACCCCTTTTCAGATCATTTATAAATATATTAAAAAGCACTGGTCCAAGTACAGACCCTGAGGCACTCCACTGTTTACCTTTTTCCACTGTGAAAACAGACCATTTAATCCTACTCTCTATTTCCTGTCTTTTAACCAGTTTGCAATCCACAAAAGGACATTGTCTCCTATCCCATAACCTTCTAAGTTTCTTAGAAGCCTCTCATGAGGGACGTTGTTGAAAGCCTTCTGAAAATCTAATTAAACCACATCTACTGGTTCACATTTGTCCACATGTTTATTCACTCCTTAAAAAAAATGAGGAGATTTATGAGGTAAGACTTCCCTTGGGTAAATCCATGCTGGCTGTGCCCCATTAAACCATCTATCTAAATGTTTTGTGATTTTATTCTTTATAACAGTTTCCACAATTTTTCCCGGCACTGAATTCAGGCTCACTGGTCTGTAGTTTCCCGGATCACTCCTGGAGCCCTTTTTAAATATCGATGTTATTCTGGCCACCTTCCAGTCTTAAGGTACAATGGATGATTTTAACGATAGGTTACAAATTAATTGAAATAGGTCTTAAATCATGTCCAGGTGATTTACTACTCTTCAGTTTGTCAGTCTTTCAGAATAATTCCTCCTTTACTGTGTCATTCGTCAAGCACAAGAATTATTCTGAAAGAAAATATAAGCGTGTTCCAGAGCTCTTGAAACTATGAGGTGGCTAAAGTAAAAACTCTCCAAGGTCCCTGAGGCAGACAAGCATTGTCGAAACATGGCCGATGTCGGGCAGGCGGCTTCGACTCATGTGAAAGATAACAGCAGTTGGGCAGGTTTTGACCCACATCACAGAGATAGATAAGTATTGATTAAAAGAAGCGCATGCGTTCTATGGGAGTCGAGTTGACCGCCAGGGAGAGTGGCAATCAAGGACCAGATATGAAATAAATGATTTGAAAAAAAGACATGAAATTTGGAAAAAAGAAACAAGAATTATTTTGAGAATAAAGACAGTGGCCATAAAAAGGTATAATCACAGAGTGGTTATTTCATATATATGGCTACAAATCCTACTATTCAGGCTACTATTTCCTCACCATGTATATTTATACTCAATAATCAAACAAATGAGGAATAACAAACTATTCATTTTATATTGAATTTTTCATTTATAACCCAGGGAATTAGTATCAGAATATTCTGTGCTCAGTCCTTTTGGCTCTTGCCCTCAAAGGGCTGCAACCAAGTTCATGATGGAACAGCACTTTCTTTTAACCTCATTTACTAGTTCCCAATGACGATTAATTTTTGTTTTTTTAAAATTGCATATTAATTCACTGAATCACTTATCTTATAAAATGTTCCGTGCGAATACCGTCACCTCCTCTCGTGACTCCAAATCCCTATGTGCTTATTGGTATTGACTCATTTTGTTTGTTTTTGTAGCAACACTGGAATGTTTCGGCGGCTTGTATCAAGCGATACAAGCCGCCGAAACAATCCCCTGAAGTAGGCGCTTCAGGGGATTCTTCTCATTTAATCGGCCGCTCCCAGCTCCTCCCTGCAGCATAAAAACAAAACGGGAGGAGCCGGGAGCAGCCGATTAAATGAGAAGAATCCCCTGAAGCAGGCGATACAAGCCGCCGAAACATTGCAATGTTGCTACAAAAACAAACAAAATGAGTCAATACCAATAAGCACATCGGGATTTGGAGTCACGAGAGGAGGTGACGGTATTCGCACGGAACATTTTATAAGATAAGTGATTCAGTGAATTAATATGCAATTTAAAAAAAACAAAAATTAATCGTCATTGGGAACTAGTAAATGAGGTTAAAAGAAAGTGCTGTTCCATCATGAACTTGGTTGCAGCCCTTTGAGGGCAAGAGCCAAAAGGACTGAGCACAGAATATTCTGATACTAATTCCCTGGGTTATAAATGAAAAATTCAATATAAAGTGAATAGTTTGTTATTCCTCATATATATGACTACCGCACATAACCACACATTAGGGTGTTCCCTATATGTAGTTAGTAGTTGATGATCCTAGAGTTAGGGCAGGCAGCAGACAGGGCATAGTTAGGATTTAAGGCAAGGTCAGACCCAGGCAGTAAACAAAGAAGGCAAAGCTGAGGTCAGAACCGAAGAGAGAGGCCAAGACAGACAAGACACAAAGGAACAAGACAGGACAAGATGGACAAGGCAAGGCAAAACAAGGCTCCAAGGTCAAGACAGCGAGGCGAGGCAAAGCAACAAAGACAGGGAAGGAGCAGGAACAAGACAAGACAGGATGAGGCAAGGCTGGACAAGGCAAGGTTTGACATGGCTAGACAAAGCAAGGCTAGACAAGGCAAGGCTGGATGAGGCAATCTTAGAATAGACTGGCCGTTACAAGGTGGGACAATGTTGGAAGGCAAGACGAAGCAAGACCAAACTGGGGCAATCAGAACTGGGCACCAGAAGCAACGCACTCTGAATTAAGCAGGATGGCCTGACGCTGAGGCAGTGCTGGGGCTTATGTTCCCAGCCACAAGATGTCATCCAAGGGCACCGGCAAACAGGATTCCCACCCTGAGGTTTTTAAAGGGACGTGCTCCTCATGTATGCCTAAGGAGGGCCCTACAGGAAGAGCGGTATGATGTTGTCCCAGTGGCGTTGCTGCCGGGGAGGAGAGTAGCAGTGTCTTGGCGATGCTGGCAAATATAACTGTACCCCCACTACTAAGCTCCCTCCCCAAGCCTCTTATCTTCGGCTCACAGGGAGAATGTTGATAGGCAAAAGTAGATCAGTCGATTGAAGTTGATGGCATCTGAGCCAAGATAACCCGAGATTGACAGGATTGACTGCTTTAGGTAGTACATAAAACTCAATGCTTTCCTGGTGTGGGCCAACCTTCAAGGCAATGAGAAAGGTGGCTATGGTCAAGTGGTTGGCCAAGGGTCACTATAAACTGAAAATATGGTGCGCACAGTGGTCAAGGTGGTGATGGGCCAGCTGTACTGGTGTAACAGCAACTCTTGAATAAAATTGCCTCTGCTCTGGAATCCAGTAAGGCTTTAGTCTTAATGGAGTGTCCTTGAAGGTGAGACACATTGGTACCACTGGCTGTGGAGAGGGATCTGGATGACTAAGGACTGTCTACCCAACAAAGCTCTTGTTGCGAGGATTTCCTGGCTTTTCAGGGCAGCGACGTACGAAATGCCCATGTGTAGCACAGTAAAGGCAGAGGTTACGCTGTCTTTGCTCAGTTTTTCTTCTTCCAAGACCAAGTCCTACCCAACTACATGGGTTCTTTGGGGGTGATAACTATCATAGGGTCCATTGTAGGCTTCAAGGGGTTCTGGGAGTCAGGAGCCAAATGAGTAGATCAGTGAAACATCTTCTCCTGAGCTTATTCTTGGAACCTTAAATCCATGCGGATAGCCAAGGCAAGAAGCACTTCCAGAGATAGGGGAAGATCTCGGCCTGCCAACTCATCCTTTATCCTCCCAACTAGTCCTTGCCAGAAGATAGTCATTTAACTATCTTCTCCCCAGCCAAGCTCTGAGGCCAGGGTATGAAACTCTACTGCATGCTCACCCACAGTGCAAGTGCCTTGGCAAATACGTAGCAATTCTATAGCTGCAAACAAGACTTGACCAGGCTTATTGAAAATCAGACGAAACTGTTGCACAAAGTTGTTCACGCTTCTAAGGAGAGAACCATCTTGTTCCCACAAGAAAGAGGCTCAGGCAAGGGCGGGGGCTATCCAACAAGGAGAGTATATATGTTATCTTGACACAACCTGAAGAAAACTGAGCTGCTTGAGGTTAAAAATGCATTTTGCATGTATTCAAGAAACTTCTGCATCCTTTGGGATTGCCAGCATACCTGAGGGATGGCGGAAGATGCATCATGAATTCTGAAGTCCAAACAAGCACAGGGAGAGGAGTTTCCATGTGGGTGCTGGAGTGGGCAGCTAGGCTTGGATAGCATCCAATTGCTGGACCAGAATCAGAAGTAATACAGTCACATGGTCAAGCTGCTGCTGGGCTTGCTGGGTGAAACCAGCCAGGGAATACAGCTGGTCTTTTTGCTGCTGCACTTGGGAGGACAATCTGGCAAAGGCCTGAACTGGAAACGTGTTTGCCGAGCTCATGGCCTCAGCAACCTATAAGAAGAGGCATGAGCAAGAGTTCTTAGTGCTGCAGTGTAGTTGATGCTGTCTCATGGGCTCGCCCACGAGGCATATGCTGACAGCTGGAGAACGCACTTTCAGGTGGGCCAGGCTGAAGCTTCACCTGTACCAGCCCCTTGCCCAGACAAGCCCTTGGGTTCTGGTGGCCAACAGGAGTTAAGTAGTTTCAAGGGTGATCTAAGACAGAGCCCAGAAACAGGTCTAGAGTCAGGGCAGGCAGCAGACAGGGCATAGTCAGGATTTAAGGCAAGGTCAGGTCCAGTCAGCAAACAAGGGATGGTCGAGTCTGAAGCTGAGGTCAGAACTGGAGAGACAGGCCAAGATGGAACAAGACAGGACAAGACGGACAAGGCAAGGCTCCAAAGACAAGGACAAGGCATAGCAACAAAGACAGGGCAGGAGCAGGAAGAAAAGGCAGGTTGAGGCAGGACTGGACGAGGCAAGCGTGGATGAGACAAGGCTGGAAGAAGCAAGGCTGGCCGAGGCAAGACTGGACGAGGCAAGGCGGGACAAGACTGGAAGGCAGGATGAGGCAAGACCAAACTGGAGCAGGCAGGATCAGGCTCCAGAAGCAATGCGCTCCAAACTAAGCAGGATGACCAGCTGTGTGATGTCATCCAAGGGCTCAGGCAAACAGAATTCCCATTGTGGGGCCTTTAAAGAAACATGCACCACACATGTGCGTGCCTAAAGAGGGCCCTGCAGGAAGAGCAGCATGATGTCGTTCTGGTGATGTCCCTGCCACCCGGGAGAGCAGCAATGTCTTGGTGGTGCCGGGGGTGAGTGAAGTCAGCAAACATCACAATATATGTCCAGTTTTTCTGTCTGAGTCAGAGTACCATCACATCTTTTTAAGACAAACCATGGCACTTTTTCCTTTCCCCACAACCCCCTGCATATTAGTTACCTTCTCTATCCTTCTTCAACATAGTTTGATGCTGGTTAAGGACTTTGTAGTAGTGTTATATGTGTATTGTTTTAGTCTATTTTTATGTTTTACTATTTTTATTTTATTAATGGTGCATTTGCTGTGACATGTTATGATTTTATATGTGATTTTATATCAGTCATTATGAATATGCATGAATGTTTTATTGTAACCCGCCCAGATGTTGTTCGATGGTGAGAGATATAAATTTGCTAAATAAATAAATGGTGCAACTGTACCCAGAATATTGTGGGTGGTTCTGATTGCCGCATCTAAAAAAACTATATAGCAGATCTAGAAAAGGTGCAGAAAAGAAGAACGAAAATGATGAAGGAGATGGAATGGCTCCCTTCTGGAGAGAGGCTCGGAGAGTTAAGGCTCTTTAGCTTGCAGAAGAGATGACTGAGAGGAAACATGATAAAGGTTTCTAAAATCATGAGTGGTGTGGAACAAATTGATAGGGAATGGTTATTTACTCTGACTAATAATACTTAGGGCTAGGGGAGGTCACAGCATGAAGCTAACTAGTAGCAGATTTAAATTCGAGAAAATTCTTTTTTCAGTCAGCACATAATTAAACTATGGAATTTACTGCCAGAGAATAAGGTCAATGCTAGTGATTTAACTGTACTCAAAATAAGTTTGGACAAGTTTTTAGAGGACAAGTCTAGTAACTGGTACTTTGCCAGACAGCCTTAGATGTCTCCACCTCCTGCTTCTGGGAGGAAGCAACCTGGAATGGGCTTTTCCTATCCGAGATCTGATGGGTATTTCCAAGTGACCTGGACTGGCCCTTGTCCAAGATGGGATGTAGCTTGGCAGTTCCTATGACAAGAGAATAAATCATCTGGTACTGAAGAGTGATAGGTTGTCATTCACCCTGTGAACATGCTGCTGCTGAATCATTATAATTTTGAAATTCTTATTTACTTATTTCAAATTTTTTTTCTAGATTGCCTATCTAAAAAAAAAATCTAAGTGGTTTACAAAATAACATTCTATAAGCTGTTTTCTTGTAATTCTGAACTCTTGTTGACAGCCATTTTAGCAAGTGAATCACACATTACCTCTTACTGGGTGCGACTGGCCCATTTTGTCTTAAGTGTCATAAATGAAATCAAACATGTTGCATGAACCAGTCGGATCCCAGCCATTCCACATAAAATAAATTTGTGATCCTGGTCTCAGCATTCCAGTGTTTAACAGGGGAGCTGTAGAGGAGCTGATAAAAAAAAAAAAAGAAAATCTGACAATGTAAAATATTTAAGAATACAGAGAGTGGGTATTAATACTTATGCTTGATTGTCTGCTTTTAGGGCTGGATTTACTAATGCCGCAAGGCATAATGAATTCAGCGGTAACGGGGGGGGGGGGGCCAAAACGGGGGGGGGGGTGGTCCTGCGATAGCCGGCAGCGATCTCACCTCCGCGGTGTGATCGCTGCCGGCGACGCGCCAAATTACTACACCATAAAAGGTGTAGTTATTTGGTGCAAAACTGGCAGCGAAAACGCAGCGTACATTTCGCTGTCGGTGAAGTCTTCACGGCGTCAGCCCCGGTGCCGACCCGACTCCTCCTCTTCCGGGGCTGACGCCGCCCCGACTCCGCCCCGCCCAACTCCGCCCCACCCCGAAAAGTCCCTTATTGCGCGCGATCCGCTTGGAAAATGACCCCCTTAGTCACCCCCCATCTTCAAGACATCGGGTTATTTAAATTTTTCTTCCCATGCTGGTTCCGGCATCCGTGCCCAGTCTTGCTTTATGAAATACTCCAAGTCTCTTGTCCTGTTTGTTTATCTTATTTGATTGTAAGCTCTATAGAGCAGGGACTGTCTTTTTGTATGTTTGTACAGCACTGCGTGTGTCATGTCGCACTATAGAAATGTTAAGTAGTAGTAGTAATTGTATGAGTACTTTTTTAGAAAACCTAAACAAAACACAGAGGCTTAGGCTCTCCTTTAAACAAACAAAGAATTTCACCAAAAGCACAAAAACTGTAAAAAGTAGATTGCTTGTTGGCTATCTTCTAGGCAATAAAATTGCAGCTTTTTATTAATGATAGTAAAAATATAGGTCAAGAACCAAGCTGTAGGTGACACCTTTTTACTGGATTAATTTAACACCTTTATCACTAACTTTCAAGAGCTATAGTCCCTTTATCATTCCAGTGATTGATCATTGTCACACCATAGTGCCATGATTCAAAAGACAGGAATCCAAGTAATTTTAGACCTCCTTGTGGATTAACAGCTTGGATGTATTTTTTCCCAAGAGAACCAATACACTATGAACGCAGAATTAGAGGGGGTTTATATATAATAAGATGTGCCTCTCCATTCTCTCTCTCTATATATAGATAGATAGATATGTTAATAAAATTAGCAGAATCATTACCCAAAAAGGTAGAACAGTCTGGTAATATCCAGATCACAGAAGGAGGGTGGAGTGAAAAACACACACATATAGATAAACCACAAAGAAGAGATGTGTGGCATAAATTATACTGGACAATAACAGTTTATCACCAGGGGATTACTTTTATTTTACATGTGCACACTAGACAATGTGCAAGACATTAAATTCACAGTGAACATTTGTGTAAATGCGAAGGACCCCGACACGGCCGTGTTTCGCATCAGGACCGGAAAATTCACAAATTTTTATGCTGTAGAAAGGACAATGTGTTTGTTAACAGCTGAGGCACCCGCTGGAAAACCAGCAAGTTGCTGACTTTGTCCCCTTCAATTTGACATTTGGAGACCTTCCCAGTCCGTTCTACAATTAAATATCGCCAGCACCCCCCATCTTCAAGACATCGGGTTATTTAAATTTTTCTTCCCTTGCTGGTTCCGGCATCCGTGCCCAGCCTTACAATGGTTTAAACTTTGCAAATCGTTTGGATATTCTCTCTTTTAAATACACCGTGACTGAGAGCATCGCCGGTTCCATCTTTTACTTAACCTGCATTAGGAGACCTAGCCGGTTCACTACTCTTCCCAATAAAGTTCCTTTTCTGAAACATCGGGTACTTTGAAGAACTTTCTCCCCGTGATGTTTTCAGCATCCATATCTAGCTTCATGCTACGAGTTAAATTCTGAAAGACCTTTCACATTTCAACCATTAAGCTGGTTTTCCAGCGGGTGCCTCAGCTGTTAACAAATACATTGCCCTCTCTACAGCATAAAAATTTGTGAATTTTCCGGTCCTGATGCGAAACACGGCCGTGTCGGGGGTCCTTCGCATTTACACAAATGTTCACTGTGAATCTAATGTCGTGCACATTGTCTAGTGTGCACATGTAAAATAAAAGTAATCCCCTGGTGATAAACTGTTATTGCCCAGTATAATTTATGCCACACATCTCTTCTTTGTGTAATATCCAGATCATGCCGTTTTCTTGTCTAAACCTACTCACATTTCTCTTTTTGCCTGAGTGCAACCATAGTTTCCCTTCTCTCAGAATGTTTGCTCCTGAAAAATGTATTCTGAAAATCTTAATGAAGAAATTATAACACCTACACACCTTTTGCCTCATGTTGCACTGTTCCTCTCAAAACCGGTAAACCTTTAGAAAAAGGACTCAAGGTTAAGAATTTTTATGCAACATTATTTTATTTATTACAGATAATAAAGTCTGTTCAATTGGGTTCAAAACTGCAGATTTTCTTTTAAGTATTTGAATAATCTGTATTTTGGGGGCTGTATTTATCCAGTATTATTATTTGGCTACTGTACTATTTTGTAAATCAAAAATAATGTGCAGATGTTAAAAGTCAAACAGGAGTGAATGAAGGCTCCTGGTGCTCTACTTCCACATAGGGCAGGTTCCAACTGAGCTGGAAGCCCAGAGAAGGGGGAAGTTGCCAGGCACAATGATAACAATAAAATACATTAAATGCATTCAAAACTGCAGCATTAATGAATGTGCAATTATCTTATTCCTGTTTTGTGCTTTTGTTTTCTCCCCCGAGGCCGAGAAAGAGAAAAAAAAGGCAGTGAAAGAAGCCATTAAATCAGTCAAGAAAGAACAAAAAGTTGTCCTAGAAGATATAGAAAAGAAACGTGAAAACATAATACAGGTCTGTTAAATATAAGTACAGTGAAACATGGTTTAATGCTATATCATGTCTATAGGATCACTTTGCACAGCTCTTTATTAAAAATTATAATCACATGAATTAGTGGTATCAGTGCTTCAGATGTTTGACCCTAAATATATCCGGCACTTAGTGCGCAGTTCTAACAGTAGATGTTTGAACCATGCGGGGACCTCCATTTTACACAGAGTCCTGCGGTTCAAACAGGGGAAGTTTTCACCATGGGGTTGCAGGAGGGAGAAGATGCCCCTACTTAAGCTGTGGCACAACATCTTAGAGGATCTGGCTAGGGCAGGGGAGAGAAGGGGCAGTGCAGGGGAAGAATGGAACTGAGGGAGCGAGCAGGGGAAACCGGGAAGCAGGGGGACTGGGAGGGGGAGGGGGAGGCACATGAAAAAGAACGAGAATCAGGGACTGGGGGTGGGGGGTGGGGTTAGTGCATGGGAAAAATGGGAGGCAAAGACTGAGGGATTGATCATGGGAAGCGTGGGATGGAGGAGAGCATGGAAAGAATGGGATTTGGGGACTCAGGGAGAACAGGGGAAGAACAGGAACTCAGGGAGAGCAGGGACTTTTGTACTGGGGGCAGGGTTAAGAGCTGGAATTCTGACAGAGCTGGGGGGCAGTGGGGACTTACCATTTGGGTGGGTACTAGTGGAGGGTGTTAAATTGGCTGGGGGGAGTATGAGTGAGACTAAAGTAGGGGTAAGAGAAAGGAGCTGAAGGGGCTGGGAAGGACTGAGAGGTGGTGCGAACGGCCTGGAGGACTGGACAGAGGGTGAAAGCCGGTGGAAAAGGGTTAGGGTGCTGTGGAGGGGTGTCAGGAAAGGGATGGGTCTGCACAGGGGGGGTGACAGAGGGTGGGAACAGGGCTGGGGTTGAGGTGAAAGAACAAGAACAGAAAGCCAGTAGGGAGTAAGAGACAGAAGAATGGGCTGGAGGCAGAGGAGGAATGAATGACAGGGAAGGCTGCTGAGGGGATGAGAGAACAGGAAGGTAGATGACGATAGGGTGGATGCAAAGGGTGGTGGAAATGGAGCACTAGGGAATGGATGAAAGACAAAGGAGAATAAAATGCTGGAAAAGGAGTGAGACAGGAGGAACGGGAGGGCTAGAGGGGGGATTAGGGTAGGAGAATAGTGAATAAAATGGTGGATGTCATAATGCCTCTGTATTGCTCCATGGTGAGACCACTGTGTGCAGTTCTGGTCACTGCATCTCAAAAAAACATAGCTGTAGAGAGTAGGGCGACCAAAATGACAAAGGGGATGGAACAGCTCCCGTAGGAGGAAAAGCTAAAGAGGTTAGGGCTGTACAGCTTAGAGAAGACATGGCTGAGGAGGGAAATGATAGAGGTCTACAAAATCATGAAAGGACTTGAATGGGTAAATGTGAATTGGTTATTTACTCTTTCAGATAATACAAGGACTAGGGGGCACTCCATGAAGTTAGCAAGTAGCTCATTTAAAACAAATCGAGGAAAAATCTTTTTCACTCAACACATAATTAAGCTCTGGAATTCATTGCCAGAGGATATGGTTACAGCAGTTAATGTAGCTTGGGATCTATTCATTTAGTGTTTGGGTACTTGCCAGGTACTTGGGACTTGGATTGGCCACTGTTGGACACAGGATACTGGGCTTGATGGACACTTGGTCTGACCCAGTATGGCATATCTTATGTTCTTATGAGATGGAAAACTGGTAGGTAGGTGAGAGGTGAAAAAGGGAGACTGAAGACTAGAAGGTTAGAAAGGGGAGAAGAGGAGTGAAATTTAATTATGAGTGAATAAAATGCAAAGAAGAGAGAAATGGAGAAAAAGATGAAAGGGAAGAATCAATGTCTGAGAATGATGTAGGGAAGAAAGTGAAGAAGACAGGAGGAGAGAAGAAATGGAAAGTGGAATGGAGAAGATTAAAGAGCGAGACCAGGACCAACTCAATCACAAAAATAAAATGGCCAAACAACAAAGGTAGAAAATATTTAATTTTAATTTATAGAGAGTGATATGTCAGCTTTGAGAATGATGCATTTCTTACATCTTTGCATTTTGCTCACTGCAGGAGGAAATGTATTTCTGTTTCTTTTGTCTGGTGTTGCACTGTTTCCATTTCAGTTTTTATCTGCATTTTTCTGTTCTTGTGGTCCCTTATTTTGTGTTAGGTAAGGGTCAGTTTTTGTTCTGTGTGTGAATGAGGTGAGGAATTCTGCTGACATGTGGTATTTGGCTTGCTCTGCTTTTCCAGTAGAAGGCGTATTGGTGTTCAAGGGCCTATAATAATATGTGCAGTGCTGCCTCTTCCCAGGTGCAGCTGTTGCTGAACCCTGGGAGATAGTTTTTTATGATTTGGCAGGTTTTTCTATATAGGTTCTGAGAGGTCCATATTCAGTCACTCTCTGGATAGCAAAGTTAGGCAGATAAACTTATCTGCCTAACTTTGGAGGTATATTCAATAGTACAGCCACAGTACTGAATATAGTCAGCTATGTTAAAGAGTGCCAGCTAACTTTATTTGGATAACTTTAGGACAGCCCTTTGGCCTGACTAAACTTAGCTGGATAAGTTATCAGGCTAAATCAACTCCTAGTTACAACCTTGGAACACCCCTAACTTATCCAGCTAAATTGTAACCAGCTAACTTATTATCCAGCTAGAATTTAACGACGTAAGTGGCCAAATCTACATTTAGCTGGACAACTTCTGAGAGATCCGGCTAAATGCTTTCTAATATGGTCCTCACTGTTTATTTTTTGAAGAGTTTTCTGTTACTCCACAAAGCTTCTGGCAGTAGAAAGTGTTTGTGTGGCTTTTCTTGAGGTGACACCAGAATTTAAATTTTTTTTTTTGCACAGTAATTTGGTGAGGGATACACTCTTGGTGAGGGATACTTTAGCAGGGGTGAGGATATCGCATCTCATCCCTCACCTCAGGCAGCAGATTGCCTTGACCCACTCCTGACTGCTGGCACCAGTTACTGATAAAGTAAAACTCTGCTCCTGCTCAGGGCTGCTGACACTCTGAACTACCTCCCACAGCCTGACGTCATCATCAAAGGCCGGCTCAATGTTGCACGTATTAGCAAGCCAAAGGAGACATTTCGAGCTTGGTCTGATTATGTCAAGCTGGGGAGACAGCTTAGAGGGCCAGTCACATGGCAGCAGCACATTTTCTGATGCACCACCAACTTCAGCAGTCACCCCGATGCAGGGCCAGTGCAAGGGTATTAGTTGCCTTATGCAAAACTTACAGCCCCCTCTCCCCACCTACAATTTTAAATTATGCATTTATGACAACAGATTTTACATGAAAAATGACATTCTGAGGTAAAAATAATATACAAGTTGCTGTGATAGTTATATGCACTGTTGTGATGCTAACAAGAAAACTCTACAACTTGGAATTCATATGGCATTAGACCTATTGTAACATGTGTCGTGTCGGCATGGTCCTTCTGTATCAACACAGTACTATCTGCGAACATTCAAACAGTAACAACCCTACCTATGAAAAGGAATACCGCAAATATTACACCAGAATGTAAAATATCAATACACCTCCTATCAGGAAAATAGAACAGGCCAAGCTACTACAGATCCCTGCAGAGAAGCCACATGCTAACAGAATGCTTCACCTCAGTCTTTGTATGCAGAACACAGACACTCACCTAATACAGAATAACGCCACCATAAAGTATAAATAGAAATGTGCAGACAAAAACTAAACTGTAAAACACAACATACCAGACTCTATACAGTGCAACAATGAAAAAACAAAAATTTCACCATTCCTCATAAAACATCAAACAGTAAAATCAAGATATATAAATCATTAATCATAATAGTAAAATCATTCTAATAACATCATTTCAAAATAGTTGATGAATAGAATATCCAATAATGAAAGACTCATGCAAATTTTGAAGGCTCTCCCAAACATCAATAAAATATTTCAAAACAGCTGACACACCAAACACCATCTAATAATTAAAAATAAAGATAAAAAATCTCCCGCTCTCCATACCTGGGAATTTTTGATTTTCAGTAGCTTGTAATGGATTAGTGGGAGGAGGTGGTGACTGCGATACACAGACTTTCTCCTCTCTCTCACATACACATGCTCCAACACATGCATACTCGTTTACTCACACATATTCATACACACACGCTCTCCCCCACATGTTCTCTCTCTCACACACACATACACACACACTCTCTCCTCTATATGCTCTCACATACACTTGCTCTCTCTCTCTCACACACACACTCACACACATGTTCTCTCGCCCCCACAGGCTCTCACCCCAATCGTTCTTTCTTCCTCACATGCTCTCACCAAACATATACTCTTTTTCCCCCACATGCTCTCACACACAGACACATGCTCTCTCTCCCCATATGCTCTCACACACACATGTACTCACGCATGCTTACATGCATACACTTTTATTTTTTTTTTACTTTCCCTCTTAAGCGTAGGCAGCAGCAGCAGCTTTCTTCTTGGACTTCCACAGCATCAAGAGGCCTCCACTGACTTCCTTGTTGAGCAGAGATGCTACCTCTCTTCTACCACGTGGCCAGCCAATGCTGCCTCTCTTCAGCCATGCGGCCTGGCCAATCCTGCCTCTCTTCTGCCACGCAGCCTGGACGATCCTGCCTCACACTACAGTCACGTGGCCCGGACAATCCTGCCTCACTTCAACCACGCGGCCCGGACGATCCTGCCTCACTTCAGCCACGCAGCCCGGCCGATGCTGCAATTGACCCGCTCAGTCTTTTCTTCTGGCTGCTCCTTTCAGCTTTGATGAGTGGGCATCCTTCTTCCTGCCCACACGGGCCCACAACACATTTCCTCTTCCAGTCCTCAAGGGCTGGAAGAAGGAGGTCCAGTCGCCTAGGTCCTGCAGCTGCCACCAGTGTCGGGAAGCGGGACACATTTTTTTCACAATTCTGAGCGAGTCCGATGGAAGCAGTAGGTGGTTACTGGGCTGCCCCCAAACCAGTGGTGCCCTAGGCAGTCGCCTAGTTCTTCCACCGGCCCTGCCCCTATGCCCCTGCTATATACATCCACATTTGATATAAACCATTGTTGCTAAAACCAGTCAGAATTCGTGAAAGCTGATGCTAATTAAAACATGACTTTATGTCAAGGAAGATTTTTTACACCAAGGATGTCAGCGCCATTGTTCTAGGTTTTACATGGTTGATTCAATCATAGTGGAAGTGACTGATGATGTTATTATAGTGTTGCACCCGTCGGCCGCAGAGGGCTGCACCCTCTATTGCTCACCTTTCTTCTACCTGACTCAGTTCATTTTGGAAAGATGGCTGCCTCTGCTTCTTCTCACTGAATCCTCCAACATACTCGGCCAGGCATGGGCGATTGCATTCGCCATCTTTCTCCAGGAGTCACGGTGTTTATCCCATGCCCCTTTGAAATACTTCACAGTTTTAGTCTCACCACTTCCTCTGGAAGGGTATTCCAGGCATCCACCATCCTCTCTGTGAAGAAATACTTCCTGACATTGGTTCTGAGTCTTCCTCCCTGGAGTTTCAAATTGTGACCCCTAGTTCTACTGATTTTTTTCCAACGTAAAAGGTTTGTTGTTGACCATGGATCATTAAAACCTTTCAAGTATCTCAAAGTCTGTATCATATCACCCCTGCTTCTCCTCTCCTCCAGGGTATACATATTTAGTTCTTCAATCTCTCCTCATAAGAGGAGAAAATAAAAAATATCCTTTAGCGAAGCCTTCCTGAAGAGTTCAAATGGAGAGGCCTCTGAGGGCCAGATTCAGATCCCACTAAGTAATCCCCTGTATAAAGGGAGGACGAATATGCTTTATTCCCCAGAGGAAGCAAATGACATTTGGATGGGAAGCTACTGACAAGCCCTTCATTGTACCCACTATAACATGCCACTTGGCTCTTCAAGATGTTAGAAATATCTGAGTGCCAAGGTGATACTGACCACTCTTGCAGTACACCTTAAACAGATACCAAACCATGACATAAAGCCATAGAAGCACAATTCTAAAGGGCCTTCATAAGAGCGGAAATTACTGAGAAAGAATATTCCTTCTTGCGCAACCCTTTTCCTTTCAAGAACCAAGACGTAAGATAGAATGGAGCCGGATCTTCAATATATAACCGCTTGCTGGATTTTTTTGGTTCCCCTAGGGCCATAAAAGTATTTATTAGATGGGGATGCTCTTGACATCCTTCCCCTTCTTCCTGTATTTCCCTGGGACTGAGCTCTTTGGGGTAGATTTTAAAAGAAGCGCGATCAGCCTACTTTTGCTTGCGCATCAGACTCAAGCAAAAGTACGCTGGATTTTAGTAGATACGCGCGGAGCCGCGCGTATCCACTAAAATCCTGGATCGGCGCGCGCAAGGCTATCGATTTTGTATAGCCTGCGCGCGCCGAGCCGTGCTGCCTCCCCCCGTTCCCTCCAAGGCCGCTCCGAAATCGGAGCGGCCTCGGAGGGAACTTTCCTTTGCCCTCCCCTCACCTTACCCTCCCTTCCCCTACCTAACCCACCCACCCGGCCCTGTCTACACCCCCCCCCTTACCTTTGTCGGGGGATTTACGCCTCCCGGAGGGAGACGTAAATCCCCGCGCGCCAGCGGGCCTGCTGCGCGCCGGGCCGCGACCTGGGGGCGGGTACGGAGGGCGCGGCCACGCCCCCGGACCGCCCCGGGCCGTAGCCACGCCCCCGTACCCGCCCCCAAAACGCTGCCGACACGCCCCCGAAACGCCGCGACGACCGGGCCCGCCCCCGACACGCCCCCGACACGCCCCCCCTCCGAAAACCCCGGGACGTACGCGAGTCCCGGGGTCTGCGCGCGCCGGTAGGCCTATGTAAAATAGGCTTACCGGCGCGCAGGGCCCTGCTCGCGTAAATCCGCCCGGTTTTGGGCGGATTTACGCGAGCAGGGCTCTGAAAATCCGCCCCTTTATGTGGAAAAAAAGGAAAACCTCTGTGGCCCAGGTGATGGAGAGTCCCTTCTATGGTGTGTATATTTTTCTGGTGAGGTGGTTTTCTCCTGGACAAACAGGCTAGACTCAGACTGGGTGTTCAAATCATATTCACTGATCATTTCCAAAAGGTCAATCACTGTCCCATAGACATTCAGCAAATGGTTGAACTATTTACACGGTGTCTCTGCTGGAGTGCTGGTGTCCATCTCACCAGCTCCTGGGAGGAAGCTTGCCACTGCCTACTCATCTCTACAACACTCCAGTAGAGGGAGAATCCTAGTGGGGGGCCCCATGCCATAAAAAGATCATACCTAAGTTCAAAGTTGAGTCTGAAGCCCACAGACTGGGATGGAGATCTGAGTGGAAGTCTTCCTAGGCTAGATGTCACAATCTTGATGGACCTCTCAGAGAGAGAAGCCAGGTATTCCAGTTCAGCTCATAGCTCTCTATCTCCTTCACCAGGTTGTGCAAAGGGGTGGGAAAAACCCTCCACATGAACAAAAAGGGGAAAAATCCAAAGTCTCTACCCAAAATATCTCACACACTGGGTAGTGCTTTCACTGGTTTTGCTTCTTCTAGGGAGTAGAGGGGGTTGCTCACAGATCTCTAGCCCCTGCTCTCAAGATTGGAGGTGGTTATTCCTTTCTCAAGGCTCAGGGTGTTTTCCAGAATAAGAAAACTTATCAAAACTGGATTAAAGTCTGCAAAAGCCTTAACTCTCTACAAAAGGGAGGCAGACCCTCTCAGATAGGGAGAGTACTGAGAAGGGATCTCCTCTAAAAGCAAGAAAAATCACCAAGCTGGGTTAGTGGGCTCAACTCAGTAAGGAAAGAAAAAAAGAACTCCTTTCTCCTCAAAACCTAACTCAAAACTGAACTCCACACTCTACCTCTAGCTCCGCCTATGCCCCTGGAATAGCCAATCACAGCCAGCTCAGTGGAGAGACTGAAAGAGAATGGACATCCCATGCTGTTACTAGTCCAGATGGTAAGGGACCTGGGGCCATCTAGTGATAAACCAAAGGGCTGGCCACACATAAGACTTGGACCTTGAATTTAAAGACCCCAAGCTCTGAGAAACTGGATCAGGGAATCCTCTTGTAGCCTTATCAGATCTGCATACCAGTGTCTTCTTGGCCAATAAGGAGCCATTAGAATTACCAGAAAACCCTGATTCTCTTATCTTTCTCAATGACCTCCCTATCAATGACTAGGAAGGATACACTTATGGAAGCTTTCTCCTCAGCAATGGCTGGATTAGTACATCTATTCCTTCTGAGTTGGCTGAAGAACTGGAAAACCTTGGTATTCTTATGATTCGCTATAGATCAATGTGAGGTGGTCTCCATTGATCCACTATTTTCTGAAAGGCCTCTGAGCTTATTTCCCCCTCTATGGGATCCAACATGTTCCTATTGAGAAAATAGTCTTGGGCATTATCCACTCCTACAATATGTGCAGTTGAAATATGCAGAATATTCTGTACCATAGTAACATAGTAATGATGGCAGAAAAAAACCAAAATGGTCCATCTAGTCTGCCCAGCAAGCTTCCCAAGGTAGTAACTGCCATTCCGTGCAGGTTACCCATATGTTTTTTTTAAGGGTAGTAACTGCCACTCCGTGCAGGTTACCCCCATGTTTCTCTTAAGGGTAGTAACTGCCACCGTGCAAGTTAAGCTTTTTTATTTATTCCCATTCTCTAGCCTTTTAGGGATCCACAGTGTTTATCCCATGCCACTTTGAAATCCTTCACAGTTTTAGTTTTCACCACTTCCTCCAGAAGGGCATTCCAGGCATCCACAAATGAAACAAAAGATTCATTTTCTTGGCAACATTCAGCTCAGGGTGCCTCCTTGCCTGTTGACATAAACTATCTCTGTAACATTATCCAAGAGAATGTGCATTGCTTTTCCCTTTATTAGAGGTAGGAAGCACAGTATGGCTAGCCTAATGGCCTTGGCTTCCAACCTGTTTATGGACCACGAGGCCTACTTCCTTTACTTCTTTGTACACAAGTGTGAGATTGCAATATAAAAAATCCTGTAAATAAATAAAGTCTTTGAGCAACTTAAGCCTAACAGTGGGCTCTCCAGCCTACCAAATTCACATCTGACATGACTACCACCCATAAGGATGGCTCTGGACTCATTCCCCAAGAAAGATTCAGGGAGACTGCCCACCATTATTATTGGGCAAGGAAGACAAACTTTGTAATCCTGGAACTGTGAAGACCAACAGAAGAAGAGAAAGGCCTGCAGAGTCACATGAGAGTATTGGCCTATGGAACCATATCCAACATGGATGCCATCAAACCTAGTAATGGAAGATAATCCTAAACAATGGGAGCTTCCTGAGAAAGAAAGGTTTGTGCTTATCAGATGATCTTGATTACTCCATCTTGCATCAGGTGAGCTCAACCAGCTTTGGTACTGAAGAGTATTCTTAGATATTCCAAAGATTGTGAAGGAACTAGGTTCCTCTTTGCAAAATTCAGCACCCAGCTCAAGCTTTCTAAAGCCTGTACCACACTGGTGGATACTTTCTGGCATTCCTGAAAGGTCTTGACCCTTATCAACTAATTGTCTTGCAGAAAAGCCACAATCATAGACCAAAGAGCTTCCTTAAGGAAATGGGGAATACAAAGATGGCAGGGAAGCGAGGGGGGACACAGATAAACTCAGGCTCAGAGGACCCTGAACTTAATCCCCTGACTTCCTAGCTCCACAAAGTCCCAGCAGAATACTCAGAAGCCTGGTCCACAGAATGCTCAACTAGCGAGCTTCTAGGAGAGATCCTAGAAACGCTTGAGACAGTGTAAAGCTGCTCTAGGAGCAGAGCTGCCAAATCGTTCCACATGATAGGCTGGAGATCTAGACCTTGGAGCTGAAAATCCTGCTGCAACAATCCAGACCTGCTACCATCTGCTGGAGACAGAGAATACTGGCTTTTGGCAAGCTGAACCACTATATCTATCAGTAATGATGTCACATAAAAAGGCATGTCCTCTGTCTCCATCTGCTAGAGGGGAAGTAAACCCATGCATCTGGACTGTGTAGCAGAATGACAAAGAAACTCCTTTATAATATATACATGCATCCTCTTGCTAAAGCCCCATTTTCCTGTCATTCACAAGTCCTTGTCTCTGAGTCACATTCCTTAATACATCGAACATTTACACTTGCAGTCACTATATTTTCAACATATGTGCTGTTCTCACAAACATGTTCTGCCTTCACTTGTATTGATAAACAGTTAGTTAACCTTTTTCCCAGCTTCAAATACCAGATCAACTCAGTTCTTGATTACCAAAACATTTATTGAAATGATGAACAATATAATACTCATTGCAAATGAGAAGGAATCAAGGGAAACCGCACAGACTCTTGAGACTATTATAGCTGATGAGGTTTCCCCAGTTCAAAAAAAGGGGTGGGGAATGGCATGGTCTGGGCAGGGCATAGGCAGGGCACGGGCAGGCTGGAGGCGGAGGCATGATTTCTGCGTGTACCTATTTATGTGCACAAGCACACACCAGGGTCACCTACTGCGTAACTTTATTTAATCTATGAACGATGTGTAAGTAAAAAAATAAAAAAATATAGGCTACTTAGTGAGGGTTAGGGGGGCTGGCCTAACAGGGTAAAAGGTAGGCAAAGTAACATGGGAGGGGGGGGGGGGCGTTAGGAAGGCCGATTGTTTAACTGGGCGAACTGGGAACGAACTGGGAACATGGTTCTAGTGTCGGCGTGTGCCTCTAGTAAAATCCTCCCCACTTACACGAGCAAGGTGGGATTTGCGCGCACATGCGTATGTCAATATGAAATCATGCGCACATGTACGAGCGAATAGCCAATTTTAAAACATGCATGCGTATGTTTTAAAATCGCCACGTCCATGTGTGTGCACCGGCAAATGCGAGCACATGTGCCCATGCACAGCTCTTAAAATTTACCTCTTAAGTAAGCTAATAACTGAATTAGCAAAAATTCTATTTGCCCTTTCATCCTGTTAAAGGGAAGAGCTAATAATTTTTCATCCTTTTTCAACAGCAAGCTATACAGGAGGCTGAAGAAAAGATGTATGAGGACCTGAAGATTGAAGTGAAGAAAGTGCAGGAAGCTGCAGAACTTCACCTGGCTGATGAAATAAAAAAGGTGCTCAAGCAATGCTATGAAGAGAAAGTTGAAGCTGTAGCTCACGAGAAACACCGTCAAAGGATAATAGCTCGGAGGGCACAGGTCCTCTTAAAAAGGTAACTTTTGAAAGTTTTGTTACAATTTTATTCTCTTAGTTTAAATTTTAAATTAGGATTACTGCAGAGTATGAAAAAATGTATTGATAGAGTGCCTCATTATATCTAGTCAAGTTCTTCTCATGTTTTTAAATCAAGTCTGATCATTTTTTCCCACATGTTGGAGCTTGTACACTGAACTCTGCAAAGACTTTCACCATGCAAGTATTTTCAGGTAGCAGGCAACTAATCAGGCATTATTGTATCGGAGTTCAATACTGCAGTCACAGATGGTTGAAAGCAAAATGTTGCTTACCTGTAACAGTTGTTCTCACAGGACAGCAGGATGTTAGTCCTCATATATGGGTGACATCACAGGATGGAGCCCAATCATGGAACACTTTTGTCAAAGTTTCTAGAACTTTGACTGGCACCTACTGGGCATGCCCAGGATGGCACTAACCCTGCAACCAGCAGGGGTCCCCCTTCAGTCTTGTTTAAAAGCTAAAGTAAGTGCCAAAAATAAAAATAAGAAAACGTAACGAACCGAACACCGCAGGGTGGCGGGTGGGTTTCATGAGGACTAACATCCTGCTGTCCTGTGAGAACACCTGTTACAGGTAAGCAACATTTTGCTTTCTCACAGGTCAAACAGGATGGTAGTCCTCACATATGGGTGAGTACCGAGCTGAGGATGTCCGAACATGCACCAAATGTATCCAAAAATGTGCAACAGGCACAACAACTAGGATGGAATTTGGTAGAGGGCATCCTGAACACTAACGGGCAGGTGGAAGGGTGTTGGTACATCAAGTTGCAAAAAGGTTGCGCAAGACAGATTGCCCAAAGATGGAATCTTGTCTTCCAGCCTTGTCTAGACAATAATGGGCTGTAAAGGTATGGAGAGAACTCCAGGTTGCAGCCCTACAAATATCAGAAAGCGGCACCGAGCGTAGGTGCGCTACAGAAGTTGCCATGGCCCTGACCGAGTGTGCTTTAACATGGTCCTGAAGTGGAATGCCTGCTTGCTGATAGCAAAAAGAAATGCAGTCCGCTAGCCAGGAGGAGAGAGTCTGCGTACCCACAGTTTGACCCAATCTGATGGAAGCAAAGGAAACAAACAATTGAGTACTTTGCCTTTGGGCAGCTGTACGGTCTAGGTAGAATGCTAGAGCCCATTTGCAGTCGAGAGTATGCAGAGCCTGCTCTCCTGGATTGGAATGGGGCCTGGGAAAGAAGGTGGGTAGTATAATGGATTGATTAATGTGAAACTCCGATACTACCTTAGGCAAGAACTTCGGGTGAGTGCAGAGTACTTCCTGGTCATGCAGAAGTTTTGTGTAAGGCGGATAGGTAACTAGAGCCTGTAACTCACTACCTCTGCGGGCAGATGTGATTGCCAGAAGAAAAATCACTTTCCATGTGAGAAAGCGAAGATCACAGGATTGGAGAGGCTTGAATGGTAGTTTCATGAGCCGACCAAAAACCAGATTAAGGTCCCAAGAAGGGGCTGGAGGGCACAGTGGAGGCTTGAGGTGGAGCAAGCCCTTCAGAAAACATGTTACAAGGAGTTGTACTGAAATAGGAACATCCCCGACACCTTTATGGAAGGCGGCCACCGCACTGACATGCATTCTGATGGAGGACGTTTTTAGACCTGATTCTGACAAGTACCAGAGATAGTCTAGAAACTTCGGTAAAGGGATCAAGGGACTGAGAAGAACACCATGATTTAAACCTGTTCCATTTGTAAAAATAAGATTTTCTCGTGGAAAGCTTCCGTGAAGCAATCAGGACACGGGAAACTGGTTCCGAAAGGTTGAGAGGTTGCAGGATTAACCTTTCAACATCCCAGGCCGTCAGGGACAAAGCCTGAAGATTGGGGTGGCGTAGGCACCCATTGTTCTGCGTGATCAGAAGTGGGTCCTTCCCCAGGGGAATGTGCCTGCGAATGGAGAGGTCCTGAAGAATTGGAAGCCACACTTGACGTGGCCAGTGAGGTGCTGTCAGGATCATGCTTCCCTTGTCCTGACATAGCTTCACAAGAGTCTTCAAGAGAAGTGGAAGTGGAGGGAATGCATATAGGAGACCAGCGTCCCATGAGAGGGAGAACGAATCTCTTGGCTGTGAGTGTTGGCTGCAAGTGAGAGAGCAATAGTTCTCTACTTTGCGGTTTTGAGGTGACACAAAGAGGTCTATGTGAGGGTAACCCCAACGAAGAAATATAGAGTCCGCTGCTGTGGGGTTGAGAGACCACTCGTGTGGTCAAAATGTATGACTCAGCTTGTCTGCCAACACATTGTCCACTCCAGGCAAGTAGGTGGCCCTGAGGTACATCGAGTCAGAGAGGGCCTCCACCCATATCTGTGCAGCCTCCTGACACAGGAGGCGGGAGCCTGTTCCTCCTTGTTTGTTGATGTACCACATGGCCACCTGGTTGTCCGTTTGAATCAGGATGACTTGGATGGAGAGGCGATCCTGAAATACTCTGAGAGCATATCTGATTGCTTGTAGCTCCAGGAAATTGATCTGGTGTTTGGCTTCCTCTGGAGACCAGGACCCTTGAGTTTGTAAATTGGCAACATGTGCTCCCCAACCAATGTTGGAGGCATCTGTTGTAAGGGTTATTTGAGGATCTGGAGCTTGAAAAGGAAGGCCTTGAAGGAGATTGGCCTGATTCTTCCACCAAGCTAGAGATAGACGAAGTGGGTTGGTTATGTGGACAACAGCTGATAATGGTTGAGATGACTGAATACACTGTGACCTTAGAGTCCACTGTAGGATCCTCATGGCGAGACGAGCCATAGGAGTGATGTGTACTGAGGACGCCATGTGTCCTAGCAGGACTAGAAAGTGACGTGCAGTGGAGCTTTGTCGAGACTGCAGCTGATGGGCGAGAGAGGAGATGATGAGAGCTCGTTCTTGAGGAAGAAATGCCTTCGCCTTAAGGGTGTCCAAGTCTGCTCCTATGAACAACAGGGTTTACGATGGGACCAAGCTGGACTTTGGATAATTGATGAGAAATCCTAGAGAGTTCAGGGTGTGCAAGGTGAGACGTAGGGACGTCAGAACAGCTTGCTGTGTGGGAGCCCTGATCAACCAATCGTCGAGGTAGGGGTAGAAGTGGACACCTTGAGTTCTGAGGAATGCTGCTACTACTACGAGGCACTTGGTGAAGACTCGTGGAACAGAGGCTAGGCCGAATGGTAGCACTCGATATTGGTAGTGCTTTGGGCCTACGAGGAATCACAGAAATTTGCAATGAGACGGAGTAATTGCGATATGTGTGTAAGCGTCCTGGAGGTCTAGAGAGCAGAGCCAGTCTCCCCTTTGTAGAAGGGGGAGGAAGAAAACCAAGGTCACCATCTTGAACGTTTCTCTTTGGAGGAAGTTGTTTAAGACCCAAAGATCTATTATTGGGCGAACGCCACCTGATGTTTTTGGGATTAGAAAATACCGAGAGTAGAATCCGAGGCCCTGTTGGGAGTAGGGCACTGGTTCTATTGCTCTGGACTGGAGGAGGAGGGAAATCTCCTGTTCCAGGAGCGGTGAATGGTCTGATGTTCCCCACATCAGCCGAGGTGGGGAGTCCAGTGGAATGGCAAGAAAGTTGAGATGATAACCTTGAGTTATTATGGTGAGAACCCACTGGTCTGTGGTGACTGAGTGCCAGATGTGGCTGAAGTGGCACAATCGGCCTCCCACTGGTACATGCCTTAGTGGAGTCTGAATGCTGCTCTCTAGAAAGAAGTCAAAAACCAGATGCTGGACCTGGTTGAGGAGTTGTTTGCGGCTTTTGCCTGCGAGGTTGCCTGGACTGACCTTTCTGGTAAGGCTTAGTAGAGCGACCTTTGGACGGAGGAGGATAAGATTTCTTTTGGCAGTAAAAGGATTTCTTGGGCTCCTTTCTGAATGTTTGCTTAGCAGGATATTCAGAAGGTATCAAGGAGAGTTGGCGAAGAGTCTCATGGTGATTCTTGAGTTGCGCCACTGCCTTTTGTATTTGCTCACCAAAAAGATTATCTCTAGTGCAAGGCAAATCAGATAGTCTATCCTGGATCTCAGGCCGTAGGTCCGACGACTTTAGCCAGGCCCATCGCCTTGCAGAAATGGCTGGTGCTGAAACCCTGGAAGTGGTGTCAAAAACGTCACAGGCAGATCTTATCTCATGCTTGCTCACTTCTAAACCCTTTTGAGCTAGGGCATGCAATTGGTCTTGAGACTGTTGAGGTAGGGACTCAGCAAAGTCCTGTATTTGTTTAAAGAGGAACCTGTTGTATTAGTTCATATAAAGTTGATAAGAGGTGATGCGGGATATAAGCATTGCCCCTTGAAAGATACGGTGACCTATAGCATCCAGGAATTTTTGTTCCTTTCCTGGAGGATAGGAAGAATGAGGCTTGGATCTTCGGGCTTTCTTTTGGGCTGACTCAACAACCACTGAATGATGGTCTAATTGGGACTTCTGGAAACCAGGAGTTGACTGGACTAGGTATGTAGTGTCAGCTTTCCGATTGACTGGTGCCACAGAACCAGGATGTTCCCAATTTCTTTTCAGAAGATCCAGGAGGAGGACATTATGGATGGGAATAGATGTTAGTTCTTTAGGAGCATCTAAAAATGATGTCTATCATCTTGTTCTGTCTGAATTTGAAATGGAATCACTTCAGCCATTTCTTTCACAAAATTAATGAAGGACAAGTCCTCTGGCGGAGAACACTTCCTGCTTTCAGCAGGAGAGGGTGGTGATGGCAAGTCATCAGTATCCTGGGATGAATTGTCAGTCCAGGTATCGTAGGGATCATCACCAGCACCCCCAGTATCCTTGGAGGGACGAAAAATTGGTATACCTGAAGGTCCTGGGCGAGGCACCGAAGGCATCAATGGTGTCACCGGTGGCACCGATGGTGGCTCCGAGGGCATCAATGGACGGGTCAGTGGCACCGATGGAAACAAAGATGCAATCGGTGAAACCGATGATCTAGGCATCAGAAGGATTCCCGATGGTGGAAGGAACGGTGTTTCTCCTTTTTCTGTCAATGAAAGAGGAATCGGAGAGGAAGGCACCGGGTCCATTGGAGTCGCCTGATCCATCGGAGGAAAAGCAGTGATCAGCGCTTCCATTCTCATGAGTAATGGTGCTAGCGCTGCTGGAATGGGATCAGTTACCGGTTCAGGCATCGGTACCGGTATCGGCGTCGATGGAACCTTGAAGCTTTGCATTGCTCTGCTGATGGCCTCCTGAATCATCTGATCCAGTTTCTCCCGGAAACCTGGAGCATGGAGCCCCGATGCCGGAGGAGGAGGAGGCGGAGGTGTAGCCGGAGGGACCACTGTTGGAAGTGGAATCATGGCTCCTATCACCGGTCCCGGTGAAAGTTGCCTCGGTGACCCTGAACTAGATAGGGACGGTGCCTTTTCTGACGGGCTTTCTTCGATGGCGGTTCAGATGATGACGACGTCAAGGCCTTGCCTGTGTCGATGGCCTGAGACCTGCGATGTCGATGCCGATGCTTTTCTTGACGGTCACCTCTGTCCTTTCCATGAGGGGGAACAGAGGGTGTCGATGGCCATGGAGTTGTCGATGCTGGTCGGACACCGGCTGGTGTCCAATGATGGTGCGACGTAGACAGTGTCGGTTCAGATGATGTTGATACTATGGACAGCGTCGGAGTTTTTGACCAAAAGAGAAGTTCCATTATCTCCATTCTAGCCTTGCGACTGTTAGGTGTCAAGAGGGCACATTTGGTGCAAGTAAGGACATCCTTACTTGCACCATTCTTACTTGCACCTTACTTGCTCGCTACCCAGACACATTACACATACCTGGTGAGGGTCAGTAATGGACATTGTGCGGGTGCAGTCTGGGCCCCAAGCCATGGCCTGTGAAAAAATTTAACCGTGGTGCAGTCGACGGCCAGTAGGCCCTCATGGCCAAACTCGACGGGAATCGACCGGAATCAGGTAAAAAATTTACCGGACCACCGCAACGTAAAAATGAAAGAGGGGGACCCCTGTGGGGTAGAAAGTTGAATAGTAATTCCGTGAAGAAATTTCCTGTCAGGAATCTCTGTGGAGCTCCTTAAGCTGCGTGGCTACTGCTGCGTGGAAAAAAGAAGACTGAAGGGGGACCCCTGCTGGTTGCAGGGTTAGTGCCATCCTTGGCATGCCCAGTAGGTGCCAGTCAAAGTTCTAGAAACTTTGACAAAAGTATTCCGTGATTGGGCTCCATCCTGTGATGTCACCCATATGTGAGGACTACCATCCTGTTTGACCTGTGAGAACCAGTGATACAGTCCCACTTTTTCATTGACTCCTTGGAGCTCTCTGCTCCCTAATGTAGCAAGTTGAGGCATCACCATATTTACCATAGGTCATCAGCCCCTGATGGCAAGGACTCAACCAATGGGACATCCATTTTGGTTCTCTCTATTATTGTTTTTAACCTCTTGCTCCATGTCTGTAGTCATGTCTCTTTGGGTATGGTATTTGACAGGTTGAATGCTGATAATGAAAATTCTGTGTGACCTCAATCATTTGTATGCTTCAGTATGGACAATCAGCATGTGCATCTCATCTTAGTTTGTCTAGATTGCTCTATCCGGCTGGCCACTATTTGTTAGATGGAGCAATCCAGCCAGCAGATAAATATCAGTTAGCTGAGTAGTCTTCAGACATCCTGTAGTAGATTGGCAGCTATCATTCAAAACAGAATCAAGGTGCTTAGGGTATGCAGATTTCTTCCGTATAGGGCATGCATACTCAATGGATGTTGTAGGTCCAGTGCTGGGGAAGCATGATGGATACCACCTCCAGAGTGGTGCAGGATGGCATGATGAAGTTAGAACTAGATTTGGGCAGTCTGCTGAAGCTGGATCAAAACAGGCAATGCTGGAACTCAGGAACAATGTGTAGGCACGACTGGAACTCAGGAACAGAGTGCTGGTAAGGCTGGAACTCAGGAACAATGTTCCTGTAAGCGTGAAACTGTAACTCTGGAACCGAGTGCAGGTAAGAATGGAACTGGAACATGGGAACAGAGTACAGGTAAGAGTGAATTGGAACTCAGGAACAGATTGGAGCTTGTGTGCAGGTAAGAGTGAATTGGAACTCAGGAACAGATTGGAGCTTGTGTGCAGGTAAGAGTGAACTGGAACTCAGAAACAGACTGGAGCTCTGTGCAGGTAAGAGTGAACTGGAACTCAGGAACAGACTGGAGCTGGGTGCAGGTAAGAGTGAACTGGAATTCAGGAACAAATTGGAGATGGGTGCAGGTAAGAGTGAACTGGAACTCAGGAACAGACTGGAGATGGGTGCAGGTAAGAGTGAACTGGAACTCAGGATCAGACTGGAACTGGGTACAGGTAGAGGTGAATGGGAATTAATTGAGGCAGGACAAGACAAGGACAACACAGAACATGGAACAAGAAAGCCCAAAGGCAGCAGAGACAAGGGAGGCCCCGAGGGGCAAGACAGAAGGGGCCTAGAGACAGGGAGAGGCCAAGAGAGGCCACATAACCAGGTCAGGCCTGGTAAGGCCAAAGTTCAGGGATGACCTAGATAGGCCGCAGATCAAGGGAAGGGCCAGAAGCCCTAACGCTACAAAGCAAAACTAGAATGGGACCAAAAGGCCGAGAGACGACAAGGCAAGACTGTGGTCAGAAGGCTCAAAGGCCACAAAGAAGGCCTAAGAAGGCCACTAGGCAGAAGTGGCTAGAGCAAGGAGCCAAATAGAACTCGATGCTAAAACACTGAAGCAGAGCCATAGCCGGGCAATTTGGCACCTATGGCCAAGTGAAAAACTGCACACTCACCCTTTAAACAACACATGACACCACGAGTTGGGAGACTCTGTTAAATATTTGTATAGCAATGCCCATGGACAGTACAAGGGTATTAGGTGCCCTAGGAAAACTTTACAATCTTGCACCACCTACCCCATCACATCCTCCTCTCACACAATTAAAAATTATGCATTTTACATGAAAAAGAACATTCGAAGCACAGTCTTCTTAGGTAAAAATATCACTTACAAAATGTATATTATATTTACATGCACTGCTGTGGTGCCAACCAGAAAACCCTGCAAAAAAGCAAGAGACACTTGGAGCCTATATGGTATAAGGCCTACTGTATTGCATCTTGGGCAAGAGCATGATTCTCAGAGAGCCACAAGAAAAAATAATTTCTATATAAAAACAGCACTAACTGCCAGCACTCAAACAGCAACAACCCTACCTATGATAGCTAATACTACCAATATCACACTAGGCTAAAATAGTAATACACCCCCTATTAGGAAAACAGAGCAAGCCAAGCTGCTATAGATCCCTACATAGAAACTACACACTAAGGGGCGGATTTTAAGAGCCCTGCTCGCCTAAATCCGCCCAAATCCGGGCGGATTTAGGCGAGCAGGGCCCTGCGCGCCGGTGAGCCTATTTTACATAGGCCTACCGGCGCGCGCAGAGCCCCGGGACTCGCGTAAGTCCCGGGGTTTTCTGAGGGGGCATGTCGGGGACATGTCGGGGCGGGCCCGAACCGCGCGGCGTTTTCGGGGCGTGTCGGGAGCGTTCTGGGGGCGGGCCCGGGGGCATGGCCGCGCCCTCCGGACCCGCCCCCAGGTCGCGTCCCGGCGCGCTAGCGGCCCGCTGGCATGCGGGGATTTACGTCTCCCTCTGGGAGGCGTAAATCCCCCGACAAAGGTAAGGGGGGGGTTTAGACAGGGCCGGGCGGGTGGGTTAGGTAGGGGAAGGGAGGGGAAGGTGAGGGGAGGGAACGGGGGTAGGCTGCGCGGCTCGGTGCGCGCCAGCTATACGGAATTGATAGCCTTGCGCGCGCCGATCCAGGATTTTAGCGGCTACGCGCGTATCTACTAAAATCCCGCGTACTTTTGCTTGCGCCTGATGCGCCAGCAAAAGTACGCCAAATCGCGCGGTTTGAAAATCTACCCCTAATAGAATAACTCACTTCAGTCACACATGCAAAACACAGAAAGACCCTCAAATACAAAATAAAGAGATCATAAAGTATAAATAAAAATACACAGACAAAAACTGAACTGGAAACCGCAACAAGCCAAATTCTGTATGCACTGCTATAATGTGAAAAACAGAAACATTACCATTCCTCATAAAACAAAATTAGCAAAACCATAGCAATAAAAAGAATAATTCAAAACAATGAACAGAATAGCATTCAATAATTAAAAACTCATATAAAAATCTTCCAAACATCAATAAAATATTTCAAAACAGACATTTTACATCAAATAACACCCAACAATTAAAATAAGGATTTTAAAAAATTCCCTGTTATCTATACCTTGGAACTTCTGATTTCCAGATGCCATGAAACTGTCATGGATTAGCAGGCAAAAGGTAAATGTGGGAGCCTCTCATACACACATAGAAACATAGAAAATGACAGCAGAAAAGGACCAAACAGTCCATCCAGTCTACCCAGCAAGCTTATGGTAGCAACTGCTGTGCCATACAGGTCACCCCCTTACTTGGGTTCCCAAACCGTTAGTCAGGGCCCTTGTTGGTTGCTGTCTGAGTCCAATTCCCCGTTACCTCTTGCTGTTGAAGCAGAGACCAATGTTGGAGTTGCATCCAAAGCATCAAGCTTATTGGTTAAGGGTAGAAACAGCCACATCAGCAAGTTACCCCCATTCTTATTTGTTTTCCCCCGCATGCTTATTTGTTTTCCCAGACTGTAAAATCTAATGTCTTTTTTTGGTTGCTGTCTGAATCTCATTCCCCCTTTCCCCCCTGCCATTAAAGCAGAGAGCAATAATAGAGTCGCATCAACAGTATGAAGGCTTATTGGTTAAGGGTAGTAACCGCCACACCAGCAAGTTACCCCCATGCACTCTTTTCTTTATTTCCATTCTCTGGCCTTTAGGGATCCACAGTGTTTATCCCATGCTTCTTTGAAATCTTTCATCATTTTTGTCTTCACCTACTCCGGAAGGGCATTCCAGGCATTCACCACCCTCTCCCTGAAGAAATATTTCCTGACGTTGGTTCTGAGTCGTCCTCCCTGGAGTTTCATTATGTGACTCCTAGTTCTACTGATTTCTTTCCAACGGAAAAGGTTTGTCAATTGTGCCTCATTAAAACCTTTCAGGTATCTAAAGGTTTGTAGCATATCTCCCCTGCACCTCCTCTCCTCCAGGGTGTACATATTTAGGTCCTTCAACCTCTCTTCATAAGTCATTTGATGGAGACCCCCCCACCATTTTTGCCACCTTTCTCTGGACCGCCTCCATCCTTTCTCTATCCTTCTTGAAATACAGTTTCCAGAATTGATCACAATACTCCAGGTGAGGCGTCACCAAGGATCTGTACAAGGGGACTATCACTTCATTTTTCTTACTGGTTATTCCTCTATGTAGCCCAGCATTCCTCCGGCTTTAGCTATCACCTTCTCACAATGCTTCGCCATCTTCGGATCGCTATATACTACCACCCCAAGATCCCTCTCTTGCTCTGTGCACAACAGCCCTTCACCCCCCAAGACATTCAGCTCTTTTGGATTACCACACCCCAGATGCATGACTCTGCCCTTCTTGGCATTAAATCCAAGCTGCCATATCTTTGACTACCATTCAAGCTTCCTTAAATCACATCTCATTCTCTCTATTCCTTCTGGCGTGTCCACTCTGTTGCAGATCTTGGTATCATCTGCAAAAAGACAAATTTTACCTTCTATCCCTTCTGCAATGTCTCTCACAAAGATATTAAACAGGACCGGTTTCAATACTGATCCTGGTGGCACTCTGCTTAACACCGTTCTCTCTTCAGAGTAGGTTCCATTTACCATTACATGCTGTCTTCTATCCATGAACCAGTTTGTAATCCATGCCACCACCTTCGCGCTCATTTCCAAGCTTCTCATTTTATTCAAAAGCCTCCTATGTGGGACTGTATTAAAAGTTTTGCTGGAATCCAAGTAGATCACATCTAGCACTCTTCCTCAATCCAATTCTTTAGTCACCCATTCAAAAAAATCAATCAGATTTGTCTTATAGGACCTTTCCCTGGTGAATCCATGCTGCCTTTGGTCTAGCAATCCTCCTGACTGTAGATAATTCACTATCCTTTCCTTCAGCAGAGTCTCCATTAATTTTTCCACCACTAAGGTGAGGCTAACTAGCCTGTAATTTCCAGCCTCCTCTCTGCTACTGCTCTTGTGACATGGGGCCACCACCGCTCTTCTCCAAGCACTCGGCACCACTCCTGTTTCCAGGGATCTATTGAACAGGTCATGCAGTGGACCCGCCAGCACATCTCTGAGCTCCCTTACTATCCTGGGATAAACCTCATCCAGCCCATTGGCCTTGTCCACTTTCAGTTTTTCTAGTTCTTCCCATATAATCTCTTCTGTAAACAGTTTCATCTACCCCATCTCCATCTATGGTCTTGTCAACCAGCAACAGACCTTCTCCAGGGTCCACTTTAGTAAACACTGAACTGAAGTATTTGTTTAATATTTCCAATATTTTTTCATCTCTCTCCACACAGTTCTCCTTATCTTTCAATTTTACTATACCACTTTGGCCTCCCTTCTTTCTCTGATATATCTGAAAATTGTTTTGTCTTCTCTCTTTACCTCTTTGATAATTCTTTCTTCTGCTTGACTTTTAGCTTTCCTGATTTCTTTCTTTGTCTCCCTCATTTTTAACATATAGTCTTCCTTGTGTTCCTTTTTCTTAGATCCTTTGTACTTCTTGAATTCTGTTTTTTTTGCCTTAATTTTTTCAGCCAGCTCTTTAGAGAACCAGATTGGTTTCTTTTTCCTCTTAACTCTTCTTTACTTTCCTAACATATAGATTTGTTGCCTTTGTAATAGCTCTTTTTAATTTGGCTCACTGTTGTTCCACCTCACCCATTTTCTCCCAGTCTTCCAGTTCTTCCTTCAGGCTCATCCCCATTTTGACAAAGTCTGTATTTGTGAAATTCAAAACTCAGGTCTTTGTGTGACTTCTTTGTATCCTATTTGTGATATTGAACCATACCATCTGCTGATTACCTCTGCTCAGGTGAGCTTCTACCCGAACATCAAAGACAATATCCCCATTAGTAAGCACTAGATCGAGGATCACACCTTCCCTCGTGGGTTCCATTACCATTTGTTTGAGTAGAGTACCTTGAAGGGCATCCTTTATCTCTCTACTTTTTGTAGATTTCACAGAAGGGATGTTCCAATCCACGCTCAGAAGATTAAAATCTACAATGAGCAACACTTCTCCCTTCTTTTCCAACTTTTGGATGTCCTTGATCAGGTCTTTGTCTAGTTCATCTGTTTGGGTCGGAGGCCTGTAGATCACACCAGTAAAAATGGAAGAATCATCTTCTCATATTACGACAATCCATAATGCTTCTTCTTTACCCCACGTCCCTTGCAATTCAGTTTCTTGGATATTGTTTTTGACATAAAGAGCCATTTCTCCCCCTTTTCTATCCACTCTGTCCTTCCTTAACAAATTATAGCCCGGGATGGCCACATCCCAATCATGAGACTCAGTGAACCATATCTCTGTAACAGCAACAATGTACAATTCCGCCATTACCATTAGAACCTGCATGTCTGGGATTTTATTGCTCATACAAGGAGCATTTGTGGTAATAGCTTTCCAGCTGCTCTTCCTAGGTGCCTTTTCTGTTTTTTTGAACTGATTGATTTTATTACTTTGTCTTCCCACTTCCTGTATTGCTTGGGGGGGTGACATTCCAATTTCCCTGGTCACCTCCTGCCATCTCCACTTCCTAGTTTAAATGCCTGATAATGTATGATCTGAATTTTTCACTTAGCATCATCTTTCCTGCCACAGACAAATGTAGAGCATCCTTACCATATTATTTTTTATTGCTGTATACATGGCCCCAGCCTCCAATATATCCAAAACCATTTTCCTTACATCAGGTTTTGAGCCAGACATTGAAATTATCTATATGGAATAACCTTTCCTTTCCCTGAACAGGTAATACTTCTGAAAAGGCAATAGTCTTTGGCATGTGTCTAATCTTCTCCCCTAGATTTTGGAAATCTTCCTGTACCTCGTGGATGCCATTGCTTCATCAGGAAATATGTTTATAACAATAAACCTCAAATCCCAACCCTTACCCCGATTATTGTGTTTTTCACAGCCCTCCACATGCATCATCCCAGCCGTTCTCTCATTCACAAACAAACATTTTAAACACACACTTTAATACTTGCTCCAAGGGACCATTTCTCTCACTGCTCTCTGCCTTCTCTGGGTTATGCCCAAGAAAGCAGCCCCTCAAATAATCTGGTAATTTCTGTACCTCATTGCCCTTTACTGAAGCAGGCAACAGTCAAAAAGATGAAGAAAAACCATCCGATAAAGAAGTACCATAAAGAACCTAAAACATACAAGTCCACAAAATCAGTAGCTTATGTGACTTTTTTTTTGTTTATCCAGATCAGATGCGCTCATATTCAGTAGCGGTCTTGAGATACCTTTGAGCTAACTTCCATGTGGAGCTTATGGGTACTGACATATACTGTACAGCTCCTCTCCTTTGAAACTGTCGGAGAGCGACTAGCAACCAGCAAGCATCTGTAAAACAAAAATAGGTGGTAGGAAGTGATGTCATCTAAGCTGATGGCAGCCTAACCCGCGAGCTCCCTCACTACCCGCTTTAAAATTACAGCTACGGGAATTCTTTTCACTTGCCTTTACCTTGACGAGCGCAGCATTCGCCAGAGAACACGACAGGGATGGCAGCGAAACGAAAGTCAGTCGACTTTCAACGCTTTTCATACAAGAAAGCGGGAGAGCTGGGCCCGACGGATGGCGCGCGTGGCGTGGATGCAGAGTGCCCGCTCTCTGAAGCCGAATCGGATGACGCATTTAATTTAGCTTCGGAAGAGGCACCGACCCGCGCTGACTTTAGAAACTGGTTCAGCAGCCTGAGAACCGATCTAAAAAGCTACCGGAAAGAGATGCATGAAATGCTAGATGATTTTCGCGAGGAACTTAATTCTATGGGCCACAGAGTGGATGAATTAGACATTAAAATAGATGGCCAGCTTGAATCCACAAAACTGCTGCAAGAGGCCTGCACTGAACTCCAAGACGAGAATGTTAATATGAGAGCAAAAATGGCAGATCTGGAAATTAGAGCACAAAGGGGAAACCTGAGATTCCGCGGGTTTCTAGAAACACCTGAAAATGCTGATTGTGAGCAAACAATTCTCTGTTTTTGTAACTTCTTACTGAGCAAATATGGCGCTGGTGAGCAGAATACTCTTATGGACATTAAACTGGATCGCGCACACCGCACAATGAGACCTGTGGGTGCCAGTAAATTTCGTGACATTATTGTTTGCTTTCATGAATATTCCCAGAAGGATAAAATAGCAAACATAGCCAGAAAACAGATCAGGTGGTCATGGGAGAATCAGGAAATATCGATCTACGCAGACCTTTCCCAGGCCACCCTACAAAATAGATCAGACCTCCGAGAGGTGACTCAATTCCTACGCAAGGAAAATATCAAGTACCGCTGGTTACACCCCTTTGGGCTTACATTTACCTGGGAAGGGGTATCTTCTCAATTGCGCTCAGTGGAAGAGGCTGCACTCGTTTTGAGGGATAAAGGATTTAAACCATCAACTAATCCAGGAGCTGGGGTCAAGACCTTTGTGCCTAAAGGCCAGCACCCGCGCTGGCAAAGAGCTACGGCGCGTAATAGCAGATTGAAAAGGAATTCTGATGCTGCCACTCGGGTGGAAGATGTCCCATGAGGAAGAATTCTGCTTTAAGCTAACCTCAGTGAAGTCTTCTCTTCCATATTTCTGGACTGTGGGATCTCAAGTTTTACGAGTGGTTGACTGGTATTGCTAGCCATTTTATGAGCCAATGTTCTATATTATTCTCTATTTGTTATTATTACTGTATAATTCCTGTTATATTGTTTATATTCGGGTTAAAGGGTGTGAGATGTTAGATACTATCTTCTTCGCTATAGTCAGGAGATATGGGTCTGTGGGGAGGTGAATGTAGATCTATATTGGGGGAAGGGAGGGGAATTGGGAAAGTAACAGTGGGTTTCTATCCATCTAGGGTTGGGGTATTTTTATTGCTCTCAGGTGTTGTGTGGGAGGTTAGTGTCCAATATGCCAGATTCTGGACTCATAAATATTTATATAATATCCTTGTTCTATATGATATAATGGCAGGGGGAGTACATTGGGATAGTGGAGTGGGAGTTTGAATGTGATATGGCCATGATTCGGATAGGCTCCGTGAATGTAAAGGGGCTCAATACACCTTTTAAAAGGCGGCTATTATTCACCAAATTGGGACATTAAGGTGTAGATATTATATTTCTTCAAGAAACACACTTGAAAGCGCGCCATGAAGCTCTAATGAAATCCCAAGCTTACCCATCTCAGTTTTTTGCGCCTAGCTGAACAAAGCACGTTATGCTGGAGTGGGGATCCTCTTTGCACAGCATTTTGTATATGACTGTCAGTTGTGTTAAGGACCCATTGGGCCGTTACATTATCATGATCATTTTGGTGGATGGGGTAGCCTATACTCTAGTAAACATTTACGCTCCCAATACAGAGCAGGGTGCGTTCATAACCACACTACATCAACTTCTCCTAACTCATAGTAAAGGCGAGCTACTTATAGGAGGAAACTTCAATTTAGCTAGAAGTCCAAACATTGATACCTCTAAAGGGCATGTTTCCACTCCAAGACTACCTAGATTGCGACTACAAGAGTTTATGGATAATTGGCAGCTTTTAGATGTTTGGAGAACCCATTATCCGCACTCTAGATCTTACACATATTATTCCACAATCCATTTGTCACACTCTAGAATAGATTATTTCCTCTCTGATAGAGGGCTGTTTAATCACATTCTCAAAGCAGATATTATACCGGTTGCTTGGTCGGATCATGCTGCAGTGGTCATTGATGTTCAGTTTCAGAATTATGATAAGGGGACCAGATTTTGGTGCCTCAATGAGTCCCTACTCAATGATGAGGACTATAATAAAACCATTAATAGAAACATTTTAGAGTTTTTCCGCACTAACGATACTGGAGAGGTATCTCCACCAGTAGTATGGGAAGCTTTTAAAGCCTATCTGAGAGGGTTTTTGATAGCAAGGGGTACTTATGTTAAAAAATGTCAGCTTCAAGCTACAAATGACTTGAGAGCACAGATAAAGTCCCTTACCATCCAACATCAAGCCACAGGATCTGGGAAGGTCTTAACTCAATTAATTAAAACTCGGGAAGACCTCCTGCGTCTAGAGTCAGCCTCTATGAATCACCAATTGCTCCTATTAAAACAAGCTTATTTCGAGAGCAGCAATAAGGCGGGGAAACATCTTGCTAACTGATTGAAGAAGGTTCAGTATCAAAATTTGATAGCTAAAATTAAAAGTGAGCATGATGTCATGCTCACCAATAATACTGATATGCATAATCATTTCCTCGACTTTTATACACTCCTTTATAGTGCTAATCAGGCAATTACACAAGAGGCGGTTGATGAGTATCTAGAGGGGACTCCAATGCCCAGTTTAACGGCTGAAGCTAGTGCTATATTAGATGCTGAAATTACTACCATAGAAATCCTAACAGTCATTAAATCTCTGCATCCAGGGAAGTCGCCAGGACCAGACGGAATTACGGCTAAGTTCTATAAAATGTTTGCCCCCTACTTGGTGACCCCTTTACAAAAAATATTTAATCATCTTCGAATAGGGGGCTCGCTAGGCCCAGACGCCAATAAGGCTGGAATCACGATCATACCTAAGCCAGGACGTGATCCCACTTCTTGCGGCTCTTATCGGCCCATTTCCCCGATAAACGTTGATCTAAAGATTTTAGCCAAAATATTGGCGGAACGAGTTAATCACTATCTTACAGGACTTGTTCATCCCGACCAAGCTGGCTTCATTCCCGGGAGATTGGCTGGAGATAACATTAGGAAGCTGATTGATTTAATGTGGTTGGCGCATGAACACCAAACAGAAACGCTTTTTCTCTCCATAGATGCCGAAAAGGCTTTTGATATGGTGTATTGGCCCTGTCTGTTTGGCGTTTTGAAAAAAATGGGATTTGGTCCTTTCTTCTGTGAGTGGCTCGCTAAATTATATGATCACCCTAGAGCCTGCTTGAAAGTGAACGGGGGCTACTCGGATTGTTTTGAAGTTTGTAGAGGAACTCGACAAGGTTGCTCGCTATCCCCTGTGCTATTTGCCCTATTTCTGGAGCCTTTAGCTATTAATATCCGACGTTGCACTGAAATTGAGGGTTTTCAGGTGAGCGGCGAGCCATACAAACTTTGTCTATTCGCAGATGACATCATGTTCACTGTCACGCAACCTCACACATCCTTGTTTGGGATAGAGCGTGAGTTACGTCAATTCAGTGGAGCTTCAGGATTTAAAGTAAATTGGGAAAAGTCTGAAATTCTTAATGTTACCTGTTCAGCTGCTAGAGCTCAAATGCTCCAGCAAGCGCACCCATTCAGGTGGGCAACCCATAAAATTAAATATTTGGGTATTTATCTATCTAAACATCCAAAAGAGCTTTTTGCTCTTAACTATACCCCTTTATTACAAAAAATATCGACCGATTTGGAACAATGGGGTAAACTGCCTATCTCCTGGCTCGGGCGCATAGCCACCATTAAAATTACTATTTTACCTAAACTGCTGTATTTGTTTCAGTAACTCCCTATACCTGTCTCAAATGACTTATTGAAACTTTGGCAAAGGAAAACTTTTAGTTTCATATGGAAACGTAGGCCGCCCAGAGTCAGTTGCCAAGTGCTCTACCAAACTAAGCTAGAGGGGGGCCTGGGTGTACCAAACTATATTTGGTTTTATGTCGCCGCCCAGCTTCGTCCTTTGATAGAGTGGCATTCTGCACAAGATGTAAAACATTGGGCCTATATTGAAGACTCGCACCTATCGGGCATACCAATCTCATTCATAGCGTGGCAACCGCGAAAAACTTGGCGACCATGCCCCTTTATGTTACCTACAACTAGGCACACTATGCAAATATGGGACAGGTGGAAGGAGAAACTGATGGGCAAGAAAGACTACTTCCATTCATCTGGTATATTTCATAATCATGACTTTCCCCCAGGTCTTCCGCTGGCAGCTTTCCAGGCATGGAAAGATCAATCAGTGACTATGTTAGGACATGTTTGGGGGGGGGGGATAAGATACTGTCCTTTGCTTCTCTATGTCAGAAATATCATTTACCTGTAACAGAATTTCTTGCATATCATCAGCTTGCCCATTTTTGTCAGAGTAAAAACATCCAGACTGCATTATCATCAGGGAAGTCTCTGTTTGAGGGGTTTTGTTCGCCTTCAGTACAACCGAGGGGTCTAATCTCCAAAGTTTATAAATTACTGAATACCAGACTAACGGTATCACAGTCCTATATTAAGACGTGGGTGACGGATCTAGCTAGAGATATGCCCTCTGAGACGTGGGATGAAATTTATCAACACATATGTAAGGCTTCAATTTCTTCTCCTATAATTGAAAATGGCTATAAGCTGCTATACCGGTGGTACATCACTCCTGAACGGCTTAGGAAATTTTATGCACACTGTGATGGGATGTGTTGGCGAGGTTGTAAAGTTATGGGATCATTTATGCATATGTGGTGGTCAGGGAATTGCATTTCACCATTGTGGTCACAAGTAGAAGATTTCTTAGCTCAAGTGTTATCTGTCTCAGTAAAGCTAACCATGGCGTATGCACTGTTACATACAGCAGTATGTGATGGCACCTATTCTGCACACCCTTTTTGTATTCAAGTATGTATTGCAGCCAGATTAGAGATTGCAAAAGACTGGAAACGGAAGGAAAGACCTACTTTTGCGGCTGTTCTCCGAAGATTGGACCAAGTCTGCACACTAAATAAGCTGACTGCAGAGAGACGCCGGACTTTGCACTCCTTTCAACAAACATGGGACCCAGATTTGCGCTGGCGTGCTACTTGGGACACCTAAGGACATTTTACTATTCTCCCAGAGGACATAGTTTCTTTATGTTCGTTGCTTCTTGATTACTAAGGCCGCACGATCAATATGACGAGTGGGGCACTGAATGACACACACGTCGTAATTATGAGACATATCTAACCTAGAGGGACTCATACTCATACTGTATTCTGCACGTTTATTTCATGAACTCTTAGATGGATGGGAACAGGGGGGTAGGGGGGTGTTCAGGGAAAGAACTGGATAAAAATGGTGCAGTGACTGCATTTTTTTTTATTGTTTGTTTACTCACAATGTTCATCTGTTCTCACCAATAAAATTGTTTATACAAAAAAAAAAATAGGTGAAATATATGCCCCCAACAGGCCAATGAATCATCAAAAACAACCACTGAACATAAACGCTGCCGGTCGCAGAAGCCATTAATAACTCCGCCATGGCTGGCTGATATCCCAGTATTTGTATGCTATAAAAAGATGCTCCCGAGGTGCATTTCATTGCAAAAGAAAGTAACTTTAATGACGATAACATTGCCAAAATGCCATCTTATAATGCAAAAAAAAAATAAAAGCACAGTCTTTGTCTGGGTTTCCGTTTTCATCTCCCACTCTATTGGCCCGCTAATTTTCTTGGCAAAATGTTATACCTCCATCAGGAACATCTGATGATGTTAAAAATTCATTAGCCTCAGCTTTTGCGAAAAAGAATAGCACTTTGTTCTGGTATTGTACATGGAGTTTGGCAGGAAAGAGAAGTGAGAATTGAATACTCCTGCAATGGAGCTCCATGCAGGAAGGCACCATTTCTTTATGCTAGGCTGCCACGTGCGTGAAGAAATCATTAAACAGGAGAACCTTGTTGCCTATATATTCCAAATGCCCCAATTGCTGAGAAGCTCTGAACAACTTAGCTTTGTGTGACCAATTCAAAATTCTGGCCATCATGGGTCGCTGTCTCCCTCATTTTTCTCTCATTGGCTCCATGCGATGAACTCTCTCGCAACATAAGCTGTCTCTACTATCAGCTAGGTCCAAATGCTCAGGAGGCCATTTTTCTATAGAACTGCTTAGCTCTTCCTCCTGCAGTGTTTCAGGCAGACCAACTATTTTAAGGTTATTTTACCTGTTTTTATTTTCTTGGACCTCGATGCATGCGAGGAGATCGGCATGTTTATCTCGTAATACAGTTATGCAGCGCTCTGCTTCCATCAACCTATTATCCAGCAAAGAGATTCGCAGCTCTGCAAGGTCCAGGCATTTGGTATGGCTTTCCAATCCGGTCTTTATTTTATCCATTGCGGTCTGGATCTTTATTAGGCTCCCCTCAAGTTCTAAAGTAACACTATTCCATATACATTTTATAATTTCTTCAGAGATATTAGTGAGTGAGTTATCTCCATTGGCTGCCGCCATTTTCATACCAACAGCTTTTTTCTCGTGACCTCCCTTTAACAGTTTTCTGTTAGTATCCATGCACAGCTGAGTCCCAAAGGAAACCGATTCACTCCCACGATAGTGTTAAAAAAATGCATTTGTCCTGCGTAGTTTAAAGGCAAAGAGGAATAGTACTAATTTCAGATTTGTGAGGAGACGTGCTGGAGCTTCTCTCTCCGATGTCATCTTAGGTCTGTGCCATAACCGGAAGTCTAGGATGACATTTTCAATTGGCTTGTTCTTTAGAACACTTTGCTGCTTTGTCCAGAAAGTGGATCTTTTGCTAGAGTTCGTGAAGCTCCTGTCCCATCAGGTTAGTTGATGGTCAGTTGTCAATGCTAGGAACTGGTCCGGGGACACGCGGATAGTGCCCAAGGACGATGTAAAAGTGTGATTATTTTGTGGAGGTACTCACATGATTGTTGTGGGTGAATTCGGCCCATGGAAGGAGAGAGGCCCAGTTATCTTGTTGTTGGTTTCGAATTGCAGGGTGCTACACAGTAAAGGCAGAGATTAAGTGTATGTTGTCTGTCTTTACCGATTTTTGGAAGGATTAAAATGAAAATATAATGAGTTATATAATGTACTTTTGCGCTGGAGTATTTCACTGATTACGTTGAATGTTATTTATGTACTGTTTTGCACAAAGGAAAAAAATTGAAAAAAAATCTATAAAAATTGAAATAATTTGTTGAAATTGGTGTCCTTTGATTAATTTCATTGTGTTGACTTAAAGTAACCGGTTCCTTTGTAGATTGGGTGCCAACTACTCTTCCGGTGCCTTTTAACTTTTTTTTTCCAGAAATAAGCCTCAAGATGACTTGACCATGAGAAAAAAAATATACTGCCACGCAGGATAGGCAAAGGTTAAGTGTATGTCATCTCTGTTTCTCTTCAGCAGAGAGATTGAAATGATCTGCTTCCATGGCTTCCAGTAGTGGTGGTTCTGAGACCTGCAATGGCTGGTTGGTCACAGGCCATTGGAAATTTGGAGCAAGATGGACAGGGTGACGAGTCAAGATTCTCATTTTGACTCATTCCTGGAACTTCAGGTCTAGTTACAAGGTTAGGTTAATCAGCCCTTCCAGGAAAACTTGTAGATCTCAAGCAGCCAGCTCATCTTTTATGTGTTCCGAAAGTCAGTGTTGTAAAATTACAAACAGGCTATCACTACCCCACTGGGAGTTCAGAGGCCAAGGTGTGGAAATGTACCACATATTACCCCAAAGAATGTACCACATATTACCCCAAAGACCGGGAGCCTTGCCTGATCTGAAGAACTTCAGAGGCCTTGCAAGTTGTGTGACCGGGTTTGTCAAATATTTGTCGGAATTCTTGTAAAAAGTGTGCCAGATCCCCCAAGAGCAGGTCATGTCTTTCCCAGAGGGGGGAGGCCCAAGCCAGTGTAATACCACCCAATAATGAAAGAATATAGATTACCTTGACTCAACCTATCCAAAACAAGAGCACCTGCAACTCAATTGCATCCGACACAACACAGCATGGAGCCAGAGATAATTGGAGCATGGGAGTGGCAGGCCATACTATGGATGCTGGAATGGGAGCTGGAGCAGGCCAGGCCACAACACCTTGAAGGTAACCAGCCATGATAATCAGCTATCCTGCTGTTGTAACTGGTGTGCTAGGCCGGGAATGGCAAAGACGGGAGACAGGTTCGCTGAGCTAATGGTGTAGTTGATGCAGCCTCTAAGGCGAACCCCTGAGGCCTATGTCAGCAGCTGGTGAATGTGCCCTGTAGCGGGACAGTCTGGAGCTTCACCTTTACCAACTGCCTCCTCCACAGGTTGAGTCCTTGGATTCTGGTGACCAGCAGGACTTAGGCAGGTCCGTAGGGCAGAGGTGGTTGATAGAGTCAGAGATACACCAGAGTCAGAGTAGACAGCAGGTTTAACAGAGTCAAAGATAGGCCAAGGTCAGTGTAGGCAGCGGGAAAAGGCTTGGATCCAGACAATCACAGTCAGGTCCAGGCAGCAGGCAATCATGGTCAGGTTCCAGTGAGAGGTCAAGATCTGGAGGGTCAGGCCAAGGAAGGACAAAGACACACTGAAGTGATGAATAAGGAAGACAAGGCTGGAGGATAAGCCTGGATGAGGCTTTGTTCTGGCCTCCTGTGGCCTCTGGACATTCTCGTTTGGACATTGACCACTCACCCTTGTTCATGGTGGGCGCTCCCCTGCGCTTCCTCTCTAGGAGATCCTGCAAGGCCCACCTAAGACCAGGCGGCCCAGGTAACCAAGAGCTCAACCTGAGGGAACCCCGGCTTGCTATTGGTGAAGCTCCAGCTAGCCTCTGTCTCCTCCTGTGCTCTGCCTCCTGGTGGCAAGCGCTCTCCGGGTCCGACCGGAGGGCTGAACCAATACTGCACCAGGCCAAGGGTCCACCTCCAGTGCAACAGTGACCTTATCACATATTAGGAAAAAGTGAAACCAGCTTTACCAGGTTCTTCAGATGGAGGAGAGGTACAACTAGTCTTGACTGGCTCAAGTTGGTCATGGATTTCCTTGCCGGTGAGGTGGTCATCTGTTGGATGTATCATTCCCAGAAACTTCCAGATGATTATTATAATCAGAGGTTATCAGTACTTGACTCTTAGTTATAAGCTATTTTCAGAAAAGTTGCATTGCACAGCAGGGAGATTGGTCTATCCTGGTAAACTCCCAGGCCCTTTGTTTTTAGGTAAATAATGGATCTTTGTCTTGCTTTTATATCTCTGATGGGTCTTTTGTTTATAGGTCTGGAACCCCTTCTCAGAGATAATTCCTTTTAGTATTCAGTTTTTAACATATAGGCTTTGCTTTGGGTGGGGGAAGATTACAGCATCAATGGTTTGCATTCTTAATTTCTTTAGTCATTTCTCTCATGTCTAGATCATACAATATTTCTGTATCAGTATAATTAATAGTTCAGCACCAAACATATCCTACAAATCTAGTAAGGGAATGTGGGTACTTTGTACTTTTGCACCTGTGTCACGTTTCACATTTTTACATAGTTCATAGATTTAATATTACTAGTGGGGAGAGGGGCTAGGGTGGGGCAGAATGTGAGAAAAAAGGGGGAGGGGGACAGCATTGGATGAAAAAGTCAATTGTTGTCACTTGCAATTTTTCCAGTGTTACTGGAGATCCATATTAACACCTTAACGATAATTAGACATAATTAGACTGTCTATTGATGACAATTAAAATGATTATTTTTTTTGTTCAATTATTCATTCATGGCATTTCTGTTTCAATGCTTTATGAATCATTCTTAATTCATTACAGGGAATTTCTTCAGCGACAGAGGAAGTCACATTCAGTGGTCGAGAAGAGACACCGGAAGAGCTTGCAAAGCTTCAAAAAGAAAGCAGAAAGTGAAAGAAAAGTTGCGGTTGCCACTGCTCAGAAAGTGGAGCAGGAGAAAGCTCATGTCTTGATAAAAGAAGCAGAAGAAGTTCAACAGAAGGAACTCGAAGTTTTAAAGGATGCTGTGGAAGAAATGAAGGTCCAGCAAGTGCAGGATGTGGGGTTGCTGGAAACTGTGGAAAGCAACAAGCATGAGCTGGAGGAGGAAATAGAAGAAATACGAGAAGCTTTTCAAAAATATATCGACGTTACGTTTCCTATGCTAAGCCCAGGCCAAGCTGATTTTCTTCTGCCACTGAGAAAGAAATATATGAAAGAAGTCAATGAAGGACTTATTCAGAGCCCATTCATTAGCACACGAGACATAAGTTAATATGTCAAGCCATAAGCACCTGTAAATAAATACTTTTCTCTTCACTGTCCTATTGGTGTTTTCATTGAAATTGGTAGGACAACAGAAGGGCGAATGTGCTACATTGAGGTAGTGGAACAAAATGCCTTTCTCTAGATTTCCCTTCAAGTAGCATTGGAGCTCAGCTAGCAAACAGGCCGATACAGTACAGTGCGCTCCGGCGGAGCGCACTGTTAATCCGCGTTTGGATGCGCGTTTTCGACGTGCTAGCTTTACCCCTTATTCAGTAAGGGGAAATAGCGAGTCAAAAACGTGCGTCCAAACCCCCCGAAACTAATACCGCCCGCAACATGCAAATGCATGTCGATGGCCCTATTAGCTATTCCCGCGCGATACAGAAAGTAAAATATGCAGCCAAGCCGCACATTTTACTTTCAGAAATTAGCGCCTACCCAAAGGTAGGCGTTAATTTCTCTTGGCACCAGGAAAGTGTACAGAAAAGCAGCGGGGCTGTCAGCGGGTTTGAAAACCGACGCCGGCAAAATTGAGCATCGGCTGTCAAACCCGCTGACAGCCACCGCTCCTGTCCAAAAAGAGACGCTAGGGACATGCTAGTGTCCCTAGCGCCTCTTTTTACCGTGGGCCCTAATTTGAATAAATTCTTTTTCTGAATCGCTCGCACAGGAGAATGGCCTGTGTGCGCACCGGGAGAGCGGGCGCTCGCCCGCTCTCCCGCGATTTTTACTGTATCGGCTTGAAAGTGCAGGACTCACTTGTTTCAGAACCCGGAGAAAACTCTCACTCTCTTGGATTATTTAAGTGGAACTCCCAAGATGGGCAGGGTCTTTTAAGCTAGGCAAAACGTTTTACAAAACAGGTTACTTGCAAAACAGTTTACACATAGTCAATCCTCTCTTTCTCTCCTCAGGGTAGAAAACATCAGATGGGTGTTTCCAGTTGATAAAATGTTCCTTTACTCACGGTTAGGAGATCTTCTGGATCTTCTTCAATTTTTGCACAATCTCATTAGTACTCTGTTGCAGGATCCTTGATGGTAAGGAATCCTCTTGGAAACAAGATGTTCTCTTGCTTCAAAAACATGTAGAAAGGAGTAGTCAAACTTCCTCCTGGATCTTCTAACAAAAACTGTTCTTCCTGCCAAAAGGAACAGAATCAAAATAGCGGAGTCCCCTCCTCACAGCAGGTCACCACCCATTCAGGGGTGTATCTTCCCTATCCCTGGGATGCCTACACACAGGGTTCCACAATCCCTGTGAGCAGGAAAGGTCCAAGTGTCCAAGTAAGGCTCCTAATAAAAATTTCAAAAATCCCTTAAAGTAGACCCAGAGGGAAAACGCCACCACACAGGTTGTGTACTAGAAAGAGAAGTCCCTCCCAACCCTGGCTGGGCTAGCCTGCTTTTACTTGGCTGGGCCTGGAAAAACAACAGAAGATAAACTTCTCTGCACCTCTGCACGCTTTGAAAACCTAAAGGGACTGGGCCTCCCAAGCTCAGTTGGGAGAGCTCCTAAATAGATTCTTATGGGGGCGGCCATTCCAGACTCCATAAGAGGAGGAGCTGTAGTTGAATGGTACCTTCCACTACTTTAACCTTCTCTCTATCGCCTAACTTAGGATTCACCCAGGTCTTATTAGTAGTGGGACTGTGGTCCCTGTCACATTTTTATGAATGCAAAGATATTTTAATACTAATCAACCTTATCATCTAAAGCATTGTTAAACACCGAAAACTGTGAAGTGAACCTAAGCAGTTCTGGATCCTCAAGAATGCTCATAGTCGGTGTGGTGACACAGCATAAGCAGGTCACTATTCACTGGATGTTCTTGATAGCTTTCAGTTTAGACAAGATGTGTATAAATACCGCCAAAAGGTAAATGCAAACACTTTTTCCTAATTAAAGTAACCATTGCCAAAGCTGATACATCCCAGTACATTTTTATGTAGCGGACAAGTTAGTCCATGGCTAACGATGTAATAGTTTGTTATTTTTGAAGGGTGTGAGGGATTTGAGAAAAGTGTGGTGGTGCATTTTATTGTTTTAAAATGATAGTTTTTCAAAGATGAAATAACATTTTCTCAGTCCAGGGGTTGGGGCGATTGAAGGTGGGATTCGTCAAAAAGAGAAAGAGATAAAGAAGGAAAAATGTGCCATTTATCAGCCAGGTCAGCAGGAGGGCTCTTGTGTCTCTCCTATCAGTAAAATGGGAGCGGGGAGGTGGGGAAGGCACTCTCCAGAATCTAAGACCTGATTGAGCTTGGAGTTCTGCGGTGGGAGGCCCAGATAGTTTCTTTGTGGACTGGGTGGGAACTCTAGAGAGGAGGGAGCAATCTCCTGAATTCCATCATCGTGCATCAGGTGGGCTTAGGTGAATGGGGGGAGGGTTATTGGGGAGTCAGTTGCCATCAGTATGTGGCCAATTAGTGGGAATCAGAGGGATCAAGGTGGGAACACCAAAAAAATGTCATAAGAACATAAGAACATGCCATACTGGGTCAGATCAAGGGTCCATCAAGCCCAGCATCCTGTTTCCAACAGTGGCCAATCCAGGCCATAAGAACCTGGCAAATACCCAAAAATTAAGTCTATTCCATGTTACCGTTGCTAGTAATAGCAGCGGTTATTATCTAAGTCAACTTAATTAATAGCAGGTAATGGACTTCTCCAAGAACTTATCCAATCCTTTTTTAAACACAGCTGTACTAACTGCACTAACCACATCTTCTGGCAACAAATTCCAGAGTTTAATTGTGCGGTGAGTGAAAAAGAACTTTCTCTGATTAGTTTTAAAAGTGCCACATGCTAACTTGATGGAGTGCCCCCTAGTCTTTCTATTATCAAAAAAAGTAAAAAACCGATTCACATCTACTCGTTTTAGACCTCTCATGATTTTAAACACCTCTATCATATCCCCCCTCAGCCGTCACTTCTCCAAGCTGAAAAGTCCTAACCTCTTTAGTCTTTCCTCATAGATGAGCTGTTCCATTCCCTTTATCATTTTGGTCGCCCTTCTCTGTACCTTCTCCATCGCAATTATATCTTTTTTGAGATGCGGCGACCAGAATTGTACACAGTATTCAAGGTGCGGTCTCACCATGGAGCGATACAGAGGCATTATGACATTTCCCGTTTTATTCACCATTCCCTTTCTAATAATTCCCAACATTCGGTTTGCTTTTTTGACTGCCGCAGCACACTGAACCAATGATTTCAATGTGTTATTCACTATGACGCCTAGATCTCTTTCTTGCGTAGTAGCACCTAATATGGAACCTAACATTGTGTAACTTTAGCATGGGTTATTTTTCCCTATATGCACCACCTTGCACTTGTCCACATTAAATTTCGTCTGCCATTTTGATGCCCAATTTTCCAGCCTCACAAGGTCTCCCTGCAATTTATCACAATCTGCTTGTGATTTAACTACACTGAACAATTTTGTATCATCTGCAAATATGATTACCTTACTTGTCGTATTTCTTTCCAGATCATTTATAAATATATTGAAAAGTAAGGGTCCCAATACAGATCCCTGAGGCACTCCACTGCCCACACCCTTCCACTGAGAAAATTGTCCATTTAATTCTACTCTCTGTTTCCTGTCTTTTAGCCAGTTTGTAATCCACAAAAGGACATCGCCACCTATCCCATGACTTTTTATTTTTCCGAAAAGCCTCTCATGAGGAACTTTGTCAAATGCCTCTGAAAATCCAAGTACACTACATCTACCAGTTCACCTTTATCCACATGTTTATTAACTCCTTCAAAAAAGTGAAGCAGATTTGTGAGGCAAGACTTGCCTTGGGTAAAGCCATGCTGACTTTGTTCCATTAAACCATGTCTTTCTATATGTTCTGTGAGTTTGATGTTTAGAATACTTTCCACTATTTTTCCTGGCACTGAAGTCAGGCTAACCGGTCTGTAGTTTCCCGGATCGCCCCTGGAGCCCTTTTTAAATATGGGGGTTACATTAGCTATCCTCCAGTCTTCAGGTACAATGGATGATTTTAATGACAGGTTACACATTTTTACTAATAAGTCTGAAATTTCATTTATTAGTTCCTTCAGAACTCTGGGGTGTATACCATCCAGTCCAGGTGATTTACTACTCTTCAGTTTATCAATCTTCTAGGTTCACCGTGAGTTGGTTCAGTCCATCTGAATCATTACCCATGAAAACCTTCTCTAGTACGGGTACCTCCCCAACATCCTCTTCAGTAAACGTACAGAGATTTGCACCACCTCAAAGAGCGTTACAAATCAATGCTTGAATACTATGGGGTACTTTAGAAGAGCCCGCGTAGGGCTGAAGACCACATGTAGAAAGTGTACACACATGGACTTCAGCCCTAATTTTCAAAGTGGACTTCTGTGTGCAGGTCTGCTTTGAGAATGAGCGGGTATGTTCACAAACGTGTGCGGCTTTGGAGCAAGTGTAAATGTGTGTGCATGCATTTATGCACGTACGTTTGAAAATCAAAAGTATGTGTGTAATGTTGCGGCCCCGACCACCTCCCCCACGATCGGGGTCGGGGCCACTTACCTCCGCCCCGGACCGTGGACAGGAACGCCAGGGTCCCGGCCTGGTGGGCCGCATGGCTGCGGTGTCTCCACGTGGAGAACGCCGCCAAGCCCGTCGGTAGCTCCGCTCCCCCTCGCGTTGCCACGCGTGCGCGCGCGAGATCAGGCCATTTAAAGATCCAGCACCCGGAAGTGCTGGACAGCCCCCTAGATGACGTCAGACGCCGGCAGAGTATTTAAGCCGGCGTCTGATTCAGGAACTTTGCCTTGCAACAAGGTCCCTCTCTGAGAGTCTAGTTGCGTCCTGTTCCTACTTTTTGCTGGTTCCTGGTCTTCCTGTGCCTGTTCCAGTTCCTGCTCCAGCTGATCCTTCTTCTGCTGATTTCCTGGTTCCTGACTCCGGTTTGCTCCTGACGCTCCCTGCTCGCTGCCAGCCCCGACCTCAGACCTGCTTCTTACTTCATCTGCTCCAGCCTCGTAAGTCCCAAGGGCCCAGATCCCTACGGGCCCCTCCTGGGGGGATCCAGGGTCCTGAGTGAAGTCCTCCCAGATCCACCGGCTTGAGACCACCTAAGTCCCAGCGGTCCAGATCCCTACGGGCTCCTCCTGGGGGGATCTAGGATCTCCAGGGCGAAGCCGCCGCCAGGCCCCCAGCTGGATTCCGCCTCCCGGTCTGTCCAAAGGTGTGGGAAATATAAGCTTTGCCAGCAGGCCAATTTGGGGTTTAAACACTAACTTCCCTTCTCCCTGACCTTTGCCTGAATAAAAGCATCACTTGTGCTTAAGTCTCTGCCTGGGAAAGGATACCTGACTATCATGTATTTCTCTGGCTTGTGCTTAGCCCTGAATTCCTGGGGGAGGGGCTGGGTGTTCCCTAGTCAGAGGCAGGACAAAGTCAGGAGGTATAGATTTCAGCAGCCAATGAGATGATCCGTGCACACCCCCTGAGCCAAAGCCAATAGTGTAGGGACTCGTCTGTTGCTATGGGGAAAGTAGCCAATCATGTAATGACACATCATCTGCCTTTGTATGAATGTACAATAAAAAGAAGAGCCTCGTGAGGGCTCAGCCCTTCTCTCTTCCTGCCTGCCATGAAAGCTGCCTCAAGTGTCTTCTTTGCCTCCATATTCTACAAAAGGAATTCTCCTTTTCACCAGGCCGGCCCAAGGGTCCACCGTTTCTCCCAGTTGCAACAGTTTGCAAGGCCATGGACCCAGCGGAAGCACCTAGCCTGCAAGCCATTCCCGGGATGGCACAACGACTGCAACAGCAGCAACATTGCCTTGATGTACTCGCCGCTACCGTGGAGCGGCTGACCACTCGTCTAGAGGCAGCAACCCCGGAGTCACCGCCAGTACCACCTCCAGCTCCCGCCACGAACACAGCGGTGATCACCCAAATTCCTGCTCCAACATGCTATGCGGGGGACACTAAGGCCTGCCGTGGTTTCCTAAACCAGTGTTACGTCCGGTTTACCTTGCTGCCTGCTCAATTTCCATCGGACTCCGTAAAGGTAGCTTACATCTTCTCTCTACTCGATGGGAGAGCGCTTGACTGGGCCTCTCCCATGTGGGAGCGACAGGACCCCTTACTGCACAACCTCCAGCAGTTCGTCCTTAACTTCCGACAAGCCTTCGATGAACCTGCCCGCCAGTCTACAGCTACTTCTGAATTGTTGCAGCTAAAGCAAGGATCCCGGTCCGTAGCAGACTACGCCATCAAATTCCGCACCCTCGCCAAGGAGGTGGGTTGGCGCGAGGATTGTCTGAGGGGTATCTTTCTGGAAGGACTGGCAAGTCGTATCAAGGATGAACTAGCTGCCAGGGACATTCCTGCCGATTTAAACGACCTCATAGACATGGCTGGTCGGATTGAACGGAGACTTCAGCAATGGGCAAAGGAAGGGCGACCGCCGCGCAGGCCCGTAACTCTTGCCCCAGCGTTCTCCAGACCAACGACTTTCACGGGCACGCCGAGAACACCACCCACAGCTTCTCCATCCGACGAGCCTATGCAAATAGGTTGCACTCCTCTGACTGCAGAGGAGAGAAGGAGATGACGCACGCTTGGGTTATGCCTTTACTGTGGCGACAAGGGGCATTTCCTAGCACAGTGTAAGGAACGGCCGGAAAACACCCGAGCCTAGGAAGTTCCGGGGAGCTACTCCTAGGCTGTGCTGGCTCAGCTCCTCAATGTACAGTCCCAGTGACCATTAAATACCCTGGAGTGTATTTTCATATGTTGGCGTTCATAGACTCTGGGGCGGAGGGGAACTTCATCGTAGCAGACTTAGTGCACCAATTACGTCTGTTTACCGTACCACGATGCCCTCCGCTATGTGGTATGTCTATTCGAGGCACCATGCTTCCTGGGATCATATCGGAGTCCACGACCCCCTTGACACTCCAAACGGGAGTACTCTATGCCGAAGAAATATCATTTTTAGTGCTGGAGAAGGCCGTGCATTCCCTGGTGCTAGGATTACCCTGGTTACAACGTCACTCTCCAGTAATCAAATGGGATACCCTCCAACTGGCGCAGTGGAGTCCCTTCTGTTTCTCCCATTGCCTTAAGATTCCACAACCCCATCAAGTAGCCTTGCTCAGCACTTCGGTACTACCACCTGCACCTTACAGAGACTTCGCCGAGGTATTCTCCAAGGAAAAGGTGGAGATTCTTCCTCGACACCGGCCTTTTGACTGCACTATAGACTTGCTGCCAGGCACCACACCTCCTCGTGGCCGTGTGTATCCACTATCACTACCAGAGACTCGAGCAATGTCAGAGTACATCGCGGAGAACCTTGCCAAAGGATTCATCCATCCCTCTCGCTCACCTGCCGGAGCAGGGTTCTTTTTCATAGGGAAAAAGGATGGCTCACTCCGGCCTTGCATAGATTATCGAGGATTAAATGCTATCACTAAAAGAGACCGCTATCCGCTCCCGTTGATCCCAGAGTTCCTTGATAGGCTGCAAGGAGCCAAACTGTTTACAAAACTCGACCTCAGAGGAGCCTACAACTTAGTACGCATCCGCCCGGGAGACGAATGGAAGACTGCCTTTAGCACCAGGGATGGGCACTATGAATATCTGGTAATGCCCTTTGGGTTGTGTAATGCCCCAGCAGTCTTCCAAAACCTCATGAATGAGGTCCTGAGGGAAATGCTGAATTCCTACGTCATAGTGTATCTAGATGACGTGCTAATTTACTCTAAAGACTTGGAATCTCACCGACAGCATGTCAGACAGGTGTTACAAGTCTTAAAGGATAACCATCTATATGCCAAACTTGAAAAATGCATGTTCAAGTGTGAGTCTTTACCCTTCCTGGGTTATATAGTGTCGTCGACCGGGTTCCGGATGGATCCAGAGAAGGTATCGGCAATCACCAAATGGCCTCGTCCCACGGGACTAAAAGCCTTACAGAGATTCCTGGATTTGCCAACTTTTACAGACATTTTATTCCCCATTATTCACGCAGAGTGGCCCCCCTCACCGCTCTGACCCGAAAGGGAACGGACGCTAAAGTGTGGCCTGACACGGCCATCTAGGCCTTTGAAGATCTAAAACAAGCCTTCTTAGCAGACACTTGCCTACATCACCTGGACCCGCTGCGCCCCTTTGTGGTTGAGGTTGATGCCTTTAACTCCGCGGTGGGGGATATACTCAGTCAGTACTCGCCATCAGGGCAGCTGCTCCCCTGTTCCTATTACTCGAAGAAGTTCTCACCCGCCGAGTGCAATTACAGTATTGGTGACAAGGAGCTCCTAGCCATCAAATTGGCCTTCGAGGAGTGGAGACAATGGCTGGAGGGGGCAGTCCACCCTATAACGGTCTATACTGACCACAAGAACCTCGAATTTCTATCTCAAGCGCAATGGTTGAACCCCAGACAGGCCAGATGGTCGCTCTTTTTCAGGCGGTTTGACTTCACCCTCCAGTATCGACCAGCCTCGAAGAATGTTAGAGCTGACGCATTATCCCGGACCTCGATTTTGGATGAAAACGAGGATCGTCCTCAATACATCCTTGACCCCGCCAAGATTCGCCTAGCAGCTGTCACAGTTCAGTCCCAAGAGAGGACCGTGGTCCCCAGACACTTACGAGAAAGGGTATTACACTGGGCTCACGACTCACTAACTGGTGGGCATGCCGGCCGAGAGCGGACATTGGAATTATTAAATCGATACTATTGGTGGCCCAACTTGTGAAGAGACGTCCGAACCTACGTAAGTTCCTGTCCCATGTACGCCAAGCAGAAACCCAAGGTCGGATCTCCCTGGGGCCTATTGCAGCCATTTCCAGTTCCCACAGAGCCCTGGACCCACATAGCCACGGACTTTGTAGTGGACCTACCCACGTCGATGGGGAAGACCGTGATCTGGGTTACAGTGGCCTTAGAAAAGTGGCGCCCGTGGCTGGAAGGGGCTCAACACCAATTCACAGTCTTCACAGACCACAAGAATCTAGAATACCTGCATCGGGCTCAGCGACTCAACCCACGACAAGCCCGTTGGGCCCTGTTCTTTACCCGTTTCAATTTCATCCTCAGGTACAGACCGGCCGGGAAGAATGTGAAGGCCGATGCCTTGTCACGGGTGTTTGAGTCTACGGAGGAGTCCGAGAAGTCGCAGTTTATAATTGAGCCATCCCGTATCATGTTGTCGGCCACCAAGACCATCCCACCCAGGAAGACACTTGTTCCGCCGCGTTGGCGGAAACAAGCCTTGGCCTGGGCTCACGACTCACGTTGTTCCGGTCACCCTGGACAATCCCGGACATTACAGACCCTGCGCCGGTACTACTGGTGGCCGCAGATGAATAAAGACGTCTGGGCGTATGTGGAGTCCTGCCAGTCGTGTGCCCGCCACAAGAGGATCCCTGGAGCAGTTCCGGGCTTGCTCCAACCCTTACCGGCGCCCTCGGAACCCTGGACCCATGTGGCAACAGAATTCGTGGTGGATCTGCCTCGATCCAGCGGCAACACCGTGATCTAGGTGATCGTCGACCGTTTCAGTAAAATGGCACACTTTGTACCATTGCCAGGATTGCTGTCTGCGCCACAGCTGGCCCAGCTGTTCGTCCAGCATATCTTCCGGCTACACGGCCTGCCTCAAAGTATTCTGTCAGATCGAGGGCCTCAATTCACGGCCAAATTCTGGAGGGCCCTCTGTCAAAAATTTGACGTCACCTTGGATTACACATCAGGCTATCATCCTCAGACCAATGGCCTCGCGGAGAGAACCAACCAAACATTGAAGCAGTTCCTCCGCATCTATGTCAATGAAAAGCAAGATGACTGGGCTAGGCTGTTACCATGGGCCGAATTCGCTCTCAACTCCCATATCACCGCGGCTACGGGGTCTTCCCCGTTCCAAATCGTGTATGGAAAACAGCCACGCCCGCCTCTGCCTGTGCCCATCACAGTGCCATCTCCGGTAGCCCAGCTCTCTGCGGAAGAACTACACCGCCTGTGGGTATCCACACAACGCGCCCTGATCAAGGCCAGTCAGGCGGCAAAGAGGTATGCGGACCAACGGAGAAGACCTTACCCACCTCTTAGACCGGGCCAAAAGGTCTGGCTAAGTACACAGTTCATCCGTCTGAAGCTGCCATCATCGCGATTGGCCCCGCAATTCATTGGGCCGTTTCCCATCATCCGGCAGGTGGGGACGGTCTCATATCAACTTCGTCTCCCCCCGTCTCTCAAGATACACAATATGTTCCACGTTTCCCTCTTAAAGCCTCTGGTAATTTCGTGGCCCTCCAGCACGCCTCCTACTCCTCACGCCTCCTACTCCTGTCGCCTCTGAAGATGACCTCACCTACCAGGTCCGGGAGGTGTTAGATGTAAGAAAACATCACAAGAAATGGGAGTATCTATTAGCATGGGAGGGCTTCGGTCCTGAAGAGAACTCCTGGGAGCCACTGGCTAACATCCTGGATCGGAGTCTGTTGGATCAGTTCCATAGAGACCATCCGACTAAACCCAGGCCTCCAGGGAGGCGCCCTAAAGAGGGCCAGATGGTCGCTGGTTGTGCTCTGCGGTCGCTGGTTGTGCTCTGCGGTCGTGGGATGCCACGACCGCGCTCCCCTACCTCCTCCGCGGTGGCGGTCTGCAGCGACAACCTCGGGAAACCCCGGACCCGGTGCGGCTCCCCGGCCTGACCGCGGGGCAGAGGGCCGTTCCTGCTCTGCTCCCGCGCCGTTCTTGCAGCCCTTCCTCTGCAGAGGGAATCAAAGATGGCAGCCGCCATCCTTAGGCGCAAGGCCGCGCCCCTTCATTAGAATTAAAGGGACCTGATCCCTTTAATTCACCACAGCTGTTCCTTAGGAGCCTGAGCAGAGGAAGTATATAAGGAGACTTCCTCTGCTCATTCCCTGACTCAGCAACGTCCCTTCGCTGTCTAGTCTGCTTGCCTTGGCGAGTTCCTTGTACTTGGACGCTGGTTCCTGTTTTCGTCTTGGTGTTCCTGGTTCCTGACTTCGGATTGGCTTACGGTGATTCTCTGGTTCCCGACTTCGGATTGGCTGACTGTGATTCTCAGGTTTCTGACCTTGGCTTGGCTAGCGGTGATCCTCTGGTACTCGACCTAGGACTTCTTCAAGACTCCGTCTCCAAGGGCCCACCTAAGTCCCAGCAGCCGGGGTCCCTACGGGCTCCTCCTGGGGGGACCGCGGGCTTCCAGGGCGAAGCTCCAGTTGGCCTTTGCACCGTTGCCTGACCTCCTGAGGTCCACCTAAGTCCCAGCGGTTGGGTCCCTACGGGCTCCTCCTGGGGGGACCGCAGACCACCAGTGGTGAAGAAACAGCGCCTCATCTCGACTCTTCATCGCCCCCGTATTCACCTCAGCCTCCAGTGCCAAGGGTCAACTAGTCCTGCCTCCTGTTCTGCCTCACCACCCAACGAGAGAGCCTACGGACCCTCCGAAAGGTATTCCATCCTCTCGTCGGCCAAGGGTCCACAAGCCTGAGCATAACAATTCAACATATTCCAAAATATGTTGTACTGATGAAGTCCAGATGAAAAATATATCGTCAATATATCTCGACCAATATTTGATGTTCCTGAAAAATGAAGAGTAGTACAAAACTGAATCTTCAAAGTGGGCTACATACAAATTAGCCATACTGGGGGCCATCATGGCTCCCATAACAATGCCATGGTGTTGTAAATATAAATCTTCTTTGAAACAGAAATTGTTCCAATATAAAGCAATCTGTGCCAAGTTGTAAATAAAAGTTGAAGGAATTTGTTGCAGTCTCGGCCATTTAGACAAAATCTTTTCCATAGTTAGTAGTGCAGCCTGAGGGAGAGAGTGGATATCCAAAGTGACTAACAGAAATTCAGACTCATGAACTGATACGCCCTGCAAAATAGTAAGCATAAGTGTAGTGTCTCTAACATACATCTGGCTTTGACTTCTTTTTGTGAAAAAAATGTCAACAAAACAAGACAAGGATTAAAAAATGGACCCTATTGATGATACAATAAGTCACCCGGGTGGGTTATCCAACTGTTTATGAATTTTCGGGACTGTATAAAATGCTGGAATTTTAGAATGTTTTGGTGTCAAAAATGCAATTTCTCTTGTAATTAAAAACAGATTTTACAGCCCGCAATATTTCTTTATCAATTAGTTGTTTATGTGGGGTCACCATCCAGTTTGGTATAATAGGAGGAGTCACTTAATTGGTTAGATATTTCTGTCTCATATTGTGTAATAGATTGTACCACTATCGCTCCACCCTTGTCTGCTGGTCTGATTACAAGATCTTTTTTCTGTTGTAATCCTTCAGGGCTGACATATGTGCTCGTGATAAACTGAAAGATAAAGAAGGCAGTTGTTTTTCACAATCAGTCACTTCTTGTAAAACCAGATCAATCAATGTTTTAATATAGGGATCTATTGGCCCTGGAGGGATCCAGCACGATTTTGGTTGAACTATTGAAACATCATCATTAGAAGGCATGTTACTGAAAAACAGACTTTCTTGTAGTAACCTAAATCTATATAAGTCATTTCTACATTGAAATGGATTGTAATGATAGGTAGGTACAAAAAATAATACTTTACTCAAAATTTCTACCTCCAAATTAGAGAGACACTTATCAGATAAATTAACTATGGAGGTTGCTGTGTTTGTGAGCATGTGTTTGGCCGTGGTTGTTGATATTGATGCGGCGGGTGATTGAAGAAGCATCCTTGTTATGGACGCCTCTGCTGAATCGAGATGTCCTCTAAAAAATGACCAGACATTGCAGGACAAAATTGATATCGATCAGATCATGTTTCTTCCTCATCAGAACTAGAAGATGAACTGCCTGATGAGTCTAAAAAGATGACTTTATTTTTAGGATAATATTTATGCTGTTGCCATTCTTAGATATTCCCATTCATAGATATTCATTTATAATCCTGTTCGTCTCTTTGAAATTTCTTGTTCTTCTCTGCTGTAATGGATGCTTTAAATAGATCAATCAAGGCCATATGTTACGGTCCCGGTCCATGCCCCGGGACCTCCTCTTACCTCGGGGCCAGCCCGAGCAGCTGGAAGCCTCCTTCGTCCGCCTAGGCCCGGATTACCTCCTGCCGCGATGTTCCCTCTGCGAGAGAGACGCCACTGATCCTCCGTCGCTGGCTCTGCCCCCTAGGCGCACACAGGGGGCTCCAGATTTAAAGGGGCCAGCGCGGGAACTGAAGGACAGCCCTAGTGATGACGTCAGACGCTGCAGGGTTATTTAAACCCTGCAGTTGCCTCAATGCCTTGCCTTGCAACGAGGTTCACTCTGTAAGAGTTTCTAGATGCTGCATCTGGATCCCTGATCGTCTTCAGCTTCTGACTTCCGACCCTGCTTCGTCCACTGACTCTGGCTTCAGCTTCTGTCCCTGGCTTTGTCTTTGGCATCTGACTCCCGGCTTCCGACCTTGACTCGTCCCTGGACTCCGGCTTCAGCCCTCTCCTCTTCCTCAGGTATCCTGTTCTTCACTCGCCTGGAGGTTTCGCCTAAGCCCCAGCAGCTCGGACCCTCACGGGCTCCTCCCAGGGGGGCTGCGGGCTTCCAAGGGTGAAGTCTCTTCAGACCTCCTGGGCTCAGCCGCTTCGCTGGACTATCTCTTCGGGCTTCTCTTCTGGTCCTCAGTCGCAGAGGATCTCACCTAAGTCCAAGAGGCCTGGATCCCGACGGGCTCCTCCTGGGGGGACCTCGGGTTTCCAGTGGTGAAGCCTTCTCAGGACAACCTCTTCAGTGCCACCTCCCGGCTGCAACGTCCACTGTGGGCTCCCACAGTACAACACCATCTGTCTCAGCCGGCCCAAGGGTCCACTGTCCTAACACCATATGTGCTGCTAGGGATTTATCAAATTCTAATGAAAAAGTACTTTGCAAAGCTGCTTTTGATGTCTGAACCAACAATTGCAGTTCTTTGGCTATTTTTTTAGTGGTTTCAATTATTCATAGCATCAGGTCTAATGCACATTTATTCAGAATAGAGGTCCATTTTACTGTAAATTCTTCATTTTCAGTAAGACGTTTATGCTGTATTAACAAATCAGACCATGATAAAGTGCAGAATCCTGACTCGGCATCATCAAATAATGACATTTATTTTACAATAGAAGATACATATTCATCTGTGTAGCTGAAAATTCCTGTCCAAGGAGTATTATGTGAGGTAGTTAAAGACATTGTGATCATCTAGCATAAATTGTTCTGCTCAATATACAAGATACACTCTCTAAATATTAGCGTGAAGACCAAGTGAAACTAAAAGTTAATGCAGCACAACAAAGATTTCCTATTTAACATACATTATCCATGGCCATCATAATAGGCACTACTGGTACCAAGACCTTCATTGCTTTCTTAATAATCATCTGGCTCCCCTGGGCCCCACATGTCTCCATCCCACCTGTCTATCTATAACCCCTGCCCAAAGCAAGTGTAACTTATCAAGCTGCCAGCCATCACCATATCTTTCCTTTGGGAAATGGGTTCCAAGCGATGAATGGGCAAGATGTAGGAATCATGGCAGCTCCCAGGAAACCTTGACACTGCATTCAGTATTCGAAGGTGTGCATCACATACATCACATGGAATCTAATTGCTTGCAGTTGCGGAATGCATTCTTCTGTTCTCACTTTGGGGTCAATGCGATATGAGTGCAGTCTATTGCATCCAACACATTGGGCATCCCTGCTATTTTGAAGAAATTAGGCCAGATCTCCTGAGCTTGGGTTGGGTCCTCAGGATAGTAGATATACTGCTTCATCCGCTTCATCATCACCCTCAAGCCTTGTCCTAAGTGACGAGAGGCAGAGAATTGAACCACCCCAGAAGTGATACCAAAGGAAAATTAGTTCTTACCTGTTAATTTTCGTTCCTGTAGTACCACGGATCAGTTCAGACCATGGGTTGAGCCTCCTGTCCAGCAGCTGGAGACAGACTAAAACTGAAAGGGTATCCTATATCAGGACAGAGCCTACCCTGCAGCCCTTCAGTATAACCATTGTCAAAGCAGCAAAAGGCATAAGGGCAAGCAAGTAACAGGATAGCTATTAAAGTTGTTAAAACAATCAAATAATAGAACAATTGAATGAACTGTATGACTAATCGCTCTTGCATGACTACCTCAGATCATCGTAAAAGATGCTTCCGGTGCCTGTAATGAGAATCCAAGAGAGCCATGCAGAGACACAAAAGTACTCCTATAAGAATGAAAAAACAGGAAAGAGTTTGAGTGGACAGAACATGGGAGGGCATCTGGACTTATCCGTGGTACTACAGGAACGAAAATTAACAGGTAAGAACTAATTTTCCTTTCCCTGTACGTACCCAGATCAGTCCAGACCATGGGATGTACCAAAGCTTCCCTACAAAGGGTGGGACTGAGACAGTCCCGCTCGAAGTACCTGGAGACCGAAGGAACCAAACACTGGTGCCTGTACGTCAAGGCGGTAATGTCGAGCAAAGGTATGCAGTGTACATTTACTAAAAATGTAGGCTGGGTGCATCCAGCAGGAATATGTGAGCAGTTTTCCTTACCAATGGAATTGTCTGCACAAGGAGCAGAACTGTGTGCAGTTTCATGGGTATTGCTGCTTTGTGCGGAAGTGCCTTTGACTATTTTTACAGATTCACATTATATATTTTCATCTATTAATGAGCATTTAAGAAAATGGAATAGGAGAGGATTTATCTCTGCTTCTGGAGAACCTCTTTCACATGTGCAGTTATGGGAATTAATTTTATCACACCTACAGGAAAGAGGAGAGAAAGGATTATTAACAGCTATTTGTTGGGTGAAAGCCCATCATGCTGTTGATACGTGGATCTATAGAGGGAATGCATTGGCAGATTATGCAGCACAAGAGGTTGCTCAGACAACTTGTCAGCCAGTAGTAAAGGAATTAGTACAGACTAGAGCACAAAGGGAAACAGGATTACGAACAGTTCAGCAGCAGGGATTTCCCCGTAGCTGCCCTGCATATTTTCTGCGGGGAGATCTATTGACTCTCCACCCAAGAAGTAGTCTGAGAACGCAAGGAATGAGCCTTCAAGCCCTTAGGAACCACCTGGCCCTTGCAGATATAGGCTGAAGAAATCGCCTCCTTCAACCACCGAGCGATCGTAGTCTTAGAAGCTTGGTTGCCCCTATTTGGACCACTCCACAGAACAAAAAGATGATCCGAGACCTGGAAGTCATTGGTAACCTGAAGGTAATGCAGTAAAACACGTTTTACATCAAGTCGGCGAAGGTCACTGCCACCTGGCCCCGTTATATCCTCAGGGGAAAAAGTGGGAAGTTCCACCGACTGATTGATGTGAAAAGAAGAAACAACCTTCGGCAAGAAGGAAGGTACGGTTTTGAGAGAAATGCCCGAATCCGAGAACCGCAGAAAAGGCTCCCTACAGGACAATGCTTGAATCTCCGACACCCTTCTGGCGGAGCAGATGGAAACCAGAAAGACTGTCTTGAGTGTCAAGTCCTTGAGGGTAGCCCGATGGAGAGGTTCGAAAGGGGCAGCGCAAAGAACCCGAAGGACCAAATTAAGACTCCACGAAGGACAAGTGGCCCGGACGGGCAGCTTCAAGTGATTAGCGCCCTTGAGGAAACAGATGACATCCGGGTGAGAGGCCACGGCATGACCCTTGATGGTGCCCAGGAGGGAACTGAGGGCAGAGACTTGGACGCGCAACGAGCTGAAGGAAAGACCCTTGGAGAGACCCCTGTGAAGGAATGAGAGAATCATAGAAACCGAAGGCGAACGAGCCGAGACACCTGATTCCATGCAGGCATTCTCAAAAATTTTCCAGATGCAGACGTAGGCCAGGGACGTAGACTGCTTACGAGCCCAAAGCAGAGTGGAGATAACTTCCTCTTTATAACCCTTTTCCCTCAATCTTCACCGTTCAAATGCCATGCCACTAGACAGAAGCGATCTGCCTGGTCGAAAAATACGGGATAACAATGCTTTCTGTAATGGACGCATATGTGCAAAAGCCCAGGGGACCAGGTCGATAGTGGAGGCCATGGTCCCCAGAACCTGCAGGTAATTCCACGCCATAGGAAGCGGCAGAGAAATAAAGCTGCGGACTTGATCGATGAGCTTGAGCACCCGAGCGTCCGGGAGAAATACTTTTCCGACTTGGGTATCGAAGCAAGCTCCCAGGAATTCCAGGACCTGGGAGGGCTGGAGATTGCTTTTGGGGAAGTTGATTATCCAGCAGAGTGAAGTGAGGAGTGCAAGGACCCTGTCGACTGCTAGACTGCAGAGAGCTGATGACTTGGCCCGCATGAGCCAATCGTCCAGATAAGGGTGGACTAGGATTCTTTCTCGGTGAAGTGCGGTCGCCACTACCACCATGACCTTGGTAAATGTGCGGGGAGCGGTGGCGAGGCCGAAGGGTAGAGCCCGGAACTGGAAGTGTTGGTCCAGGATGTTGAAATGGAGATACTTCTGATGCTCGCGTCAAATCGGTATGTGAAGATAAGCCTCTGTCAAGTCGAGGGAGGCTAGATATTCGCATGGACGAACTGCCACTATCACCGCCCCCAGGGTCTCCATTCGGAAATGGGGTACCCTGAGAGCACAGTTGACTCGTTTGAGGTCCAGGATTGGATGAAAGGAATTGTCCTTCTTGGGCACAACAAAGTAAATGGAATACTGGCAGGCGCCTTGTTCCTCCACTGGCAACGGGACTATTGCCCCAAGGTCCTGGAGCCTGGCGAGGGTTTGACAGACCGCTTCAGCTGGCCACAAGGAGAGACGAGATGAAGATCCGGTAGGACCCGGGCAAATTCTAATGCGTAACCATTTTCTATCACCTCAAGAACCCACTAATCGGACGTGATTTTGGCCCATTCTTCGCAAAACAGAGAGAGACGCCCACCTAAGCTTCGTATGGAGGAATGGACCGGACGGATCTCATTGGGGAGCGGACTTGGTGGCCGGATGTTGCTGACTACCATCTCGGAAGGCACAACGGCCCCAAAAGGAATGAGATCATGACTGCGACCTGGAGGTGGCTCCTCTTGGAAAAGAAACTCACGCCCTGTTGTTGTACCGGTGTTGTCCCTGAAAGTGGGTTCATGTCGGGAAAAAAGACAGACTGTTTAGGGTGGTCCTCCGGCAGCTTATGGTCCTTGTTTTCGCCCAAGGATTTAATAAGCTGTTCTAGGTCCTCTCCAAAGAGCAACTTGCCCTTAAAAGGGAGTGTGCCCAGCTGAGCCTTGGAGGAAGAGTCTGTGGACCAGTTGCTCAGCCAGAGGAGACATCTGGCCGACACTGCAGAAACCATTGCCTTGGTCTGTATGCGAAGCAAGTCATACAGGGCATCCGCGCCGTATGCAATGGCGCCTTCTAAACACTCCGCCTGCTCTGTCCCTGCAGACGGGAGGTCCTGGGTGCTGAGTAATTGCTGTACCCACCTAAGACTTGCCTGCTGCATGAGACTGCTACAGATCGTCGCCCGGACTCCTAAGGTTAAGATCTCAAAGATCTGCTTAAGAAAAAATTCAAGCTTGCGGTCTTGAACGTCCTTCAGAGCTGTGGCACCCACCACTGGGATCGTGGTGGGTGCCACAGGAAGAATCCAATTTGGGAATCTTCAGCATGTCCAGGCAATCTTCGGGGAGCGGGTAGAGCTTGTCCATAGCTCTCCCGACTCAGAGACCTGTCTCTGGAGCTTCCCATTTCCGTAAAAGAAGTAACTTATGCATGGGATGGAAGGGAAATGTGCGCGGAAGCGCCCTAAGTCCTGCCAGGACTGGGTCTGCATTTGCCGGCATCGCAACCGTCACCATATCCTCCGGGGGAGCATCGATCCCCAATTCCTGTAGAATGAAGGGAATGCGGGGCTCTAGCTCTTCCTGCTGAAATAGACGGAGTACTCGGGGATCACCTCCCTCAAGGGGAGGTGCAGGTGTAGAAAAATCCTCAACAGGATCCTGGAGGGGGGCTGCAGGAGGCTGTGGTGGATCTGGGGGGAGGGGAACCCTCGGGATCACCCGAACCCGAACGGTGGGGGGGGGGGGGGGGGGGGGGTGTAGTGGAGCGGGCATCTGAGGAATCTTTGTGGGGGGGACCTAGGAGGGTCCTCATCCTCCTGCAGGCTGGCCAAATATGATTTGTGCAATAGGAGCACAAATTCAGATGACAATTGGGCCCGAGAGGATTTTTCCGTGGGGGGGGGGAAGGAGGAGAGGGGGGGGTCCTGGATATCCCCATGAGAGCGCACAGGGCTTAAATTGGGGGGGGGTAAAACCTGCAGATCCAGCTCCTCTGCCCCCTGTAATGCTGAGTCGGCATCAGTACTAATTCCCAAGATGGCCGCCGTTCCCGCAGTCCCCGGGCTGAAATCTTCGGCGCTGCCGAGGAGGGGCCCTCCCCACCCAGCAAGCAGCTGGAACACAAACCATCACGGGAGAGCCAGGAGGCTGGCTCTCCACAAGCTAAACATAGATTAGAATGCGGCATTCAAAAAGCAAGTACAGCCGCGAGTTAAGCAGAAAACAGCTGAGCAAGGAGCCCCCGGGGAAAAGTGCAGGCGATCGAACCCTGCACTCTCCCGCTACTGAGCAGACAACAAATGTCAAGAGCACTTCTGCCTCTCTGAACCTTAAATCCCACCAAATTAATATATATGGATTTTTATTTTTTTTTTTTTAGATAACAGGGGAATAAAACATCCCTGAGAGAGCACCCGAGGAATAAACGTCTCGGGGCAAGGCAGAAGGCAAAGGGGGAGTGACTGGCACCACCAGTATCGCCCCAAAATAGAGAGGTCACTGAGAAGGGAACCTAGGCTGAACAATTCAAGGGGCAAGCCCCCCTAGGCTCCCCAAGAGCGAGGGAGACAGTATTGTCTCCCTAACACAGCAGAAGTAAAAGTCACAAATAATTTATTTATTTATTTATTTTTTTACAGAGAATTAATTCCGATCAATACTTGCTTGAGCTTGCCCACAAGAAAAAAGAAGAAAGCAAGGAACCCCGTAGGGTAAGGGCAAGCTAACAGGGAACCGCAGGGTGAGCTGCCTGGCATCTGCTGGAGACAGACAAATACTGAAGGGCTGCAGGGTAGGCTCTGTTCTGATATAGGATACCCTTTCAGTTTTGGTCTGTCTCCATCTGCTGAACAGGAGGCTCAACCTATGGTCTGGACTGATCCGGGTACGTACAGGGAACAATATTTTGGAAACTTCCAGTGGCAATAAAATGCAAAGCGCAGAGAAGTTTCACCAACCCAGGCATGGCTGCGATTGGCGACGGATTCAAGGTCACTGCGCAGGTTCTCATAAAGGGTTAAAATTGCCCAAGAGTGGGGAAAGGAGGTGAACCGACTGCTAGCTGACCCCGAGACGAGTGCCTTGGAGCGGTGAGAGAGTAAAAGAACTTTGAACTCCTCGTCGAGGGAGAAGGGAGGCGCGGCCGGAGAGCCCGCCCCCTTGGTGACGTCATTCTCAGGAGCCCCAGGACATCATAAAAGACGGGCCCTGCGGCGAGTGAGTCGGGGAAAGGATGTGAACCGACTGCTAGCTGACCCTGAGATGAGTGCCTTGGAGCAGTGAGAGAAAAAAAGAACTTTGAACTCCTTGTCGAGGGAGAAGGGAGGCACGGCCGGAGAGCACGCCCCCTTGGTGACGTCATTCTCAGGAGCCCCGGGACATCATAAAAGACGGGCCCTGCGGCGCGCAGCTACCGGCGCGCTGCTGAAGCCGCGCGCCAAAGGGGCGCACCCCTGGTAAAAGATTTTCTTTTTTACCCTTTTCTTTTTTATTCATTGTTTTCTTCTAATTTGTGGTTAATATGGGCAGAAAACGTAAATCAAAGACCTGGACCTCTTCTCCAACAACATCTGGTCAAAAGAAAATTGGACCCATGGACGACCATATAATACATATGGGTGAGTCCTTGGCTAGGGACGATATAGAAGGGAACTCCCAGCTTGGGATTTCCTTAAGTCCCAGGTCCATGCAACCTCCCTTACAACCCCTAGGAGAAAGTATTGGTTTGACAAATGAACCCCTAATAGTGACCCAAACAGCTACTGGGTGTACATTAGGAGGGAACAGGTTGTTGGTAAATGATATGGAAGAAACTAGAATTACAGTTAGTAATAATAATGTAGCCCCATGTTTGGTAGTCCCATGCCCAATGGTTCTGCCAGATATCACTGAAGAGGGTGATGAATGCAATGTGGAACCAGAAAGTGTTACATTTCTAGACGTATGGAGGTTATCGGCAAAAATTGATAAAAAATTATCTAAATCTGTTTCACAAGTGCACGAATTCTCTCTTCAGGTACGATCTAAATTTGAAGATTTGGAAAGTAGGGCTATTAAAGCTGAACAAGTGCTTGCAGTATTAAGTCCACACGTAAATGTGATGTATAATACCAATACTACTTTCATTAAAGATAATTTGGCAATGCACAATCAAATAGAAAGTTTTGAGAACGAACTTAGGTCATTTAATTTGAGGTTATTGAACTTCCCTAAAACTCGATTGTTGTCAGCTGCCGAATTGTTTAATAAATATGTAGTGGAGATATTGTCCTTTGAGAGTAATAGAATTCCTGTATTATCTAGATCAGTGGTTCTCAACCTTTTTTCTGTCGGGACACACCTGACAGATGGTTCTCACATGCGTGACACACTGACCCATGATCGTCACAGGGCTAGATGTAAATGTACAGTTTGCATCCACGAGAACCCCCCTGATCCACAATAATGGATGTAAAGCAGAATTATGACATTCCCCGTTCAACTCACTCTACAAAAAAGATATTCTGGTTCTGGTGTCATCTCAGTAACAGCAACTCAAACTCCTTCTACTTTCAGGCTCAATAGCCCTACTTATCAAAAGACAGCAGTTTACCACCAATGCATGTCCTCTTGAGAAAACGCAACAAATAAGACTGATAAAACACTTACATGCTAGTAAAATATCTCTGTAACAGACACAGAACCGACCTAACATACTCCCAGGATCTGTAGTAATGCACATAAACTAATCCACACACAGTTACACCTGTATTATGGAATACACTCAAACAGGAGCAACCCTATCTATGAAAAGGCAACACTACAAATATTAAATCAGGCCCAAAAACCAATACACCTCTTATTAGGAAAACAGAACTAGCAAGCAGCTATAGATCCCCACACAGAAATAATTGTAAAACTATACTAATAAGCAGAATAAATGTTTCACAACAACTATGAACAGAATAACATCCAACAATTAAAAACTCATAAAAACTATTAAAAATTCTCCAAACACCAATAAAATATTTCAAAAAAAGCAGACACATCACATAATATTAAATAATTAAAATAGCAGTCAATCAAGAAAAATAAACTTAAAAAGCCACCTTTACTTACCCCCTCCAGCAGCTTTCCTACTCCTCTTCCATGCAGGCTGTAGCACACACCAGAAGCAGCAGTAGTGGCTAAGCTCTATACTCATGGTCCTCTTCCTTAGGGCCCATGTCTCTCACACACACACACACACACCATACCAGTCATGCCCCCATGACCAGTTTCTGTCTCTCACACACCAATCATCTCCCAGTCTTTGACAAACACACCAGTCACCATCCTGAACAGTTTCTCTCATGCCATACACACACACACAGGCTTCCCACTCCCGTGTTCCACTTACATATATGGGCTTCTCACTCTCATAATCACTTTCTCTTTCTCACATACACTCACCAGTCTCTCACTCCCATGCTTGTTCTCTCCACATGCACAGGCTTCTCATTCCCATAATCACTTTCTTTCTCTCCCACATACACACACACCAGTCACCTGATCTCTCTCATGCATACACACACAGGCTTCCCACTCCCATGTTCTCTTTCAGATATACAGGCTTCTCACTCCCATGCTGTATCTCACACACTCCCAGCTTTCTCACTCCCATGCTCACTCTTCACATGTACAGGCTTCTTATTCCCATAATCACTTTCTTTCTCTCTCTCACATACACGCAAACACACACCAGTCAACTGATCTCTCTCATGCATATACACACACACATAGGCTTCCCACTCTCATGTTCTCTTTCAGATATACAGGCTTCTCACTCCCATGCTGTGTCTCACACACACACAGGTTTCTCACTCCCATGCCCACTCTTCACCTGCACAGGCTTCTCATTCCCATAATCACTTTCTCTCTCTCTCTCTCTCACACACACCCGTCACCTGATCTCTCTCATGCATACACACACACACAGGCTTCCCACTTCCATGTTCTGTCTTACATACACAGGCTTCTCCCTCCCATGCTGTGTCTCACACACACCCAGGTTCTCACTCCCATGCTCACTCTCTTCACATGCACAGGCTTCTCATTCCCATAATCACTTTCTCTGTTACACACACACACACACACACACACACACACACACCCAGTCTCTCTCTCATTTCCATGCTCGCTCTCCACGTGCACAGGCTTCTCATTCCCTGAATCACATTCTCTCTCTCACATTCACATACACACCAGTCACACCGTCACCTTACCAACCAGTCTCTCTCATATACATGCACACACACAGGCTTCCCACTCCCATGCTCTCTCTCACATAATCAGGCTTCTCACGCCCATGCTTTCTTTCACATACACCCCCACAACACCAGGCTTCTTATTCCCATGCTTTCTCACATACCCAGATTTCTCACTTCCATGCTTTTTCTCTCTCTCTCTCTCTCTCTCTCACACACATCCCTGACTGTCTCACACTCTCACATACACATCAGTCATCTCCTTGAGCAGTCACTTTCATTGTCTCTCACATATACACATACATCAGCTCTCTGACCAGTTTCTCTCAATCACACACATACTCTCGATCAAATACATTCTCTCACTAACACACAGGCTCTCAATCACACACATTCTCTCACTTACACACAGGCTGGCTGGCTGCTTCTCTCTCTTTCTGTCACTCACTTCCTCTCCCCCCCCCCCCGCACAAACGGTAGCTGCTCCTCCAGCCCCCGCAGGCCAAGAAGGAAGAATTCCATCGATCGCGGGAGGCTCATGCTGCTCTCTCCTTTCCCTTCCGCTTTCTCCCCCAGAGCAGGAAGATGAGCTGCCTCTCCTGCTGCCACCGGACTCCTGCTATCTTCGGGCGTCCGAACTTCCTGTCGGGGGGGGGGGGGGGGGTAGCGGAAGCGCAGCGCACAACGTCCGCTTCCTCCCTCCCCCCCCAAGCAGGAAGATCGGCGGACCATACGGCCCGACGCCCGAAGATAGCAGAAGGCCGGTGGCAGCAGGAGAGGCAGCTGATCTTCCTGCTTTGGGGGAGAAAGCGGAAGCTGTGCGCGACGCTTCCGCTCCCCCACCCCAAGCAGGAAGATCGGCGGACCATACGGCCCGACGCCCGAAGATAGCAGGAGAACGGGTGGCAGCAGGAGAGGCAGCTGATCTTCCTGCATTGGGGGGAGGAAGCGGAAGCTGCGCGCGGCGCTTCCGCTCCCACCCCGAACTGGAAGACCGGTTGGCCATACGGCCGCAGCAGCGCTTCCCCATGTGTGCCGTGATGGCGCGCGAGGCGTGGGTTCTCTTGCGGCACGGCCTTTCTTCTTCCCGCGCACCACTTCCTGTTCCGGGGGGGGGAATGCAGGCGCGGGAAGAAGAAAAGGCCAGCCGCGGATGCCACAGCTTTTTTTTTTTTTTCACCGCTGCCGTTCCCGCTGGGCTTGAACGTGCTGATAGCCCGGCGGCAACGGCAGCAGGGAAGAACGAGCAGCGGGAGGGACCGGGAGCCACGCGACACACCTGCTGGTGCGTCGCGACACACTGGTGTGTCGCGACGCACCGGTTGAGAACCGCTGATCTAGATTGTATTATTTACCTAATAGAAGAGTGCTCCAAGTTCCAGATGGGGGTACAGATATATTAGATAGTCCTGGAGTCTCCACCTTTTTGGAGGACTCCATGGATAACGTACATACAAGAGCCATTTTGTTGGTCTCTTTTTCTTTAAAAAAGGATAAAGATTTGGGGCGGATCCAAGATGGCTACCGGATGAGTGTGTGTGTGTTGAGCGTCCTCGTGAATTTCTAATAGAAATATTTTCCTGCGATTTTATTCCTCTAAAATGGGAAGGAAGCGTAAACCGAGGGCTTCTTACCCTGCAGAACCATTGGCGAGCGCTCCGACCGGCCCGATGGACGCCCATGTCACACGCAGTGCCAGAGAACCGGGAGACCAGCCGTTGCAGAGTGGGGGAGGGGAAGTTGAGCTCCCCTCTCTGCCAGGCTCACTTTCACCTTTGAGTCCCGGTGAGAGGATTCCACCGATTAATCCAGCTGCCGGGAGAGAGGCGTTCTACCCTGGGGAAGGAATTTCCAACCTAAGTGTGCAGGGAATTTCTCCAGCGAGGCCGGGAGAAGCCCCGACGGCAGCTTCTAGCCCCATAGAAGTGCTGGGGCAAGTCGGTGAGGAAAATGACGCCACGAGAGGAGAAGTTACAGCTGCGACTGCTACTAATCCCGCAATAGAGATACCATCTTTGGTAAGACCGCATGTGTTTTCTTTTGAGACTTTGTGGGAAGCCATAAATGAGATGAGAACAAATGTTTTACAACAACTTATGCCGGTAACAGAACAGTTAAAAGGGCATGAAAAGAAACTGGAAGTGCTTGAAAAGGCAAATGTGGAGTGGGACCAACAAACTGCAACTATTCGAACTGAGATAAAAATAATTCAAACACACACAATCAATGTTGATGAGAGACAACAAGATTATTGTTTCAAAGATAGAAAATTTGGAAAACTATGCAAAGAGCCGGAATTTAAGATACATAAACTTTCCTCAACTACCTATGAGATCACCTAAGGAAGTTTTAAATAAATATATGATGGAAATACTGAAAATTCCAGAGGACCAAGTACCATCGGTTATAAAGATATTTTATTTGCTAAAAAAAGATGCAGTAATTCCAGAAGGAGAAGTTGAAAACATGGCACCTATTGTCGATCAACCTTTGAATATAACTGCACTCCTAGAAACATCAGATACGGAGATGGCTGTTCCTGCAACCTTAATTGTGACTTTTTCCTCAGAGATAGACAGGGAAAAGATTCTGAAATTAAGTATTAAACATAGAAATGTAAGATTTTTGGGGCTTATGGTCAGAGCCTTCCCTGATCTTTCTCGTGAAACACAAAGGAGAAGAAAGGCCTTTCTACTCCTGAGACCGCAGGTTTTGTTAATTGGGGCAAGATATTTCCTAAAATACCCTTGCAAGTGCGTGGTAAAACACTCACAAAATACATATGTTTTCTTTGATCCACCCCAGTTAACCCAATTCCTAGTTGGAAAGTCCCTGGTAACAGCTGAAACACCTCATGAAGAGGCTCTAAGTCCTCCTTAAAAATGTACTAGCACTGTATTATCTGGTAATACTTACTTAGTTAATTATATTTTCCTTGAGTTTGGATGATCCTCCCCCTCCATTTTGTGGATCTCAAGAGGAACCGTAAAAAGAATTTTTGTGGGACATGGTTTAGTTATGAAAAAAAAAAAATTGTATTTGATACAGTTTGTATAATTGTACGGTTATCCTTTTTTCTGTACAAGATTTAAGTTCTTGAATTATTGTAAAAATTGCATAAATATAAAATTAAAAAAAAAAAAAAAAGGATAAAGATTTATTCTTTTCAAAATATTTTCAAGTAAAAGACTTCATATTTTGCGGGCAAAAAATCCAGATTTTTCCGGATGTTTCACGTGCTACCCAAGCACGTAGAAAACAATTTTTGATTTAAAAAAAACAGGCTCTCGATCTGGGAGCTAGTTATTTCTTGAAATTTCTCTGCAAATGTTATATTACATATCAGAATAATAAGTTTATTTTTACCGACCCCACTCACTTGGAACGCTTCTTAAAGGACAAGTCACCAAAGAGAAGTTTTGAATGTTAAAGGAGTTAAGGTTGCAAACAAAAAAGAATGCAGCAGTTAGGTTCTCCACCCATACCCCTTGATGTGGACTTAACAATGATTCTATAGTGAAGAGTATAAATGTGACTTGTTTAAAGGTTAAAAATGTTTCTTGTATGCCTTGATTTTTGCATTTTGTAAATAAATGTTATAATTAATTAAAAAAAAAAAATTGCCCAAGAGCTGAGCTGGTATCTTCGCACCAAATCTGTCTCGGGCAATCCAAGGAAGGTTGTCCTTGGCCGAATGATACGATGCCGGCAGGGTCTATGGATGGCTTTGGGCTGTACCTACGAACTGTTAAGGTTTGTGGTTATGTGACCCCTTGGCCCGAGGTGTGAGTTGTTACCACCTGTGGGGAGAAGCCCCACAGGCCCACACCATCGGGAGGCAAGGTCAGGCACAGCAGGGAGCTCTGGGTGAGAAGGTGGAGATGTCCCAAGGAGTCAGGAGGAATTCCCCAGTAGAGAAGTTGACTGATGATAGTACCTGGGCTGAGACCCCGAGAGGGAAGGAGCCAGGCAGGCCGCAGAGCGGGCAGGCATGAGACTGGCGTACAGGAGGTATACCAGAGACACCCCCCCCCCGAGGGGCGGAGCTGTAGAGCAAGGGAGATGCAGCTTTAGTGACATAGGCCAACCCGCAGAGCAGGCAAGCCCGAGTCAGGTCTCCGTTGATGACGTAGGTTGAAACCCGAGGAGCGGGGAGCACAGACAGTCTCAATATGATAGAGGAATGTAGCCCAAGGAGCGGGGAAGTGCTGGCAGCCTTAGCAGCATGTAAACGAGGAGCAGGGAGACGTGGAAAATCGTAGAGTAGCACAAGAGCACTGCCCCGAGGAGCGGGACGGTGCTGAGAGTCTCTTGTATAGTACGAGGACATGACCCTGAGGAGCGGGAAAGTGCTGACGGTCCCACACAGTACGAGGGCACAACCCCGAGGAGTGGGGAAGCGCAAGAGTAGGCTCCTGAGTGGTAAAGGTGTTCCAAGGAGCAGCTCAAAGGAGCGGGGAGCCTTGCAAAGTAGGACTCCAGGAAGCACAGGGCCAGTCTGAGGAGCGGGGGAGGCCAGGAGACAAGTTTCCCATAGAGAGCGCCCACTGTCCCCCGAGGAGCGGGTACCAGAGTCCAAAGTCCAACGGAGTCCAATAGCATAGCCACAGGAACACAAGCAGGAGCTAGTAGAGACGTACAGAACTTGTTGCCAAGTCGGCTAGCTGAGGGCGAAGGTGGAGCTTAAGTACCTTGAACTGATGACATCATCAACCAGGGACACCCCCGAGGTTCCCGCTGAAGAAGCTTCAAAAGAGAGCCCGGTGGCGCGCACGCCTAGGAAGGCCCAGAGACAATGTGGATGGTGGCGGCGTCCCAACCACCATGAGAAGCCATGGGAAACTCAGCGGCAGAGACTGGCCTGTGCCACGAGCAGACCCGAGGAAGGCTGGAAAACGGTGCACGATATAAGTAAGCGAGGTTGCAGCCATCTGCGACTGATGGGCATAACACAAACAAACGAACAAAAGGAACATAAGAACATAAGACATGACACACCTGGTCAGACCAAGGACCCATCAAGCCTATCATCCAGCTCAACAGTGGCCAATCCAAGTCACCATTACTTCACAATTAAAGATAACAGGTAGGAATAGCAACTGTCCACTAATCAATGTAAATATAATTTTTCCCAACTGACTCCTACAAACCTGAACACACAGAGGCAATGGAAGGACAAAGAAATAGGCCATATATGAATAGTATAAACAGGAAAACCAACATTTAATTGAAGGACATGCATTATTTGTACTTCCATGTGCAAACCACGGGTGCTGACACGCCTGGCTTGGACGTCCAAGAATTGGGTGCCTGAGGGCATAACAGTCGCCCAGGTCCTGCTCTGGGCCTGGACGTCCAGGACTTGGGCACCTGAGTACACGTTATGGTTGATGGAGCCCATTCTTCGATTAGACGTCCAGGTCAACTGACAGCTCTCCCAGGTTTACTGGAGTTATTTGCTTACCTGCGCCTGTGCTACCACGTAGTCCTGTTGTCTTTATGTTCTCCACATTGTTTGCTTGAATAATAGTTCTTCTTTTCCTTATTCTCACTTGCATTTGCAAGAGAAAAGTGATGAGGACAAGAAAATAAATATAATCCATTGCTGAAATGCTAGAAATTGCACGGAAACCTTTCAGGAACGTCTGCTATGTTTAGCACCGCCTAGGCTAGGTATGGCGTTAATTTTTATTCGTAAAAAAACTTATTATGGATGCACTTGTTTTGGGCATGCGTTACTACATGCAGAGTAATAGTTAATTGGCTCATTTATATGCAATTTAAATGCGATGGGAGCTATTGCTACACACTGGTTTGATTCACGCATTATGGAAACGCTACACGTTTAGCGCGTCCAATGCATGTACAGGGGCACACTGGTTGTAGTGCTCCATATGGCATCGGAGCTTGAGTGGATGAGTGGATGCATCAATACTGAGGATGAAGTGATGAGGAAGCTGCCATAGTGGTGCTCCTTTGGTAAGACTCCTGGGCTTAGCCACAATGTTATGTCCACCTTCATAGATCTTGTCATGGTCAACTTGGTTATTAGAGGTTGACAATACTGTGACCATTAGGTCTTTAGACCCCATTGTAGGTGATACCACATGTATGGCAGCAGCCATATGCCCCAGCATTGTAGCACTTGACCCACTGTCACTGATAACCTGCAGAGTAATTGGAATCCGAAGTTACATATTTTCAAGATCCTGTCTTCTGGTAAGGACCTTAGATGGTTTGAGTATCGAATTCTCATAATTGATGAGAAACCCTAAAGATTCTAGGTTGTGCAATTTATCGTATTCTGAAGATTGGTTCGTAGAGCTGACTGGTTGGAGGAAACTAGGAGTCAGTCATCTAGGTAGGGAAAAACTCAAATTCCCTGTCATCTTAGATAAGCCACAGCAAGACATTTGGTGAAGACCCTGGGGGCAGAAGACAGACCAAAGGGAGCACCTGGTTTTGGTAATGATTGGAGTTCATCTGAAAACAGAAGTATCGCCAACAGGATGGGTGGATAGGAATGTGAGTATAAGTATCCTTGAGATTCAGAGAGCTCATCCAATCATTCTGCTGGATGAATGGCAGAACAGATTTGAGGGAAGACATCTTGAATTTTTCTTTCTGGAGATGCCTGTTCAGGGATCTGAGGTCTAGAATGGGACGGAAACCTTCTGAGCATTTTGGGATGAGAAAGTATTAGGAATAGTAGCTGGTGTTGATTTGGCAATTCGACACCCTCTGAATGGCATTCTGTTGTAACAACTTCTGTACTTCCAGCTTTAACATGGTCGTCTGGGAGGGGGTCTCACGTGGGATTGGAAAAGTGGGAAAGTTTGGGGGTAATACTTGAAATCCAAATGATAACTCTGGCAAATGATATTGAGGACCCACTTGTTGGATGTTATTTGCTCCCACTTGGATAAATAATGTTGAAGTCTGCTCCCGAATGGAGGATGGGGACCTGGCTGTGCTTGGCTCTAAAAGACTATGGAAGCTTGGAGGCAAGCTGTTGCTTCTGCTTTTGCTGTCTGCGGTCCTGTTGGTGCCCCCAAGGTTATGCAGCCTGGGGCTGCATGCATGGTTGTTAATAATGCTGGTGTGATTGTGTTCGGTAGGTTGGAAATTGTTTATATGGCTTGCTTTGATAGTTAGCTTTGTGGTAATGAGGGTAGAACCATTTTGAAGAGCCTTGGGATTCCAGCAATGTTGACAAGGACTGTACCACCACAATTTGCTCTTTAATTTGGGATACTGTCTCCCTCAGCTTATCCCCAAATAGTTTATCACCTGCACAAGGCAGGTCTGCCGGCTTTTCATAAACATCTTCCCAAATACTGCTGGCTCGTAGCCAGGCCATACGACGGGTAACTATGGACATAGCTGATGTGCAAGATGATGTCTCGAAGGATTCATATACTGCTCTCAGAAGATACTACAGCCCTCCTCCAGGTCATGAAGAGGTTGTGGAGATATTTGTTGACCGGACTCCAAACAAATGAAAGGTTTTAATTGCTGGAGGCATTTATATAGGTATTGTACCATATAGAATTGATGCTGTTGTATTCTAGAGGTTGACACAGCACTCTGGAAAACCTTCTTCCCAAAATTGTCGAAAAGCTTACGAACCCTATCCAGAGGAGCAGTAGAATGAAGCTTCAACTTTTTTGCTGTCTTCATCATGGATTCCATGACGACTGATGCATGAGGCAGGAGAATTACGCCATAAGTTAATGATTTCTGCAGGTGAAACTTCAGATCCAACTTACAAGTCACAGGAAGGTTCGAGTAAGGGACTCCTATGTTTTTTAAAGTACAGAATCCAAGATCTTATGCAATGGAAAAGCTGAAGGTTCTACTGGAACCTTGAGAATCTTTAGAATTCCCAATACCTCCGTTTGGGAATCCTGTATCTTCCAGACCTCTATGTTCAATTTAGTTCCCAGATTTTCCACAAACCTGGAGTTTGTGAAGTGCCCTAGTGGCAATGTATGAGATTCCTCCAGTGGGTCTGAAGGACACCTGTAGAACTGGCTGGAAACTGGTTCGGTGGGGAATTGTGATGCTCCAAATGTGGAGATTCCGGAGGACTCCCCTTCTGACATTTTTGGGTCTGGAACTGGTGAGATAGGCCTTTCCAGGGACAAGAGCTCCCTTTATCATTCCGATGGCCTGATACAGTTCTGAAGTCAGGTAACTTAGGGGATGGTACTTGCAGGTGTAGAGGAAAGAAGAAACTTTTAATAATTGAAGAAATCTGTTGCATGGCCTGCTTGAATTGGCTCACTGGAGACACTGGAGGAGGTGCCTCCTGCTCCCTCCTGCTAGTAGAGGAAGACCTCTGCTTACTGTGAGGGCGAATAGCCATTGACAAAATATCCGATGGCAGTTGACAATGGTTTATGGAACCTGTCTCTGGCATTGTCCGCCTGTCTTTTTGGGACAACTCCTCTTGAACCACAAAGTCCCTATGTTAGGATCGAGTTGACAGGTCTGAGTGACCCTCCGATCCCCCTGTGGGGAAGAGGACACACAGCTCACTGAGAAAGGCTTGAAAGGTGAAAACCAAAGCGGATGAGATAAGATGTTCAAAATGGGATCTATCTCTTTGGGTCGGTGAGGTGAAAAATAACCCTCCTTTCTTTTTTGTTTTGGGGTTTGGCACTCCAATTGCATGAGGGAGCATCCATCCCAGTCTTAGGAAATTAATTGAGGATGTTCCCTCTATGTGGAAGACGTCTGCAACATGGAAGTCGCATCTTGAGCTGCATGCTTTTGGACCCATGCAGGTCCTGGCACATTGGTCTGCTCTTTGCACCATTGTGTTGAGTTGGCATGGCCATGTGTCAGAGCAACGTGACTCTTCTGAGTTGTCTTCTCCACTCAATGCATCATTGCCTCATTGGATGATTTCACTGATGCAACGCAGGACTTGCTGTGCGATGCTTTTACTACTACCTGTGTCAATAAGAACATAAGAACATAAGAAATTGCCATGCTGGGTCAGACCAAGGGTCCATCAAGCCCAGCATCCTGTTTCCAACAGAGGCCAAACCAGGCCACAAGAACCTGGCAATTACCCAAACACTAAGAAGATCCCATGCTACTGATGCAATTAATACCAGTGGCTATTCCCTAAGTAAACTTGATTAATAGTCGTTAATGGACTTCTTCTCCAAGAACTTATCTAAACCTTTTTTGAACCCAGCTACACTAACTGCACCAACTACATCCTCTGGCAACAAATTCCAGAGCTTTATTGTGCGTTGAGTGAAAAAGAATTTTCTCCGATTAGTTTTAAATGTGCTACTTGCTAACTTCATGGAATGCCCCCTAGTCCTTCTATTATTCGAAAGTGTAAATAATTGAGTCACATCTACTCATTCCAGACCTCTCATGTTCTTAAAGACCTCTATCATATCCCCCCTAAGCCGTCTCTTCTCCAAGCTGAACAGCCCTAATCGCTTCAGCCTTTCCTCATAGGTGAGCTGTTCCATCCCATTTATCATTTTGGTTGCCCTTCTCTGTACCTTCTCCATCGCAACTATATCTTTTTTGAGATGTGGCGACCAGACTTTTACACAGTATTCAAGATGCGGGATACATATGGACTGCGCCTCTAGGATTGTATTTTTAAACAATGTCCAAGCCTGTTGAACACTTTTAACCTTTGCAGCTGCACCTTTCAGTTTTTTTCTATTTTCCTCATTTTATCAAAGTTTCCCTTTTGAAAGTTTAGTGTTAGGGCTGCAGATTTACTTATTGTCCCCCTTCCAGTTATTAGTTTAAATTTGATCAATTTATGGTCACTGTTGCCAAGTGGCTCCACCACTGTTACCTCTCTCACCAAATCCTGCGTTCCACTAATAATTAAATCTAAAATAGCTCCCTCTCTTGTTGGTTCCTGAACCAATTGCTCCATGAAGCAATCATTTATTACATCCAGGAACTTTATGTCTCTAGCAAGTCCTGATGTTACATTTATCCAGTCAATATTGGGGTAATTGAAATCTCCCATTATTATTGCACTGCCAAATTGGTTTGCTTCCCTAATTTCTCTTAGCATTTCATCATCTGTCTGACCATTTTGTCCAGGTGGACGGTAGTATACTCTTATCACTATACGCATACCCAACACACATGGGATTTCTACCCATATAGATTCTACTGAGCATTTAGTCTCTTGTATGATCTTTATCCTGTTGGACTCTATACCCTCCCGGACATAAAGTGCCACACCCCCACCAAGTTGATCCTCCCTATCAGTGCGATATAATTTGTACCCTGATATAGCACTGTCCCATTGGTTATCCTCCTTCCACCAAGTCTCTGTGATGCTAATTATGTCAATCTCATCATTTGCTGCTCTACACTCTAACTCTCCCATCTTACTTCTTAGACTTCTGGCATTGGCATACATATCTCTTCACGATGGATGCACGGCCCAAAGCTTCTTTTCCTTTGATGCATCGAGGTGCATCATGCATTGACACCGATGCTCCTATAGTTGGCATCAGTTGCTCCTGTCAGTGCAGAGCTTCAACAGGTTTCAGCTTGGGGCCTTTAGGTGCCACAGCAATCTTATCCCCTGAGGACTCATTCGCCCTGGTTGACATCTGGTGGGGAACTGGCCTGCTCTTATGTTTCGACACCATCAACGATGGTTCCATAGATGCCAACCTCCTAAGCGAAACCTGATGGTATTGATTTGGGCCCGATGATGAGGCAACAAAGTGCCTCAGAAACAGAACATAGCTTCTGGAGGCCAAAGATCCTTCTTTGTCCCTTAATGAAGCTATTTTTTGGCTCTCTTCATTGTGCTTGTGCTGACATGTCTACAGTCATGGAAAGGAAAATTGGTTCTTACCTGCTAATTTTCGTTCCTGTAATACCACAGATCAGTCCAGACCAGTGGGGTTATGCACTCCCACCAGCAGATTGAGTCAGAGAGCAAAGCTTCAAGGCACTGGTATCCCAAGTGTGCCACCTGCAGCTCATCAGTATTTATCGATATCCAAGCAAAGTATAATTGACAAAAAAACAAAATATTATAGAATCATTCTGATAGATTCCCTATGCACAGCAGCTAACCGTTAGTTAAGTAAATCAGTCTTTCGGCAGTAGCATCTGGGCGGGATCCTGGACTGATCTGTTGTATTACACAAACGAAAATTAGCAGGTAAGAACCAATTTTCCTTTCCTGTACTTACCCAGATCAGTCCAGACCAGTGGGATGTGCCAAAGCCACATTATACCGGGCGGGAACCCGAAAGACCTGCTCGCAAGATGCTCTCCCCAAAAGTGCTTGGTCCGGATCCCTGACATCCAGACGATAATGCCTTGTGAAAGTATGCAGGGAAGGCCAGACTGCAGCTCTACAAATCTCCTCAGGTGATAACAACTGACACTCCGCCCAAGAAGCCGCTTGCACTCTCGTCAAGTGAGCTTTCAAACCAGTCAGGATGGGGCGACCCTTCCCAATGTAGGCCAAGCAAATTTTTTCCTTCAGCCAGTGAGCCACGGATGCCTTAGATGCCTTTTCCCCCTTCTTCGAACCTCCAAAGAGCACAAAAAGGTGATCCGATTTTCGAAAAGAGTTAGTGACCTTCAAATACTGAAGGAGAACCCGGCAGACATCTAACAGATGAAGATCTCTTCCCATAGCAGGGTCACGAACCCAATCAGGGAATCCGGGTACCTCCATGGACTGATTAACATGAAAGGCAGACACCACTTTCGGCAAAAAGGAAGAGACTGTGCGCAGGGACACCCCATCAACCGAGATGCAAAGGAAGGGATCCCTGCAGGAAAGAGCCTGCAATTCTGAAATACACCTCGCAGAACAGATGGCCACCAAGAACTCCGTCTTCAAGGTGAGGTCCTTTAAGGAAGCGTGTCCCAGATGCTCAAAAGGGGGATCACGAAGTGCCCTCAACACCTGATTGAGATTCCACTCCGGATATAACTTACGAAGAGGAGGACGAAGGTGCTTCACCCTTTTCAGGAAACGGACAATGTCCGAGTGGCTGGCTAGAGGCCTGCCACTTACCCGCCCTAGGAGACATCCCAGGGCTGAAACCTGAAAATCAGGGAACTATAAGCCAAACCCTTAGATAATCCCTGCTGCAAAAACCCCACGACCTGAGGATTGGTCACCGACAACGGCACTATACCCTGATGGTGACACCAGACTTCAAACACCTTCCACACTCGAGCATGGCAATATGGCCATGGCGCCGGCCGTATGGCCATATTGCTGTACTGCAAAATGGCGCCGGCCATATGGCCGGCGCCATTTTGCATTACGGCAACACGATTCGAGTGCAGGAGGTCGTTCCCGGATCCCCGCTGGACTTTTGGCAAGTCTTGTGGGGGTCAGGAGGCCCCCCCAAGCTGGCCAAAAGTCCCTGGGGGTCCAGCGGGGGTCCGGGAGCGATCTCCTATGCTCGTGACGTCGGGGGACAGGAACCAAAATGGTGCCGGCGCTACCTTTGCCCTGTCATATGACAGGGCAAAGGTAGCGCCGGCGCCATTTCTATCAACCCGTGGCCCGAGAATGGAACATCACACCGGGACCCCCCCACTGGACCCCAGGTAATTTAAGACATTTTGGGGGGGTTCGGGAGGGTGGGGGATTTATTTTAAAGGGTCGGGGTGGGTTTTAGGGTTGTTTTAGTGTGCCGGTTTTCCCGCCCTCCCCCTTCCCCCGATTTACGATTTTTGACGATAAATCGGGGGAATTCCTATTATATATCGCCTTTAACGATTTTTGACGATTTAAAATATATCGGACGATATTTTAAATCGTCAAAAAACGATTCACATCCCTAGTGCTGGACCTGATTCACTGCGACAAAGGCAGGGGCAACTGGTATTGCTCAGACACTGGGTCCCACCGCGACAGTAGATCTCTCTGCAACGGTCTCAGGTGAGTGAAGGCCCAAGGCACCAATTCCAACATCAAAGCCATGAACCCCAGAACTTGTAGGTAATCCCACACTCTGGGGATTGGAAGCTGTAACAAGAGACGCACTTGTTGCTGCAATTTGTACATTCTGTCGTTTGTGAGAAACACCATGCCCTGGAGGGTGTCGAAACACGCTCCCAAATACTCCAGACACAGTGAAGGAGTCAGATGACTTTTCGCTTCATTGATTATCCAGCCTAGGGACTTGAGAGAATGGATCACACGAAGAACCATCCGCTCGCCTTCCTCTTCTGACTTGGCTCGAATCAGCCAATCGTCGAGGTAAGGATGGACCATTATCCTTCCTTCTGGAGGGGCGCCACCACCACGACCATCGCTTTGGTAAAGATGCGCGGGGCAGTCGCCAGTCCGAACAGCAGCACCCGGAACTGAAAATGCAGACCCAGGATGTTGAATCGTAGGAATCTCTGGTGAGCGCTGCGAATCGGGATGTGTAGATAAGCCTTGGTGAGATCCAAGGAGGCGAGGAATTCTCCTTTTCGAACCGCTGCGATGACTGTTCGAAGTGTTTCCATTCGAAAACGGGGCACCTTCAAGCAGCATTTCACCTTCTGTATGTCCAGGATGGGTCAGAAAGTGCCCTCCTTTTTGGGAACCATGAAATAAATGGAGTACCATCCCCTCCCTCTTTCCTCGGATGGTACGGGCACGATCGGCTTCAGGGCCAGCAATCTTTGTACAGTGTCTTCTACCGCGGCTCGCTTGTTGTGGGAAACGCATCGCGATTCCACAAAGGCCGGCATGAGAAGCCGAGAAAATTCTAAGGTGTAACCTTCTTTTACCACCTCCAACACCCAGCGGTCAGAGGTGATCCTGGTCCACTCCTCGTAAAACTGGGACAACCTGCCCCCAATCATCCCATCCGAGGAGTGGGCGGGCCTGATTTCATTGAACAGGCTTCCCAGTTCCGGTTCCCTGACCGAAACCACCTCTGGCAGGACGACTGGAGCCGCAAAAGGACTGTGTACGGGAAGAGTTCTGTCTGGAACCAGAGGGTGGAACACTCCTCCCCGACTTGCTTTTTTGGAAATCTTGAAAACGGGATTGAGGACCGAATGATTTCCTGTAGGGCTTTCTATCTTCTGGCAGTTTATTGCCCTTGGAATCCCCCAGAGATTTCATCAGCTGATTCAAATCCTCTCCAAACAGCAACTTACCTCGAAAAGGCAGACTGCACAGTTGCGACTTGGAGGAAGCATCCACTGCCCAATTGTGGAGCCATAGGAGCCGCCGAGCCACCACTGAGGAGACCATAGTCTGGGCCACTGAACGCACCAAGTCATATAAGGCATCTGCCACATATGCTACCAGAAAACGATGGGTCCTGCGGTTTTTCAATCCAACATAAACACGCTCTTTGCCTAATGCTGGCACACACCACCACCCGAAGTCCTAAGGAGGAGACCTCAAACACCCGCTTCAGATGCAGCTCCAGCTTGCGGTCCTGCATATCTCTGAGAGCAGCTGCTCCCACCACTGGAATGGTCATCTTCTTGGTCACTACTAAAAGAGCCGTATCCACCTTAGGTACCCTAAGGCGTTCTAAATGTTCCTTCATTAGCGGGTAGAGTTTTTGCATCGTCCAGCTGACCTTAAGCCCCGCCTCCGGGGATTCCCACTCCTGGCTGATGAGCTTTTGAATCTTCTTCAGGATGGGAAAAACACTAGGTGGACCCCAGAGACCGTCCAGGACTGGGTTCACTCCCTCGCTGTCGGAATCTTCCAGCGAGGGTCTCATCCCCAATTCTTCAAGCACCTGGGGAATAAGGGGGCGCAATCCCTCTCTCTTAAACATCCGTACTACGTGGGGGTCGTCCCCCTCCGCACTAGGTTCTACCAGATCCTGATCATCGTCGCCTGTATCTACGTCTGGAGGGACCTCACCTTGATCTGCAGCAGTGTCCCTCGGGGGCGGAGTAGAGTCGTTCCCCTGCTGTCGTCTGCACCCGCTAGATCCTCCCGAGCCAAAGTAGCCCAGGACGGATGACCGTCAGTTCACAGATGGGGATGCTTGGGGACTCCCACGCTCCCATCCTGGGCTCTGCGCTTCGTGAGCTTCCAAGCCAGAAATGCTTCTTGCATGAGCAGCACAAATTCTGGTGAAAATCCCCCCAGTCCTGTTTCGTCACTGCTAGAATCAGTGTCCGTGACTCTTGACTCCTCTGGTCTCGGAGTCTGCGCAGTGGGGGACAGAGGGGGAGGGTCATCCTGGGGGACCTTTTCCACAGGGTGCGCAATGGGAGTTGGGCTCCTTACATTAAACCCAGCCACCGAGCCTGACCTGTGTGCAGACCTTTTAGGTTTGGTCCTCTTGTTTGAGGCCCCTTCCCTCCCAGTGCACAGTTCGAGCACAGTGACGGGGAGTCTAAATAAGCTGACCATTCCCCTCAAGCCTTACAGGGTTCCACCAGAGGAGTTTCTGCCATATTCCTCCTGCAAAAAGGGGCATACAATTCCACCCCCTGGAAGAAAACAGGTGCTGCCACCCAGCCCTGGTGACTCCCACCAAACACACAGCGAAAATCGGCCCCGGGAACACTGTTGAGCCGTGTAGGAGATCGAAAAAGAAAAAACAAAATGGTCACCACGGTAAAAATAGCTCCGGAGCTGGCCGTAAAACTGAGGCAGGGAGCCTAAAAACGTCCTCGGAGGTTCTTACACTCTCCCCTCCTCTTCAGGGGTCTTCCTGGCTCTGCACCACTGGGCAGACTGATTTACCCTGGGAGCCGCAGTGAACAGGGAACTTGGAGCTGTTTTTTTTGTTTTTTTTGCACAAAAACTTTAACTTCTATTAACAGAAAAAAATAAAGCCTAAGCTAAGAATAATAGAAAAAAAATCCCCAAAGGGGCTACTTTCCTGTACCGCAGGCACTGAGGGGGAGCCTTCATGTTGCTGAGGGAGCCAGTATTCTGGCTATCAGTGGACCCGGAACCACACGGTTCTACCTGAGGGATGGCCCAGACACTGAACCTAGCACCTCAGGGAGCAAGAAAAATCTGTCTCACACAGAGCTGCAGGTATACACGACCACCATCTGCTGGAGTCAGAGAAATACTGATGAGCTGCAGGTGGCACACTTGGGATACCAGTGCCTCGAGGCTTTGCTCTCTGACTCCATCTGCTGGTGGGAGTGCATAACCCCATTGGTCTGCACTAATCTGGGTATGTACAGGAACAAGGCCTGGTTATGGTTCGGGCCCAGCAGAGGTAGCAGTAATTGTGACCATCAGTGACAGACATGGTATGTCTGCATGGACAGTACTTAAATCCTGGTTTCTTAGACATAATGTAGCACTTAAAAGTGCTGTTTGGGAATATCTAGCATGAATAGAAAAGTATAAAAACTGGTAAAGTTATTATTTGTATGTTGTTACATGGTTCACACTAATAAAGATATTATTAAAAAAAAGATAGAAAAACCTGAGGAGAATGAAGACGAGCCTAAACACATCCATGCGAAGCGCAGAAAATGTTTAGACTGAGGAGACTAGTGACTGACCCGCAGTAGATAGCTGTATAGTACTTATTTATGCGTTTTATCTGGCTGTGGCTTCCTGCTGCCAGATAGACGCATCTAAATATGCCAGATAGAAGAATCTAAATATGTACACCATGGAAGAAAGGAGGAGCAGGGGTGATATGATTCAAACTTTCAGATACTTGAAAGGTTTTAACGATCCAAAGACAATGACAAACCTTTTCCGTCAGAAAAAAATCAGCAGAACCAGGGGTCACGAGTTGAAGCTCCAAGGAGGAAGACTCAGAACCAATGTCAGGAAGTATTTCTTCACGGAAAGGGTGGTGGATGCCTGGAATGCCCTTCCGGAGGAAGTGGTGAAGACCAGAACTGTGAAGGACTTCAAAGGGGCATGGGATAAACACTGTGGATCCATCAAGTCTAGAGGACGTGAATGAAGAGTGGGTGGCTCACAGCAATGACGGCTACTGCCTGGAGATTATACCCTTATTCAATAAACATACACACGGTTAATGCGACTCCAACATTGCTCTAAGCTTCAACGGCAAGAGGAAGTGTGGAAAAAAAGGATTTGCATTCACAAAAAAGCGGGGAGTAGCTTGCTTGTTACGGTGGTTACTACCCCAAACTAAATAAGCCAGATACTTTTCTTTTAATGCATATCCAGGATAGCTCTCTGCTTCAACGGCAGGGGAGAAAGTCTGATACTTCAAGCAAATCCAACATAGCTCTCTGCTTCTACGGCAGGGGAGAAAGTCTGATACTTCACTTTCAACACACATCCAGCATAGCTTTCTGCTTCAACGGCAGGGGGAACGTAGAAAGGTGGATCTATCTCAGACAATAACCAACAAGGACTGAGTTACATAGTCTGGGTAAACAAAGGCATGGGTGTAGCTTGCTTATTGCGGCGGTTACTACCCCTAACTATGGTAGATATTCACTTGGATGCAGTTCCAACACTGCTCTCTACATTAATGGTGCGGGTGGAAGGGAAATAGAACCAAAAGGTTACTAAGAGCCAAGAGTAACAGAAGTATGAGAGAAATAAAAAAAAAAAAGTGCATAGCTTGCTGGGCAGACTGGATGGGCCGTTTGGTCTTCTTCTGCCGTCATTTCAATGTTTCTATGTTTCTATCTGAATTTATACAGATAAGTGGAGTGGCAGCTGCTGCCATTTACCCGGATAGCCTGTCAAAGCCTCCACCCCCTTCCCTAGTTAAAATGTGCATTTGACCTGAGCTGAATACAGATTATACACTTTTTATGTGAACGCCTGATGCATTAGCACATCATTAGCTTACTACATGGGGAGTTAAAGTGCGTTGAAAATCAGATTATTGCATTGGCCTCTTAGTAGGAAGGTTTGGCCAAATATTCAGTCTCTTAGATGATAAATGTATTCTGCCAGACAGATCCAGTCATGTGAATGTCTGTCTTACCAATAGGACTTCTAATATTTCATATCAACTAGGGAATAAGTCTGCCCATTTCAAGGCTGCTCTAGGTACCCAAATCTCAGTGTGGAAGTGGGAACAGCCTGAATAAGTCCCCACACTTTTTTCCAGGACCTGCTCCAGAACTATCTTGCCTGTTCTGGCCAAACATGGCTATTCAAATCTTACCTGAATCTGGTCAAATCAGGGCCAGATTTAAGATTTTGGCTCCTAGAGGCAGAGTGGTAGGGCAGCCGACCCCTTGAAACTGTACCTGCACATGGTCCTAAAACAAGTAGAAACAAGCTCCTCTTTGGGCTGGATATCTGGTGCCCTAGGCAGTTGCCTAAGCCTAAATCCAGTCTGTGTTTTTTGTATCAGCTGTTTTCGATAGCAGGACTGGTTTCGCTTTTGAAGTTTATGAGAAAAGATGCTAAAAGATATTCACCTGTGATGTTGGCAATCAAGATGCTCCTTCACCATAAGGTTTAAAATGTTAGAAAACAAGACAAAATTGGATACTTTCTTATAAGGCTTGCAATGGTCACTACATTTGTCTTCTTTTAGTAAAAATTTGAAAAACTTGAGGAGCAAGAATTTTTGAGTGGAGTTATCACGAGCTCTGACAGACATGTCAAAAGACAGTGGATTGAATACTTTGCAAGTCCACATGTAGCAACACGCTTTCTTATTGAAGGTTCACTTAGATTAAGGATTCGTGTGACATGATCCCCTAATGCATCTGGATATCGGTGAAACAAGGGCTCCTTGTCAGAGTCTCTAAAACAGCAAAAAAGTGTAATGTATTTTAAAAACTTGTGCAGATTTTACTTTTTTGTGATTATGATATTTTCAATAAGATGAATAAAAGGAGTTGGTATGTAATGGTTGGTTATGGTATGTATGAGAGCTATGAATGAGGAGGTGAAGAAAGTGTGAAGGGATATATGGGTTGATGCCAATACTGGGGTTTTATATATTGTAGATGGCTGATTTTTATATTTTCATATGGGGCATTCGTTATACACTGTGGTATGTCTTGTACAAAACATTGCTTGTAGGAAAATTTGTGGAAGGAAAAAGATAGATTACAAGATAGAATAAAGTATTATAAAACTGTAACCCCCATCTCCGGGTGCATAAAAGTATTTTTGTTCTCTTGGGGCAACGACTAACTCAAACTCTTTCACAAATCTCTTTTACCAGGGCCTGAATTATTTTACTAATAGTTGGGGGATGGGGGCAAGAATTTAGCTTCCAAGGCCCTAGATGGCAGGGGTGACACTGTATTTGTCCCTGGGAGAGGTATATCTATTTCTGGTTTACTCACGTGGATGTAGGTGTCCAACAAGCAATGCAAGAGACTCTGGGTGAGTGTCCAACATTAATCTTTCTGAAGGGTGCTCTGAATATTAAACGGCACGGTGACCATTAGTTCTTATCCAAGTATTATTTACAGTTCTTTATCTGTGCAAGGGTCTCTTTCTCTCTCTTTTTGCCAGGGCAAGGGAAAACACTCACCCTCCAGGTTTTGGGCAAAACAGGTACCCAAGTGGCCAGGGGTGATATTATCTGGACAGCAACCCTCCTCCAGTGCTCACTAAAATATTACCACAGTCTCTGTACAGAGAGTCTCAATTCCTCTCTCTCCCAGGAGTAGGCACCAAGTGAGTGTCCTCAGTACAGGTCGATACAGTAACGTGCAGTTAAAGATTCCCCGTCTGTAACGTGCTGGGAGCGCACAATACAGACGAGTAAGGCGATCCAGCGATACAGTCTCCAGTTTCACGCGTCCTTAGCGCTTCCTAAAATAGACTCATAACCCTTTCCGCACCCAGCATGTAAATGAACGAAAAAGCTGTATAATGAAGGAATTAGCTATTCCCCTCCGATACTGTAACGGGCGCTGATACTATCTCCTCAGTAACCCGCTGTTTTGCCGCGGCCTTAACGTGTTAGTTTACCGCCTCCCCCTAGTAGGAGTTAGTGTAGTGTAGTGTAGTGTAAAAAACATTGCTTACCCGCCCTGGTCCTGTCCGGTCTCCGGTCCAGCCCGTCCGGTCTCTGGTGTAGCCCCAGTCCGGTCTCCTGCAGCCCGTCCGGTCCCCTCCTCCCGAAGCAAAAAAAACCAAAAAACGAAAAAGTAGCAAGGCTCGGGCCTGCTATGGCAGTCCCTTCTCCCTTCCTCCCGATTTCGCACGGGCATCCATCCAGGCAGAGGGAGCCGACGGCGAAACGACCTCCGGCTCTCTCTGCCTGGATGAACGCACGGCCCCCGCCGGAATGGATGCCCGTGCGATTTTGGCGCTCATGCCATGAGCGCCAAAATCGCACAGCCATTCATCCAGGCAGAGGGAACCGGTGGCGAAAACGGCCCACGGTTCCCTCTGCCTGGATGAATGCACGGCCACCGGCAGTGAAGGAATGGCTGTGCGATTTCAGCGCTGAAGGCAGTCACATGCCGTGACGTCACGGCATGTGACTGCCTTCAGCGCTGAAATCGCACAGCCATTCATCCAGGCAGAGGGAACCGGTGGCGAAAACGGCCCACGGTTCCCTCTGCCTGGATGAATGCACGGCCACCCGGCCGGGTCTCACAGGTGCGCATTAATTCAGGCGGAGGGAGCCGGCGGCGAAAGCGGCCTCCGGCAACCCCCACCGGCAGTGGGTCGCACAGGCGTGCATTAATTCACTGCCGGTGGGGGTTGCCGGAGGCTGCTTTCGCCGCCGGCTCCCTCCGCCTGAATTAATGCGCGCCTGTGCGACCCGGCCTCGTTTGAACACGCGCCCACCCGCCCCCCGGATCCCGCTGCCGCGCCCGCCCAATCGAACACGCACCTACCCGCCCGCGGCCTCGATCGAACACCCGGCTCCCGCCGCCGCCCGCCTGGACCCACGCCGCTGCCTGGATGACCGCATGAATGTGACAGGTATTTAAAAATTTATTTTTTTTATAACACTCAGGTTTTTACATATTTTTGGTTTTTTGGTTTTTTTTTACACTTCCTGGTGCCTGTCATTTCAAATGTCATTTGAAATGACATTTGAAATGACAGGTACCAGCGCACCCAGGTTACTGTATAGGCGCTGTATTAAGCGCCTATACAGTAAAATGGGTTACGCGGGCATAACCCTTCCCTAACGCTTTAAAGCCGCGGCATGCATTTGCATGCAATTAGAAGAGAGTATCGGGGACTAAGTGAAGAGAATTGTGCGTGCGGGGAGGAAGGGTGCGCCTGACACTGCCGCACTGTTTCTACCGCGGCCTTACTGTATCGACCTGTAAGTTTCAAGATGGTCTTACAGTTTCAGATGTCTGTGTTGATCTTTTTTTTTCTTGAATTCCAAGTTGGAAAGGGATTCCCTGGAACACACAGCTCTCAATCGGGCCGATACAGTAAAGTCCCGGCGCGCACATCGGCCACTCGCCGATGCACGCAATTCAGTATTTAAATTAGGTCCGGCAGTAGATCCCGGTAAAAGGAGGCGCTAGGGACACTAGTGCGTCCCTAGCGCTTCTTTTTTGACAGGAGGGGCGGCTGTCAGCGGGTTTGGCAGCCGACGCTCAATTTTGCCGGCGTCGGTTCTCGAGCCCGCTGACAGCCACGGGCTCGGAAACTGGACGCCGGCAAAATTGAGCGTCCGGTTTTCAGCTCGACAGCCGCGGGCCGAATTCAAATTTTTATTTTTTTTTTACTCTTCGGGACCTCCGACTTAATATCACTATGATATCAAGTCGGAGGGTGCAGAAAAAAGCAGTTTTCACTGCTTTTCTGTGCACTTTCCCAGTGCCGGAAGAAATTAGCGCCAACCTTTGGGTCGGCGCTAATTTCTGAAAGTAAAATGTGCGGCTTGGCTGCACATTTTACTTTCTGTATCCCGCGTGCATACCTAATAGGGCCATCAACATGCATTTGCATATTGAGGGCGCTATTAGGTGCCACGGGTTGGACGCGCGTTTTCCTCCCCTTACTGAATAAGAGGTAAGGGAAAACGCGCGTCCAATAGCACTGTATCGGCCTGATGTTCCTCTATCAGGGCAGGAAGAAGGGGCAGCAAAACTCTTTCTCCTAGATCTTCTAAGAAAAATATATTTTTCTCAAAAAACATATTCAAACACCAGAAGTTCTCTGCAGTGGATCACCACTATACTTCTGACTTCCAGGAGATTGCAGAAAGGCAGGTCTTCCCTATCCTGGGCCCTCCAGGGAGAGGATTCTCCTGTGTCCTCACTGCAAGCAACATCCAGGAATCTCAACAGTTTCTTACAAAGAAAAATCTTCAAAAATCCCAAAAATAACCCAGCATGCAAACCCAACCAGCCAAGAAGTGGACTGGTAAGGCAGCTGCCACTACAGGTAGCATAGTACCTGAGTCCAAGGGTAAGCCAAAAACCAACTGAAGTAAATCTCCTATAACTTCCACTATTGAACTGCAGTGCCCCCAGAGCTCTCAGGAGAGAGCTTCTTTTATTAACTGCTAGGCGGATGGCCATTCCAGCCCCCTCAAATGGAGGGACTGTACATGAATAGTGCCTCCTCCTAATTATTAGGCTGTCTCTTTCTGTTCTTAGGTAAATGGGGTAAACCCAGGGCACTACTAGCAATGAAGCAAGGGACCAATTCCAAAATGTATACAGATTGCATGTTTTTGGCAACAGTAGGTCAATTGCATGCCCTGAAAACATTATGCAGAATTTGAAGGATTAACATAATGAGAAAGAGGTTATTTTTGAAGGAAAAATGAATTACTAATCTCTCAAAAGGAAACAGCTAATATTTCATGTGCTATCTAACGGAGTGCTACCTTACTTAAGAAAAAAATCTGGGCAGTTATACTAGGAACTGAAGCTAAGCAATGGAAGGCAACGGGCGTCAGAGAGCGGCTTTCTTCTAGCCGTACCCCCGCGGGTTGCACCTGCCCACGCCTCGGCGCTGGAAGAGGCCGCAGCTGTGTCAACTCGCCGCACCATTAGGGTTCCACCGCGCTCCCGGGCTGCTTCTCGACTAATCAGAGAGCAGCAATGGCTCGCGCGCTTGTGTCTCGCGAGGGCTGATAAATAACGCCTGATGGGGAGGGCGGCGGATGTCATATTGTTGGGGTTTTAATTAAGTTAGGTTAGTTTTTGGGTTTTTTTAATATGGTGTTTGCGAGCCACGGCACTGCCCAACCGTACTGAATTTTAGGTTTCTATAATCCTCTGGTTTTAGTCCTCGGTTGTTTATTTATTTATTTTGTAGTTTGTTTGTGGCGACTGCATTTGGTCTCCCTTCCATCTTTCCATTACTTGGGGGAAGGTTTACCAACCCCCTCCCATCCTGTCTGTTGCCTCGAGCCGCGCTACCCAGACGGCGCCATGGCCTCTCCCGCAGCAGGTAAGGGGTGCTCGCAAATCCGGCAGAGGCTAAACTGAAGCCAGGGGGGGAATAATGTGGCTAAGAAAATGCAAGTGTGGGGGGAGCCTGGCGGACCGAAACCGTGCATCGCTGGATACCTTCCTACCTGAATTTTGCTGGCGACAGGCGAGCCTGTGGGGTAGGGGGGAGTCTCTGGCCACATTGAGACTACATGGAGAGGGTGCTAGTGACTTAAAATCGTACTTTCGTGGTCCTGTTAATCTGGGCAATTTCCTTTATTAACGGTAGAATGGAGAACAAAAAATGAGGGGTTTTTTTTTTTTTTGTTCTCGATGGCCTGAAGGGATTTTAATACATTTTGCATTTTTTTGTTTTCTGGGTGCTGTTTGAGATGGAACAAAGCTTTATTAAAAGTTGGATGTGCTATAAATCTAGTGACACCACGGGCCAATGGGGGCAGCTGGCTCAAAACCAACAGGTTGTAATTTCCCAGAAACAATTCGGCTGATCTGGATGGGGACTCTCTTGACTTGTTGTGTGAATATAGTAACGGTAAATGACGGCAGATAAAGACCAAAGGTCCATCCTGTCTATCTAGCAAGTTGCTTTTGGTAACTGCTGCTCCCCAGCAGCTTACTTCCTTGCCTACTGTTAAGAGTAGTAATTGACTCTCAGTGAAGGTTACCCCCATGCAGAAGTGTTACATCTAACCTTACCCTATTTTTTTTTCATTTTCATACTTTAGCCTGTAGGGATCTATAGAGTTTATCCCATGCCACTTTGAATTCTATCACCATTCTCATCTTCACCACCTCATCCAGGAGGGCAGTACATGCACCCACCACCCCCTATCTGTGAAGAAGTATATCCTAATAGTTCTTAGTTTGTGCTAAATCTCCCCTCTGCCCTGGGATTTCATATCATGACCCTTAGTTCTAGTTTCCGGTGGAACAGGCCTGTTTGTTATAATACTTTCAGGTAACATGATCTAGTAATGACGGCAGAAAAAGACAATAGTTTGCCCAGCAAGCTTTCCAAGGTAGTAACTGCTGCTCAGTGCAGGTTACCCCCCCCCCCCAAGCTTTTTTATTCATTCCCATCCTCTAGTCTTTAGGGATCCACTGTGTTTATTCCATGCCCTTTTGAAATCCTTCATGGTTTTAGTCTTCACTTCCTACAGAAGGGCATCCACCACCCTCTCAGTGAAGAAATATTTCCTGACATTGATTCTAAGTCTTCCTCCCTGGAGTTTGAAATAGTGTTTGAATATATGTAATGCCTCCACTCCTCCAGGATATACATATTCAGGTTCTTCAGTCTGATGTGTGTTTTGATACAGACCCCACACCAGTTTGGTCACCTCTCTCTGAACTGCTTCGATCCTGTCCTTATCCTTTTTTAGATAAGGTTTCCATAACTGAACACAGTACTCCAGGTGAGGCCTCACTGAAGTCCTGTGCAAAGGCATTATCACCTCCTTTCTCCTGCTGGTTATTCTTTCTGTGCAGCCCAGTATCCTCTGGTTTTTGCCATTGCCTTGTCGCCTCGAGTTCTGAAGGCAGCAAAACCAGACACTGTTGTCCCAGGTACATCCCTGTCCGTTTTCATTAATCTTTCATTCTAAATTTTATACAGTTTTTTTGGATTTCTGCTCTTTAAATGCATAACTCTCAATTTCTTGGTATTGAACCCTAGCTGCCAATCCTTCAACCAGTCTTTAAGCTTTCTTAAATCACCTTTCATTCTCTACTTCAGGCATGCCCACTGTGTTGCAGATCTTAGTGTCATCTGCCAAAAGCAAACTATAAGCAGCTGTACATTACGGATGTGCTTTAACTGTTTGCTATTATGATATTAAATGTTAATACTTCTAAGCTCAACTGTTTCAGCATGCTTTATGATCTAACACATGTATTTGACCCCTTTTTACATTGCAATGCATGCTGTTTTAATGGCTATTGCAGAATTTGTAGTGTATGGCTAGTTTTAGTAAAGAAGAGGAAATGGTGTGAATTCAGCTCTGTGCTTAACTAACAAATGTGTTAAGATTTTTTTTAACTTTATTAGTTTCTATGCTTTTTAAAAAAAATACTTTGAAGTAAATTAGAGATCACAAGTAGAAGAGAAAAACCTGTCACATGTCCAAGGCCAGTGGCACGAGTATTGGCTAATTCAGCAAGCTAACCAGCTTTTTCCACAGATAATCTTGGTCAACCAAATGATAAAATTATTTAGATTATCAGTGTAGGGCTTGCAGGGCATGATGAACAGTTGAATTTGACAGGCTTTCTTTTTAGTAAAAGCTTAATTGTTTTAGATGGAGAGGTTGGAATTTGGGTGGCTAGCGGTGTTTTATGTTGTGTGTTAATGCTTTTTATTGTAACTGTGGAGGAAATGAGGCTGCAGGGTATTAACTGGAACAATAAACTAAGAATATTTACTACTTTTTCTGTTCATCCAGTTTTCAACAGTATGAATAGCAGACAATTTTTTTTTTAATTGTCAGGTTTGTAGTATTTATTTAGTACTTTTTGGGAATGCTGCTCTTCTATTAAGGTTGAAATATTTTTTCTTATTCATTCCCTTAGATCTTAAGCAATCAGTTCCCTTATCTAACTTATAAACAGTTAAGACTATGAAAGAGCTAGTAAGTACAATAGATTTTAGGAGATATTAAGACTGTGCCATGCTTTTCACAACAAACTTACAGGCAGATGGAGCATCAGTGTTTGAAAAATGGATGCTCCTGATTGAGCACCCACGTTCCTAACGCGTGCCCATCTACCTCTTCCGAGCATGCAGTGAAGTAGGCTATTGAGTTGTGGCGTTTAAAAAGGAGGCACTAGGGGAAATTGTGCATCCCTAGTGCCTCATATGGATCGGGTGCCCAAGAGATGCTGTCATTGCAGATTAGGAAAACAGACTCATTATGAGTGTTCGTTTTCTCCCACTACTGACACAATATACATGGCCTGGACCAAGTATATTGGGCTCCCAGAATTGTTATTATTATTATTTTTTTTTTTTTTGCATGATTGTTTTCTGTGGTTCCTCCTATTTTGTATCACAACAATACTTTTAGGAGGATTCACAGAAAGCAGGATTGGTTTGTTTTTGGTTTTTTTTTTGTTGAGCCCTTAAGCGCAGCATGCCTTAATACCAGCTCCCAGGTTGTCATTAAATTTGCCTTGTTACAATGGGTGTGTTGGCATCGTGGGATGGCTAATAACCTCATCTAGATGGAATTTACATGTGATGAGCGCTATTAGCTATGCGCTGCTGTGGATGTGCATTTTGGATGCATTAATCCTGGTATTGCATCGGGCATAAGTCTAGCACGTTCAACCACATGCTTAGCAGTGCACGGACTTGAGCACCCGATATTGCATTGGCCTGTTAATGATTGAGCAACCTTTTTGCTCTAACATGTACGGTTTGTTTCAAATAACTCTTAGCAAAGTAACAATTTGAACCAGAAGGGGGGACCCATAGTCATAGATATGTAAATGTGAGAATAGGGCACATAATGATGGTTTGAGGCTTTTGAGCAGTGATGGCCAAAGTTAAAAATTTCAATTCTTGCATTGTATTTAACTGATGCTGAAACGTATGTAAAGTCTTGATAGTGTCTTGGTGGATGATAAAACATGTTGCAAAACTTTTTTTTTTTTTCCAGAAAAGCACGTTTTCTTGTTTCCAGACTCTAAAGTGTACTCTGGGACTGTAATAATGCCAGGTGAGTACAAGTGTGTAGTCTTTGTGAGAATGCTTGACAAAATTGTACATTTTACTTAATAAAACAGAATTTGAAATCTTTGGAAATTGGGTTGAGTGAGAACTATCGTAGTTTTAGTCCTGGGGGAATTCAGCGCTACTGCAGAATTTGTGCAGAAATTCCAGGTTCTGCGCAGAATTTGGAGCGGACCCCATCCTGCTTGCGACGAAGAGGAAGGAGGCCCCGATGTGCAGCAGCACAGTGAAGATGGAGGTGCAAGCCCCAGCATGCCGTGAGCAAAGCAAACCCCGATGAGACTGTGTGTAGTGGTTGTGTGAGAGACTGAGAGTTTGTGTTTAAGGCTGCAAGCTGGTGTGTGGGTATGGGAGAGCATGAATGGTTTGTGCCAGAGAGGGAGTCTTTTTTTTTTTTTTTTTTGTGAGGAAATTGTGAAGGAATGTGTATGAGTGAGAGATTGTGAGCAGGTGTGCGAGAGAAAGGGAATGTATGTTATGTAAGGGTGCTTGTTTGTGAGAGAAGGAGCCAGTGTGCAGGGGTGTGTGAGAAAGGTAGCCTGTCTGAGGGTGTATGCATGAGACAGCCTATATGAGAGGTATGTATGTGCATGAGAGAGGGAGCCTATGTGTGTGTGAGAGGGAACCAATGTGCAGGGGTGTGTGTGAAAGAGGTAGCTTATGTGAGGGTGTATGCATGAGAGAGAAAGGGAGCCTGTGTGAAGGGGGGAGGGTGCGAGAGAGAGAGAGGAAGCCTGTATGAGGGGGTGTGTATATGCCCGAGAGAGGGAACTTGTGAGTGTGAGAAAAGAGGGGTCAAACTCTGGGAGTGGATATAGTGGGGAAGGGGAGAGATAGTAGAGGGTGAAGGAGTTTGGGGGCCTGAGAAGGCAAAGTAAAAGGAGGCTGGCCAGGATTGCTGGGAGAGAGGAAGGAAGGGACATTCTTACAGTGTACTTTTAGGGAAATTCTGCTCAAAATATTTAAAACCCTACATCTTTAATACATTTTTTTATGTATTATATTTTAAATGAATTACTTAAAGATTGTCATGTATATTGTGCTATTTTAACCAATAAAAAGTATGCAGAATTTTGCAGAATTTTCAGTTTTTCAATTTTTGTTCAGCATTCCCCCAGGAGTATAGTTTGTACCAAGGATATTGTGTAAAGGTCAAAATGAATTCAGACTAAAGTGTTTTCTCCCCATTAAGGTTTGAGACTTCTTTCCTGGCTCGAGCTCAGCCAGCTGATATGTCTGCAGAGCTTTCTGCCTAGTTTCACTTTGGTCTCTGTGGTGATCGAACTGTACCTGCTTCATCACCATTAACAGGAAAAGCTGCCCTTCTTTAAAAAAACAAACAAAAAAACAAACAAACCAACCCTTGGGGTAATTATAGCATGGAAGAAATCTGTATACCCAGTATTAAGAAACCAGCAAAACTGCTAGAGCCCAAATTGGCTGTTTACAATTGACAAAGTCAGCAAATAAAATGCAGTAGTACTGCATTTGTAACTAGGCTCTTCTGTTTTCAGTAGTTGAATTTTCAATTTGATTGTTAAAACAAAACAAAATTAAAACTGCAGTTGAGCACTATAGTAGTTCTTTTGAGACTACAGTCTGCACTGAGCCCAGGAGTCCTCACCCAGGCATAGAAGTTAATTAACATGAGCTGATGCTGTGGTAAGTGAAAACCACATGTTGCCATATAAATGTTTCATTTGCACATGGGAAGAACTACTGAAAAAATGTATTTATTTCTGTCAAATTTATTCCACAGCTTTGGAGCAATTCCCTGTGAAGTGCGATATGATAAAGCAAATGCATAGTCATGTGTGACATTTGCAAATATGAATACCGTTTTGTACGTGTCTATCATTCAAGGAAAAGTGGAAATTGTATTGGTTGGAAAAATGTATGAATGTACTCGTTCTCTATGAATTGTTTACAGCACGGAGACACAAATTAGTCCATTATTAATGTCTTAAACATTACAAGCAAGATGTGCATTATTACACACACTACATGCCCATTAATATACAGCCATTAGTTTTTCATGTTTTAAACATTTGAATGAAAACATAAGATATATGAAAACTTGATTTCAGCTAATTTTCAAAATATTTTGAAAACACTTCCTGCTTTATCATTAAGCAAAGTCAAAAGCATGTTGATAACTTTTTAAATGTGAGATTTTTCTAATCAGCTCAGGTGGGAATTATATGTAACATAGTTGATTGGATTTTTTATATTTCCTTCATTTTTGATGATGACTTTACTGTCATACATACTATAACTTTAAACTAGATTAGTGGGTGCCTTTTTATTTACAGGATTCTGTCATAGGAGGTAAAATCTTAAAATTCCATTGTCTTTTTATTATGCACTGAGATTTCTGATATTTTCTTTGTAGCCTGCTGAATATATTTGACAGAAGTGAATAAAATTTTCAGTAGCTTTTCCAGTGTACAAATGTCCATATGGTAAAACATGTGCATTTCACTCTTTCCTAGCTACTTCCTTTTCAGAGTTTAAATTATACCTTCAACGAATATCATGTGTATTTTTCCCAGTCAGAACTTTTTTAAGTGCTTAGTTAAATGACCGAGGATCAAATATATTCCCCTTTTTGCTTTAATTTTCTTACTAGTTCATTCCTTTTTGTAGCCTCTAAAGGCAAATTTTGTGTCTTACTAGGTGGCTTTGACCAGCAAGGTTGTTCCCTTGTGATATTTCCTAAAAGTCAGCACTGCAAACTGTCTGATCTGAGCAATGAAGACCTTGGAAATGTGTTTAAATATTTTTTACATTTACACAAGTAAGCACTACTGTCTCTCATTTATCACAAAAAAAAAAAAAAAAAATGTTGCTTGACTTAACTGAAAGTGTATATTCCTAGTGACATTTTTTGAATTGTTTACAGAGGAAGTAGCTCTAGTTTTCTATAAGACTGAACAGGAATGAAGAGCTTACCACTTATCTGTCCTCAGTGTGGTGCCCCCTTTGTTTTCAAGAGTAGCAAAGGTGGGAGGAGGAACATGCTACACTTAGGGAAATTTAAAATACATTGTTCTACATAGACATCTTTTCTCATTTACTGCTGGTTTGACAAACCACTAGGAAGGTAATGAGAAGACCAAAATTTCTTCCCTACGCTGCAGGTACTAATTCTGATCTTTCCAATGACTTGTAAATTATACCAGCAGCCAGACAAGTTTTAACCATTCCCTTTTTAATTCTTTCTTAGGAGTACCATCCTGTCTACCCCCCTCCTCTGTTTTTCCCAGCACACATTCTTGCTGATGTGCTTTTGTTTTTCACAAAAGGGGAGCTTCCATATTTACTTATAAGCTGCTCTGTTTCCATAGAGGTTCCATGTGTTCTGTATAATTTAAAAACATAGGCCATAAAATATTAAAACTTCATCACACAATAACATAAGCAATCAGCTCAATAGGACTATAGAATATGAAATTAATAGTATAAAAACATCCAGTGAAGGGAAGGCTAGTATACAACAGATTTTCCATAATTTTCTGAAACTGGATATCAACCTGTTTGTCTCCATCAAAACCAAAGGTGTCTCAGTATGTAGAATTCTGATATGTTTGACAATAGTAATAGGTTTTTCAATTTAAATTGAGTAAATTAACTTATTTCTTGGCGTTCAGTCAGATAAATCCAGAGTAAGTGGGTTATGCACCTCTACCAACAGACAGAACAAACTGATGTTACAGTATATATACCCCTGTAATGACAGCCTGCCAGTATTCTCAGTCTCCAGCAGATGGTCATGCATCTCCCTACTGGGCATTGCTTCAATTTGAAAAAGGAGACATAAGGAAAACTTGCTCCACTCTCCTGTGGTGATACCCAAAGGTCCCTTCCCCAGTTGAGAATTCCTGAGGTGATTTCCATGGTCCCTCAGATGAGTGCCTTGGTCTGGTAGCTGCTTTTTCAGCCGGCGTGGATTTAGCTGTTAAGTAGCTAAAAGGTGCAGAAAGCAGAGTGCTGTGGTGATGGCATATGCCCTCTTCCCCCTGCAGCCACATAAGACTGAGTTCAGGTAAGTTTAAAAAAAAAAAACCAACAAAAAAACAGGAGTGTGTTTTTTTTTTTTTTTGTAGATCTTCCTCCTTCTTCTTGGTCTCCGTGCTTGGCATGCCATTCTGATGTTTGTCCCACTCCGTAGGCGGTTGAGGGACGTGGGCAGCCTGGTGGGTTGAGCACCTTTTGCAGGGTAGGTCCTGCTCTGAAGCTTTTTTGCTGCACACAGCATGGTGGGCCTCAACGGTGTTTTGTGTGCTTTCTTTAGGTTGCCCTCTACAAGATTGTCCATTTGGTATGTACATCTAGTTATGCATCCAAGTTGTGCATCCAGTTTTTGGATACTTGGACGCACAGACTACTAGGCCTGCCTAAGTTAAGTGGCTGTCCATTTACCTGTATGCACAAGTTGAGCATTGCTTTTCACTTAATTTTTTTACACTGCCTAATGTTTGAACGCCTAGGTTGGATGTCTAGAATTTTTTTGGATGCCTAAAAAAAAAAATTAAAAAATTTAGTTGCATGCTGCTGTTCTAATAGCGCATATATCTAAAACCTAAACTCCTTTCTCTTTTCACTGCCTGTCATATTTGGGCATCTCAACCAGGAGTGCCTGCTGACTTGTGCCAGCACTATTTTAGAGGCTCAGGGAAAATTATCTTCCTCTGATTTCACTAAGCCTGGTTCTTCCCAGCCAGATGTAGGTCTGGGTAAAGACGTTTCAGGTGGGGGTGCCTAACTTTGGAGCTCCCATAACTGGTTCTTCAGCAGAGGAAGGCAGCTCCATGAGTATACTTCATGTGCCTCCTGGGCTGGATACTTTTAGATTTTCATGGGTAGAATTTGTTTTCCAGGAATTGCAATCCTTTCTTCAGGTGCAGTCCTCAGCCCCATCCAGTGCTCCCAGGGCAGAGTCACAGATGCAAACCTTGCCTGGACCTACTGTTAGGAGCCAGAGTACTCCTGGATTGGCAGCGGGACTGCCCAATAGAGATCTGGATGGCACGGGTGATGACGCCGATCCTCTCTTGAGGATGATGAAATTCTTCCAAGATTAGAACCGTATAAGGCTATGCTACAGTTTTTCCATAGAGATGAACTTGAAAATGCTGGGAGTGCCTGGGGCAGGTTTCATGTCGGAGCCAAAGAAAATCACATTTTGGTTTCTCTATGAAAAGCCTCTTGGTTTTTTTTTCCCTGTGATGGAGGCCATTCAAGACTTGATTGATCTTGAATGGGCACCCCAGAGGCTAATTTCAAAGGAGTTTGGGTTTTGGAAGGCCTGTACCCTCTGAATCCAATAATGAGAGAACCTTTATATTTTCCAAAGGTGGATGCACTTGTATGTGCAATGTCCAAGCAGAACGCTATCCCTGTAGAGAGAGGCATGACCTTGAAGGATGTACACGATATGAGGATTGAAACTATCCTTAAGCAGGCATTTAAAGCAGTGGCAATGACTTTGCAAATAGCTTCTTGTTGCTCCCTGATGGCTCACTCTTGTTTTCTTCTCTCTCGAGGTTGATGACTCTGGGGTGAATTCTAGGGTAGTTATGGAACTAGCAGCCGCCTACTTGGCAGATGTAGGCTGCGATTTGATCTGCACTTCAGCCAGAGGGGTGGCTTCGGTAATAGCAGCCAGGCATCAGTTATGGCTGAGAAATTGGTTGGTATATGTGACCTCCAAGGCAACATCATGAAATTGCCCTTTAAAGGCTCACTCTTATTTGGGAGCGAGTTGGAGAAACTGGCCAGTAAATGGGATAAATCACTGGTTCCTCAATTACGGGAGGATAAGATGCAGATACCATGCTCCTCTAGCATGAGAGGTCATGCTAGGGGATCCAAGCATTTTCGACCCTACAGAGGAGTGATCTTTCAGGAGTGTTGTCCCAGACAACCCAGAAGGGGCACAGGCTCTTAGTGGATTCTCCTGAGCCTCCCAATGAAGGTTTGCCGACCCACCCCCAGGAACAGGAGATAAGGGGATGCGTGTCTCTTCTATCAGAGGTGGGTCAAGATCACATCAGATCAATGGGTCCTGGAGGTGATACAAGAAGGAAAGGCACTGGAGTTTCTCAGTATTCCTCGGGACATGTTCATGGTCTCTCCCGGTCACTCTCTGCAGAAGAAGCAAGCAGTAGAGGATACATTGGCAAAGCTCCTCAGTCTGAGGGCTGTGATTCCAGTGCCCATGTCTTGAGAAAATATGGGGCGATATTCAACGTATTTCTTTGTGCCTAAGAAAGAGGGATCCTGGATCTCAAAAGGTGTCAGCCGTCATATGTGGGTGACACACTTTCACATGGAGACCTTGTGCTTTGTGATAATGGCTGTGCAGTTGGGGGAATTTCTGACCCCTTTGACCTGCCCGAAGCATATCTTCACATTTCCATTCGACTAGAGCATAAACGTTTTCTGTGGTTTGCAGTTCTGGGACACACTTATCAATTTCAGACATTGCCTTTTGGTCTGACCACCATTACCAGGACCTTTTCCAAGGTAGCTGTAGCAGAATTGAGAGAGGATAGGATCCTAGCACACCTGTATGTGGATGACTGGCTGATTTGAGCTAAGTCGCTGGAAGAGAGCCACCTGGTGACCTACAAGGTGATCTCCCTGTTGCAGGAGCTCGGCTGGGTGGTGAACCTGGCCAAGAACAGTCTTCAGCCTGCTCAGTCATTGGAATACCTCTGAGTTTGGTTTGACATGAAGCAGGGCAAGGTTTTCCTGCCGGAAGCTCATATTCAGAGGTTGATGGCACACCTATGTCTGTTGATGAACATTCTGTGCCTGACTGTATGGTCCTAGCTGCAGGTCCTTGATTTAATAGTGGCAACCCTGGAAGTGGTACCATGGGTGAGAGCATATATGTGCCCTCTTCAGCATTCCCTGTTGTCTCTATAGAACCTGCAATCTCTGCACTACTTGATTTGGCTCCAGCTACCAATGGAGATCTCCTCCTGACTGCAGTGGTGGCTACAGCCGGATCATCTAAGGAAGGGAATTTCCCTTCACCACCAGACTACATAGTACTGATGACAGATGTGAACCTACATGGTTGGGGAGCTTCTTGTCAGGAGCGGACAGTGCAAGAGTGCTGGGATGGAGAAGAATCTCTCTGGAACATTTAATCATTTGGAAGCCAGGGCAGTCCGGCTGGCATGTTTCCAGTCTGACAGGCTGCAGGGTTGAGTAGTTCAGATAATAACAAGAACACTATGACTGTGGCTTACATAAATCGGCAGGGAGGAACCAAGAGCCAACAGATTTTGCAGGAGATCGACTTATGGAATGGGCTGAACTACATCTCCAGATTTGAGCCTCTCATATAGCAGGAAAAGACAATGTAAGAGCAGACTTTCTCAGCTGGGAAAGTCTGGACCCAGTAGAATAGACACTATCAAACTAGGCATTTCAGATGATTCTGGATCATTGGGGTCTCCTGTTTCTAGACCTGCTGGCAACTTCTCACAGTACAAAAGTTCTGCGATTCTTCAGTTGCAGGAGGGTTATGGAGGAGTTGGGGATAAATGCCTGATTATATCACATTATATCCTGATTATATCACAGTGTACCAATCAACTTCTAAAAAGTCATCTTGGGGCTACTGTATTAAGATTAAAGATCCAAAATTGCTCGCACAGATTGAGCCTAGTTGTACAATCTCCACCCCCGTAGGGACACATTAATCTGCTCAATAATGCCCTAGCGCAAATTAGCAAAAGTACGACTGTGCTCAGCACAGTCGTACTAAAGGAGCTTGTTCTTGTAGTCATACTACAGTGTTCAGTAAGTCCAGGCACAAATCATTCTTTTAGTTTTACCAATATATACTTTGGAGCATGGACACACAAAATAGATCATAACATTAGATTTACAATCTGATGCTGAAAAAGTAATTGTACATCCAGACTGAGGGTCACACCATATATTTACCTGTAATACATGTTGAGCCAAAAGAACTATTGCCACAAGGACAATGTACTATGGTTCTTATATTATGTTGCATAGTAGGTAAAACTGCAAGTACCAAATCTGATATTTTTGCCCCATGTATAAGCAATTAGTGGGAGTGAGGAAAAAACAGAATGTAGTCTAAAAACTTCATAATGTTTGAAAATAATTACCTTAATTTTTGATGATACATGAGAATCTTAATACACATTCAGAAGTAGTTTTGGCTTGATCACAAAGTAACCATTGGCATTCAGATTTATAGGCTCTTTTTATATGCTTTTTATATGAGAAAAATGATAACTTCTAGCTAGAAGTCGGGTACTTAAATTAAGTGCTTGGTGAATTAAATCCTTTTTGTTTGAGCAAATGTCTAATCCTCAAACTGTTCTACGGGTAAATGGATTCTAAGCTAAGGATGGAAGTTAATTCCTTAAATGTATCAATAGCAGCTCTTACCTGTTTCAGAGGTCAGATGAATGGTAGATCCTTGTCAGCTCATCCTGATGTGGCTCGGTTCCTGAATCTTTTGTCCTCCTTTGCGGTTTCTGGTGTCCTTATGGAATCTTAATTTGGTATTTCATTTCTTAGCGAGCCCTACATTTAGACCGATGAGTAGCCTGATCTTGTGGTTACTGACCTTGAAAACTGTGTTTCTTGTGGCGACTTGTTCTGTGCGTAGGATTTCCAAACTGCCAGTCTGGTCTTGCAAGGAGCCATTCCTCCGGGTAACTCCAAGGGCAGTTCAGCTGCATATTGTTCCTTTTCTTCCAAAGGTGGTCACTGACTTTCACTTGGACAGAGAAGGTGATGTAGAGTATCATCCGTTTCAAACCTTGGCTGTCAAGAGACACATTGTTCGGTATCTGGAGGTTGAGCCTTTACAGAACACAGATCGTCTGTCCTTCACAGCAGTACTAGGCTACCATAGCTTGCTGGATTGTGGAGGTAGTCATGGCTGTATACGTTGATGCTGGGAAACCATTACCTGGTCAGGGCTCATTACACTAGAGCTCAGGCAGTGTCATTGTTACCATTTGATCTGCGAGGCACGGGGCTCCTTCTAGTATCGCCGCTCAGCAGCATTTTCCGGCGGCAGCATGACCCGGCGTGAGTCAAGTTCAGACTCTGCCCACCGGGGCACATCATCAGCCCTCCCAGAAGTCCCTGTAACTGCGCGGGAAGTTTGGAGATTTAAACCCGTGAGCCCAGCACAGCACTGCCTCGGCTACAGGCTTGCTTGTGCTGGATGCTCTTGTGGATTTGCCTTCTTGCTGCCTACCCATGACCCGGATTGGATTTGGTGCTCCTTTTGCCTACTGCCTGCCCTGACTCTGGACTGTGCCTTGGATTGTATTCTTGCGGTCAACTCGACCTCTTCCTTAGGTTGTCTACCATGGCCTAAGGTAAGACTGTTCTACTAAGGGATTCACTATCAGATCCGTAATAGTTAGCCGAGGCCATGGATCCTGTGGCTCTGACAGCCTTACAGGCCATTTCCAGACTGGTTTCGCGCATTCAACAGCTGCAAGGAGTACTAGACCAAGTTACAGGAGTTTTGGAGAGGCTGGCTGCTCGAATGGATGCCTTTTCAGTTGCTGCACCGATAACCCCAGCCTCCTCCGCACCACCCCCTGTTCTATGACTGCCACCCCCACCTCGCTTCAATGGAGATCCTCAGCAGTGTCGGGTTTATAAATCAGTGTCGTATGCACTTCTCGCTCCAGTCCTTTGTTCCCCACAGATAAGACAAAGGTCACTTTTATCTTATCCCTTTTGGAAGGACCAGCCTTAGCTTGGGCTTCTCCCTTCTGGGAATGAGAGGATCCCCTTCTGAACAACCTAGATCAATTCTTAAAAGACTTTCGTCTGATCTTTGAGCCTGGATGTTCAACCTCTGCTGCAGCAGACTTACTTCAGATTCAGCAAGGATCCTGATCAGTTGGGGAATACGCTATTCAGTTCTGTACCCTGGCAGCCGAGCTTCGTTGGGGTGACGACAGCCTAACGGCCATATTCCATCAGGGTCTCTCCAAGGCCATCAAGGATGAGTTAGCTGGTTGGGAACCTCCAGAATCTCTAGAGGAATCGATTTGCTTGGCAATTCTAGATCTTTGTTTTCAGGAGAAGTCTCTGGAACGGGCTGCCCTGAGACGACCCATTCGGCTGGCACCTGCTTTTCAATAACCTCTCGTAGTTCCTAAGACTTCTGAACCGCAAGCTTCCTCTGAGGAGCCCATGCAGATTGACCGATATCGGTTAACACCTGAGGAACGACAACGTAGAAGACTAAACCTCTGTCTTTATTGCGCAGGAACGGGACATTTCGTTAATGAATGTCAAATAAGTCAGGAAACTTCTGGGCCTAGGGCTGGTAGGAGAGGCCTCCCTGGATCATGTTATCCCCTCTTCACAAATCCTGATTCCAATCTATCCATGACTGCATGTCATTTTCAGGCTTTTCTGGACTCCTGGGCAGCTGGTAACTTGATAGAAAAAGATCTAGTCCGTCCATCCATCCACATTCCCACTGAGTCACTGAAAACTCCTCTCACTCTGTCTTCTGTTCTGGACAGCCACTGGGAAACAATATCTCTGATTACTCAACCCATCAAAATGACAACTGGAATACTCCATCAAGAAACCATTCAACTATATGTGCTTCCTTCCTCTGTCAACCAGGTGATCCTTGGGTTACCCTGGTTAAGATTACACCAACCCCAGGTGGATTGGGGAACTTCACAGCTGGCCAGTCGGAGTACTTACTGTCATCAGAACTGTTTAGTGAGAGTTCTACCAGCCAGCTCCACTATCTTTTGTTCAGCAGTTATTCCATCCACCTTACCTCATCAGTATGCTAGATTTATTGATGTGTTCAGCAAGCAACAAGCTAAGACTCTACCACCACATCGTACCTACAACTGTGAAATAGAATTACTTCCTGGTAAAAATCCCCCCAGGGGAAGAGTTTATGCTTTATATGAGCCGGAGTCTGAGGCCATGAACATATACATTCAAGAGAACCTGGTCAGGGGATTCATCAGACCTTCCTCTTCTCCTGCAGGGGCCAAATTTTTTTTTTTTTGTCAAAAAGATGGATCGTTGCGGCCTTGCATTGACTACAGAGGACTCAATACCATCACCAAAAATAATCTGTACCCTATTCCACTGATTTCGGAACTCTTCGATTTGTTTAAAAGGAGCACACATTTTCACTAAACTCTATCTGTGGGGGGCCTACAATTTAATCCGAATATGAGAAGGGGATGAGTGGAAAACCGCTTTTAACACTCGTGATGGACATTATGAATATCTGGTAATGCCATTTGGATTGTGTAACGTCCCGGCAGTTTTTCAAACCATGATTAACGATATTTTTCGAGATCTTCTGTATTCACATGTTATTGTCTGTCTTGACATTTTAATTTTTTCCAAAACAGAGCACCAACATCATATCCATGTTATGCAAGTCCTTCAACGCCTTCGAGACAACAGATTGTATGCACAGCTAGAAAAATGCCTTTCACCTTTTCTAGGATGTATTGCGGCTCGAGACGGGCTACGCATGGACCCTGAGAAACTCAGAGCCTTAGTGGACTGGCTCCAACCAGTGGGGCTTAAGGCCTTACAAAGATTTTTGGGGTTCTCAGATTACTATCGCCAGTTTATTTCCGGATACTCAACCTTGGTGGCACCACTTACTGCCTTGACCAAGAAGGGAGCTCCAATGTGCAACTGGCCTTCAGAGGCCGTCCATGCCTTCCAACTTTTAAAAGAGAAATTTATAAGAGATCTATGTTTGCAATGTCCTGATCCAGCTAAGCCATTTATTGTGGAGTTTGATGCCTCAGCTTAGGAGTGGGAGCAATTCTTTTACAACCCTCCGAGTCAGAGAAATTACTTCTGCCTATTTTTCTAAAATTCTCTCTAGGAGAAAAGAACTATGCTATAGGGGATCAAGAACTCTTGGCAATTAAGGCTGCACTCGAGGAATGGCGACACCTTCTGGAGGGGGCTAAATATACCATTAACATTTATACAGATCATAAGAATCTCGCCTATTTATCGCAGGCTCAACGTTTGAACCCACGGAAAGCCCGCTGGGCACTTTTCTTTTTCAGTCAATTTGATTTTAATTTACATTTTCGGCCTTCAGAGAAGAACCTACGTGCAGATGCCCTCTCTTGAAGTTTTTTACCTGATGATACCCCTGACCCTCCCCATCATATTATTGATCCAGCTCAAATAGTTTTGGCCTCCACATTTACTGTTCCATTGGGGAAAACAGTGGTACCCAAGCATTTAAGGCAAAATGTTCTATGATGGTTCCATGACTCCCACTTTGCTGGACATTCTGGTATATTCAGAACAAGAAATCTTATTTCCCGTCACTACTGGTGGCTGCAATGGACATCGGATATTAAGATATGTTGAATCTTGTCCCACTTGTGCGGCTCAAAAGGTTCCACAACAGCAACCCTGTGGGCTCTTGCAACCACTTCTATTCCAGATAAACCTTGGGTTCATATTGCCACAGACTTTATTACTGAACTTCCTCCCTCTGAGGGTAATACGGTCATTTGGGTTGTTGTAGACCGATTTTCCAGAATGGCCCATTTCATTCCACTTCCTGGATTACCTACTGCCCAAGAACTAGCTCGACCTTCTTTTTTTTTTTTTTTTTGCAACACATTTTTCAGATTCATGGCCTGCCTTCGAGCATCGTCTCTGATAGGAGTCCAATTTACAGCTCAATACTGAAGGAACCTCTGCCAAAAAAAAAAAACTCAAGATAGAACTACATTTTTCTTCAGCCTATCACCCCCAATCCAATGGGTTAAGGAATGCACTAATCAATCTCTCAAGACCTCCTTACGTTGCTATTTGAATCAACAACAGGACAACTGGGCATCCCTTTTACCGTGGGCCTCTGTCACAATAATCACGTAGCCCAAGCTTCAGGAACATCACCTTTCTTTTTAGTGTTTGTGAGACACCCTCGAATTCCCCTTCCCATCAGCATGCCCTCCTCTTGTCCAGCCGTAGTACAAACTATTCGGTCCATGACTGAGCTTTGGGAGGAGACCTGACAGGTATTACAATAAGCTTCTAGTAAAGCTAAAAGACAAGCTGATAAGAGAAGGTGATTGGGGCCCCAACTTCAACCTGGGGACTTGGTGTGGCTAAGTACTCAGAACCTCAGATTACGTACACTGTCCCTAAAACTTGCACCCAGGTTTGTTGGTCCTCTTCCCATTGAGAAACAAATCAGCCACCATGGAGATGTTGACATTAGAAGACAATATTATTCTAAACATGGTGGCTTAAGACTGCTGCATAGATAGTCAGAGAGGCATTCTCTCTTGTCCTTAGGTCTTATATTGTCATACAACTGAATTATGCCTCCCAAACGTAAAGGGAAAGTGAGGGTTTTTCCCTCCCTCCCATTACTTTCACCTATTCAACAGGAGATTAGCCACTTTATGATCTCTCCTGCATTAAGAAATAAAGGCACAGAGGATACTGATGTGCCAGGCAATCAGGGAGAACAGCCTGGCCTGGCAGACGAGGCTTCTTTAAGTCCCAACATCAGACTACCACCAGCACAGAGAACCAGTGAGGAGACTCGGGGTGGTGTTTCCTTGGAAACCATCAATACCGGGCCCCGACGCGGGAGCTTTTCAAACCTGCGATAAAGGACTGGGAGAGGAAGGTGTTGCCCTTATCACTGGTTTGACTCCAGAGAGGAAAGTAAGAGAACTGGAGTCTTTAATGCCCCTCCTCCCATGGGGAGGAGGGGCATCCAACCAGTGTTATAACTTTGGGATCTCACTCGTCCTGCTGTGGTAACATTAGACATTTTGTAGGAAATGATAGTTGGTATGTTGACTAATGTTAAAGGATTGGAAGGGAAAGTGGATGCACTAAGTGCTGGGAGTCAACGAGATTTTCCTCATACACAAAAACAAATTCAAGATTCTGTGGATAGAATTAAGTCTGGAAGAATGGGAGAAAAAAGTACAAGAACTTAATGTAGCTGTGGTAAAGGATAGAGAGAGATTAACCAGGAGAATAGTCTCTCGAAAATAACGCCAAGCGTCTTAATTTAAGATTTCTTAACTTCCCCAGAATAGCTGGGGAAGTACCGTTAATTACTGTTAAAGTTTCTTATAGAAAAGCTGGGCTTTGTTTTGGAGGACTCTCCAGTGGTAAACAACTGTTATTTCCTACCCAAACCCAGGAATATAAATAATAGATCTGAAATGTTGTTTCAGGGAGATCTTACAAATTTTTTAGAAGACTCAACTGCACAAGTTATTGAATTGGGGAATCTATTGGTTACTTTCTCCTCTATTAATGATATTAATCAAATAATGAAAAGATACTTCAATAGATACCTCAATGTATTTGGAAAAAGCTGTTAAGATATTTTCAGATGTAGCAGTATCCACAAAAGTAAGGCGGAAAGCCTTTTTAGCCTTCTGCCAAGAAGTAATTTCTATGGGTTTCTCATTCACATTGCATTTTCCATGTAAATGTTTGATTTAAGAAACAAGATTTGTATATTTTCTTTATACCCGACCAGTTAAAAAATTTTCTTGTAGAAAGATTACCAACCTCATCCCCTGTGTCTATTTAGAGAATTAAATTTAGGGCAGGTTCTCTGCTAATGCCTTTACTTAACTAAATATTAAGGTTAAAAACTCCCCTTTGGTTCATAGTCACCATGTAGTTTGTTCTTATGTTTGATATATTAATGATGTTGGTATATGATTTGTTATGCAAAATGGAATTTCGTTAAAAATGTGCTCTTATAAATTACCAATCCATGTTTTTCTGAGTGCAAACATTTGAATGAGTTTGTATTTTTTGAAAATTATAAAGAATTAAAAAAAAAAAAAAAAAGAGAAACAAATCAGTGAGGTCATCTTTAAACTTCAACTACTCCCCACACTACGCATCCATGATGTTTCCACACTTCATTGCTCAAACCAGCAATCTTGTCTCTGCCCTCTAGAAAGACTAGACAATCCACCCCCTCAGTTATACAGGATGACACACAATACGAGGTGAGAGAAATCCTGGATGCCAGAAGATCTAAGGGGACTTTACAATATTTAATCTCGTGGAAAAATTACAGGCCAGAAGAGAATTCTTGGGAACCAGCCTGTAATATTCAGGTGCCTCGTCTACTCCAGGAGTTTCATCATCGTTTCCCTCTCAAACCTCATCCTATAAGCAGGAGGGAGAGGCTTTGCGGGGGAGGTACTGTTATTCGATCCGCGAGGCTCCCTCTAGTATCGCTGCTCAGCAGTGTTTTCTGGCAGCAGCATGACCCGGTGTGAGTTGCGTTCAGGCTCTGCCCACCAGGGCGCATCATCTGCCCTCCTGGAAGTCCCCGTGTTTGCGCGGGAAGTTTGGAGATTTAAACCCCTGAGCCCAGCAAAGCACTGCCTCGGCTAGAGGCTTGCTTGGCTAGTGCTCTTGTTGGTGTATTCTTTGCTTTGGCGTTTCTGACTCTGGACTGTGCCTTGGATTTGGCTTCTTGCTGCCTACACACGACTTGGATTTGGTTCTCCTGATGCCTGCCCTGGTACTGGACTGTGCCTTGGATTGTATTCTTGCAGCCAACTTGGCATCTTCCTTAGACTGTCTGTCTACACGGCCTAAGGTAAGACTGTTCTACTAAGGGATTCACTATCAGATCTGAAACAGTCATATGGGAGACAATTTCACTTCCACCCGTTAACATTGCTGAGCTGCAACGTGGTCCTCCTCATATGCTTCCCCTCCCCCCCCCCCCCCCCCCCCCCCCCCCCCCCCCCCCAGGTATCTTCTGGATATGCAAGCCTGGGAAGATGCAGCCTTTGCATGTGTGGGTTTGACTGGACAGTGGGCAGCCTCCTACCCTATTCGGGAGTAGCTTGGGTACATCCCACTTGTTCTGGATTCATATGACTGGATGCTAAGAATTGAGTAATTGCTACTTGCTGATACATTTCCTTTTCTTTAGGACAGTGGTATGAATCCTGCGTCCCTCCCTTGGCTGCCGAATGGTTGTATTATGGTCCTCCTCCATGGCTATGTGTTACAGGGATTACTGGTAAGTGTTCCTCCAGTCCCTAGACTAGTGTTAATACATTCTTGGCTGAACTCAGTGTTGTCTGTTGGCTGTGTATTGAAATTATCTGTTTAATCAAGTTTAGTCTGTCTGTCCACAGTTGCTTTTGAAGAGAATACTGGCAGGCTGATGTCCCTACAGGAGTATATATACTGTGACATCAGTTTGCTCAGTCTCCATCTGCTGGAAGAGGTGCAAATCCCACTTGTTCTGGATTCATCGGACTGTCCTAAAGAAAAGGAAATTACCAGGTAAGTAGTAACTACTCATTTTCTAGATGTGCTAATCATATTGTCTTTTGACTCTAGTACACACCAGTTTGGATGCTGTATGATTTCTGTTGTGGTGGACTTGAGAACAGCTACATTGGACATACTATCACATATTGTAAATGGCCTTCTGCATGTTCAGGTACAAACATACCTAATTTAGTGCTAGTTCAACTATGGTTAAACATTTTTTTTTTCTCCAAAGAAGTTCACTATTAAAAGGTGTATATTTGGAGATAAAACTGCATGTATGACTACATGCTTGAGTGACTCATATTTTCTACCAAAGTCACCCACAACTGTACCACATTTGACATATATTGTCTGTCCTAGTCACAACTGACATTTGTGACTTATGTTGCTTACTTGTTTAAGTTCAATGTGCCACTTCCTTTGTATTTACTCTTTGATTTCATCTAACATGTTAATATCTGCAAATTAAACTTTGAACATGTGTGGCATTGCTGGATCTGCTTGTTAAGAACGCAAGAAATTGCTATACTGGGTCAGACCAAGGGTCCATCAAGCCCAGCATCCTGTTTCCAACAGAGGCCAAACCAGGCCAGAAGAATCTGGCAGGTACCCAAACACCAAGAAGATCCCATGCTACTGATGCCAATAATAGCCGAGGCCATTCCCTAAGTCAACTTGATTAATAGCAGGTAATAGACTTTTCTCCTCCAAGAACTTATCCAAAGTTGAACTCAGCTACACTAACTGCACTAACCACATCCTCTGGCAACAAATTCCAGAGCTTAATTGTGCGTTAGGTGAAAGAATTTTCTCCAATTAGTCTTAAATGTGCTACTTGCTAACTTCATGGAGTGCCCCCTATTCCTTCTATCATCCGAAAGGGTAAATAACCGATTCATATCTGCTCGTTCAAGACCTCTCATCTTTAAAGACCTCTATCATATCCCCCCTCAGCCGTCTCTTCTCTAAGCTTATCAGCATTTCCTCATAGGGAAGCTGTTCCATCCCCTTTATCATTTTGGTTGCCCTTCTCTGTACCTTCTCCATCACAACTATATCTTTTTTGAGATGCAGCGACCAGAATTGTACACAGTATTCAAAGTGCAGTCTCACCATGGAGCGATAGAGGCATTATAACACTTTCCATTTTATTAACCATTCCCTTCCTAATAATTCCTAACATTGTTTGCCTTGTGTCTTGAAGGATGCTTGCGGTTTTGGTTACCTCTCCAGGTAACATTTTTGTTTCAGTTAAGGATATTTCCCTTGCTGCCTTGAGTTAAGCATTCCAACTCACATAAGTTTTTGTATTTTTATACCTCAATTCAAAGTGGGATAGCCACTTCAAGAATGTACTCCAAATGTATTCAGATATTTTGTTTCCAGGAATTGAAAATTACCAAGTACATAACTTGGCATCTTCCTCAAGGCTCCTAGGCTAGGAGTTGCTGCTGTGGTATGGGACTATTCCCGGCCCATAAGAGTCATAGCAACAGAAGATTTTTATATATTTTTTTTTTTTTTGTCAACCCTAGTTCACTCCCTCCATGGTACATGTAACTAAGCCATAAAGAAGGTAACTTTTAAAAACTGGAATGTTGCAAAGTCCATGGATACTTCTCCCTGTGGACTTTGCATCAGTTCTCAAAGGGAATGTACACATGTATGTTTCCCTTTGAATATTGCCTAGAAAAAAGTAACTGCAGAAATTGCTTCTGGTTTTCCTGAAAAATAATTTTGAGAATGCAAAAGTGTTTCCTCCAACCAAATCTTCACTCTTTTTATACCAGCTACTTTTCCTGTTTAACAGGTAAAAGGTGTATTGATACCAATATACACTCTTTCCCACAAGAGGGTGGTCAATTTTCATTCAGCCTATTTACTAGGATAAACATCATTAACCAAAGATAAATAGCACTCTGAAATTGCCCTCAAAATGCCTTGGTGTTAGTTTGTTCAGCTGTGACTGAAGTTATGCTGGTTTAAGTCCACAAAAGTTCAGTATTCACATGAGAATGTAAAATATAAAGCACATTTAAATCTAATAGCTTATATTTATAATCTGTCAAAATTAGTCTCAGCCATGCATGGATGACAGTCTAATTTGACAGTACAAATGCTAATGTAAATCATTTTAGGTGCATTGTGATCATTCTGTCTTTTTTTTTTTTTTTTTGTTCAGCACTGAGACTCACTAGATTTTTATCACCAAAACCAAATCCAAGGTACAGGAGCAGAGAACATCCCCACTCTTACCATTCAGCATATAAGGGCTGTTTGGGATCTGGTCAAGATCAGATCTAAGGAGGCATGGGACCATACATTGAAGAAAGGCTGTGCCTCAGCACTTCTGTTGCTGCTTGGATCCAAGAGCAGGTAATATGTAGCTACAAGCATCTGTCAGGAGTCAATCTTTCACCATCCAGAGACCTGTTAACATCCTTCAGAGGTTTTTTCAGTAACCATTGGTACAGTTCCTCTTCCTCCTACCCTTTCCAGGCTACCCAGTAGGATGTCTCCTTTTCTTCTGAGCCTACTTAGATGTTGGCATCAATAGTCTAAGTTGGACAAGACCCTCACTTGCATCTTCAATAAGTGTTGACACCAAGCATCTTGGGGGCAGCTGTGGTGCTAACTGATTTGGTTCAAGACTTGTACCATGGTATGGAGCAGATTAGCACCCACATTTGGTCTCTGTTTCTGAGGCTGTATGCACTCTGCACAGTCAGCTCAATTTTATTAAACTTGTATACCACAAACTTCCAACAAAATTAGAGTTTAGCATGATATACAAAATACATCCATAAATCATACCATTAACATAACAAAACATAAAATAAAAATCAACTAACTTTTACAATTCTTCACCCAAAGGCCTCCCTAAAAAGCAGTGCCTTTACACCCTTCCTAAAACTTTTAATGCAGTCTCTTCCTGCTCTCCATCCACCACCACTGTGCAGCATGGCTTGACCCAATGCCATAAGAAACATCTGGGAAATACATTGAGGCTATAATTTTAGGCTTGGTGCTTTCTTTTCAAACACTTTTTTTTCCATTTTGGATTGAGTCTGAAGAGTTTGAGGCTACTATAAAAGGGTCGAGACACAGGTTTTGAATACTCTAGACTCCCCCCGCCCCCGCTCAGAGCTCTTCTCTCAGGCAAAGAATGTTCCCTCGATAAGACCTCTCCTTCCTAGCCTCTAAACGGAGAATGGCTCAGGTTGTTTTACTTTGACTACATAACCCACTAAACTCAGGATCAACGGGATATAAATTTTATAAATAAATGGAGGTAGAAGATGAGCCTAGAGCACATTTATCTGACTTTCTTTGAGTTCCTAAATGACTGCCAAGGAGTCGGTGGCAATACCCATCCACTAACTCTTACAGGATATGAAAATATTAAGACCTCATGCCTCCTCCACTTCCTCTTGGAAATAAGACACCAAATGTCTAGTTTTAGATTTTTTTATTTGCTTTTGGCACTTCAAAGTGGATTACATTTAGGTCTAGGCAGATGAGAGATTAAACAATGTGCACTTGTTGCTCCAGGCTGTAGTTGTAAAATCTGCCTTGAAAAAAAGTAAAAAAATCCAAGGCTTTCTTTTGTGTCCCAGACCTCTGACCTTTTACAGGAAAAGGTTATTTCAAAACACTATGCTCAGCGCCTTAATGATATCTTATCAGTTCTTAATGATTGAATACTTGCAATCTTGGAAGGGGAAAAATGGCATTTCTCTCTCTCCAGAAAAATGAGGAATTTTTAAATCTTTTGAAAATAGGAGAGAAGTGGGGAAAACGTCTAGTCCATTTTTGAATTATGCTTCTGAAATATTGAGAGCCTCAAAAGGCAGCAGCTTCTAACAGCTGAGATTAAGGCCTCACCCTTATGATCAGAGAAGCTTCACATCCCTCAATGACACAATCAAAACATTTTTATTGCATTGGAGCACACAGCCAGTATTTCAGACCCTGCTGGATGGTTTGCCTTGGGATTAGGGAAAGGGGGCAACCTAGGTTTTACACAGACCAGCACCTTGAAACTTTAAACAGCTGGGTTTTCTGTATTAGAGAAGCTACAGACTCCACCTATTGAAAACTCACCAAGCTGCCCACAGAATTTAAAATCTCCTGCCGCACCAAGAACTGCTACAAATGGAATGAGTCTTCCCTTATAGGAGCTACCACCCAGGAAAAAGATCTTGCATCATAGTGGATAATACTTTAAAATCGTCGGCTCAGTGTGCTACAGCAGTAAAAAAAAAAAAAAAAACAAAAACAAAGTTAGGAATTATTAGGAAGGGTATGGTTAATAAAACGGAAAATGTCATTATGCCTCTATCGCTCCATGGTGAGAGAGCACCTTGAATTCTGTGTACAATTCTTGTCACCGCATCTCAAAAAAGATATAGTTGCGATGGAGAAGGTACAGAGAAGGGCATCCAAAATGATAAAGGGGATGGAATAGCTCCCCTATGAGGAAAGGCTGAAGAGGTTAGGGCTGTTAAGCTTGGAGAAGAGACGGCTGAGGGGGGATATGATAGAGGTCTTTAAGATCATGAGAGGTCTTGAACAAGCAGATGTGAATCTGTTATTTGCACTTTCGGATAATTGAAGGACCAGGGGGCACTCCATGAAGTTAGCAAGTAGCACATTTAAGACCTATCGGAGAGAATTATTTTTCACTCAATGCACAATTAAGGTCTGAAATTTGTTCCAGAGGATGTGGTTAGTGCAGTTAGTGTAGCTGGGTTCAAAAAAGGTTTGGATAAGTTCTTGGAGGAGAAGTCCATTAATGGCTATTAATCAAGTTGACTTAGGGAATGGCCTCTGCTATTATTGGCATCAGCATGGGATGATCTTGGTATTTGGGTACTTGCCAGGTTCTTGTGGCCTGGATTGGCCTCTGTTGGAAACAGGATGCCTGGCTTGATGGACCTTTGGTCTGACCCAGCATGGCAATTTCTTATGTTCTTAGGCCAATACAGTTATACATGTTCCAGCACAGGAAAGCAAGCAGGGATGTTATGTAAGCATTTTCTGGTCAAAAAAATCAGGATTCTTTCTCTTCCTGCCCATGTTAGACTTAAGAGCCTCCAGCAAAGAACCTTTTTTTTTTTTTTTTTTGGGAGAGGGGAGCTTTCCTTAAAGGGGCATACCTTCAGGTACTTATGAGGCCAGGTAAACCTTGGCACAGCCCGGGATGGAGCATGTGTCTGCTCTTGATAGTTAAATAAAGCTCTGTACACATGAATGTTCCAATCCAGTGCAAATGCTACATAAGTGGTGGACGTGACAGAAAAGTACTAGTCTTAAACTGCAGTCAGTTCCATAGTCAAATGCAAGTTCTGGAATTCTTTTGTCCTCTGTTGCTTCAAGACTTCCTTAGGAACAAATATCAAATTTTCTCAGTTGACAAGCAGTGCTAAATTAGCATGGCACAAGGGTAATGTCATCCAAATGTTGGGTTTTCTGTTAATCCTACAGATGCTGCCTTCATACCTACAGTATTTGTAGCAACTCATTGGCGTGATAGCACTCTACTGGTTGCAATTGCAATACTAAGAAAATATAGATATATAAATGCTTCCTCTAAGTCACCAAATGGCTCACTACACCTTTCAGGGAATAGGCCAGTCTGAAAACTACCTCTCCCTTCTACATGATGCCTTACAATTTGACACAACTGCCCCATTTGGGACTTTATGTCCATGCCATTGAATTCTATATACTAACTCTTTAAAGAGCCAGAAGGTCCTTGAATGCACTTCTTCTCAAAAGTTTGGTTTGAGAGGGAAAAAGCCCAGGGAAATCAGACAGGCTATGCTCTCTAAATCTGATGCCTACACCAACACACATATCCCAGCAACCGGGAATATCCAGTTTGTAATGGGGGACCATGACATCAGTAGACACCTGGCAATTTAATTACCTGGTCACCCAGTCCAAGAAACGATCAAACTTATTTAATACAATCTCTCTGGTAAAAACCAGGCTGCCTCAAACTAAAGCTTGATAGTTTATTCGCCGCATATGTATGAACCTACTGAACATATAGGGCCTGTGCTGGATCCTAAAAACATAACTTGAGTGAAGAAGCATAACTGAATTCCGGAACATACTCAGATCAGTCCAGAAAAGTGGGTTGTGTATCCCTACCAGCAGGTGGAGTCAGAGAACAATTAGAACTTTGGGCACTGCTACATAACAAGAGTGCCACCTGCAGTCATTCGGTATTTCTCTTGACTCCAGCGGGTGGTACAGATGCACGCCTGCAGTCTTTAGTTATATTTTTTATTTAGTTAGTTTGAATTTAATTTTTTGGTTTACGGTCGCTTCCTGAGGTGTTAGGTGCCTTCGTGGGCCATCCCTTAGTAGAAGCCGGGTGTCCAGGGAATTGGATATTCCTGTCAGGGTTTTGCCCGCCACAGTTCGGTGTCTGACGACTAGAGGTTCCTGGCTACTCTCCACAGTCTCTGCTACAGCTGCTCCCTTGTCTCCTGCAACAGCTTTTCTCTGTGTCTTGGTAAAGTTTAAGTTTAAAAAAAAAAAAAAAAAGCTGTTTTCACTGCAGTTGACTGACAGTCTTCAGTGCTGAGGTGCAGGAGGGACCGGGTCTTTTAAGGCTGGCCGGGGAAGCTGTCAGCAGTGTTCCCCTCAGCTCCCGGGTCTCCGGGTCATTTTCTGAGGGCAAGGGTGAGTTTTTCTCCATGTACCTCGTTTACTTGCCGCTTCCCTGCTGGGGGCCTTGCAATTTCACTATAGACAGGCTCCTTTCCCGCAGCATGGCTGCGCGCGGTTGTTTTTCCTCAACCGGTAGTCTCTTAGCCCGCAGCATGAAAAGTTTTGTTTTTCTGGTCCTGCCTAACTGAAATTTTCTCCGTGTCGCAGCTCCGAGTGTTTGGTTTTTTTTTATTCGTGCCCTTGTCTATTTCACTTCAGACTATCGGCGCACTGCTGCGGATGGGACCGAAAACAGAATCGCAGGCCTGCCGCACGTGTGGGTCACGCGGCCAGGCGTTAGATGCGGCCTCCTTATGCGCAGTGTGTTCCCTGGGGTTAGAGGGCTCTTCAGGGCTTCTTGCCTCCTCCCTTGGGGAGGGAACGTCTGTCTCGTCTTCGACTTTGCGGGAAGAGGATTCTCCGTCTGTTCTAGCCCTGGTGAGGGAAGACCTCACCTGGAGAACTGATGATATCACCCCAGCCGACTCTGCAGTGGGGGAGGGGGACCCGGAGGGGTTTTCCCCAGAATTTGTTCTCTTTATGCACCTGGCTTTCCTGGCAAGGAAACGCTTGGCGGTAAAGCGGCCTGGTCTCCTGGGGGCAGGTTCGAACCTGCCTGAAAAAGAGGTCTGGGTACGAACCCTCGTCAGTGCCTCTCTGATCAGACTCACCCCACAGGGGATTCTCCCTGCGAGATCCGATCCTGGGGTCTGGGGCGACGCTGGCTTATGGGGTAGTAGGGGCGGCAGACCCGGATCCGCAGCTGGATCAGTCTGATGTGGATACTGATGATCCGGATAAGCCCGATGACCCTCCTGCAGAGGGGGATGACACCAGTGGGATGAGTTAAGACCCCTTATTCCCCAGGTCCTTGAAGTTCTGGGACTTAAGGTTTCTCAAGAAGAGTCTGACAACGAGGGGTCAATCCAGTCCTCTACAGCAGTAGGGGTCCCACAACATCTTTTCCTCTGCCTAAGGAGGTTCACAAACTAGTGACCCGGGAGTGGGAGACTCCAGATTCCGGCTTGAAGGTGGGCAGAGCTATGGCGAAACTGTACCCGTTATCGTCTGATGTTTTGGATTTACTGAAGATTCCAAAAGTGGACGCCGCGGTCTCGGCAGTCATGAAAAATACCACTATCACGGTTGCTGGGGCGGCTGTCCTTAAGGATATGCAGGACTGCAAGCTGGAGATCCAGTTGAAGCGAGCATTCGAGATTGCTGCGCTAAGCCTTTGAGCGGCGGTTTGCGCTAGCCTCATGCAGAGTGCCTGTCTGTGTTGGGTCCAGGAGTCTGCTTCCGGGGCCGGTACGAGCAACAGTGGGGCTCTGCAGTCCACCCGCTTAGAAGCAGGCATCGCTTATGTTGCAGATGTTTTGTATGATCTGGTGAGGACCTCAGCGAGAGGTATGGTGTCCTTGGTTTTAGTGTGGCATCTCCTCTGACTGCGAAATTTGGCAGTTGATTTGTCCTCCAAGACCCAGCTTTGTAATCTACCCTTTAAGGACAAGCTCCTGTTTGGGGAGGATCTTGATCAGCTAGTAAAGCTGCTTGCCGAATCCAAGGGCAATCGGTTGCCGGAAGATAAAAGATCTTCTAAGAAAGACTTCCCTCCTCGAGCTAGGTTTCGGGACTCTCGCCGCTTCAGAGCAGGTAGATACTCCACACCTCCTGCTTTGGGGCACCAGCAGTCCTTTTGAGGGGGTCGCCGGCCCAGAAGAGATTCGGGACATCTTGGTGCAGGACGTAATAAAACCCCCCAATGAAGCCACTGGCACCCATTCAGTCATCGAAGCTGTCTGAGGCAGATTATCCAACTTTTACACGGAATGGGCAAGAATTACATCAGACCGCTGGGTCTTAGAAGTGATCAAAGAAGGGGTATACACTGGAGTTCTCGCGCCCGGTCCAGGAGGTTTTTGTGGAGTCCCGAGTGGCCTCAAGTGTCAAGCGAGAGGCGGTCCGGGTGACTCTACAACGACTTTTCGAGCTCAAAGCTATTGTCCCAGTTCCGGATGCCGGTATTCCGTGTACTTTGTGGTCCCCAAGAAGGAGGGCACATTTCAGCCCATTCTCGATCTGCAGAAGGTGAACCGTTGCCTTCGGGTTCCTCGCTTTCGTATGGAAACCCTGAGTATAGTGATGGCTGAAGTTCGAAAAGGGGAGTTTCTCGCTTCTCTGGACCTCACGGAGGCATATTTACACATTACGATTCGGCTGAATCACCAAAGGTTTCTGTGGTTCAAGGTCTTAGGACGACACTTCCAATTTTGAGCCCTCCCATTTGGTCTCTCAATAGCTCCTCACATGTTCACCAAGGTGATGGTGGCAGCAGCCTTCCTTCGTCAGGAGGGAGTCTTGGTCCACCCGTACCTGGACGACTGGTTGATTCGCACGAAGTCTCGGGAGAGATCAGTGCACATGGTGATGTTCAAATTGCGATCCCTAGGTTGGGTAATCAATGTGCAGAAGAGTCACTGGGAACCCACTCAGAAGTTGATTTATCTCTGAGCACAATTCAATACCTTGCTGGACAAAGTGTTTCTAGTGGCGGACCGAATAGGAAAGTTGCAGGAACAAATACATTCCCTTCCTCGAAGTAACAATCCCACAGTGTGGCATCATCTTCAGGTCCTGGGCTCCATGGCTTCAACCTTGGACTTGGTTCCTTGGGCGCTCGCTCACTTAAGACCTTTATAACGTGCACTTTTGTCTGGCTGGAGCCCAGTGTCGGAGCAATTCCATCTACCCATGCCTCTACTTCCGGAATTCAGAGCCAGTCTGTCATGGTGGCTGTCACTGGACAATCTGGAACGGGGGGTGGGGGGGTGGATTTGGACACTTTGAATTGGCACATAATCTCCACCGATGCCAGCCTTTCAAGTTGGGGAGGGGGGGGGGGGCAGTGTGTGCAGACAGGTCTGCCCAAGGGCTCTGGTCGGTGATGGAAAGATCCTGGTCCATAAACCAGCTCGAGACCAGCACTGTACATCTGGCCCTGCGGGCGTTTCTTCCCAGGGCAGAATGGTGCGAGTCTTCTCAGACAATCCGACAATGGTGGCGTACAACAACCGGCAAGGCGGGACTCCGAAGTCCCGCCATAGCACTGGAGGCACGTCTTCTGTTCACCTGGGCGGAGCACCATCTCGAGGACATTGCCGCATCCCATGTCGCGGGAGTAGAGATTGTGCAAACTGGTTATCTCAGCCATCAGCAACTAGACCCAGGGGAATGTGAACTATCTCTTGAAGCATGGAATCTCATTTGCGCCAGATGGGGAACTCCTCAGCTAGATCTGATGGCAACGCAGGCAAATGCGAAAAAAGTTAGTTTTTTCAGTCGTCACCAAGAACAGGGCTCGGTGGGCATAGACGCTCTCGTGTGTCCTTGGCCCATGGTTATTCTGCTGTATGCCTTCCCACCCTGGCCTCTCATAGGTCTGCTTCTCCGCATAGAGCGGCACCTGGGAAGGGTGATTCTGGTGGCGCTGGTGTGGCCACGTTGTCCGTGGTTCGCAGATCTGGTACGCTTGGCTCTAGAGGGTCTACTTCAGCTGGCTCATCTAACTCATCTGCTCTGTCAAGGGCCCATATTTTCAGATCGGGAGGATCACTTCTCGCGGCTTGGCTTTTGAGAGGCAACGTTTACGCTTGAGGGGTTATTCAGAACAAGTCATTTCCACCCTCCTACAAGTGAGACGTCCAGCCACCTCTGTTTCCTATGTGAGAGTTTGGAAGCTTTTTGAGACGTGGTGTCATAAGCGTTCCTGCGACCCTTTAGCGGTGCATGTTCCTCGGGTGCTTGACTTTCTGCAACAGGGTCTCGCTAAGGGTTTGGTGTTCAATTCCCTTCGTATACAAGTTGCAGCTCTAGGTGCCTTGCAGGGAAACTTTTGATGGCTATTTGCTTGCAGCGCATCCGGATATTACTCTGTTTCTTAAGGGGGTCAAATATTTGCGCCCTCCCATCCGTTCGGTGTGTCCGGATTGGAGTTTGAATTTAGTCCTGCAAGTTCTGTGGCGTTTCCCTGAAAGATCTGACTTTGAAAACTGTGTTTTTGGTGGCCATTTGCTCAGCCAGTCGGATCTGAGTTGCAGGTGCTGTCTTGTCGGGATCCTTTTCTTCGGATTTACGACTATCTGGTATCGTTAATTACGGTTCCGTCCTTTGTCCCTAAAGTGGTTTCAACCTTTCACGTCAATCAAACTGTGGAGCTTCCAGGGTTCCCTAACTGGTCCCAGGAGTCTTCTCAGAACAGAGACCTTCATCTTTTGGATGTGCGGCGCGCCTTATTGCATCATCTGGAGGTTACCAGTGTCTTCAGACGTTCTGATCGTTTGTTCGTTCTCTTTGTTGGCCCAAAGAAGGGGGGACAAAGCGGCAAAGGCGAACATATCTCGGTGGATTAAGGAAGCCATTTGCGTGGCATACATAGCCCGAGGGCGTCAGGTGCCTTTGGGTCTCAGAGCTCATTCCACTAGAGCTCAGGCTACCTCCTTGGCAGAGTGTAGGTTACTGTCGCCTCAGGAGATCTGTAGGGCGGCGTTGTGGTCGACTATTCACACTCTTACGAAACATTACTGATTGGACGTTAAGGCTTCTGATGAACTGTCCTTCGGGGAGAGTGTGCTTCGTGCGGGTCTTTCGGGTTCCTGCTCAGTGTAGGGTGGCTTGGGTACATCCCACTTTTCTGGACTGATCTGGGTATGTTCAGGAAATAAAAATTGGTTCTTATCTGCTAATTTTCGTTCCTGTAATACCACAGATCAGTCCAGAGGCCCACCCCTTTCTTCAGATACCAAAAGACTGTCTTGGTCAGAACCTGCTTAAGGTTTTTTGTGTTTTTTGTTGTTTTTTATTATTGAAGCTCCTTTTTTGCAGACTTGATTCATGGAGCAGTTTTTAGCAGTTCAGTCTGGTTTTTGCCAGCGACAGTGGTAGTCCAGAAATTTGGTTGGGTGCTACCCTTCGTTATTTAGTTCTGTTAAGCATGGGCTTGGGTACAAGTCAATACTGAGTGATTACAGGTGGCACTCTCGTTATGTAGCAGTGCCCAAAGTTCTAATTGTTCTCTGACTCCACCTGCTGGTAGGGATACACAACCCACTTTTCTGGACTGATCTGTGGTATTACAGGAACGAAAATTAGCAGGTAAGAACCAGTTTTCATTTATAAATAAATTTGCTTGAACTTACTGGAAAACTTTCATTGTTGCATATAAGAGTTTGCTTTATTTTATATCAGCTATGTCTTTAGTGTATTTAAATTCACTGCCATAGACTATACCACATTCTAACATTGGAGCCACACGCTGAAAACAGGTACACGTATTGAGTTCTTGTTTTTTCTAATGCACGTGCAGCTACATCCCCTGGGCACCTGATGCAGTAATTAAATGGGGCTGCATAAAAAAGGGTGCAGTAGGGGGGAGGCTTGTGTGTCTGTAGCACTCAGTTGCATTGGGCGCCCACATTTGCAACATGCGCTCAATATGAGCATCTGTTATTATCCTGCTTCTTCAAGCTAATTATTTTTTTGAAGTGTCTTTTATATTAAATGCCCATTGCTATAGGTGTCTAAATTGTGTGGCCATGAAACATTTTTTTTAAATCAAGCTAATATACATTTTTTTTCTTCACTGCAAGCAGTAAATTGTCAACAGTACTAAGGAGGATGAACTTATGTAATTCAGAGGACTGTATTTTTATTTTTATTTTTTTAAATTTCTAATGAGCTCCGGAGGTGGAGTAAATTGACTTTACTCCACCTCCGGGGCTGGAGTTAATTTCCGCATTAAAGAGTGTGTATAATTGGGTGCCCAATACTTTCCTGCATCAGGGGTAATAGCTAAAAGCCTGATCTACATGGAATTTACATGTGATGGGCGCACATCTTGGGCATGCTTATCTCCTTATTACATCAGATGCTAGTCTAGCATGTCCAAAATGTGTGTCCAACAGCATATAAACCTGTGTGCTAGGCTGGGCACACATCATTGCATTAGTTCCATTCGGGCCGATTCAGTAAAGTCCGTGGGAGAGCGGACGAACGCCCGCTCTTCTGGCGCGCGCACAGGCCACTCGCCTGTGCGTGTGATTCTGTATTTAAATTAGGTGGTGCGGTAGAAACGGGCAAATGGAGGCGCTAGGGACACTAGAGCGTCCCTAGCGCCTCCTTTTGACCTGGAGCGGTGGCTGTCAGCGGGTTTGACAGCAGATGCTCAATTTTGCCGGCGTCTGTTCTCGAGCCCACTGACAGCCATGGGCTCGGAAACCAGACGTCGGCAAAATTGAGTGTCCGGTTTTCGGCCCGACAGCCGCCGGCCCATTTAAATTTTCTTTTCTTTTCTCTTTTTTTTTTTTTTTTTTTTTTTTACTCTTCGGGACCTCCGACTTAATATCGCCATGATATTAAGTCGGAGGGTGCACAGAAAAGCAGTTCTTACTGCTTTTCTGTGCACTTTCCCAGTGCCAGAAGAAACTAGCGCCTACCTTTTGGGTAGGCGCTAATTTCTTAAAGTAAAATGTGCGGCTTGGCTGATACATCGGAGCACACTGTACTGTATCATCCTGATTTGTAAGGTAGGAGTTGCACACATTAAGTTATTGCATTAATAATTTCAGCCCAGGCTATCGTTGTTAGTCGTCTTGTTTAAAAGTCTTGGCTTTTTCTACAGTAAACAAACTTGATTTTATTGTTCTTTAATACCAAGAATCATCTTGGTAGTATTTTAGGTACTTTTTATGCTCTTCAGCCTCAGAGGAAAGAATTGAGAAAATTCTTATTAAAATCGCTAAGACTATGCCAAAAGAGAGGTCTGTTGGAATCACCATTGAAGGTATTTTTCTCTTGAACTGTTCAGTGCAAACTATAATTTATTCTTGGCCTGTTTCTTAAATGTGCATATCTAAAGTTTTTTAGTAAGCACCTTTATTTTTCTGTTGTATACAGGTGGGAATTTGGGATGTTTAGGTAAAGCAGTCTCTAAAAGTAATTTTCTGCTAACTAGTGTCTAGATTAAATAGCATATGTACCTTGCTGCTGTTCAGCTAATTCTAATATGCTAACCTATAACTGGAGCAGGATGTTTCATATAGCCAGTAGGTACGTTGCAGATGCTATAAAATATTGTGCTTGCTTTGCCTTGACATATTCAACAGAGAAAAAACTACATGCATCTTTTGAATATGTTTTATGACCTGCAGATTCAGTACTGTACTAAGCTGGCTGGGAGTTTTGGCCAATATAAATGCCTAGCTGCAACTATGACAAGTACAACTCTCTTCCTCCTCCCCAGTCTATTTACTGGTCATCTCTTCTGCCCTCTGTTCCCTTGACCAATGAAACACTGCTATTCAAGCATGAAGATCTTTATTGGAGAGAGATGGCCACAGCATAGATCAATTTTGTACAATTTAATCACTAAATACAAACAAATATGCCAACTAAATTCCCAAGTTCCTATGATGTGACCACACACTTACCTGCTGAATTTAAATTTGCAAACACTCAAGCATTGTACTGCGGCAGAGGATGGCCGTTCAAGCCAAACCCCTTAATGTTTCACTGTCCAGGGCTCAGGGCCATCACAGCCTTGTTACTAAAGTTATCCTGCAATTCATTCCTTAATTATTGGGAAGATGTTCATTGCTGTGCAACAATGTCATGGTCCAAAAAAAGCAGAAGATACTTATGAATATGCAACAATTTTGGTGGTGAGCAGGCCAGTCATGGCTATCAAAACTCTAGACATGAAAGGTGACTCATCTCCATTAACAGCCACCCTTGCAATGTAGGGGCATTCCCTGCCCAACAAGCTTTAACACATGTTCCCCTAGATGTAGCTAACCCCAACACAATCCTCAGCAGTGTAACCTCACTTGCCGAGGATGTCCTCCAAACTATCTATGGCCATATCTTAAACTTGGTAATGCTGCATATCAATGTAAACATATCTAGGCCAATCTTCTAAACTTGGTAAAGTATGCTACTGCAAACAGATTCATATCTGAAACTTGTTACTGCATACTGTATTGCTATAAATATATCTGGGCCCTATCCAGTAACTACCACTTGCTCCAATACATGAAGAATAATGCCCAGTATTGCATATCCTGGAATGATAATGCTTTATATAGATGTAAACCGGCTGCATATTGTAAACATAATGGGTCTATAACTCAAAATCAGTATTACCTATTGTATGCTGCCATAAACAAATTGCTGCCTTCCCCCTCTCTAGTGTCTGTGATGTTGAGCACAATCACAGGATATTCCCGTATGATGTGTCGTGTGCAAAGGGAATTTGCTATGATTAAAATAGCTGAGCAAAAGATTCACCATGCTAATTTGCAAGCATATACTATTAGGGGTGTGAATCGTGTGATCGATCGTCTTAACAATCTATTTTGGCTGGGGGGGGAAGGGAAATCTGATCGTGTTTTTTTTTTTTTTTTTTTTTTTTTTTTTTTTAAATCGTTAATCGGGGGCGGGCGGGAAAACCGGCACACCAAAACAACCCTAAAACCCACCCCGAACCTTTAAAACAGATCCCCCACCCTCCCGAACCCCCCCAAAATGTTTTAAATTACCTGGGGTCCAGTGTGGGGGGGGTCCCGGCGCGATCTCCAGCTCTCTGGCCACGGCTGCGTTGAGAAATGGCGCCGGTGGCCCTTTGCCCTTATGTGACAGGGCAAAGGTAGCGCCGGCGCCATTTTGGTTCCTGGCTCCCGACGTCACGCGTGCAGGAGATGGCTCCCGGACCCCCGCTGGACCCCCAGGGACTTTGGCCAGCTTGGGGGGGCCTCCTGACCCCCCACAAGACTTGCCAAAAGTCCAGCGGGGGTCCGGGAACGACCTCCTGCACGCGGGCCGTATTGCCAATCTTCAAAATGGCGCCGGCTCTACCTTTGCCCTCACTATGTCATACGGGCGACGGTCATACAGGCGACGGTCGCCAGTATGCATAGTGAGGGCAAAGGTAGCGCCGGCGCCATTTTGAAGATTGGCAATACGGCCCGCGTGCAGGAGGTCGCTCCCGGACCCCCGCTGGACTTTTGGCAAGTCTTGTGGGGGTCAGGAGGCCCCCCCAAGCTGGCCAAAAGTCCCTGGGGGTCCAGCGGGGGTCCGGGAGTGATCTCCTGCACGCATGACGTCGGGAGCCAGGAACCAAAATGGCGCCGGCGTTACCTTTGCCCTGTCACATAAGGGCAAAGGGCCACCGGCGCCATTTCTCAACGCAGCCGTGGCCAGAGAGCTGGAGATCGCGCCGGGACCCCCCCACTGGACCCCAGGTAATTTAAAACATTTTGGGGGGGTTCGGGAGGGTGGGGGATCTGTTTTAAAGGTTCGGGGTGGGTTTTAGGGTTGTTTTGGTGTGCCGGTTTTCCCGCTCCCTATTTAACGATACAATACAAATGCCCCTGACGATAAATCGGGGGCATTTGTATTGTATCGTGCACTCTAACGATTTTGGATGATTTTAAAATTATCTGACAATTTTAATCGTTCAAAAACGATTCACATCCCTATATACTATATAAACAGAGCATGTAGTCATAAGGGTTGCAAGTGGCTACCTGCCCAGATGGGAGGAACCACAGCAACAACTGCATACCCTAGAAGACTGCTTACACATGTTATCAGCACAACAATGCAGATGCAACCCTGTCTTTGTCAATATGCCCTCTTCAGTTGAGAATCACTTCATTTACCAAAGACTTTCCTTGTAAAATGCAAAACTGAACACTGGTGAACACAAGGGGTACCTGATAGAGACAAGTGTAAAGTTCCAGTGTGCACATGGAACAATCAGAATGGCTGAAAAGGGTGCAGTATGCTACATTATCAAGCATTAAAACGCTCTGCCTTTGAAAAGAATGATGTATGAAAAAGGGAAGAATGGCAGGCTTGGGGAGATGGTAAAATCTGAGCCCCAGAATACAATTCAGTGTATTCCCAGACAGTATAATGTAGTAGAAAGGGGAGCAAAACATTGCATGTTCAGGGGTGGGGCACAGATAGGCACTACCTGAAGAATCTGCTGCCATTGATGGTGAATAAGATATTGCTGCCTGTGTTAACCAGGGATGGAGCAAAAGGACCTGCTGCCAACCAGGGCAAATGAGATGACTGAACAAAAAGTGGATGATAGCAAAGCTTTGCTCCAAACAGGATCTAGTCAATGCAGCATTAATACAGATTTTTAACTAAGAGAGCTGAAATATCACATGAAGGGGTTAGAGACAAAGTAGGGGGAGGACACAGACGGCAATGGTAGAGATTAAGGTAATTTAGTAGATAAGTTACAATGAATTTCTGTGATGGAGCAAGAGGCTTGGCCACATGTGCCACTATATATCACACAGAATGCTCAGTGTACTATGTGCCAGGCCTGAAGGGCAGCCTGCCATCCATGAAAATTGCCTGCCAAGCAAGAGGAGGTGTATTTTCTGCAAGAATGTATATAGGACTGTCATGGTTCTGCCTGCTATGCAGCCTCCCCTCCAGCAGAGGTAATCAACAAGCCTCAGTCACAGCTGCTCTAGCCATCTCCTTGATCACATGACACAGCAGTTCCAGCCCTATTTAATCTAGCCTGGCCATCTAGTCACCTTGGCTCCTTGACCTGGCCATTCTTGACCTCTTTCTCGGCCTTGTTCTGTGGTTCTTCCAGGCCTCGCTGCCTTACTCAGTGGCCTCTTGTGCTTCCTTGTTTGTTACCTGTTCTAGTTCATCCTTGTCCTGTCCTGCCCAGTCTCTGCCTTGGCCTCTGCTTCCAGTCTGGTGTCCAGTGCTTGTAGCCCTAGCCTGGTCCCTGACTCTAGCCGGTGCTTCCAGCCCTGCCTATATCCAGCTCCTGTCTACCAGCTTCTTTCTCTTCCTGTTTTGTCGCCATGATGTTCTCCAGAAGGAAAGTCCTACTGGCTCCCAGAATCTGTGGGCTCAACCCAAGGGGGAGAGGCTGGTTAGATAGAAGACCACCTCCAGTCTTGCCATGCAGTTCTGTGTTGCTTCTAAGGGGTAATCTAGTCTTCCAGACCATGACAACTAAACCAGTTTTGTAGTATTCATATTATAAAAATACTGCTAGTATTGTGCAAATCCTCAAATTCTTAAATGAGGAGAAAAGACTTCATCTAGCACAGTGTTATCTGAACCCTTTATGTGCTACCAGTATAGTCACCAGTCTTGATATTGCCTATATTTTTATTTTTTTTTAATTTTCAAGTGAAGCATTAAAACTCCTGTGAATCTGTAGGCAAAAGTGCTCTGATTTCTAACCTCACCTCCCTCACTGTATGTACCTATTTATCAGCGATCCTCCTGTCAGTTTCTTAGAAAAAGTATCCAACTGTCCGAAGAAAAACAAATCTCCTTTATTTGTTACATGGGGCTAAGCTTAACACTTAGGCAATACACACCGGCAGCTAGGGACACAGACAATAGGAAAAGCAATAGTTTCAAAAGCATGTTTAACATCCAGTGCTTATCAAATTACCATTAACTTCTGCTGGTCTCGCCTCTCTTTAGCAGAGACTTACTTTTGAATGCTAAAGCTCTACCTTACTAACTCACGGGGTAAGAAATGGAGCCCAGGTTCTTACTATGAAGCTGGCAGTAGCTTATGTTCTTCAGCTGGCTGGGAGGTCCCTCCCTTTGCAGGTCTCCAGCCCAGAGGCAGAGAGGACAGTCACGGCCACTGAAGCGACAAACTGTTTAGTCTCTTAGACCTTGTCTCCGCAAGTCACCTTTACTCAGGATGCATGGGGGCAAGGCAGGGAGAAAGCAACATCACTCAGTCAGGTTGCCTCCTTCTCTCCAGATGGATCTCCATTGGCTGACCCTGAGAACACTCACCCTGTTTTTTGTTTTGTTTTTTTAAAGGGCTCACCTATACATAGTCTAGTGAATGCATACTTAAGGTATTTTAATTAGCAGACCTTCCCTCACTTTTACCAGTCCTTTCTCATCTCCAGGTTCAACAAGCGGTCAGTTCTGATGAATGACTGTTCACATTTGACAGAGCTCTGATAAACTGTGATCCCAGATGGACATTAGGAGCCATAAAAAGAGGCCTCAATATTATTGCGGGACCGATTCCCATACGGAACTATCTGTACTGATGTTTCTTTTGGCCCCTGTTTGGTGCCAGCTCAGCTAGCAAGGCTAATAAGTCCTTCAGCTTAGTCATGTACACAGCACTGTAGAGTTTCCTTTTGTCTGCCCATGACAGAACAGGAAGTGTCCATTTTTTTTTCTCTGCATTTAGCTGTGCATAGCCCAAATAGGCCAATATCCATTTTTACTGACATCACAGAGCCCATCTTAGCTGCTTGTCCTGTTAGCAAGACTTGGGATATCTTCTACAAATCTTGTGAAAAACTGTCTCGAATAAATTTGTAAACAATCCATTTCATATCTCAAAATGACAAAGCCCACTTAAATGAAAACTCTGCAGGGGGAGGAGCAGTACCCACAGGACTTGTCAGCTGACAGTAGGAATGCACCCTGACACAGCCCATTCGGGCAAATCATGATTCATGTCTGGTTTGTCATTTAGAGATGTGAACTGAATAGTTTATAGATTTATTTGTCAAGTGTTTATCACAAGATGATTCATAGTTTTTATTGCTTCACTTAAAAATGTATAAAACTATATGTGATATCAAGACTGGTGATTACACTGGTAGCACCTAAAATGTTCAGATGACACTGCTAGATGAAGTTTTTTTTTTCCTTATTTTAAAAATTTTACATGATTTGCACAATAGCAGCAGTATCTTTGTAATGTGAATTTTACGTCTGTGTACTTTATCAGACTTCATCCGTTTTACATTTGGTAAACCATGGCAGTTATACATAGCACCATAAAGCAAAGTGACAATCTATACCTAACAAATGCCCATATGCATTAAATGGCTTGTTGAATAAGAAATCTCCATGCACAGGCACACTGATGTACATATATTATGACAGTAAAACAACACACATGCACCACTGTTGGAACCTGCTTATCAGTTAAGATAGCCACCCCTTCTGGAGACATATTTCCTGACTTCTCTGGATGATTACGCCAGATACTTATATGAAACACATTGAACACTGGAGGAAAAATCAGGAGTCTGTGGCAGTGATACAGATTCCAACATAAAACTGAAAAGAGGCAGGTATATGAAGTAAAGCAGCCCAAGGGTATGTTGGCCGATAAGAGTGCATTTGTAAGGAATTGTACCATAGCCCACCATGCCACTGACAAAGATGGTGACAACAAGAGGAAGTGCTGCATGCTGTGAAGATAACAAGGAGCCAGCTGCTAAATACTCATCTTCCTGACAATTCCAGAGGGGAGCCAGAGCTGAAGTTTATGGTAGAGTGTGCTGCTGGATGCCTACCTTCCTGACAAAATCAGGGGAGTATAATTTATGGATGCAAACTATGTGCAGAATGGTCAGCATAGCCAGGGGTACACAGCTGGGCCACAGCAAACGAGGTTGAAGATGCCTGCATAGATTAAATAACTAGTGTAATCCATACTGGCAAATTCTCTCTTCCTTCCTGTCCATTGCACTGGTCACAACTGCATATTCACCTGTACAGAACCTTGGAACTGTGTAATAACTAGAAATCTGAGGAGGGATGTGTGAGCTTCAGATTCAGATGTTAATATGGTATGTCATGGAAATGACCTGTTAAGGTTCAATGTTTAAAAGGCTGCATCTGGTCCCTTTGCTGTATCTGCCATCTTTAGAGCAGCCTTATTCTGGTCTCCCCTTATTTGGCCTGATTAAGGACCCAAATTTAACACACAGGTGAAAAAGAGAGATGTGAGAAATTCTTGTCACTGGTATTTCCAGTCTTTAGTTGGGCCAAGCCAGAGAAATCACCAATGTGAAAGATAATCTCAAATTATGAAGCTCAAGAAATTAAGAGAATTTCAGAGCTGGAAGGAAAAGATTGATTTGGCATTGGGATCCAGTAGGAATGAATGGTGCCAATGTGCTATAGAAATACAAATTAACTTTTCAAGTTGGGGATCTTTTTTAAGTGACTACATAACCACAGAATTAGAACATCATTCCAAGAGGAACAGTAGTCCCATTATAATCCCTAGCCTATGAAAAACCACATATTGCAGATTTAAAAAATTTTTTTTTTGAATTTTTTTTTTTTTAATCGTTTTTTTAGATGTTTTGACAAAAAGCAAATGGAATGAAAATGATAGCTTTGAAATGGCAAACCTAATGGCTCAAACATGACCTGCTCACAAATGTCTGCATTACTTAGTGGTCAACTGCAAGATAGAGCCATATGTTGCTGCCCATGCTTAACTGAGATGGTTGTTGTATTCCAGTGTGTATCTGGATGCTCACCCTTATCTAAATTAGCTTCTTTCATTCATGGCCTCCACCCTTAACCCTGGCTGATACAACTTGGGCACAAATGCCCACAAGGTCAAATTCTGTTCCATATGACTCATCCCCCTTTCTAGAACATAACTTATTCAACCACTAGGTCCATTATGTAGCACACCAAACGAAACAAAAAGAAGGAAACCTTCCAAGTGCTCCCATCACCAACAACTTGAGCACTGAAAGAGGCAGGTGCATCGCCTCTTACCTCTTATTTACCACTGAAACAGACACAGCAATTTTGTTTTGGCTTCTGAAGGCTGTAATGTTCTATAGCTCTATTTGGCTGTTTTAAAAGCCCACTGGTGAGGCCTTTCCAGTGGGCTATTATAACAACCGTGAAAACCAAACCACAGCAAAATGAACTGTAAAAAAAAAATGTATTCAAAGGTGCCACATAACTGTCTGCAAGTGGGCTTCTATCCCAGCTGCTAACAATTTCCCTGCTGATGCCCCATCAGAACACTCAAATCAGCAGGGAGGCAGGAGAGCCAACATGGCAGTGCAAGCGCAGATGGCTATGTCCCACCATGGGGGCAAAGCACTGACACACCCAAGCAAAGGTCTGGCCTTGCCAACCTACACACAGCTGCTCCCATGGCCTATCACATAGACAATGGACACAGCTTCAGTAGGGGGAAAACTCTTCAGGGCACTTTATCATTCCCAGGGCAACATAGATCATGCCCCATCTCCCCCGCCTGCTGTCCAGCACTCACCCGAATACCACTGAGGCATAGGGAAACACTTGGACTCTGGTGTGAAAAGGCTGCTGTCATTGAATCTGGTACACTCACAGGAGGCTGTGGCCAGAGATGGGAAGAGAGCACCTATCCAGTGCCATAATAGAAGGGAGTTGCAAAAAGGGGAGCAGTGTCAAGAGTGTGAGACAGCAGATGGCCTAACAGCAGGAATGTATACTAGCAGTTGTCTAGGTCCAAAGTATACACTGAAAATTATGTAAGGTGAGTGCTTTAAAACATCCAAAATAGGCTGATGGGTGGACTGGCCCACACTTATATCCATGGCTGCCAGGCTACACCCCCAGGGATCCAGAGGTGGAGATGCCCTGGTTGTGGCCTCCTCACCCCTATCTGGGGATGGGTTGGCACCTTGGTGACTAAATTGGCTTGCTTATCTTTGCTGTCAGATTTGTACAGTCTGTCCAAGCGAGAACTATCTATACTATTTGTACAGACTGCAGTATTATACTGCTGGGAAATTTTGCAGAGTTGTTTAAAATCTCACCTAATAATTTTGCATGAATCCCAAGTTTGCTGAATAGAGCTTACATTTATTTCATTTTTGGTGCGAAATGCATAGTCTGAAAACCACAGCAATTATTTTAGTGCAAATTAAAACACTTTGATACACTGAAACTGAGCCTAAAGGGTATTGGAAGCATCCTTGTTCCTGTCCCAATGTTGGGTCTTTTGCATTGTTTGTGCATGGTGTGTTCAAATTACAATTTGAAAAAATATTTAGTCGTAGTGTGTGTATAAAGTTAATCATAGCTACTGTTTCTTAATAGCACAAATGTGGGGGAAGAATGCAGGCAGAAGTGGGACTAGTTAGGGATGGATGTTCTGATGCTTCTCATGGTCATCTTACTGTCAGTGTCTAGCCTTGCTCGGGTAAATCCCCTTTTCAGGGCTCTCCCTGTATTTGCCAGAGCTGCCATTGGATGCTTCAGACTATCTGGAAAACTGAACTCCAATTCATGATTTTCTAGTAGGGAGTAGCCATAGCTGCAAGACCCAAGGGGATTGCTTCACATGATCTCGCAAAAAAAAAAAAAAAAAAATCCTGTTCATGCCCCAGATTAATCCAGACAAGTAGGTTTTGCATCCCTACTACAGATGGAGCCAGAGAATACAAACTTCTCAGGCACTGTTACTTAACTGAGAGTGCTACCTGCAGTCCCTCAGCATTTATCTGTTTCCAGCAAATGGTAGAGTGCAAACCCACAGCCTGAAAAAAAAAAAAGAAAAGAGAAGGAAGACACAAAATTTGAAGAGGTGCTCCCTGAGGTATTGGGTACCTTCATGGGTCATCCCTTAGGTAGAGCTGGGGGGTTGGTAACCCCTGATCTGCTTCAGCCTGCAGCATCCAGGGGACTGAAAGCCAGAAATTCTGGTTCCCTCTTTTTTTTTTTTTTTTTTTTCCTCCTGAGGTCTTCTCACCTGTGCCTACGGCCATGAACAGGAAAGTATTACTTTAGTGTTTTTACTGAGGTTTCCCTGTTGCAACTGATGCACTGTCTTTAAAGAGAAAAAAAAAAGCAGCAGATTCGAGTGCAGATCATTGGGTGTTTTCAGTCGCACAACAGGCACTGGGTGTGGAAGAAGTGACCAGTTCTCTGTGCTCCAGGGATCTGGGGCAGCTCAGGGAAGGTGACTTGCACGGTGGACAGCTTTCCTTTTATTGGCGCAACCGTGAGGCTTGGGGGAATAGTGCCACATGCGCGCCGGCCTCTAAATGCGGAAAAGCATGTCGAGCTCCAGTTGCAAGCATGTGCAGATTGTGCCACTGAAGGGGGAGGGAACCTCCGTGGGGGCAGAAGGTGGCAGGAGAGCCACCTGGTTTCAAGGCCCTTTCAGAGAGGCTACCAGTGGGCAGTGTGTGACAGATATGGCTGGTGCACATAGTAGGAGGCAGACAGCTTCTAGAGAGTCCAGAGACTCCCCTCCCCTGCTGGCTCAGGTGCAGACCGGATTAGAGGATCAGGAAGATGAAGGGAAGCCTGAGGGGACTGTGCTGGATGACTGGTTCAGTGATGTGTAAGAATTTTCTACAGTTTGTTCTCCTTCACAAAGCCTTTTTGGCTAAGAAGGGAGTAGGCAGTAAACTGCCCTCGAGCTAGAAAACGCAGCCACTATATTCGGCTGGTAGGTTGAGGGGTCTTCACCATCCTGAGAGAGATTAGATGGCTTCAGAGGGATCTGCTGGGCTGCAGGATGACTTCAGCAGTGTTGCTGGGGATGATCCGGGAGATGGAACTACGGCGATGGATCAGGATAAAAGCAAAGATGTATCTGACCTGGAGGAGGTTTTGATTGCAGAGAGGGATGACCCTAGATTGATCTGATTATTCTGCAAGGGAGAGTTTTATTTTATTTATTTATGTTTTTTATATACCGGCATTCATGAGCAAGTCACATCATGCTGGTTTACATAGTAACAGGGGTGCATAGAACAGTAGAACTAAACTAGTGCAAGGGGAAGCAGTTACAAAAAACAGGGGTAAGAAAACTGGGAGAGAGAAAGAAAGGAACGGTGGGGCTTAAAGATTTGTACAGGGATAATTGCTTAATAACTTAATAATAACTTAGTGAATATTTACAGTAGCATTGTTACAGTAGCAAGTTATCCGGGAAGGCTTGTTTAAAAAGTTGAGGCCTCATTCCCTAGGTTCTGGAATAACTGGGGATTATTAAAAGTTGTACAGGAGAAATCTGATAATGAGGTGGTGGTCACAGTCCTGGATGGATTTCAGGAACTGCCAAAGGCCTTTCCATTGCCAAAGGTGGTGAGCCAGGAGTGGGATACTCCTGAGGCACAGGTCTCAAGGTAGCCAGGGCAGTGGCAAAGCTTTATATCCATTGACTGAGGATATCTTAAGGCTGGATGCTTCCATGTCGGCGGTGCCCAAAAAGTCAACCAGCCCAGTGGCAGGGTCAGCTTTGCTGAAGGATGCTCATGATTGAAAACTGGAAATTCAGTTGAAAAGGATGTTTGAGGTCTTGGCCTTAAGTCTTTGAGCAGCAATTTGTGATAGTCTGATGCTAAGAGCCTGTTTGCGCTGGATGCAGAAATCTTAGGAGAAGTAGGAGTCTGCCCCAGCAGACAATTCGAAAAGGGCAGCCTGGTTGCAGGCTGGGGTTTGCATATGTGGCAGATGCACTGTATGATTTGGTCCAGACTTCAGCCAGGAGTATGATCTCTGTGATGGGAGCACGGAGACTTCTGTGGTTGTGGAATTGGCCTGCGGATGTGTGGCTAAAGTCATAGCTGTGTAATCTTTTTTTTTTAAAGGAAAGCTGCTGTTTTGGGGAGGACCTGAAACATTTGGAAGCATCTGGAGGAGTCAAAGGGGAACAAGTTGCTGGAAAATGAGTGGCAAGATCTTCCCAGCCTGTGCCCACTTCTGTGATGTGAGGAGACTTCATTCCAACAAAAGTTCTTCATCATCCAGGCAAAAGCAGGGATTTTGAAGGCAGCAGTCCTTTTGGAGCTCTGTAGACCCCCACAAGGATAGTTCCGGTCAGGGCACTGGAGGTGGCAAATTCTCACAATGAAGCCAGGTTGGTCCTCTGTCGTGAAACCGGTCAGAGGATGTCTGACTCGCTTTTACGAGGAGTGGACCAAGATCACTTCAGATCAATAGATCCTAGAAGTGATAAGAGACGGTTACACCTTAGAATTCTTGCTTGATCAGAGAAGCCTTCATAGTATCCCATTCCGCATCTGGCAGCAAGCGAGAGGTGGTTCAGGATATGTTTGGCTTCAAGGGTTTAACACAATTGTCCCGGTACAGCTAATGGAGCAGGGCCACAATTAATGAACGTCTCCTCCAAGATACTCTATGCACTACATAGCCCCAAAAAGGGCACCTTTCGACCCATTTTGGATCCGCAAAAGCTCAATGCGGTGCACCAAGTTCCGCGGTATGTTTGGAGACATTGCGGACAGTGATAGTGGCATTCCACTTAGGGAAGTTCCTGGTGTCAGTGGATTTGACAGAAGCCTATATAGACATCCCCATATGCTCAGAACATCAGAGGTTTCTACAGTTTACTGTGCTGGGACAGTATTTCCAGTTTCAAGCTCTTCCCTTTGGGTTAGCGACAGTGCTGCAGACTTTCACAAAGGTGATATAGTCGTGGTGGCTGTGGCTCAGAGAAGGGGATTCTAGTCCACCCTTATCTGGACAACTGGCTCATCTGGGCAAAGTCTGAAGAGGATTGTCGTCAGTCGATTCAAAGGATCCTGGAGATGCTATCTTGCTGCAATTTGGAGAAAGGAGTAGATCTGGAGACTCCAGACTGGGTAGTGGTGACCACCGATGCCAGGTTCAAGTGTTAGGGGGGCAGTCTGTCTAGGGCAAATAGCTCAAGGTCAGTGGTTACCAGTGGAAGCATCCTGGTCCATCAATCAGTTGGAAACAAGGGCAGTGAGCCATTGTTTCCTCCTACAAGTCTGCGGTCACAGTGAGTGTCTTCTCAGACATCACGACAACAGTGGCATATTTCAATCATCAGGATGAGACAGTTGTATGGTGGCTCAATGCAGGTACTGTTTATCTGGATGGAGCAGTATCTGGCAGGTATAGCCACGTTACATGTATTTAGTGTGGACCATGTGCAGATGGGTTTACCCCTGTAAATAAGATCCCAGAGAATGGGAATTATCAGCAGAGGCCTTGAGTCTCATATGGTCTGGGGGGGGGGGGGGGCAATTCCCATCTGGATCTGATGGCATCACGAGGCAATGCTAGGGCAGTGAGTTTCATCAGCTGCAGGCGAGAAGTCTACTCAGAGGAAATAGATGCCCTGGTCCAGACTTGGTCGGCAGAAATTCTGTCATGTTTCCACCATGGTCCCTCGTTGGATGAGTGTTGTGGTGCATAGAGACACTCGGGAAAGGTGATTCTGGTAGCACCAGACTGACTGCATCATCTGTGATTTGAGGACCTTGTGCATGTCGCAATAGACTGTCCTACATTTGGCTCATCTGCAGGGGTTACTTTGATAAGGGCCCATCTTCTTGGATAGGGCAGATTGCTTTTGTCTTGCAGCTTGGCTTTTGAGAGGAGATGGTTACCGTTAAAGGGTATTCAGCGCCAGTGATTGCTGCTGTGCTTCAAGTTAGACCATCCATTTCATTTGCCTATGTTCAAGTGTGGAGAGTGTTTTGAGTCTTGGTGTTTGGAAGAAGGTCTGTACCCTTTGCAGTTGACTATCCCACAGATTTTGGCATTTTTGCAACAGGGCTTAGCAAAGGACCTGGCTTATAACTCTGTGTGCAGGTTGCAACCTTAGCATGCCTTCAAGGTAAACTGTAGGGGAGACCATTTGGCTTCCTATCTGGATGCCATATGCTTTCTGAAGGGAGCAAAGCATTTGCATCCACTGGTTCGTAGGATGAGTTTATCTTGGAGCCTTTGTTTCTATGGGTACTTTGTGGACCTCTACTTGAACCTTTCCGCCAGGCATCCTTGAAGAATCTCACCTTGAAGTCTGTCTTTCTGGTTGCGACTTGTTCAGCCAGGTGAATTTTGGAGCTTCAAGCTCTGTGTAGAGATCCTTTTCTATGGATTACAGATGACAGGATTTCATTGTGTACAATGCCTTCTTTGACAAAGGTTGTATCCTCATTTCATATCAACCACCAGTGGAGCTTCTGGCATTGTTGCATTTGTCTGCATAAGCTAAGCTTAAGAGAGCTTCACTTATTAGATGAGTGTCGGACTATGTTGTGGTATCTTAAGATTACTAACAACTTTCAGCACTCAGAAAATATTTGTCTTGTACAGTGGAGCATAGAAAAGAAGTAAGGCGTCTAAGGGCACAATTGCTCGATGGTTGAAGGAGACTATTTTTTAGCCTATCTCTGTAAAGATCTGAAGGTGCCAGAGGCTGCGGGTGCATTCTACTAGGGCACAGGCAGCCTCCTGAGTGGAAGGTCAGTTGATGTCGCCCCAGGAGATCTGTAGGGCTGCAACTTGGTCTTTGCTACACACTTGTACTGAAAATTATTAGTTGGATGTTTGTGCACTGGAGGAGGCTTTGTTTGGAGAAAGTGTTATGAGCGGGTCTTTTGGGTTTCCGCCCAGTGTAAGGGAGCTTGGGTACATCCCACTTGTCTCGACTGATCTGGGGAATGAACAGGAAAGGAAAATTGGTTCTTACCTGCTTGTTTTCATTCCTGGAATACCACAGATCAGCCTAGAAGCCAATCCCCTTGTTTTCAAAGACCATCAGTATGTGTATTTTGGAGGAGTATATGAGTTGTATATAGGTTGGTTCTTTCAGTTCTGTCCTTGATGTGAGGGTTCCCGGTTCAGGGAATGCGAAGTTTCTTCTCTGCTTACCCTGGAAGGGGGGTTTGGAGTTTAGTTTGGGAGTTGGTTTCCATCTTGGCTTAGGTACAGGTCAGTACTGAGGGACTGCAGATGGCACTCTTGGTTAAGTATAGCAGTACCTGAAAAGTTTCTAATCCTCCATCTGATGGTAGGGATGCAAAACCCACTTGTCTAGACTGATCTGTGGCATTCCAGGAATGAAAAATAGCAAGGAAACAATTTTCCTTTCTCAAGAATTCCAAACATTTTACTAACAATTCTTTTATTGCAAACCAGTTTCCAAAGTTGTCCAATAATATGCAATCCACAGTACAACTAAGCAAATACAAAACAGTGTAATAAAAGCTGATCCCAGGGGTCCCTTTGTTTCCAAAACCTTCCTAAGTGGTGACCCTGCTGAATAAAAATTAGGTTTCAGGTACCTGTAAATGCTGACATTCTTCAGCTGTGGGTTCCTCTTCTCCCTTTTGAGATGGATATACTTCAGAGGAATACACACAGTCCTCAGCAACTTATGCTAAAATAGAAATCCACATTTGTGAACTATATTCAGAAACCTCTTTAGAGATTCTTGGATACATGAGATCTGTTTGCCTCCCTTTGTGGAACAAGCATGAAGGAAACACTCGCCCACAAAATAGAAGAAAATATGGGAAGCATTCTCTGAAAAGACAAGTGGTTTTCACCTGGAAAACGGTGAAATTGGAGAAACCTCTTCAGAGAGGAAGCTACACACTTACGGCTCTTTCCACTACTCCAGGGCATTGCTTCCACTCCCCCCCCCCCCCCCCACCCACCCCCAGTTCCTCATAAATTCTCCTTCATAGATTGTAGACAGATCCATCCTTTACAGATGAACCATGATGGTCATTGACAACATTATACGCTCCTGCACACTCCTATTTCTGAGAGTTCACAATCTCAAACTGGAATATGTCCCAAGTTGCTGATAAGATGGATTGTAGGCTTTTTTTGGTAATGTACAAAATCCATTTTCTGAGAAGGTGATTATAAAAGTGACTAAACTTGCAAGTAGTTAAATATGTGAGTTTGATTTCTATTACTTTTTTCTTCATTAGTGTATTCTACCAAACAAAGCTTGTGACCTATTCAGTTATATCGATCAAAGCCAACTAACTTCAGAATTTGGGGGTTACTTTATGTATGAGCATGAGAAATGGGTATGCTTCAGAAAGGTAATGTCTGTTTTTTTTTTTTTTCAATTCAAAATATTTTTTTTTTCTATCCGCAAATGTATTCCTTTTTGCAATTGTGAATTTTTCCATACATATTAATGAATGGCTATTTTTTTTGTTTCAGACAGTTGACAGAAAATGATATGGGAAAGTATAGCAGGAAACCTTTTTTCTTTAATGCTCATTTGCCTAGACTACGGATTTAATACTCGTGCTTAGTTTTAATTAGTTAAAACCCTGACATTGCATAAATGGCAGGTGACATGCTCTGATCACATACTAGGGCATATTTCAGCTCGGACTCAAAAACAGCAGCAACATTCTTTGCCATTTATAAGACATCCAAATAATTAAGTTAACTCTCCCTTTCTCTAAACTCAAGCAGGCCAATTCAAACCAGTGGGTTATGCACTTCCACCAGCAGATGAAGACTGAGTAAAGCTGACTCACTGATATCACTGGCATATAGCCCTGTCCTGACATCAGCCCATCAGTATTCTCCATTTCCTACAGATGGTTGACATGCATCTCCCTTTTGTGCATAAGGCTGTAGCCTAGATTTGAGTGTGTAGTTGCACGGGTTCACCCAGGTGCCATTGGGGTGTGCGCAGGAGGACACTTAAAGCAGAGTGCAGTAAAACTATGGCACAGAGGACAAAAAAAGTCTAAGCGACTTATCTGTGAGACTTGCCATATATGAACAATCCAAACATCACTGTATGCCTGTGTCAGTGCTATTTTAGATGCCAAGGCAATTTGGCTACTACAGATTTTGCCAACATTGAGACATCCCCTTCAGCCTATGGTGGTTTCTGAGGGGAATGGGGCAGGAGCCAACATAGTGGACAGTTCCCCTCTCCTCTTGTACCCTATGGCAGAGGTATCCTGGAGAAGAGGGGTCTGAGAGTACCAGATTTGGGCCTATGGATCCATCCTCCTTGGGTGGAATTTTTCAAATGCCTGCAGTCATTTCTGCAGGCATGCCCAGCGGAGGCAAAGCAACCTATTAAAGGATTACATGCTTGGATCTCCCACTTTTAGCTACTTTGGGCAAATGCCACAGGGAGGCTATCCCTGGAGATGTTCAGAAGTTTGTGACTCATGATGCGTCGGATGACTCCGATGAATACTTGGTTTTCTCCCCTCTAGAAGAGGGAGATATTCCTCCTGATTTGAAGTCACGTCTGACTCTACTCTGTTTTTATCACAAAGATGAGTTGCAGAGTCTGACTCTGACCCTGAAGACACTTGGTGTGGACAAGTGTTATGCTGCAAGCTTACTGAAGAAAGATCCCATATTAATCACTTTATACAAAGCATCCTTTTTTCCCCTCCTGGATCCAATTAGTTAATTGACCTTGAGTGGAATGCCCTGGAGGCAAGTTTTAAAGGGGGGGGGGGGGGGGGGGGAGACATGTTAGCGGGTTTGTACCCCTTTAATCTTAGTGCAAAGGAACAGTTGTGATTCCCGAAGGTGGATGCCTTGGTATGCGCTGTTACCAAGCGAACCACCAATCCCGATGGAAGGAGGTCAGCTCTAAAAGATGCTCTGGATAGGAGAATTGAGCCTATCCTTAAACAGACCTTTGAGGCCATGGCAATGAATTTGCAAATTGCTTCTTGCTGCTTGGTGGCTCGGGCTGGTTTGAGTCTTTCTCAGATTCAAGGACTGGTGTCCGATGGCAGATCAGTAATGGAATCGGGAGCCGATTTCTTGGCCGATGCGGGCTGTGACTTAGTGCAGAGAGCCACTTGGAAGGTGGCTTTCATGATAGTGGCTAGGTGCCAGTTATGGCTGTGAAATTGGTTGGCAGACACTTATTTCCAAGTCCAATCTCACAAGGTTACCCTTTACGGGTTTTCTTTTATTCAGAAGTGAGTTGGATAAGATGACGAATAGCTGGGGTGCATCCAAGGTTCCTTGATTTGCTGGAGGACAAGAAGGTGGCAGCGTGTCCTTTTGGGCTCCAGGGATTCCAGTCTTTCACCAACTACTCAAAAGGTCTCGTCCCTTCAGAAGATCTGTCCTTTTGGCCTAAGAAACCTTGTAAGGATACAGGCTCTGAGGCTAGAGCACTTCGATCTTCACAATGAAAGTGTGGGGGCTCACCTACTGGATCAGGAGATAGGCGGGTGCCTATCATGCTTTTATCAAAGATAGGCCCAGATTACGACTGGCCAGTGGGACCTAGAAGTGATAAGGGATGGTTATACTCTAGAATTTCTACGAATTCCTCTGGATGCATTTATGGTCTCTCCATGCAACTATCTACAGTAGAGTGGCAGTGGAGACTAAGTTTAGAAGGCTGTTGGATTTGAAAGCCATAATTCCTGTTCCAGATCGCAAGAAAATATAAGGTGTGCTATTCCATTTGTCATGCCCAAGAAGGAAGAGGGGTCTTTTTGGCCCATCCTGGATCTGAAGGGAGTCAATCGACATTTGCGTGTGACTCATTTCAGAATGGAAACTCTACGTTCCGTAATAATGGCAGTGCAAACGGGAATTTCTCACGTCTCAACCTGACAGAGGCCTATCCACATACTCCTGTTCGCCAGGAACATTTTACCTAAGCTTCACTGTTCTGGGATGTCTTCATCAATTTCAGGCCCTGCCCTTTGGGCTGGTTATTGTATCCAGGACCACCTCCAAGGTCACGGTGGTGGTAGCGGTGCCTGTGCATAGAGTGCATTCTGGTCCATCCGTATCTCGACTGGTTGATTCGGGCCTAAAATGCAGACGAGCCTCATGGCATCTCGCAGGGTGATTTCCTTGCTTCAGGTGCTAGGCTGGGTAACAAACTTGGCTAAGAGCAATTTATAGCCATCTCAGATGCTGGAGTATCTTGGCATGTGATTTGATACGGAGCAAGGCAGAGTGTTTCTGTCAGTCTCATTCAGAAGTTAGTTACTCAAATTCAGGCCCTGAGACTTACTATTTGCTCAATGGTGTGGTCTTATTTGCAAGTCCTGGGATCGATAGCAGCCACATTGGACGTAGCTCTCTGGGTGAGGGCACACATCTGGCCCCTTCAGCACGTGTTGCTGTCCTGGTGGAATCCATGTCTGCACACTGAAATTCCACTTACCATTGGAGGTGAATATCCAATTGCAGTGGTGGTTACTAGCGGATCATCTTAGGAAGAGGGTTTCCTTGGAGACACCAGACTGGTTAGTGCTCATGACAGATGCAAGTCTTCTGGGTTGGGGGGCTCACTGACAGAGGTGGCACAAGGTCTGTGGAATACTGATAGCAGTGGACCATCAATTAGTTAGAAGTGTGTGCAGTTTGACTGGTATGCTTGTGGTTCACCGAGAGACTGGAAGCTGCTAGACAATGCCACCCCACAGAAGCCTACATTAAGCAAGGTGGAACCAGAAGCCAACTGGTGTCTGTGGCAGGAGATGCATGCGTGGTGTGGGCAGATCTTCTCCAGGACATATCCAACTTCCTGCATTGTCGGGAAGGACAAAGTAAGGGCAGACTTCCTCAGCAGGCAGGGTTTGGATTCAGAGTGGGAGTTGACAGACGAGGCCTTTCAAGTCATAGTGATGAGCTGGGGTCATTTGTACCTGGATTTATTGGCGAGCTCCAACAGTGCAAAGGTACTATGGTTCTTCAGTCACAGAAGGGATCCAAGAGCGCTGGGTATTGATGCTCATGTTCAGGTTTGACCACAGAGCAGGCGTTATGCCTTTCCTCCATCGCCAATGATAGGCAAGATCCTTTGAAAGATTGCGAGTCAGACAGATGCACTTCTGGTGGCTCCGGATTGTCCCTTGAGTCCGTGGTATACCGATCTTCAGAGGCTACTGGTGGACAGTCCTCTCAGACTATCACTCGGGAAGGATTTATTGCATGAGGGGCTCATACTGGTTGACAGTCCAGGTCTGTTTTGTCTTGTGGTTTGGCCCTTGCGAGGACTCTGTTGCTGAAGCATGGTTATTCTGTAGGGATTTCCACTTTGATCTGGGTCAGGAAATTTTCTACATCTCTAGCTTATGTTTGGGTTTGGAGAATGTTAGAGAACTGGTGTGAGGACTACTTCTACTTAAAAAGAAAACTATTTAAGATTAAAAGCAGACAATCAGGCATAAGACTTTAAAAGCAGTTTCAAAAAGGTGGATCTTCAGATGGGATTTAAACATGACAAGAGAGGGAGCACAGGAAGACTATTCCAAGCACACAGTGCAGCCAGGTGGAAAGCTCAGAATCTCTGGAATTGGCACTAGAGAAGGGCATGGATAGGAGTGACTGACTTATTTGAGTGGAGTGCACAAGGAGGGGTGTAGAGAGATAAGAGGGGAGAGGTAGTGAGGTGCTGCAGAGTGAAGGCATTTTGTAGGTGAGAGGAGCTTGAACTATATGCGGGAGCAGATAGGGAGCTAATGCAATGACTTCAAAAGAGGGCTTTTGTGAGCATAGTGACTTTAGCGATGTTCTCAACCTCTTAAAGTTGAAATTCCACTGATATTGGAATTTTTGCAGGAAGGTTTGGTTAAAGGCTTGGCCTTAAACACACTGAAGATGCAGGTAGCAGCTCTTGCTTGCTATAGGTGGTGGGTCAATGGTGGACTGTCTTCCCATCCAGATCTGTCCAAGTTTTTGAAGGAGTTAAGCATCTACGTCCTCCCTTGGGACCTTAATCTGTTCTTGTGGTTTTTGGCAGGTCCTTCATTTCGGCCAATGCATGGTCTCCTTTTGTGGCTGCTCACCTTGAAAACAGTTTTTCTTGTAGGAATCTGTTTGGCACGGCAGGTCTCAGAGCTGCAAGCTCTTCCTTGCTGAGAGCAGTTTCTATGAATGACTCTGAGGGCGGTACAGCTTAAGACTGTACCTTCCTTTTTGCATGAAAGTGGTTTCAGAGTTTCATTTGAATCAGTCTATTTCCCTGTCCATGCTGGATAGGGATAGATTTGAACATTATTATCGTCTGTTGCGTGCCTTGGACGTCAAGCTGCATCTGGTGCGGTTCTCGAAGATTACTCATTCTTTCAGAAAGTCTGATTTGTGCTCCATGGTGGAGGTAACCAACGAGAACTGGTGACATGAGCGACTATTCCTTTTGGGTGAAAGTAGTCATTGACAGCCTATATGGATACAGACATCCCATTACCTAGACAGGTCAGGGTGCATTCTATTAGAGCTCAGGCAGTTTCGTGGGTGGAGCGTCGATTGTTGTCTCCCATTGAGATTTGCTGAGCAGCAACATGGTCCTCCTAACATACTTTTTCCAGGCATTACTGCTTGGATATTAGGGCTCAGGAAGACATGGCTTTTGCATGTGCAGTGTTGATGGGTCCTCGGGCAGCCTCCCGCCCTTTTCAGGCATAGCTTTGATACATCCCACTGGTGTAGATTGGCCTGCCTGATGCAAAGGAAGGAGAAATTACTACTTTACTTGATTTCCTTTCCTCTAAGGAAGGCAGCCCAATCCACAACCTACCCTGGGCTACCTGCTTGCTTTTAGTTTGTAATTGACATGTGGATGGTGACATGTTATTTCTCTTAATTTGTTTGAAGGACTGGTATGTAACATAATCAATCCCTAAGATTAGTTCTTAACTTTTTTGCAGATCTGTGTTTCCCAGTTGGTTGGAAGCATGAGTGGTTGACTGTTAATAGTCGTGTTCAAGAATAATCAGTTTGTCCATAGTTTGGCTTTTCTAGAGAGATTGGTAGGCTGATGCCAGGTCAGGGCTGTGTCAGCGATGACAGTCTGCTTTGCTCAGTCTCCATCTGCTGGTAGGAGTGCATAACCCACTGGTGTGGATTGGCCTGCCTTCCTTGGAGGAAAGGAAACTTATCAGGTAAGTAATTTCTCCTTGGCTTATGAAATTAAAACCCGGATTATGAGTGTGCTCACTACGAGTCACAAGTGAAAATATTAAAATGGCTGCATATAGTAAACAAAATTGATCTTACAAAACAACTTTTATATTGAGCCTGAAATACCATCCTGTTGCAGTATCAAGTCACTCCCCAGGGAAGGAAATTAAGAGATGAAATTTTGCATGGCAACTCCAGTCTTGTCTAAAATCCACTTCCTAGCCCATTCTCATACCCTAGCCACCTACATTTTTATTTGACTCTTATTGGGGTTTATCTTAACCCCTTGCATAAGCCTTTAAAGAAAGAGGTGAAGTAGGGAGGATTGAAACCAAGGTACTACAGAATGCTTATTTATGGCTTCCAGAATATGTATGCTGACTGCACAATAGGGCTCAACTGTTTTCTCTCAGCTTACCTACTTTTAAATCACAAATTAGATTCCTTTAAAGAACATGGTTCAAGTTCCTACAGACAGCTATCAGATTTTATATTTTTGTATAGCATTCAATTGTGCACATATGTGACTTAATACATGCATGCATACATACAAAGTTGCCACAATGGGTCTGACCGAGAGTCCAAGCCCAGCATCCTGTTTTTCAGCAGTGGCCAATCCAGGTCACAAGTACTAGGCAAGTACCCAAACATTAAATAGATCCCATTCTACTAATGCTGGTAATAAGCGGTATTCCCTAAATCAACTTGCTAGACCTGTTACTGGTGTAATACACACAAGGAAACTTAAGTATATCGGTAACTTCCTGTGTGACCTGTGCCCAGGATTGTTTAATCCCTGGACATTGCCACCACATATGCAAGAAAGTGTCTGTCACCACATCCTCTGCAACACCCCATGGCTGATGCTAGATATATACTGTAAAAAAACAAAACAGGTTTATGTAGGTTCTGTGTAGCAACTGGACCATTAGCTCAACCCACCTGGTACATACAGAACTGTGAAGAGCAGTAGCACAGAGTTTTCTACACTTTATGATCATAAGTAGCACCTAAGTCCGTGTTCATTTTTCTATCAATACCGGAGAGGTTTCTGCACCAGTATTACCAATCAAGATACCCCAATACATGGTTGTGATTCCTTTTGCCGAGGCCCCAAAAACACAAAAGTAGTCCTCCATTCTATTCAATGGTCTGAGGAGCTGATATATCAGTGACCAACTAATGCATATCTCAACTGCAAATAAACTGAGTATGAGCCAGTAAATCAAGCTCCTCACTGAGATCACTAAAGAACTGAAAACCCATGTCATCCCGGAGTTAAGCAATAGTAGAAAGGCCCTGCATTTTCCATTCTTTAATTACCTTGGAAAGGGTGTACCCTGAGACAACTGAGTTCCCATATATCGGGGAAATAGACGCTACCACTTCATCCAATGTGCCCAGAAATATTTGCACTTGAGTCCATACTGAGAGAGAGAGTATGTGCTAGAATAGGGGTTCCCCTACCCACCCAACAAATCGGAGACCTTCCTGGTAGAAAGGGCAACATTGCCAAAGTCACCATATCAGTCTGTAATTGTTCCATTGACCCAGCAGTCTGGCAGCACAATAATACATTTTCAAATTGGGCAACGCCATTCCCCCCCCCCCCCCCCCCCTGCTTTTTGGACATCTACAATTGCTGAATACTTACCGTCGCTCATTTATAGTTCCAAACAAATTTAGCCATGCAGCTATGCAATTCTTCAAATACTGTCACCGGTTTGGAATAAGGTACATGCTGAAACAGGTATAAGAATTCAGGCAAGAAATTCACTTAACAAATTTATCTGACCTTCCCAAGAAATAGGCAGGTCAGCCCAATCTTGTTAGTGCTGTTTTATTTTACCGATAGGTACCACAAATTTCTGGGCATATAGATCCTGCAGATCTTTAGTGATATAAATCCCTAGATAGTTAAAGCAAGGTGATGCCAGCCAAAAATGAGTCATGCGGTCTGAAATCCCCACCCTAGCTCCAAAAGGAAAGATCTCAGATTTTATTCCAATTGATTTTATATCCTGCTAAAGTCTGCAAACGTTCTAAAGAGATTGTAACCAGTCTGGCATGATTAGAACGTTTGCAGACTTTAGCAGGATATAAAATCAATTAGCATCTATAACAATTATAGCTGTTATACCGATATTTTTTAAAGGGCTTGATTAACCAGTTTGAGAACATGTAGGAGTATCAACTCTTTGTGTGGGGGTTAAGTTTTGGGAACAGTGTCAGATTTTTTCACAGAATGGTGGTAAATGCCTGGAATGCAATCCTGGAGGAGGCAGTGAAATCAAAATGGTGATTTCATTAAGTTCTTGACATGGAAATTAGGATTTCTCATTGCAGTTACCTTGACTACAAGAGTTGGCATGTTCCAAGCTCATGCCTGCTGTATGCAATATATGCAGTTTTTTCCTTGAATGGGTATACCTTCTCATTTATCCAGAACTTCTACCATAGATTCTCAGCTTGTCATATCCATCAATCCATCTTATTTTTATTTTTATTTATTTAGTCTTGTATACACAAATTCTAAAATGTTTAATTTGGATTATAGTTAAAAACATTCATAATGCATCATAAAACAACTTACAATACACATATCAACAGCTTAAAACAAAAGATAATTATCTGTTTTCCAAGACTGTGTCCATGAAGATTCATTTCTTAGATTATACAAGAGCCTTCACCTCATACATGAAGAAATCCACTTCTTTGCTGGGATTCGCAATTATTCCTTGCCTATGACCCTAATGAACTTCGCGTCACAGTTGCCAAAGGTACATTGTCTTCCTGGATATTGGAATTCATTTAGGTACTGCTGCATCTTAGTAGGGTTGTAGATCATACTGTCTTAGCTCATCAGATCAGAACTTTGGCTTCTATTGTTGCCTATCTTAGCAAGTATCCCTTGAGGGCATTTGCAAAGCTTCAACTTGATCATCAGTTCACACCTTTGTCCCATTACTGTTTACACAACCTCTCAAGGCTTCAAACAAACAGTTTTGCATAACCTGTTCTTGAGGTAGTCTATTCTCCACTGTGGGATCTGGGTGGATGTGGGATCCATTAATTGCTTTGCTGGATTCCTCAGCTTGGAATGTCCCACATGTAATGAATAATTGTCTGCTCGTGGACAGAAAAAGCAAGTTTGAATGCCATAAAAGGTGTTTTCCCTAGATAGCAGAATGAATTGGCCATGGAATACTCCCCTACCTCCCTGGAGAAATAGACTAGCTAGCTAAATTTAGATATAGACTGAGGAGGCTCCCTCTGGAACTCTGCACATGCTCAGAGCTCAAGTCTCTACTAGCTGGGGCGAGACAAGTCATCTGGTGGCTTTCACTTGAAGCTGAGACACGAGTCTGTTCCTTTGTTGTACTACGTTATAGGATTTGCCATAGATAAAAGCAGGCAGTTTCAACTACTTGCCATTACTTTCTGAGCTACTAGATCAGAGGTTCCCAAATTGTCCCCCAATGATTACATAATCAGTGGGTGGGATCACAAGAAAAAGGCTTCTTCCTCCCCACATGGACCTTTACTCCCCCTGCAAATACAGTAGTAGTCAGCACAGAACCTGTGAGGGTGCACAGACCTGTCCCTAGGCTGAATGCTGTTTCTGCCATCCCTGCTTCCGTGGCTGCTTTTTTTTCTTGCTGTTTTTTGGATGAATGGGGAAGGGAAGAAAAATGGAAGTCTGTTTTGGTCATCATGTGGGAGTCATGTGAATTTTCAAGTGCTTATTTAAAATAGGGTCATGTCAGATACATCTGAGAAGCACTGCATTAGATGCACCTATTCTTTAATGGCTGACTAAAATCCAATGGAAGAATCATGCTTGGCTGTCTAGTAGTGATAGACTGCAAGGTTCAGCATTGTGAGAACCTGGTTGGTGTGGCTGGTTTAGGGTAGGAGCTACGGTTGATTGGATATCCACATTCCAAGTCTAGAGGATTATTACTTTTCTGACGGCAGTAGTGGCTGTAACCAGATTTGCTAGAAAGTTGCCAAGGGGGAGAGATTTAAGTGGGAGAAACTCAGTATAGTGTATCAACCCTCCCATTATAACTGCACCTTTTTAATCACAAAAGGTAGCATATGGTGGTATTCTTGGTGTTTTGGATACAATAGTTTTATCCTCAGTATGCCCTTTTGGTTTGGCCTGGTAGTTTTTCCCCACTCCTCTGGTCTTGCAACTCAATTGGAATAGGCCTTTAGTGGGGCTACAGTACCGCAATCCTTCATGTATAAGCTGAGCAGCCTTGGGTGGGGTCCAGTGTGGTGAATTGGGTTAGACTGAGTGAGCAATAGGGAAAGGGTTAATGGCGTTCAAGCCAAGAAAAAAAGATAATCTGTGGAGTGATTTAGGGATCGGTCTTTGGTCCAGTTCTGTGAGGTATTTGAATAAGTAATATGGAGCCCGGAAGAGTAAAAGTGATAAAATCAAACACTGATAAATCCTTAAACTCATTACAAAGATCCAGTAAAAAGTATAAAACATCACCTGTCTTTACAGTTAGGAGTGATTTTCTGTTTACTATATCACCTGTTCTGTTTTCTATAAACAGAAAATCATTCCTAACTCTAAAGATAGGTGTTGTATTATACTTGTTTACTGGATCTTTGAAACGAGTTTTCAAGGATTCACCATAGAGTGTGGCTTTTAATTGCACATTAAGGATACACGAGGAGTAAGTTGTGTTTTTTTTTGTTTTTTTTTTAAATATGACCTATAAATGTTTGCTTTAGTATAGCTGTACCCTGAACACATTATGAAAAATGTAAATGTGTTAATGCATTTGATTATGCAGAACTTTTTTTTAAATTTTATTTCTCTAAAAGCTCTTTTGAACTTATTCCACCATGCTTGTTTTCACTTCTCACTTTTTCCTTGGTAAGTGGGCAAACGGAAAGGTCTGGGCTATTCATTGTGGAGTTTAAGAAACTCACTTAGCAAACAGGAAATTTCCTTTTCCCATGATTTCCTTTTTGCCTCTAGTTTTAAGTATAACCTCTTTTGTCTGTCTTATCTCATGAAGTATAAACTACCATTCTTATTTTAAAGTGCATAGATTAATTTGCTAGTAAAATAGGTGACGCAGATATTTGTATTGGATATAAAAAGTCTGAATACTTCATTCTTACTATTTAATTTCTATTTCCCAAGGAAATGGATGGCTTCAGCAGGCAGTATACATCGGTGTTTAAACGATTGCCATCTTGTCTAGTCAGATTAGAAGCTTTGGGGTGTGAGCCATTTCCCAGTAGACAAGAAGAGCTGAAAGGGTTTTCTCAACAAATTCAGAATAGCTACACGTCATTGCGAAGGTAAGAGCATGCATTGACATTAATTTGGCATTGCTGCTGTACCAGGAGTGGCTAGCTGCTTCTCCTTGCTTCACTGAGTAATTGAGGTAGTGTAGGATCATGACACTAACAGTGGCTAGAATCCACCCAGGCCTTACAGCTGCCATAAATCTTTTTAAAGTATAAATATAAAATGACTCTTCTAATTTTTTTTATATTTAAGAAGGTAGTTCTAGGAGCTGATATGAGACAATAGTATGATGCTTAAATGCTGCCACCTAGAAGAAGATCCTAGAAAGAAAAAGGAGCTGTGCACATTTATCTGCATGTAAAACTCACATCAAATGTCCTACAGTTTAGTTCAACAAAACCTTTAATATCTAGTACATTAAGTTCAATACAAAAATCCTTACATCGGCCATTTTGTGATGAAACTGCAAGCTTCCCTTTCTGCAAGTAAATTAAAGTGTACCCATAAGTCTGGAATATTATGGAATGTAGAGGGTTTTTTAATGTGTTGGAGGTTAAGACATAAAGCATTCAAATGATCACACAGGAGTTGCTTTTAAAGCACTTGATTTGCAACTTTTTTTCTGTTCAGTTTTGCTATATTGCTTTGAACACTTAATGTGTCCAATATGATAATATAAAATAGTAATACAAAGGTTGCTTTCTATCTAAATAAGTTTCTCCCTGCTTCTTTGGTATTCCAACTCATTTAGAAACTTAGAAACATGATGGCAAAAAGATCTATTGGCCCTCCACTCTGCCCATCAATCCAATTAATTTAGCATTATAATGCTCATCACTTCCCCTGTATTTATCCCATGCTTTCTTGAATTTGGAATCTGTTTTTTATCTCCAACACTTCCACTGGGATGTTGTTCCACACATCTACTACCCTCTCTGTAAAGAAATATTTCCTAAGATTACTCCTGAGTCTACCCCCTTTCAACCACATCTCATGACCTCTCATTCAAGAGCTTCCTTTCCATTGGAAAAAAGGCTCACCTCCAGTGCATGGAAACCTTTGAAGTATTTGAAATGTCTCTCATATATCTCCCCTATCTCACCTTTCCCCTAGGGTGTACATGTTTAGATCTTTGTCTATCCCCATATGCTTTAGAATGAAGACCACGGACCATTATAGTGGTCACCCTTTGGACAGGCACTATCCTGTTTTATATCCTTTTGAAGGTGTGGCCTCTAGATTTGTACACAGTATTCCAAGTGAGGTCTCACCAGGGACCTATATAGGGGCAATATCCACCTCCCTTTTTCTGGAATCAGTCTCTGGGCTATGGTGTCATAAGCCCTCATTTACAACTGCCTGGTTGTGTTCCCCTATTTATTTTTATATTTTTTCAACTGAAGCCTAGCCATTACAGTAAGTTTTGCTTGGTCAGGTACCAAAGACCACAGTACCCGGCCTGGAGTCTGGCCACTAGGTGTTACTGTTGAGCAGTGACTGGATCTTTGCAGAGTATCCCCCTTTCCCTTCCGGGCTGTAAACATTGCTTTCACAGCATCCCCCTAGCCAGCCCAGGGAGCAGAATACTGGTCCAAGAAACTAATGTAAATCCTCTGTACGGTAATGTCCAATACTGCCATCAAGCCAGCTCAAATACTACAGCTTTAAATATGGAACCCAAAGATTTGTTTGCATCTTCTCAATGCAGAAGCATACATGAGAACAGGGCTTAACAAATATGTTCTGAGGACCCCACAGCAGTCAGGTTATCAGGAGCTCCACAATGACTGTGTATGTATTTGCATACTATGGAAACTCAGTATGTGCTAATTTTTCATGCATGTTTAAGATCTGAAACATACACATTTTAACAAGCTGATTCCTTTGATTATAATTTGCATAAAATGTTGTTGAATTCACTCTAGCTGCCTTTTTATAGGTGGCTAGGCATTGATGACCTGCAGAGCAAGTGTGAATCAATTGTACACAAATTCCAGAAGCGTGAAGTAGACTGTTATCAAGCTGTATCTGGCACCATTATGTTTAATCTGGCATTTGTAAATGTGCTGAACCACAGACAGAGGTAAGCACATCTCCTTTTATTTAAAAAAAAAAAAAAAAGTGTTAAGAATCATAGCATCTTGATTTTGATATCATTTATTTATGCCTTGCATAATTTTAGCAGTTTTATTTTTAATAGAGTAGTGGTTGCTATGTTGGCTTTGCTTGGGTACGTAGTTAGATTCCTTTTTTTTTTTTTTTGACTGAGTTATACTCCATCAGATCACTGTCTGAATATGCAAATTAGACTGGATTACACAAGGGTCTGGTTCTTTTTTTTTTTTTTTTTTTGAGTTGCAAGACATCTAATTTGAAGATGTTAGCATATTTTGAGTCTTGATGCTTCGTGGGGAGAGGATATGAATCTTCCACCTTCTCCCCGACTCCAGGATGAGTCCTGGTAAGGGGAGATGATGTTGTCCTGCTCCCACACCCTGATGAAAACTATGCTACCTTATGTTTCTAGAATAAGAGGTAAGGAGACCTATGTGGTTCAAAAAACAGCAAGGCTGGTGGAATCTTCGGGAGGTTAGTAGAAGTTACAAGTGGTAAAGTGCCACACTACTGCTGGCCAGGGAGTGTAAAAGACCTGGTATTTGGGCCCCAGGAAAGGGAGGCTGGTCAGGTAGGGGTTAGAGGAGGTTCTGAGATAAGTAGGTAAAGAAATACGCAGAATTGGGGAGGAGCACCTGAAGGGAGGTAAGGGGATCAGACAGGACTGGATGGGGGAAGGAGCAAGGAAGACAGTGGCTCTGGTGATGGGAAGGGTAGATAGGAGCCAGGAGGCCCTGGGGTAGGAGGGGAGAAGGAAAGCTGTAGGGGGTAAATAGAGAAGAGCAAGGAGAATTCTGTGCATAAGGAAGGATTTGGATGATGGATGAAAAAGATGGGAGACGAATGGAGAAATGGTAGCTGAGAGGAGGTATGAATTAAGGTTGGTTAAGGAAAGAAAAGCTGAAATATGAAATACAGGAAAACTAAGCAGAGTGTTAGATTAGATTGAGGACTAGGGGATGAAAAATAGAGGAGAAAGAAACATGACGGGAAGGGGTAGGAAAACAAGGGATGAAGGTTGAGGTGGGGGGGGGGGGGGGGGGGGGGGAAGAAGCTGGAGAGCTGAGGCTGGAGGTGAGACAGAAGAGAGATGGCTTCCAATTATACAAATTGCATTCAATGCATAGTTTAAAATCCTGCATTTTTTGTCAAAGTAAAGAATCTTCCTGTGATGAGGTAGCTTTTTAAATTTCAGTTGGTTTGAGGTAAAATTCTATATATTGAACATAATTTTAACAGCTACTGTTAAGAGAACATCATTTAATAGTAAAATACAGTATATCTAGATTAATTTATCCTGAAAAAGTAGTTTAAACTATTGCACAGCCCAGTGTAACAAATATAATTACCTCACTTGGGTGGAGAAGGGTAAACAGATTGCTGCTGTGAGAACAGGAATGCTACCACCAGTCGCCCTTTTTTTTTTTTTTAACTTTCTTAAATGTTTTTGGCAAAGAAATTGTACATAATGTAAAAAGAACTATAGTAATACCTTGTTAAAGTGTGTAAAACATAGAAAAGGCTCAGCACAACAGCACATCTGTCTTAGCATCAGGTATACAAAAACAAAAAGTAGGTAGAAATCTCACATGGCTGTTAATTCAAGTTGTAATAAGTTCTGTAACAGCCCCAGACACAATCATATTTGGAACGGTTCCCTTTGGAAGCATAGCTGACCCTGAGTTGATTTGTTATCTAAAATTGTTTTCCAATGAGGTACATTTCCAAAATGTTGCTATCGTAAATCTAGCAGCTAAGAGTAGCTGGCCAATCTGCTTCCTTTTAGGTTTAGGAACAAGTGATTTTTCCCACCTGCCCAACAGACCAAGTCAGGTTGAGATATGCACTGGGTCAGCTATAATATCTGTGACTTCCTGAGTAACATTCTACCAGAAATTATATACTTCTGAGCAAAGCCATCATCATATGTGTATATGAGCCTTGTTCACCGCACCCCCGCCAATATGCAGGATCAGAATTTGCAGATATTTTAGCAAAATGGGTAGGGGCTTTATAAGTTCAATGCAGCGGTTTAATCATTACAGATAGAAACTCAATATGCAGCTTTCCAAATATTTTTCCAGGTTTCATTTATCAATTAAGGTCTGTGGTGTAAACTTGCTATTTGGATTTTGCATCAATATTGCTTGGTTTTCAAGCCTGTTTAGCACTCTAAGGGGACTTTGCAAGTCCAGAGTCTCTCAGAGCCTGCCAAAGGTTCTCATAGCCAGACTCATGCTGTTCATCAAGATCATAAAGTAGCTATAGCTCCAAAAAAGTCATAAATTTCTCTTCATCCTACAAGTGATCTATAAACACAAGCCCTTGTCTCCACTCATTAAACATATCATTAAAAGTATAACTTGAAATGCAGGGATTTTTATAGAACTGCTAATGGGGGAAATAGACTCTCTCGTTAACCCTAAATATTCACGAATTTGCTTCCAGACACCTATTGTGTGGGCCAGTATAAGGCTAGTTCTGCATACTAGTCTAAGATAGGAAAACAGTGTAAAAAAAAAAAAAAGTCAGGGTTGATGATTCTGCATTTTGGGCTTGATCTTATTTCCAGGGGAAGCCAAGTTTTATCTGTTGTTCAACCAGACTTTTAAGCCTACCAGGTGAGCTGCCCAATAATAAATACGCATGTTGGGAAGCGCCATTCATCCCTGCAGTTTAGGTTTTGAAAACTAACTTAGTTTATTTTTTTAAAATTTTGCCATATAAATCGGGTCATCAAAGCATGCATTTCAGAAATTATTCATGTAGGGAAATTGCATGAGAGATGATGGAGGTAAAGGAGTCAGGGCAGGTTATTCATTTTAAGTAAATTAATTCTACCGCTCCAAGAGAGAGATTCCCCCCCCCATTTCTGAATGTCTTGTTTAATTTTAGTTCTAACTATGGGGTAATTCCTTTCGATAAAGGTCTTCCAACTTCCTGAATATAAATATGCCCGGGTACGTGAACCTTCACTAGCCGCTTGAAATAGGGAAATACATTCTGGGAGCTTCACCCTGCCTTTAAACGAAAACAGCTCATATTTATGGAAATTTATTTTATAACCCAAGTAGGATCAATATCTATCCAAGAAGTGCATAAGAGCCGGCCCCAAGTGTACATGCTGTCATGTATAATAAGATATGGTCCACATATAGTGAAACTTTGTTCCCGACCACCTCCCTCAGTCGTAGACCTTTTGAGAGCTTCATGTTGCCTAACTACCTCAGTCAGGGGCTCAATAGCTAGATTAAATAGTGGCGGCAAAAGGGGGTAGCCCTGCTTATACCTCTAGCAATATAAAAAAAAAAAAAAAAAGAGTAAACCAAGCTGTAGGCTGCTCATATTGCACTTTAATCCAGAATATTAATCTATCAGGCAAACCAAACTCAGCAAGGACTGCATCCAAAGAGGCTATCAAGCCTGAGTAACCCTTTCTTTTAGCCAGATGCAAAATACTAACAAGTCGCTGCATGTTAGAGGTGGAAATTCTCCCCTTAAACTCTGATCATGCTCAGACAACATAGATTCAAGTCGTATTTGAAAAACCTTAGCCAGTATTTTAATGTCAGGAGTTCAGAACGAAATGGACCTATAAGGATCCACAGTCTCTTCTTTACCTTTTTTTTATGTATTGTTAGTCTCATCAGCTATGTTACCCAAAGCTTTGTCTCTTGTTCCAGCAGTACTAAACAATGCAGTTAAAAAGGGAAGCAATTCTGGCAAATATTTCTTATAGATTTTAATAGAGAAGCTATCAAGACTAGGGCATCTTCTCCACCCCCCACCCCCGGGAAGAGCTTTGACTGCAGCCTGAATCTCTAAGGAGGACATAGTGGACTGGTCGTCATTTTTAATATTTTGTTAAAATTATAAAAAAGATCCATTAAGTAACTTTAAACTGTTCTGTACATGGGCTATTATATACAAAGCCAAGCAAGAGCCAAAGCTGAGCACATGTTCAAATTCATTAAATAGTTGGAGGGAGATTTCAAAGCAAAAGATGATATACTTTAACAACTTAAGATCTCCTAGGTTGTGTTTGGTATCTAGGGGTTTTAGTTATGGGCATGCATCCTCAAATGGTAGGCAGGAGTACAAAAATCTTCATTGACAGTAAGATGCACATATACAAAGATTATTCTCATTCTGGCCATTTTTCTTAGAATTGCATTGTTCTATACACATATAATCAGTGAACCAAATAATGATCGTACAGATAACTTTTTTTTTCCCTAGGGCAGCAAACAAAACACAAGAACATTAGATTCTGGCTAAAAGAAAATATTTACTGGTTTTAAAGAAAAGTATTTTCTTACCATAAACTGTTTTCAGTAGACAGAATGAATTAGCCATGCTGTCTTGGTGACGTCATCAAACAGCACACGGTATAGAGCCTGCTCAAAATAGCAGAGCTTTGATGCTCTGCTCTTGCATGATTGCCCAACTATAGAGTCCTCAGTTGATATTAGAGAGATGGGACTATGTCCGATGTAGTAAGGCAGAAGCAGGTGGGTACACATGGCTAATTCATTCTATCTACGGGAAAAACACCATTTACAGTAAGCAAACTTGCTTTTTTTCTTTCTAAGCAGACTGAAATTAGCTATGCTGTCTTGGAGTTTCGAGCTAAGGGTTGCTGCGACACATTTCAGCTTAACATTTCTTACTTTTTTTTTTTCTCCTCCAACCTGTCCACGTTAGTGGCAGACTCTAGTGATCTCCTACGGAGCTGAACACCATTTAGCCCACTGAACTGACACACTGAAAGCTTATCCAGGCAAAAGTGAGCCGTGAAGGTATGAACAGATGACCAGATTATGGCTTTGCAGATAGTAATGTGCACATTTTTAAGGTGCGCTAGTGAAGAGGCGGTGTATCTTACTTGATGAGCCTTGACTGTACCAGACAGAGGTAGAGAGGCTGAAGCATAGCAGTATTGGATACTTATCCAGTTGGATAGAGTTCTTAGTTACTGCAATTCCCAGGGTTGTAGGAGACAAACAGTGGTTGGGCAAGCCTATGACCTTGTGTCCTTTCTTTGTAGTAAGCAAGGGCTCTTTTGCAATCTAAGGTGTGAAGTACTTTCTCTGTTTTGATGTGGCTTTGGAAAGAAAGTTGGTAGGGGAGATAGCTTCATTCAGATGAAAAGTGGTTACTACTTTTGGTAAGAATTTTGGATATGGTCGTCGCACTACTTTGTTATGGAAGAATTGCTGATAAGGTGAGAGATGAACTAAAGCTTGCAGCTCACTGCCTCTTCTTGTAGAGGTAACTGCTACTAGGAATAGAACCTTCCACACTGGACACTTCAGAGGCACCATTTGCAGGGGTTTGAATAGGCTTGACATTAGAGCTATCAGGATTAATATCGCAAGGTATTGAAGATTTTTGCACTGGAGGATGCACATGAAGTAAGCCTTTCATGAAACTTGAGATTAAAGGGTATGTTAAGAACATAAGAACATGCCATACTGGGTCAGGCCAAGGGTCCATCAAGCCCAGCATCCTGTTTCCAACAGTGGCCTAACCTGGCAAGTACCCAAAAACAAAGTCAATTTCATGCTACTGTTGCTAGTAATAGCAGTGGCTATTTTCTAAGCCAACTTAATAGCAGGTAATGGACTTCTCCTCCAAGAACCTATCCAATCCTTTTTTAAACACAGCTATACTAACTGCACTAACCACATCCTCTGGCAGCAAATTCCAGACCTTTATTGTGCATTGAGTGAAAAAGAATATTCTCCGATTAGTTTTAAATGTGCTACTTGCTAACTTCATGGAATGCCCTTGTCCTATTATTTGAAAGTGTAAATAACAGATTCATATCTACTCATTCAAGACCTCTATCATATCCCCCCTCAGCCGTCTCTTCTCCAAGCTGAACAGCTCTAACCTCTTCAGCCTTTCCTCATAGGGTAGCTGTTCATCCCCTTTATCATTTTGGTTGCCCTTCTCTGTACCTTCTGCATCGTAACTATATATATATATGTATATATATGTGTATATATGTGTATATATGTGTATATATGTGTATATATGTGTATATATGTGTATATATGTGTATATATATGTGTATATATATGTGTATATATATGTGTATATATATGTGTATATATATGTGTATATATATGTGTATATATATGTGTATATATATGTGTATATATATGTGTATATATATGTGTATATATGTGTGTATATGTGTGTGTGTGTGTGTGTGTGTGTGTGTGTGTGTGTGTGTGTGTGTGGTGTGTGTGTGTGTGTGTGTGTGTGTGTGTGTGTGTGTGTGTGTGTGTGTGTGTGTATATATATATATATTTTTTTTTTTTTTTTTTTTTTTTTGAGATGCGGTGACCAGAATTGTACACCATGGAGAGAGATTATGTTTTAACACCCAGAGGTTGGAAGCAATGTGGAACTACATTGTATAATGACTAGTAACTCTGCCCCCAAGTGGAGTGGATGACTGTTGCTTGCTGGGTTTCAAAAACCCTGCTGATTCTTTGTTTTTGCTGTTTCTGTGATCTTCGATCATGTTGACACCCTTTGAGGTTGTTGCGGTTGAGAACAAGGATGTTGGTATGTGGGAAATCGGTACTGACAGTACTGTTTGTAAGGCTTCTTTTGGAAGTATGTTTTGTCTTTTTTTTTTTTTTTTTATATATTGCCAATAGTATTGCCTGAATGTGAGTGACTGGTCTGTTGGTAGCATTAAGGACTGCACTGCTACATTTTGCTCCTTGATCTGGGAGACTGTTTCCCTGAGTTTGTTGCTGAAAATATTGTCTCCTAAGCATGATAGATCAGCGAGCTTTTCATATATGCCTTCCCTAATTGCGCTGGCTCTCAACCACACCATATAAGCAGACAGCAATGGAAGTTGTGGATGTACGTGATGTTTGAAAAGCTTCATACATGGAACGTAGTAGGTGCCTCAGACCTTCCTCCAAATCCTAGAGCGGTTGTGGTAATATCTGCTTACCCGTCTCTGACCAGACAAAGGGCTTCACTTGTTGAAGGCATTCATATATGTACTGTACAACATACAACTAGTTGTGGTCAATGCGAGATGTTAGTATAGAACTTTGGAACACCTTCTGGCCAAAGTCATCTAAAATTCTGTTGTCCTTGCCTAGTAGTGTTTAAATTTCTTTACCTTTTACATGGTGGATTCTACCACCAAGAATTGTGGTAGCTGGACCATTCTGTAACCTTGAGACTTTTCAAACTGAATTTAAGATCCTAGTTGCCTAGCTACCAGCAGGTTAGACTGCAGGGACTCCCAGGACATTAGAAAAACTGCATTCAGTACTGTGTGAGATGGTAATGCTGTTCAGAAGGTATGTCTAATGTTGTTTTTAAGATACCATACACCTCTTTATGTGGGTCAGATACCTTATGAACATCAACCCCCCCACTATTTTCTCCATTAACTGAGTATGTAAGGTCTTCCAGAGTAGATGAGTGCTCCAGGGGTTCCTCAGGAATGTCTCAAGGCAGACCTGTAGATGTTTGGATATAGGGCAGGAGATTGGTCCGAAAGAGGAGAAGCTGGCAGACTGGGTTCCTTCCCAGGTGTCGCAGAGCCTTCCTGTGATACAGAGCTCCATGGGCTCTCCTCACTGGGTGGAAAGTATTGAGGCTGGGGTTCTTCCTGTTCTAGGACTGGGAAATGGAATTCCAGCGGCTGCACTTTGGTGTGCAGAGAAGTGAAGAGGCCCTTAATTATAGCTGAGATTTACTCCATTGCTGTTTAGGATTTCAATCCTGGAGACAATGGTGAACATTTCTTCAGTAGCGCAGAGTATGGCGAAGTAGAGACAACTGTCCATTTGTGGATCCTGGGTGGAAGAATAGCCACAAGCTGAATGACTAAAGCCAGAAAATAGTGAGGCATACGTTGTAAAGGCTCCTCATACAGAGTTCTGTTCTGTCTCGCAGGAATAGCTCATTCTGTAAGTGTGATTCCCTTTGCCACCTTAATGATTCTAAAGACAAGTCAGAGTAGATCTGTAGACCACTTTGGGGTGAACCGGAAGAAACAGATGCCGGTCTCACAGGAGACTACCATGGTACTTGAGAGAAGGTCTTAAGCATAGGTTCCATCTTCACCCTGACATCCTGATCCAGTATCCTTTTCTTTTTTTGCCGGTGGTCCAATCAATGCAACGCATCTTTGAATTTCACAATGCTGAGTCTTTGGCCTCGGCAAAGATTGAAGGGAATGCCTTGGAGAGGACACGTAACTGCCGGATGCTGAAGATCCTGCATCTACATCATGCAGCTTGGCTGTCTTTTTTTTTTTTTTTTTGGCCTATTGATGTTGGGCCCAAGGTGATGTGGCTGCGATCTCAGCAAGAGGCCTGGTGCACTCTGGCCCCAACGCAGATAGCAATAATTGTGGCCATCTGTTGTGGACATATGTCTGCACTGGCAATACTTAAAACCTTGTGAGCGCTTAAAAGTGCTGTTTTGGGGATCACGACAGCAAACTTGCTTTGTTTAGAAAACTGAGGAGAAGTGAGAAGGATCCTTGCATCTGTGCTTTGGCGCAGAAAAAAAGCAACTGAGGACTCTATAGCTGGGCAATCGTGCGAGAACCCCTTTGTATAAGCAGAGAATCAAAGCTCTGCTACTTTGAAAAGGCTCCATACTGTGTGCTGTCAGATGACAGCTCCCAAGTCAGCATGGCTAATTCAATCTGCTTATCAACAGAAATATTCTTTACTTGGTGTTAATTATGAAACAGTTTTGCTGATTTGTGCCTGAAAACTAAAGTTGTGTATGTGGTGTTGGTAAAGTGGACACTGTTTTGGAAAAAGTGGGTGTGATAATGAAACTAATGGAACATGCTGACCTGGGACTTAAGCCAAATGCCCAGCTTGGGTTGAATGATATGGATTTGTTCCCCCCCCCCCCCCCCCCCCCCTAATTCATTGGAATACCAGAAATAACTGTTGGGCAGTTTGGACTTCAGGATTTCCTTTCAACTTGAACTGCAAAAGAATTTTTCCTAACTGTTGCTATCCATGCCTTCAGGATAAGAGCATCCATGGACAAAATGGAGTGGTTATGGCAAAAGGCTTGTGCCAAGATTCAATTTTCATTAAAGAAATTGGAGTACAAACAAGCAGCACAGGAGGTATGGTTTAATTTGCATGGATTCTTGAAGGTATTGGGGAGTAGAGGGCTATTTTTTTTTTTTTCACCTACAGTGCTGAGAGTTTATGAAACCCTTAGCATGGACTATATTTTAGCAAAATTAATCCCCTTATTGCATAAGGGGATTAATTAGCGCCTCTACAACCCACGTCCAACTGCAGGTTATATAGTGCGCTGGGCTCCGTGCACTGTATTGCATCGGCCCCTAAATGTTTGACCATTGTTGTAGGGTCTTCAGTGTAATTTCCAAACATCCTGTATGAGTGTACTTGAAGTAGTTCTCTTCTAAGGCTCACTTCCTGTAGTTTCAGACATAGCCAAACATAATAGGGGCCAATGTAATAAGGCATGCATTAAGACTGCATGCTGAAATTCAGAGCATTATTTCTTAATGCACATGCTAAAAAATATTTTACTATTGATGCAGTAAGCAAATAGTATGCTAATGCATCGAAGTTAAAAATGTGCACAAACTCAAGCGTGTGCATGTCTCAGTTAAAATGTACATTCAGCACAGGATGGTTGCACGTTTTAACGTGGGGGGCGGGTGTTTCTCAGATGACATTGATTTATATGCACAAAAATCATGTTTTGTGCACATATAAGACTTAAGCACACATGATTTATGCATATGCTTTAACGCAGAAAACATTTTGTATACATTTCATATTTATGTGCAAAAAAATGCTTTGTATGCACACAGCACGTTTTCTGCACATAAATCCAGATTATAGGTCTGGGCACTGGAACTTTTGCTTCTGCCCATAGACTCGCTAGTGCCAGAAACTTTACCTTTAAACAGGAGTAAAATTTCCAGTACTAAAAAAAAGTGAGTTAAGCAATCGCACCTCTCAGCTTTGGGGGTTAATAGCTAATGCCTTCATTAGCATGGGATTTCCATGCAAGGGCAATAAGCACAGTTTTACATGTTTTGTTTTTGTTAGTTCCTTGCTGCATAGTGCACACACTGGTAAAACTGTGATCTGAGTGCGGCTTATTACATCCTTCTTTTAGAGAAGGATATTAATCTCATCTCCATTGTTCTCACCCATCTTGTTCCCTCCTTCCATGTGTCTTCTATAAAGATCATGCATTATTTTCACAGGATCTGCTGCCAGCACCATGTGGTTCACAGCATTGTGATTTAACTGCTAGCACTGCTCAACCTTTACTCCTGTGCTGGCAGAGAGGGGTGGAGGTATGGGCAGAAGTGTGCACCAGGCATTGAACTAGAGTTAAAACTTGGGTAAAAAAGGATTGACAGGTTTTGGGAAAACATGGGTGTGATAAGGAAAGGGATCTGTTTTCAAATATAACAGTAGGCACTAGTTACAAAGTATAGTCAGATAAACCAGATAAAATTTCCAATGTACTATTTTGAGTATGTACTAAATGAATATCATTTATTATAATAGTGTGAAACCAAATAGGGATTCACCAGATTCAACTCATTAGAATTGACTGCATGTTGTATTACTATAATATTTGGCTGTGGGGTAGGAAGAATACATTGTTTGGATTTATGTGGGTAATCTTATTTCCATAATTTTTCCAAATGTATGCAAAAGAAATCTGTGCTAATTGCTATAATACCATATTGTCCCCTTGTCTGCTGTCACTAGATCATTGAATTTATTTCAACACAAGCAATGAGGAAGCTTGAGGCATATGAAATACAAATTGCAAGCAGCATCAGCCAGGCTGAAGTCTTAAGACAAGAATATATGTCAGCTATTTATGACCCTGCAATGGTAAGATTAAGTAACCGTGTTCAATGTTCTACTTTAATTTAAACTCCTGCTAGCTTTGGCAATTAGTGTCAAGTACATAGGAATCTTCCATGGCCAAAATGTGGTGTAATATTCTTCCCCCCCGCCCCCCCCCCAGCTTCCTGATCTCAGGCATAGGCAAATGAATATATAACTTGTTTTGTCTTTATTTTCTTTAAAAAAAAAAAAAAAAGTTTCCTAAATTATTTATAAATCATGTGAATAAATAAATACAGGACCATCATAATAAGCATTCTGTCACCCAACCTTCATTGCTTTACTCTTTATCATCAGTCCAAAAAATTGTACATTTTTTCTTTTCTTTTTGCAAACAAGTAGAATAATTTTATCTTAATGGTGAACAGTCTCATTCATTATCCAGACACGTGCCATGTTTTGAGACTTAGATCTGCATCAGGGGGTAAGAGCTTTCAACCAAGGTTGGTTCATCTTGTAAAGTCTCTAAACTAGAAGTGGCTGTTAGATTCCAGGAGGTTGGCAGGCAGCCTATGATACTGAGTTAATCCATGCTGTAAATGTTTATTATCAAGAATTGTAAGGCCGTGAAACTACTCTAGGATATGTAGATTTTGGTTCAATGCTCCAAAATCCCATACCTTATAGAAACTTGGTGATTTCTTAACATACAGTAAACTGGCAACATCTGAACTTTATTTTTGAGCAACTAAAGAGATTTTGAAGTAGGTGGTCTTAGGTTACCTTCTATGAATAGATGTTATGTTACCAGAATATATTAAACTGCCTTTTTTTAAAATTTGCGAATTCTTCTAGGACAAGCAGGATGGTAGTCCTCACAGATGGGTGACATCAGATGGAGCCTGGCACGGAAAACTTTTGTCAGTTTCTAGAAGCTTTGACTAGCACACTGAGTATGCCCAGCATGCCACTATCAGCACATCCGCTCAAGGTCCCCCTTCAGTCTTTTTCCACGGTGCAGTTGCCTCGTGGATTTTGGAGCTCTGCTCTTTTTGCCTTTTTTGTGCTTTAAATTTGTGAAATTTTTTTTTTCTGTCCATTGTCAGGTTCCCCCTTTGCTGTCAGTGTGTTCTCCTCCTGCGCAGTACATAAACATTTTTCTTCCTTCGCAGTTGATTCCCAGTGTCCTACTTCTTGGTGGCTCCCAATCATCGACCGCATGCTGGCTGTTTTTCATGGTGGCGTCCAGCTTTCGTCTGTGCCCGCAGACCATGTCCATCATGGATCCGCATGAGGTTTGCATCCTGTGCCTGAGGGCATTGCTCTGTCAGAGGGTGTCAGCTGTGTGATCAGATGCCCCCCAAGGACCATCGTGCTCGCCTCGACAACATGGAGAACCTTTTTGGTTTAAAAAAAAATCTGCTCCATCCACGCCTGTGTCGGAGTCATTGATACCTGTGGGTCGAGGGGGAACTGCTCGATACGCTTCCCCTCACCACACCCCCAATAGTATAGACTTCAGACTGAGGGGCTGGTGACCGATCCCCCATGGCCTCACCAGTTTCCAGGACATCGGGATCCTTTGCCTTCCTGGCACTTGGGAAAGACCGAGCTGAGCACCATGGGTGATCCCGCAAACAGACACCGATCGCCGTCGACGCATGGGTCTGGTTCCGGTGCAGTGTCAACAGCTGCAGTATTGCCACCAAAGTGACCCCGTGATATGGAGGGCCCCATCCTCTGATAAACCCGGGAGTCCCAGGCATTCCCCACAGATATCTGTGCCAGGCACCGGTGGCACCGTTCGGCAATATACCATCACAATGGTTTACATGGAGGCACATATAGTAAATTGAAAATGTATCTGTTCCTGTTAGTAATTTGAGGTGCCTTTTAAGCTCGGTAACATAGTTTCATAATAATGGCTAATTGTTCAGTGCTGTCTAATCTGTCCTTTAACTACAATTAAAACTGTTAGATTATACATTCAAGTTAAAAGGTGCAATAAACAAACCGAAACACACATACATATAATGTGCTGTATGAAGATTTTGTGTGTACAGCTTTCAGAGTTTCTCTATTTCTCGCTCTCTTTGTGAAATGCTTCTTTAAAGAGCCATTTCTTTTTAAGCTCTTTTTGAGGATATTGAAGTCTCTCTGTAGTTTTACCTCTGTGGGGCATGGTGTTCCGTGCCCATAGAGGCCTTAGGTTTTGCGAGGCGTAATCTCCCTCACCAGTCTGTAATTGTGGAGTCCGCTCTCAAAAAGGCCAAAAAGCTCCCATACCCGTGTCTCTGCCCCTCCAGGGCGGGAACATAGGGAACTGGATGCTCTGGGTAGGGAAGTTTTTCAGGGTGCTATGCTTATCGCCTGTATCGCTTCCTACCAGTTGTACAACTGAAACTTGTGGAAGCAGGTCCAGGAGCTGACAGAACGCCTGCTGCAGCAGCAGCAACAATAGTCTATCTCTGCTGTTGTGCAGCAGGGTAACACTATGATTTCATCATGCTGTGCAGATTTAGAATACAACAATATGAAACTACTTAGAATATTAATGGTAGACACAGCCTCTACCAATGCTCTTTGGAGGGGAGAAAACAAACCTGCACACTTTGGGGTAGATTTTCAAAGGGTTACACGCGTAATCCCGAAAACCTGCCCCTGCACGCGCGCCGAGCCTATTTTGCATAGGCTTGGCAGCGCGCGCAAGCCCCGGGACGTGCATATGTCTCGGGGCTTTGAAAAATGGGCGGGAAGTGGGAGGGGGCGGGCCGGGGCATGGTCGCGGGCGGTCCGGGGGCGGGACTGAGGCCTCCGACACAGCGGCCGTGCCGGAGGTTTGCGCACCGGAAGTTGGCCAGCACGTGCAAGATATGCCTGCAAGAGGCAGGTGTAAAAAATAAAATAAAGTGGGGGGGGGGGGGGATTTAGGTAGGGCTGGGGGGGGAGCAAAAAAAGTTCTCCAAAATTGGAGCAGCTTTGGAGGGAACGAGGAAAGCCATTGGGGCTCCCTTAGGGCTCGGCGTGCGCAAGGTGCACAAGTGTGCACCTCCTTGCGCACGGCAGCGCACGCATGTTATAAAATCGGATGCACATTTGTGCGCGCCGGGTAGCACGCACAAATGTACCCCGCGCACGAAGGATTAAAAATCGGCCCCTTTGCATTTATCAAACTAAAACTCATATTTACCAAAAATCTTGCTTGCGTACCTTGGCTTACCAGATTTAAAATGAATAAAACTACTTCCTTGCATACTTACTATCTCGTACTAAAAACTGCTTTATAGTCTTTTTGTGTCTTAGACTACATAAAAAAACTTCATCTGTAGCTAACAGCTTTTTTTTAAAAAAACACTAAACCCATGCTTACTACAAAGATAAAAATTATTTTAAACCTTTTTTTTTTTAGGATAATTTACTTTGTTCTTACTTGATATTTGTGTGGCAGTAATTTACTGCATGTGTTGGCGTCTCTATGCTTCTCTTTGCCGTCAAACCGGAAGTATTACTTTGACCCAGTGCCGCTGGAATACATTCTTATGTGCTTTGTTTCTAATGGCAGTGGTCTTACTTTGATATATATATAAATGGTTAAAATGTTTCTTAAAAAAGCGGGTGGCAGTACTATATAATTTTAATGTCAAAGTATATTACTACCAAACTACTTTATTTTTCCTATTTCTCTTTTTAATCTTAACAAAATAAAAGGTATGGCTACAAAAGTGTAAAATTTAATGCATGATTATTTGGAATAGTAAACTAAACTGGAAGGGAATAGCTTCAGCAATGGCCCTAACAAAACTCGGCCAGAGTCTGGCATTACTGCTTACCGCATACACTTTAAATAAAGAATCCCTTTTTATCTATCATCTTGTTCTTTTGGTTGCTGCTACTTGGGGTTCGTCTACCAAACAGGTCATACTTCAAACAGAGCTATCCGCCCTTCTCGCAACAGGAGCGATAGATCCCATTCCTCGTCCTCAACAAGACCGAGGGTTCTATTTGAGGTATTTCCTTATACCAAAAAGGACTGGGGGCTTACGCCCCATTCTTGATCTTGGGGCTTTGAACAAGTTTCTCACAAGAGATAAGTTCAAAATGGTTTCTCTGGGCACTCTGATTCTTCTCAAAAGAGGAGATTAGCTCTGCTCACTCTCTCAGATGCATATGCCCACCTTCTCTTTGTGCAGAGGAAGGCTCACTACCAGTACAGGGTGCTGCCCTTTGGCTTGGCTTCAGCCCCTCATGTCTTCACCAAGTGCCTGCCAGTGGTGGCAGCGCACTTCAGGCGCTGTGCGATGCATGTCTTTCCCTACTTGGACAACTGGCTGGTCAAGAGCGACTCCCGCACTGGATGATCTGGCCTTGACTATGTGGACACTGCAATCTTTGGGTTTTGTCATAAACTACCCAGGTGAAGGCGTTCATGCCCCAAAATCGGGTCCTGGCCGTTTCTTTGTTGGCAACATATGTGTACAGCAGTCTGAATGTGAATTTTGCTTCGTTTGCTGGGCCACATGGCAGCCTCGGTCCATGACATCCCAATAGCCCGCCTTTGCATGGCAGTGCACAATGGACGATGTGGTCGCAATGGCAGCAGGCATCCCAGGACCTCTAGTTGCATGTCTGTCACACAGCCTCTGAAGACCTCGCAGTCCTAGTAGGTGAATCTCTCCAATTTAGAGTAGGGAATTCCCTTCCAGGCTACCCTGTCTCAGGTATTGCTTACCATGGATGCCTCTTCTTAGGGCTGGGGAGCCCATGTGGATGGCATCCACATGCAAGGTCACTGGACTGCTCAGGAAGCTCTCAGCCAGATAAACTTCTTAGAGCTTCGGGCGATTCATTACACTCTCTGGGCTTTCCGAGACGGGTTGTCCAACAAGATAATCCTGCTTCGGATGGACAACCAAGTCGCAATGTGGTATATCAATAAGCAAGGAGGCACGGGGTTGTTCCTCATCTGTCAAGAGGCTGTACAGATCTGGTCATGGGCTCTATCACAGGGGATGTCTCTGCGAGCGATGTACCTTCCCGGGACTTTGAATGTGCTTGCAGATCGCCTAAGCTGCTGTTTCCAGCTGCACGAGTGGTCCCTGGATCCGAAGGTTGCAGCCCATATTTTCCACTGGTGGGGAACCCCGGATGTGGACCTCTTCGCAACCCTGCACAACTGCAAGGTGAGCAATTTTTGCTCCCGGTTCACATGGAACAGACGTCCAGCCTCTGATGCCTTCTCCCTTCACTGGGGAAAGGGTCTCCTATATACATATCCTCCTCTTCCCCTCCTCTTGAAGACTCTCCCGAAGCTTCAACAGGACCGAGGGACCATGATCCTCATGGCACCCTACTGGCCAAGGCAAGTCTGGTTCCCTCTCCTTTGGGATCTATTGATCAAGGATCCCATCAGACTGGGACCATGCCCGATCTGATAACTCAGAACCAGGGCAGCCTGCGCCATCCAAACCTCCGGGCGCTGGCCTTGACAGCTTGGAAGTTGAGCTTCTAGTCCTTCAGCCCCTGGACCTCTTGGAACACATCTGCCAGGTGCTGGTGGATTCTAGAAAGCCTTCCATCAGGAAGTCTTACAGGTTGAAATGGTTCTCTGCCTGGTGTACAGGGCTTGGCTTAGATCAATTCACCTGCCCCCCTCCACATTTTGTTTTCTGAATCGCGCGGGAATACCTAATAGGGCCATCAACATGCATTTGCATGTTGCGGGCGCTATTAGGTTCGGGGGGTTAGACGCACGTTTTCGGCCCCTTACTGAATAAGGGATAACGCTAGCGTGTCAAACGTGCGTCTAAATGAGCGCACTGTACTGTATCAGCCCGTTAGTTAGCCGGATAATTTTAGGACAGCTTTGGTCTGTCAAGGCTTGGCTGCCTAAGTCAATCGGCTAACTCAGCTCCTCCCAGTTACACCCCTGGAATGCCTCTTACTTATCCATCTAACTTCTAGCTGCCTAACTTTCTAGCCAGCTAGAATTTAGCAGGATAGATGCCCAAATATTCGTTTAGCGGGCTAACTTCTGAGTTAGCAGTTTAAATGCTTTTGAATATGGACCTTTAACATTTCTGCTTCAGTTCAACAGTATGATCACAACTTTGGCTCCAGATAGCTGCCGTCTGTGATTGTAGTTGGTCTGATTTATTTTCTTAAGTTTTTTTCTTTTTGCACTATTGCTGAGAAGCAAGCCAGCAGCTTTGGAATACCTAAAGTGCTTCCAGAAGATGTTGCTTACAGATTGTCATGAAGTATTTAGGTGAAGACTGTTGGTGTAGTTTTTTTGTTTTTTTCATGTACCTTCTGTGTAAAAATGACAAGTTTAGGTCTGGCACAAGGGGCTCTGAACTTGTTGACTTCTAAGCTATTCAAACTTACCTGATTGGTATGAATAAGTAGATCTCAGAACTGGCCTTAAGCCATGTATAGGGCCAAGGAGCCAGTCATGTTCCTTGACAGTTTTGACTCCTTGATCCAAGAATATTCCTTTGAGCAGAAACTACCGGTAGTTCTTGTTACTGCTTGAATCATAGAGGTTGAAAAGATTCTGCTTGTGACTTGATATGGTCAAATACAGAATTTAGGATATGTCTGTGTGTGTTCTCCCTGTTTGAGCACAGCTGTGAGGGTTCAGACATAATCTGGCCCATGCTTCAGAGTGGATAACTAGATCTCCTGATCCAGTCCATATGCCAGAGTCTCAAGCTTCAGAGTACCTCCACATGACCACCTTGTTTGCACAATCTCCTAATCCCCTCTGAGTGTACCAAAGATTTACCATCCACATGCTGGTGCTAGGCTGCCTGCCATCTCCCTATGGGGGATTATCAAACCATGCTGCCATTCTAGATTGGCTTTGTCATCTTCCTCCCTTTCTACCTCTACTATTCTTGGTAGATGGAAAATGTTTCCATACCTAATACAAATCCCCTGCTTTTGCCACTAGTCAGTACAGTCATCTGAAACTTTTGTCCACCCATTTCCTAGTCACTATTGTCATGATAAACCACCTGTTAGGATTCCGGGTTTGGACTGGTCCATCATTCTTGCCTTGTTAGAGTATAACCCCACTCCTATTCTTCTAGGTCCACTTTCTGTTGGTTTCCAGGGTTGTATTCTATGTTCTGTGGTTGTAAAAAAACAAACAACCCCCCCCCCTTTCATAAAAAATGTGGCCTATCTTAGTAGTTTAAATAAAATATTTATATTCTCTCAAACTATTTGTAACCTGCATAATCCCATGTTCTAAGTGAGGTGCAGTATTAAATATAAAGAAGATTACAATATCCAAAAACAAAATGACAACCCTTGACTAAATAGATGCATCACTGTAACTCGCACTTTCTTGTCATGAGTCAGAAGTTGCTTGCTTGTAACTGTTCTGATGGCAATAAAATGGGCCATACCCATATGCCTATTTGTTTTGGGAATTTGAAGTTAAGCTGAAGAGTAGCATAAGGATTTTCTGCACATGAGCAAAAGTTTTAAGAGTTTTCAAAAGTATCCTCCAACTCCTGCTTGTGATGCATGTCACACAACCCATCAGTGTCATCAAACTGCTTTTGGAGAACAATTACAGGTATGCAGTTACCCTTAGAATATAAATAGCCATTGTTTGGGGTTTTATTTCTTCGTCTGAAATGAGAATTTCTCTTGGAAGGTTATTGGTAAGTGATTTTAGAGCCTTTCAGTTATACATTATATTTAAAAAAAAAAAAAAAAAAAAAGTGATTAACTTTAATTTTTAATGTTATAATTTTCTTCAATGTTCTATATTAGAGGGAAAAAAAGCTTCTTTGAGCTTGTTAGACCCATATGCAATCATTGAAACTGCTTTTGAATGACTTGACCAGCATTTTTCTCATTTGTTAGATCTTGCTGGAGCATGTTGCTGATGTCATTGAAAACCTGGAATGTTTGGAAGGTGGAAATGAAGTGGAAGATTATATCTGGCAACTCTGGAAGCTAAAAGAGCGCTTTTCTGCAGCTGTTGAAATCCCATTCCAAACTCTTAAATCCATTCATGACTATCACTACTTGTTCAATAAAGTAAGGAGCTGACACTTTTTTAGATTCTGAGATATTTGGCCAGTTAGTGTTGCCACTCTACGCAAATATGTGTGGGCTACTTTTTTTTTGTTTTGTTTCACATTCTAATACTTTTACTATGTATTGGTTAAAATTATTTTGCCTAAGTATGGTAAAAGCAGATAATGCCACCAACTACTGATCTGTATTGGAACCCTTACTTTTCAATATATTTATAAATGATCTGGAAAGAAATACGACGAGTGAGGTAATCAAATTTGCAGATGATACAAAATTGTTCAGAGTAGTTAAATCACAAGCAGATTGTGATAAATTGCAGGAAGACCTTGTGAGGCTGGAAAATTGGGCATCAAAATGGCAGATGAAATTTAATGTGGATAAGTGCAAGGTGATGCATATAGGGAAAAATAACCCATGTTATAGTTACACAATGTTAGGTTCCATATTAGGTGTTACAACCCAAGAAAGAGATCTAGGCGTCATAGTGGATAACACATTGAAATCGTAGGTTCAGTGTGCTGCGGCAGTCAAAAAAGCAAACAGAATGTTGGGAATTATTAGAAAGGGAATGGTGAATAAAAGGAAAATGTCATAATGCCTCTGTATTGCTCCATGGTGAGACCGCATCTTGAATACTGTATATAATTCTGGTCGCCGCATCTCAAAAAAGATGTAATTGCGATGGAGAAGGTACAGAGAAGGGCGACCAAAATAAGGGGAATGGAACAGCTCCCCTATGAGGAAAGGCTGAAGAAGTTAGGACTTTTCAGCTTGGAGAAGAGACAGCTGAGGGAGGGGGTGGGGATATGATAGAGGTATTTAAAATCACGAGAGGTCTAGAACAGGTAGATATGGATCGATTATTTACTCTTTCAGATAATAGACTAGGAGGCACGCCATGAAGTTAGCATGTGGCACATTTAAAACTAATCTGAGAGAGTTCTTTTTCACTCAACGCACAATTAAACTCTGGAATTTGTTGCCAGAGGATGTGGTTAGTGCAGTTAGTATAGCTGTGTTTAAAAAAGGATTGGATAAGTTCTTGGAGGAGAAGTCCATTACCTGCTATTAAGTTGACTTAGAAAATAGACACTGCTATTACTAGCAACAGTAACACTTGCCAGGTTCTTATGGCCTGGATTGGCCACTGTTGGAAACAGGATGCTGGGCTTGATGGACCCTTGGTCTGACCCAGTATGGCATGTTCTTATGTTCTTAGGTTTTTCTATCCCATTTCCTTCCATTCAACTAAGACCTGGGGTTACAATAATCGTCTAACCATATTTTTGTAACTTGATCTTAGTCCACTGAAAAAAATGAAGAGCCCCTTTGTGCCCATTTTGGATTGGACAGGTAGAGAGGAAAATGGAGTAGAGCAATAATAGAGCTGAAAGCTATGAAGATATGTTTCAGGGAAGAAGAATGGAAGCTTGGAGAGAAAAGAGGAGAAAGCCAGAACTCTGTTTTCTGGTGGTGCTAGCAGTAGACACAAAGGAGCAATCTGCCCACTGTTCCCTTATGCCTCCTGAAACATAGGTATCTTAAGAATATTCCGAACTACTGTCTTCTGAAACTGTTGCTGATTTTAAGAATCTGAGAAATATATACTGAATTTTGATATTTAAGAGCCAGTTTTAAACCCATGCATCACAATTCTCTCTATTCCCAACCTATTTTACCTCCCCCCCCCCCCCCCCCCCCCCCACCCCTCTGTCTTTACCTCTCAAGTAAGTAAAAGGAAAATTAATTTCTCTTCAGATTTAGCTGTCTAATTTGTTGGGTCACTTACATTTAAAAGCATCTTCTTGTCATTATTTTTTAAACCACCACCTTCTGCTTGCTAGCCTGTGAAGGTGATTCGTATTTCTTTGCTGTCCAAGGGAATATGAATCTCTTCTGAGAATGAGCTCTGTGTATTGCCAATGCGCCAGCAGTAACATCTGTGATCATCTCCCTCTCCAGAGTTTGACTGTCATATTCCCAGCTTCCCTTACAGGGTATATGAACCATAGTGCCTTCCTCTATAGTGCCCAGCACAGCCAAATGTCAGGATCAGCCTTTCCATGTGCCTTATAACCAATCTGAAGTCCTTCCTTCTCACCCCCACCACTCCCCTAGAGCTTTTAGACTCATGTGAGCTGAAGTATGTGATCTAGAAGGTTTATATTTTTGGTGGCAGTCACTTCATCTCAGTCAGTGAACTCCAGGCCTAGAGATCTAAAGACTTTTGCTTGAAATGGTGTCAGATTATCACGTTAAGACTTAGTGTTTCTTCCTGTCCACAAGTCTACCCTCCAAGTTATGCTCTTGGGCAATTAGTGAAAAAATGTAAAAATTTGTGTAAATAAGCTCCATAAAACCCTGCACATGTTATCAAAACACTAATTGTTTTTGAGTGATACTTAATTTAAAATGCAATAGAGTAAAGTTATTCATAAATGTAAATTTTTAAAAGTGTGTAAAAAAAAAATAAAAATTCACATAAGGCCCACTCCCCTCCTTCCCTTCCAGCTCACGTCCTCCCTCACTCTGACTCAACACCCCTCTCCAGATTACCCCCACTACTCACACTCTCTAGCACATTACTCCCTTCGAACCTCAACCCCTCACCTCTGTGCATATGGGGATAGACTTAGATCTAAACATGTATCCTCCAGGTGAAAGGTGGGCTAGGGGAGATAGATGTTAAATATCTCCAAGGTATCCATGCAGAGCAGGCCTCTTTCTATGGGGAAAGGCTAATCCTACAGTACCTGAATGCAATCCACGTTAAAGTACCTGAAAAAGTAGAATATAAATTAAAAATAGAATGAGGAGTCATGGGATGAGGGTGAAAGGGATTTGGGAGTAATCTAAGGAAATATCTTTATAGAGAAGGTGGTAGATGCATGGAACAGTATTCCAGTGGAAGGGGTAGAGATAAGGACAGTCTCTGAATGCAAGAAAGCATGGCATAAGGGACAGTATCTGAGGGGACTGGTAGTGATTGTAGAACTGAGTAATTGTGTGGGTAGGCAGACTAGATGGGCAATATGGTCTTTCTGCCATCACATTTCTATAGATTCCTTCATTAGGTCTTTCTCGCCAGCTCTTACCTCATTACCCTTTTCCCACCCAGTCTTGTACTTGCTTTCTTTTCCTTTCCCCAGGTTTCACCCCACTGCACTCACACCCTCTTTCTAAGTCCACTCCAGTTCTCTCCTCCTGGCATGATATCCCACAACTGGCTTGCTCACGCTTCCTTCTCCCTAACTCCACACTCCTTCCCCTGCAGGCTCTCACACCCATCATTTGCTCTTCATCCCTCCCAGCTTGCATGGCTCAGAATGCTATCTCCTGGGGCTGCACAAGCCAGCAGGTGTGTGGCAGCAGTATCTTCCTGGCCTGCCCTTTGCCACCTCCTTCCAGGGCTGTGCAGGCAGACTGCTGCAACAACCTTCTTAGTCTGCACGTTTTGCTCCTGTGCCTCCTCTGTCAGGGCCCATGATGCCACATTTTGCACCAGAGGGGGAATTCTGTGTAAATTATGTGCTGCACAGTTTTGCAGAATTCCCCGGGAGTAAGTTAAACTGCCATAGAACTCTTGCGTTTTATTTTCTACAACAGAAGTATGTAAAACTCATCGGCGTTTGCCCTGCTAGATCTGGTATTCACCATTGGGGAAAAACCTACAATGTTCGGACTAGAATTTTTCTCATTGAATCCAGGCATGCTTTAACTTGGAGGGGTATATTAGACCTCATGCTGTTTGAGTGATGCTAAGCTGAGATCAACCTTGATAAATGTATTTTTTTAAATTCTGCTTTTTGACATGTCAGAGCAGGTTATATTTAGGGACTTCCCTATCCCCAAAGGGGTTTACAATCTGTTCGTACTTGAGGCAATGGAGGGTAAAGTGACTTGTCTAAGGTTGTCAGGAGCTGCAGTAAAATTTGAACCCTGGCTTCCCTGGCTCATAGCCCGCTGCTCTAAACACTATGCTACTAACTTTCACCTTCTGTGCTTCAGAATGGAGCTTTTGCCATAGCTCATGATCACAAAATAGATACTGCACTTGTTTGGGACTCTGACATATTGGTGCTTTAAGATTTTGAGGCATATTCAAACTCCATCCCTCCTAAGACCCCTTTTCTGTTTTTCTGAGATACTTTTCATCTGCATTCATTAAAGAATTGCCTTTATTTGTATTAATATTTCTCACAGGACAAGCAGGATGGTTGTCCTCACAAAAGGGTGACATCGAGGATGGAGCCCACCACGGAAAACTTCTGTCAAAGTTTAAACAGAACTTTGACTGGCCCCTACTGGGCATGCCCAGCAAGGCACTGACCCTGCAGCCAGCAGGGGTCTCCCTTCAGTCTTCTTTTTTCCGCGCAGCAGTTGCCACGCGGTGAAAGGAGCTCTCTAACCACGTTCCTGACAGGAATTTGGAAGTTAATTTCCTAAGAAAATTTGCCCCTCAGGGGCTCCCTTCGACAAATTTTTAGTCATCTTACGGAACCCGGTAAGTTTTTTGCCTTTTTCCATCGACTACCGTCGATTTTGGCCCTTGAGGCCTGTTGGCACTTACCGATCCCCAGCCTAAATTTTGGCTTCAGGCCATGGCAACGGGGTTCCGCCGTTGTCCGGATTGTACCCGGACTATGTCCATCACAGACCCCCACAGGGTTTGTGTAATGTGTTTGGGTAGTGAGCATGATGTCCTGACTTGCACCAAATGTGCCTTAATGACACCCAAGGGTCGCAAAGCCAGGATGGAGAAGATGGGGCTCCTCTTCCATGCACCCACCCCAACGCCATCGATAGCATCGACGTCATCGGAACCGGCACCGTCGAAGTTGTACCATCATCGTCAACCCTCCGGTGACCGTCCGCCATCGATCGCTTCTCGGCCGTCGACTCCCGTCCCTTCCCCGGATGGGCGAGGGGATCGGAAGGAAAAGCACCGCCATCGACGGCACAAGTCTCGGCCTGTCGAGGATCCACAGCCATCGACCTCTGCTCAAGCCGAGCCACCGACAAAGAAGCCGCGAACAGACCGGACACCCTCCACGTCTTGTTCGCCGGCATCGAGGAAACCCTCACCCTCCCGGGGTGCGGGGGCCGTGATCCCACGGTTACGGTGGTCCCTCCGGCCCTGCCTCAGCCTCCCTCTCCCGTCGAGCCGGGTATGGTTACCCCTGGTCTCCGGGCAGAACTGGACCGGCTGGTCCAGGAGGCCATCGAGAAAGCGATGAAGAAATTGCAACCTCCATCGGCACAGTCTCCGGCACCGGTTCCAGTGCCGCCCCCGACACCGGCACCGGCTTCGCCACCGAGGAGGGAACCGACCACCGAGCCGTTGATACAAGCGCTAGCACCGCTACTGAGCCGCATGGAGGCGCTCATGACGGCCCTTCCATCGGTGATTCCAGTACCATCGACAACACCACCGTCTCCGACTGGATTTTCATCGGCAGGAGAAACACCGTTCCGGATTCCCCCTTCCGGGGTGGTTCCATCGGTGCCTTCTGGTATATCTCCACCGATATATCCTTCGGTTCCATCCATTCCACGCCAGGCACCGATTCCATCGGCAGCACCGAAGCCATCGATGCCATTTCTGGTTCCACCTACGGCACCGATTCCACCTCTGTTTCCATCGATGCCTTCAGAGCCTCAGCCAGGTCCATCAGGGCTACAAGCCCCACTTGATCCCTACGATACCTGGGGTGATGATGATGATACATCTTCTGACACAGATTTGCCTTCGCCACCATCTCCTACAGAGAGTAGAAAAAGATCTCCTCCTGAGGATCTATCTTTCATTAATTTTGTGAAAGAGATGTCAGAAGTTGTACCTTTCAACTACAATCTGAAGCTGATGACAGACACCAGATGATGGAACTCCTTCAATTTCTGGATGCTCCAAAAATCATCGCTTCCATCCCTATACACCAGGTGTTTTTGGATCTGCTCAAGAAAAACTGGGAATCTCCTTCATCAGTGTCCCCAGTTAACAAAAAAGCTGACTCCACCTACCTTGTCCAGTCAGCACCAGGTTTCCAAAACCTCAACTGGATCATCGCTCTGTTGTGGTTGAGTCCGCGCAGAAGAAGGCCAAGCGTCTTAAGCCACACTCTTCTACCCCACCTACCAGGGACAACAAGTTCCTAGATAGTGTTGGACGGAAAGTCTATCATGGAGCTATGTTGATTTCACGCATAGCTTCATATCAACTTTACATGACTCAGTACAACAGAGCCATCCTTAAGCAGATGCAAGACTATGCTGACACGTTGCCAGACCAATACCAACCGCAGCTTCAAGCCCTTCTTCACAAGGGATTTGAGGCAGGGAAGCACGAGATTAGGACTGCCTACGACATATTCGATGCTTCCACAAAAGTTTCAGCCACAGCCATCTCAGCCAGACGTTGGGCTTGGTTAAAATCATCCAACCTTCGCCCAGAGGTTCAGGATCGTCTTGCTGATTTACCCTGCTTAGGCGATAATTTGTTTGGAGAGCAAATTCAGCAGATTGTGGCGGAGTTAAAAGACCACCATGAGACGTTGAAACAACTCTCATCTGTCCCACCTGAGCTGACCTCCAAGCAACCGCAAAAGAAAGACTCTAAGAAGTCATTCTTTCGACCACGCCGTTATTAACCTCCATCGGCCAGGCCTCGTCCAGCTCGATCCTCTACTAGGCCTCAGCCGCGTCAGCCTAGGAAACAAAGGCCTACTGTAGCCCCTCCTCCTGGGCCTGCGGCTGGCCTTTGACTCCCCTGTAGGGAACACATGCCAAACCCCTCTTCCGGACATCCCTGTAGGAGGTCGACTGTACCATTTTCTACAACCTTGGTTGCAGATCACCTCAGATCAGTGGGTGCTAACAATTATCGCACAGGGTTACCACCTCAACTTCATAACTCTTCCGGCAGACTCCCCGCCTCTTCAAGCGTGGAGTCTATCCACCCATTTGGCTCAATTACAACAGGAAGTATCCCTTCTTCTGCAATCAAATGCTATAGAACCCGTTCCTCCCTCTCAACGAGGCACGGGATTCTATTCCAGATACTTCCTAATACCAAAGAAATCAGGGGGACTACGTCCCATTTTGGACCTTCGAGCCCTCAACAAATACCTTCAAAAAGAGAAGTTCAAAATGGTAACCCTAGGCGCGCTGCTCCCTCTGCTACAAAGAGGGGATTGGCTGTGCTCTCTCGACCTCAAGGACGCTTATACCCACATTGCGATCACACAATCCCATCGCAAATATCTGCGGTTTCTAGTAGGTCACGACCATTATCAATACCGTGTCCTCCCTTTCGGTCTGGCTTCTGCCCCACGAGTCTTTACCAAATGTCTCGTAGTGGTAGCAGCATTCCTAAGGAAGGAAGGTGTCCACGTCTACCCATACCTGGACGATTGGCTAATCAGGGCCTCCACCCAACAGATAGCTCAATCCTCCCTAAAATTGACAATTCAAACACTCCTTTCCTTAGGGTTTCTCGTCAATTACGAGAAATCTTGCTTAGTCCCGTCTCAAACCTTATCCTTCATTGGGGCAGACTTGGACACCTTACAGGCAAAGGCTTACCTTCCTCTTCAGAGGGTCCACACCCTAATGTCCCTGGCTCGCCAGCTCCAGTCTCAGAACACTGCCACGGCTCGCCAGTTCCTCATTCTCCTAGGGCACATGGCATCCTCGGTTCAAGTCACTCCCATGACCCGACTAGCCATGAGAGTAACACAATGGACTCTACGACACCAATGGATTCAAGCTTTTCAGCCTCTGTCCTCCATAGTCACAGTCACACAAGCGCTGCGCCTATCCTTAACCTGGTGGACGACTCAGGTCAACCTCCTTCAGGGCTTACCCTTTCTTCCACCGGATCCGCAAGTAATCCTAACCACCGACGCTTCTCACATCGGTTGGGGAGCCCATGTGGACGACTTTCAAACCCAAGGGTTATGGTCCAAAGAGGAAGCCGAACACCAGATCAATTTCCTGGAATTTCGAGCAATCCGCCATGCGCTCCGCACTTTCAAAGATCATCTCTTTCATCAGATAATCTTAATCCAGATGGACAACCAAGTGGCCATGTGGTACATAAACAAGCAGGGAGGCACAGGCTCCTTCCTTCTGTGTCAGGAAGCTGCGCAGATCTGGGCGGAAGCCCTCTCCCACTCCATGTACCTCAGGGCCACTTACCTGCCGGGAGTAGACAATGTATTGGTAGACCAGCTGAGCCGTGTCTTCCAACCACACGAGTGGTCACTCGATCCTCTGGTAGCGACCTCTCTGTTTCACAAGTGGGGTTCTCCCCGCATAGACCTCTTTGCGTCCCCTCAGAACCACAAAGTGGACGATTACTGCTCTCTCATTCGGAGCCAGCACTCTCGGCCGAGGGATGCATTCTCCCTCAAGTGGACAACCGGTCTGCTCTATGCATTCCCTCCACTCCCTCTTGTGTCAAAGACTCTCGTGAAGCTACGCCAGGACGGAGGAACCATGATCCTGATAGCACCTTACTGGCCACGCCAAGTATGGTTTCCAATACTCCAGGATCTCTCCATCCGCAGGCACATTCCTCTGGGAAAGGACCCGCATCTGCTCACTCAAAACGACTGATGCCTCCTCCATCCCAACCTCCAAGTCTTGTCCCTGACGGCATGGATGTTGAAAGGTTAGTCCTTCAGCCTTTCAACCTTTCAGATTCCGTTTCTCGGGTCCTGATAGCTTCACGAAAGCCTTCCACAAGAAAGTCTTACTCATACAAATGGAAAAGGTACACATCATGGTGCACTTCTCAGTCCCTTGATCCCCTTTCCTGTCCAATCTCCAAATTCTTGGACTATTTATGGCATCTCTCTGAATCAGGTCTTAAAACCTCTTCTATCAGAATGCATGTCAGTGCGGTAGCCGCCTTCCATAACGGTATTGGGGGTAATCCTATTTCAGTACAACCCCTAGTATCACGCTTTCTTAAGGGCTTGCTCCATCTAAAGCCGCCCTTGCGTCCTCCGGCCCCATCCTGGGACCTTAACCTGGTTCTTGGTCGTCTTATGAAACCTCCTTTCGAACCTCTGCACTCCTGTGACTTTAAATATCTCACTTGGAAAGTGTTATTCCTTTTGGCTATTACTTCAGCTCGCAGGGTTAGTGAATTACAGGCCCTAGTTACCTATCCGCCTTACACTAAGCTCCTGCAGGACCGCGCGGTACTCCGCACTCATCCTAAATTTTTACCTAAGGTAGTTTCTGAGTTTCATATCAATCAATCCATCATACTACCTATCTTTTTTCCCAGGCCCCACTCCAACTCTGGAGAGCAGACCCTGCATACCCTAGACTGTAAACGAGCTCTAGCTTTTTACCTAGACCGTACAGTTTCCCATAGGAAGAGCACTCAATTATTCGTCTCTTTCCATCCTAATAAGTTGGGACAACCTGTGGGTAAGCAGGCTCTTTCTTCCTGGTTGGCGGACTGCATTTCTTTTTGCTATGAGCAAGCTGGCATTCCTTTTCAAGACCGTGTTAAAGCACACTCTGTGAGGGCCATGGCGACGTCAGTGGCACACCTTCGATCGGTGCCGCTTCCTGACATCTGCAAAGCTGCAACCTGGAGTTCTCTCCATACCTTTGCAGCCCATTATTGTTTGGACAAGGCTGGAAGACAGGACTCCATCTTCGGCCAGTCTGTCTTGCGTAACCTTTTTCCAACCTGATGTACCAACACCCTTCCACCTACCCGGTTGGGTGCGGATGCCCTTTCCCAAATTTCTCCTCACTTATTGTGCCTGCTGCACACCGTTGGGTACATTTGGTGCAAGTCGGGACATCCTCAGCTCGGTACTCACCCATTTGTGAGGACAACCATCCTGCTTGTCCTGTGAGAAAGCAAATGTTGCTTACCTGATGTAACAGGTGTTCTCACAGGACAGCAGGATGTTAGTCCTCACGAAACCCGCCCGCCTCCCCGCGGTGTTGGGTTCGTTTTATTCTTACTTTCTAGGCACTGCCTGTAGCTTTGAAAATCTGACTGAAGGGAGACCCCTGCTGGCTGCAGGGTCAGTGCCTTGCTGGGCATGCCCAGTAGGGGCCAGTCAAAGTTCTGTTTAAACTTTGACAGAAGTTTTCCGTGGTGGGCTCCATCCTCGATGTCACCCTTTCGTGAGGACTAACATCCTGCTGTCCTGTGAGAACACCTGTTACATCAGGTAAGCAACATTTGCTTTTTGTTGCAAATAACTGTTTCATATGGCCCCATTCATAGGCTTATCTGGAGAAGTAATTAAATGTAACTGTTCTTCTCCAAAGATTACATTACAGTGGGAAGTAGAAACAACCTGAATATTGTGTATTGTTGATATGAAGAACTGATAGTGATTTTGACAGCTACAAGAAAGTATGGAGAGAAGAGCAAACATTAGTAAACTTTATTGCAACATACCTGCTTTTCTGCTACTTAGTCTAGTGTGTTTACTTCTCATGATAAGCCTATGAATGAGGCCATATAAAGCTAGCTAATAGTCATTTTCAACAAAAATATTAACAGATACAAAAATGGGCAATTTTTTGAAGGTAATCACTGCTTCTTTAATATACTTGCTTTGAAGCTGTTCAAAGCAAGTATAAAATTTACAAATGGTCCAAGCTGTTGGACCATTTGTAAATTTTATTGCAGCACAGCTGCTTTTCTGCAATTTTTGACAGCTATGCATGTGATTTTTCTCTAGAAAGTTTGGGATTTTCCAGCAGGTGGCAAGATCATATGACCCAAATATATCTATTGTAGTGTTATGCTTTGGTAACAAATTACAAATAGTTTAAACATTTTGCTCATCAATGACATTACTTATTTGCATTTCTAGGCTACACACTGGTATCGTTTAGTTCTCAATCAGATCTCCTTTAAAAATGCTTTGTGGCATGAAATGGACAGACAGCTGAGCATTACTGGAGATGTAACGCATATTAACCCTGCCTGGAATGAACATGTTCATAGTTTTGTAACAAACAATCCATTGCCTGATCCTGAGGAATTTGTTCATCTTGGACAGCTGTCTTATCTTCTTTCTGAGCTTCAGAGACTACCAGGAGCACAATTATCATATCGGTATTTACAAAACACATCCATATTTAAAAATGGAGTATACCATGCCTTGTTTATATTAGGCCTAAAATTAGATAAGTGATATTTCAGAGGTCTTACAATGTAATGCAGTTAAAGTAACCAAAAATAAAAAGCCCCCACTGAATTAACGAAGCTCAAGTGAAGCAAAATTGCATTATATTGCTTAGATGTAAAAAATACTAAAAATATGTGAAAGTGGATGGTGAGGGTTTCATACTAGTATCAAATCATTAGAAATACCTATCCAGGTAGCTCAATGACTCATTAACCACCCACTAGAATATATATGAAAAAGTGTAATGCCTCAAACACCATAAATTTTTGAAAAAATAAATGTTCACTAAACAAAATCAATTTAACTGTGAAATTAAATCTGTTCCAGATTAAAAAAAATTTTTTTCAGATATACCCATATATTCCCCATGAATGCTCTCAATATATTCTTATAAGCATTACACTTAGCTCAGGCAATATATTAGCAATGAATGCTGTCAGGATCTGTTCTCACATATTCCCAATAAATGTTTCTCAAGAAGTACCTCCGATGAATACCTCTCAAGATCTGCTCCAGACATGGCCAGGTTTTGGAATGAATCCTTCATTAGGGGATGTATAAATTGAAAACCAATAAAAGGAATAACCATGCTTGTAGATCAGAAAAAATGTTTTCTAAATAAATTAGTCGCTAAAAACTTCAAAATAGTGGCAAACACGGAAAAGTTTTTCTCATATAATATTACCGGTAAGCAGCATGAAAATGGCTGAACCAACTCCTGATTCAAACTCTTTTATGTATAACTGAACATGGGACTTGTCATTCACATTGGTCAATTTCATTAAATCAATGACCAATCACATTCTTCATTTAGATCCATGGGATGCGTAGTGTGTAAAGTGAATATCCAGTATTGCTCCTGGTAGTTTAACCGCTTAAAAAAAAAATCACTTCTGCGGATGGTAGGAATGATTTGTTCAGTGACTGTTCACTTTAGATAGGTTCTGTCTTTGTGGACGTATTAGGCCGAGATAGATGTTCCATCATTCTGGTTTTAACCATACAGCTGGTGCGTCTCTCATATAATTTTGGGCAAGGGCATATGATATACACTACACTTGGTGACGGATTTACGTTTCACGTGATAATCTGTAACAGGATCTTGCCAAGTATAGCCTTCGATAACTTTATCACGCACACTGCAATGATTGCATTTAGTGTGGCTACCTGCTGTTGTAGTTTTCCTGTAAGTGAAATATGAATGCACTACACAATCATGTATATTGGAGCCTTGGGCTGTAGCTATCAAAGGAGGCTTCTTAAAGATGTCATGAAGTGCCAACACATGCCAGTGTTTTCTAATCTATGAGGCTTATCACTGAAGAAAGTTTTTAAAAAATGTATGGTGTTTGAGGCATTGCACTCTTCATATCATATTCTGGTGGGTGGTTAATGATTATACATGAGTCATTGGGCTACCTAGCTCAATATTTCTAATGATATGTACTAGTATGAAACCCTCACCATCCACTTTCACATTTTTAGTATTTTTTAAATCTAAGCAACATAGTTCAATTTTGCCTCTCGTGAGCTTTGATAATTCAGTGGGGGCTTTTTATTTTTTGATATTGATATTGCACTCCAATGTTGGTTTTCCATATGCAGTTAGTGTACTCCTCTTGTGTTAAAACCTTAAAGAACCAATAAATATGGTGTACATGAGTTCTCAAGACATACAGGTTCTTCCTTCACATATCAGGAGTATGAAGAAGGAACTTGTGTGGTTTTGAAAGTTCATGTAACATAGTCTCTTGTTTTGGCCTTTTGAAAGGTGGTATACAAGTTAGTGCCCAAAATGAGATGTTCTTGTTCCCATAACAGAAAGGTCTTCCAGCCTAACTTAAATAAAGGCCAGGACTGTACTTTGTATATTCTACAGGTTTGGGAGAGGTTTTTTCAACAGGAAACATTTGAAATGCCAGATAGCAGTCAATTGATATATTTAAATGACTTCACCACCCCTTACTTAGGATTTGGAGTTCTTGAAACATCATATAGAACCTATCTTGTGGCATTTCTTATAATGAATTTATGATGTGATTAGCTTTAATTACAAGCAGGGGTATTTTTTTGTTTTTCTCTTCAACTATTTCAGTAATCTAAAATGGGAATGTGCTATATGGAGTACTGGTCTGAGATTTTAGTATCCTATTCTGCTAGCTTTTTCTTGATATGGTCTTAAAATAGTGGATGATTTTCTGAGCAGGTCTGTCCTATTGTAAAGAGATTTAGATGCGATACCTAAGAAATTGACAGCCGGAAGTAATGATGTGTAGTTCTCTGCATTTGGCTGCCAAACTTTCAGGTCTAACTGTCATAATTTGTACTCCTTTTTAGCCCATTGTATTCCCTTTTTATTACATTTAAAATGGTTACAATCTTTAATTTAAAATTAGTGCTTTCTTGTACTGGTGGAATACCAGGCTGAAAATTTAGTGTGAAGAACCTGATTGTATATCTAAACTTTTGTTTTATAAGATTTTGTAGGCAAGCCAGTGTATGGAACATTAAAACTGCTACACTTGTAAGCATTAATGCTTAGTCTTAGTTTGTTCATTCTCTCACCTATTTCAGTTTTCACTGCTTTTTTCTTTTTGCTTTTTTAGCTGTCTTGTTCTATGGCAACTGTTGACATGTCATGAACAAGTTCTACCAACTGACCTGCAACAGGCTATTTATTGGCAACAGAGCTTCTTGGATTTCCACTCTAAACCATATTCCTTGACAGAAGATGCTAAAATAGTTACCAGTGAGCCTAAAGCAGTAAGAGGGATTTTCATACCGCAGACATTGCTTCAGAACTGTCAGAATAACTGTAAGTCTTCTGTGACTTCAAATAGGAGGCACTCTTCATCTTCTGGTCAAGGTCATAAAACTAGAAATGAGTCTGAAAGAGTTGAAGATGCAAGTCAAAGAATTGGAGCGTCCATGCAGAATATTGATCAGCTTGAGAAAAACATTTCATACTGGAATATATCAACTGGAAAATCCTTTTCAAATTTACCTGTTGAACTTAGAAACCTCAACCAGGCATATGCAAAAAGTAATCATAAAGCCCAATTGAATACACATGGGCAGGAAAATATTTTTAATCCAGTCTCTATAGACAAGAAAATAGCCAGCAAGTCTAAAAAGTTGGAGTGTGGTACAAATATAGCAACAACATTGAGAATCAAAGGTCAAAGAGACACTCATATAGAAAACTGTAATGTAAGTGCTACCCAGTCTGCTAGTCTGCTTAATCCTTGGTTAAGTTTGCCTTTAGAGGATCTTGACCAACCCTATGTTACAGTAATGTTTGAAAGCCCTTTGCCTCAGATATTGCATGATAAATCCAGCTTTGTACATTCCAAAGACAAACTGTCCCAACAAATATCTAGTGTCGTGGACTTCAGTATTAACAAGCAGGTGACAACTCGATCAGTAGAAATTCAAGTTTCTGATACGAGCTTGAACATTTTTGCCTTTCGTGAATGTGCTGTCCAAACTGATGACTCCATTTGTTATGAACCATCAGACTTTCAGGCCAGTAAATGTGAGCTAAGCCCAGTTAAATTGGCTCTCTGCAGTACTTTTAATGAGGCAGAAAGACTGCAAGATATTAATGATTCCAGCAAAAGTATCATCTGGGACAGCTATGATCTTCATCCATCTAGACTTCTGGAAAGCAGTAAAACAAACCAGTATGTATGCCTTTTTAATTTGAACATGCAGTATATTGGGTGAAGGAGGGATTTTCCTAAGAGCATCTTGAACAAAAATCTTTGCCTGTGATTTTCTGAGGTATTAATATTTGATATAGTGCAAATAAACTGGAGCAGTCAAGCAATTAACAAAAAAAGCAACATACGTAACAAAATCAAATAAGTGACAATACTTGATTGAGAAAAGAATCCCCACCAAAAGTGTTGCGTGTTTGCAATTGTCTGCCTATAGGGAGAATGGTAATTAGAGTACTCTATCTTTACATTTTTTAATATGTACTTTAAGGAAAATTTCTGGAGTTCCTGTGTACTATCACATGTAAATACTATTAGAGATTTTTGTAACTTTTTATTGGGTATTTTTACACCAAATTATCTGTATCTGACAAACTCCTCAAAACAGGATACATTTTTCAAGTAACCAAGAACTACTCACAAAACTGGAGAAGATCTTTATTCCTTCTCCTCCTCTATACCAGCCCAGATGTGTGGGTTGTTCCTCTCACTAGCAGATGGAGGGTAGATGGCACAGCTTTCTCTATGATGTCATTACAGCTATTGTAGTCCAGAAAATTCCTCAGTATTTTCTACTTCCAGCAAATGGTAAGATGTACTTGTAGTACCTCAAGATCTTTTCCAAAAAGGCCTGCCTACTCCTTGAGGTTGGAGTAAGGCAGGGGATTCTCCAGTGTCCTAGGGCCAGGCTCCTGTTTTTCTAATATGAAGGTAATGTGCCCCCTCAGATGGTTCCCTACCCCAGAGGGATTTTGATTGAGCCTGAGGGATTAGAGTTGACAGATTTTTTTTTTATTTTTTATTTTTTTATTTTTTTTTTAACTTAAAAAAAATAAAATTGAGGATTCTGAGTCTGCTGCCCAAGGTTCCCTACTTATGGCTTCTCTGCCTTTAAATATTTATTTAAAAAATACAACCCACCATAGGAGAGCAACTAAGGAGCAGATTGAGGTTCTTTTTGTGTGAGCAGTGTTACTGGCATTGAGGGTAAGTTCCACTTAAGTTTTCTTTTGGGGGGAGGGGAGGAACTCCTTCCATACCAATCTGATTTTACATCCATGCTCCTTAAGAAGAGCTTCCAGTGCTCTGGTTATGGCTGTAACCACGCTGCTGCTGCTTTCGGGATTTTGTTTGGTTTGCTCAAATCTAGAGGAATGTCTAAAGAGTTCTGAGGTTTCTTTCTATATCAGCAAGGCTGGCTGCTATAGGAGTTAAATCCTCTTTCTGCTCGAGAAGCAGGATGCCGGGATCTAGAGTCTATATTTGGAAAAAAAAACCTTTTAAAGTGAGAAAAAACCAAATCATAAACACATACTAATTTCTCACTGGATGTGGGACATATGGAAACAGATTTACTGTGATAGTCCAGCAACCATCATAATGCACTGGGTTCCAGGAAATGTACCAGATAACCCATAAGAGCTGAAAGCTTCTATGTGCAGAAAGATATAATTGATTGCTTTGGATTACAAGCTAGACACTTGATTAATTTGTGAATTAGAATCATACTTAGCTTAAATATCAATATTGAGTGCCACTGAATGCCGCGTTCTCAATATGAAATGCCGCTAGATCTAGAGTCAGCATCTTCAGCAGGAACAGCTGCTATTTTATCTGCAGGTCTCTCAGAACATAACCCATCAGCTATCTGGCACTGCACAACTCTTCGTCTATCAACCCCGGCGCTATTTACAATCACTAGACAAAAATCTCCTCGAGGTTCCAGCAGTTAAAATCATGAGATTGGAAATGACCAGGAAATGTCCCATGCATGCACTATACTCTGTAAAGACATTTCCTTAGATTACTTCTGAGTCTACCACTTTCACCCTCATCCTATGACCCTTCATTCCAGAGCCTCCTTTCTATAGAAAGAGGCCTAACTCCTGTGCATTAATACCTTGGAGGATTTACTTCCATCATATCTCCCGTAACCCGTCTGTCCTCCAGATCTTTGTCTGTCCCCATATGTCTTAAAAGGATGACCATTGACTATTTTAATAAGCATCCTCTGTACTGACTCCATCTGGTTTAAGGTATATTCTTAGAAAGTGTAGTTTCCAGAATTGTACACAGTATTTCAAATGAGGTCGCACCAGAGGCTTATACGGAGCTATATCGCCTCCTTTCTTCTGACCATTCCTCTCTTATATACCCAAGTATCTTTCTGATTTTTGTTGTTGCCTTATCCACTTGTTTGTATCTGATCAAGGTGGCCTATTACCCCCAGATCCCACTCTTTATTTATTTGTAGAAGAATTTCACCCTCTATGAGGGCCAAATGCGTAACTCCATGTTTTGGTTTTGTATTATATCTTAGCTAAACTTACCACTGCCAACTGTGAAGCCTGTCACCTGTTCTTTTGAATTAATCTAAAACCTATGGACCAGTGTCAATTATATTCTTAGTTTTCATGATTGATTTTGTAATATTAATATATCAATCTGGTACTGTACAAGGTGATAAATCGCTATCAAATTCTGGCCATATGTCACCAGCTATAATCATGTACCTATATAAAAACTGCTAGTACAATCCTCAAATGTGTACAGTCTGAGTAAGCAGTATCTTATCTTTAAAAAGGTATCTGCACTAAAAACATTCAAAGAAAAACCACTTATCTTCAGTAGACTTGTGACAGTGTCTCTAATCGCTGTATTTCTGCAACATGGCTGTTTTGTTCATTTATATCAGCATCACTATTAATATTGTCCCTCTAACCGTAGAGGACTGAAACTCCCTCTGGCCAGTAAGATGGATCATATGGAACAAATGTTGATGGAAGTTCACTCCCGGTAACCACTCGGTGTCCTGTCTTCTCTCCTGAGTCCATGACAAAAAGCTGAACCCTTCTTTCTTAAACAACCCAACCCTGCAGCATTTCAGCGTAACTCCATCTGCATCAGTGGTATGTTCTTCATATTTCATCTGGACAAAACTATCTCATGTCTGTATATACAGAGTTGCAATAAGACGATGCATTGTCAGGTTGGTTGAGATAGCAGTGTTCAGCTTTTTGTTATGAAGTCAGCAGAGAAAACAGGACACTGAGTGGTTACTGGGAGTGAACTTCTGTCAATGTGTTCCATTTGATTCATCTTTTATTAATCTTAGACATGTCAAGGTCCAAGGTGATGGTTATCAAACTAAGGTCTGCCACCTTTTAAATGTTAGACTACAGTGTGCAAGTTTGTCCACACATTCATCAGTCACTGTTTCCTTGATGTTAACCTCCTGCATGGATTCTGGGTTTGAACTCTGTCCTGCCATCTCATTTGAAGTAAAACCCATCTTCCAATTTCCTAGGACCCACTCTTATTGTTTTCCATGGCTGTCTTTTTGTCTTCCTGGCTTTAAGGCTGCAAAAATAAGGCTCTTTTTGATAAAATGTTTGTTCTACTTGTTTGCATTCATATCTGACATCTTTTATTTGAAGATAGTCCTTAGCTAGTTTCCCCAGTATGGCTTATTGTAGCAGGCTGTTGTCTGAGAAAGTAATTGCTTACATGTAAATTGTTCTGATAACATTATAGAGAGTTACACTATCAACCCCTTCAGCTGGGAGTTCTTATTCCAGTTGTACAAGGTAGTTTATGTTGAACAATGAATAAGAGGAGGAGCAGATTGGTATGCTGGAAAACTCCGTGCATGCTCAACTTTCTAAGAAAGCTGCGTAAAAATTAAAAAAAAAAATCCTCTGAACCAATATGACTCATTTATCTAGCTCATTGTACAATCATCTGGATAATTATATAAACTTTGCACATATATTACACACTTCTATTGTGTTACTCGACATACTCAGTACTGTACAAACACAAAAGACAGTCCCTGCTCATAGAGCTTACAATCTAATCAAGACATCGCACCATTTTTCAGTGTTTGGTGCTCAGAGGCCTGGATTATTGCAATGCTGTATATGTGGGCTTGCCCTACGGCATACTACAACTGCTCCAGTTTGTTCAGAATGTTGCAGCACAAATTGTCTAGTGTCAAATTGTGGGACAATATTACACCTGTTCTCGCAGATCTTCATTGGCTTCCAATCAGATGGTGAATATCTTACAATCTTGCTGTCATCATTTTTAGGCTACTAAGTACATATCATTGCAGGTGGGTCAGCTCTTTCTTGAGTCTACAGACATCCATGTTCTCTGAGATCTGCTCATGAGAACCTTTTGGAGGTCCCAGTGGTGAAATTGGCTCATCTTAATATTACCCAGGGATAGAACCTTTTTAATTGCAGTTTTCCTGGCGTGTAGCCAGATGGACTCAGAACGAATGGGATAGTATCCGCGTGCTAGCAGTTGGAGACTGATCTGACGTCAGCACGGGGGTATATATATCCCCACAGGAAGCGTAGCAACTCAGTAATTTCCGTCTCCAAAGCAGTTTGGAGTGGCTGCACGCTAGTTGAGCGTGCTTTCCAAGACTACTTTAATTTTTTTCTCTTTTCTTATATTTCTAGATTTATTTATTTATTTATTTAAAAACTTTTATATACCGGTATTAGTATGCATACATCATACCGGTTTACAATGTAACTTAAAAGGCAGAAATTACAATGAACAGGGAGGGCGAACAAGGAGGAGTATACAAAGAGCAGGAGGTGGAGGAATTAAAGCAATAAATAAAACTGCAACGGACTATTTACAGGAATATACAAGGCGTAGGCAAGATACTTGCGGAAGTCAGTGTACTTAATCAGGGTAGGCTTGTCGGAAGAGCCATGTTTTAAGTTTTTTTCTGAACTTGGCGTAACATGGCTCTAGCCTGAGAGTGGTAGGGAGGGCGTTCCATTGTTTAGGGCCTGCAATGGATAGTGCACGGTCCCTAGTAGAGGAGAGGTGGGCTTTTTTCAAAGGGGGAATGGAGAGGGTGCCTTTGTTGACAGTGCGAGTGGGTCGTTCAGTGCGTATAGGACGAAAGGGTTCATCCAACCAATTGGAATTGTGCGAGTGGATGGACTTGTGCACTATGGTTAGAATTTTGAAGAGAATTCGGGATGCGATGGGGAGCCAGTGGAGTTCTTTGAGTATAGGGGTAATGTGATCAGCTTTCCTTGAGTTGGTGATGACCCTGGCGATGGCATTCTGGAGCATTTGTAAGGGCTTGGTGGTGGAGGAGGGTAGGCCGAGGAAGAGGGCATTACAGTAGTCCAGCTTTGAGGAAAGGGTGGCTTGGACGACGGTGCGGAAGTCATGATAGTGGAGGAGGGGTCTGAGTTTCTTCAGGATGTGAAGCTTGAAGAAACCTTCTTTGAGGATGGAGTTGATCTACTTTCCGTAACACTTCGAGCCCCGCGTTCCTGCGGTGATACCCAAAGGTCACTCCCCCAGTTGAGCTGCCCGGGGCGATTCCCGTGGTTCCCCCAGAGGTTAAGTCCTCGGTCCGGCCGAACCGCGGCAGGGACACAGCCCCCGGACGAGGTTCGGGTGAGGCTTTCGAGGCGCCTCGGTCCCGGCGTGGACGAGGCAGCGGGTGCATATCCTCAAACGCGGTGGTGAAGGTGGTTGCCCGCTCTCCCCGCAGCCGGAGACCGCCTGGGTTCCAGCCGAGAAGCGCCGAGGTTCAGGTGAGGCGTACATCTCTTGTTTCGGGTCTCAGAAGGAACAGAGGATCGGCGGCGTGGCACGCCAAGGAGGGCGCCATTTTGTGGGCCTCGTTCAGGTAGGGCGCCGGTAATGGGCGCAGGTTTATTCCTCCTTCTGCATATGTTGCCTTATTGCTGAGAGCAAATTGAATGCTAGTGAGCGTATGTTGCTAATCGCATATTGCTGACCGCCTATTGAATGCTATTGAGCGTATATTGCTGATCGCATATTGCCGAACGCATACTGAATGCTAGTGAGAGTATATTGCTAACTGCATATTGCTGAAAGCCTATTGAGAGCCATAGGGCGTGTATCGCTAACGGCATATTGCTGAGTGCATATTGCATACATTTGGGCTGTTTTCTTGGCATCCTATTGCGGAGCCCATATTGCGCATATTATTATTAGTATTGTGCACCTGTTTTATTAAGCGCCCATAGCTGCCGCATATTATTCTTATTGTGCGCCTGTTGTATTAAGCGCCCATAGCTGTCGCATATTATTCTTATTGTGCGCCTGTTGTGTTAAGCGCCCATAGCTGCCGCATATTATTATTATTGTGCGCTTGTAGTATTAAGCGCCCATTGCTGCCGCATATTATTCTTATTGTGCGCCTGTTATAATAAGCATTCAGCGCATATTTTTCAATGGATCAGAACGCAGCAGCGTCTTCAGTGACGGCGCCACCTGCTTCAGGCATTAAAGCCCTTGGCCTCTGCTCGGCATGCCAGCTTAGGGCCACGCGCAGTGAAGAGCCAGACTCCCTATGTGCCCAACGTGAGGAGGCCGTGGGACCCTTAGGCCAGGACCGGTCTCAGCCACGATTTGTTGACAGTTCTCCAGGGGCTACCCCGGATTTAGGGGGCAGTCTCGACCAATCTGGAATCCCGGGGGATCTTGTACCCCAGCGATTAGAGGCTGCTTCAATTTCCTGGGTGGATCTCTTTAAGGGGATTCATGCCTTCGTACAGATGCAAACGGCCTCCCGTCCGGGCCCTGTGGTTCCTGCGGTGGCTGCGACTACGGCGGCTGCTGTGGCGGCTGCTGCGGATCCCGTTCCTGGACCCTCACGCCCTTATCGCGAGCGGGACCTCCCGCCGCTGGACAGTCCGGATCAGTCAGACCAGCAGGTCTCACCGGACGAGTCCGAACTCCCGGACGAGGGGGACCTTCCCCCAGGGATCGAGCCATATAGAACCATGAGGCGGTTCTTCCCCAAGGAGGATCTCTCCGACCTGGTGTCTGTGTCTGGCAGAATTGGATATTACAGGTCCCAGCGCTTCGGTGCCCTCCGCGCAGAACCCCCTCTTGAAAGGTCTTCGTCCTACAGCCCGCCATTTTCCATTCTTGCAAGCAGCACAACAATTGATAGATTTAGAATGGGTGGCACCAGCGGCTTCTTTCAAAGGGGGCCGGGCTCTGACGAGCATGTACCCATTGGCACCGGCTATCCAGGACCTGCTGGCGTGCCCTCAGGTGGACGCCTTGATTAGCGCTGTGATCAAGCGCACTACCATTCCAGTTGAAGGGGGGACGGCCCTCAGGGAGCCTCATGACCGGCGACTGGACGCCATTCTGAAACAGACCTTTGAGGTGGCAGCTCTATCTTTGCGGATCGCAACTTGCTGCACAGTGGTGACACGTTCCTGTTTGTCACAGGTCAGGAACAACGCTCCAGCAGCAGACATGGAGTCCGCCCTTTCGTTCCACGGACGCTGCATCTGACCTGGTCCGGACTACAGCCAAGGGGATTTCTTCCTCCGTAGCTGCCAGGAGGCAACTCTGGATCCGGAAATGGTCAGCTGATGCGCCTTCTAAGACACGACTCACCAGATTGCCCTTTAAGGGCTCTTTTCTATTTGGCAGCGACCTTGATAAACTGGCCAGTACATGGGGTGCCTCTCCAGTGCCTAGACTGCCAGAAGATCGGTTCAGAAGGGGCCAGCGCGCCTTTCCAAGGCCCTCCAGGGGCAGGAGTTCACAGCGCTTTGTTCCTTACAGGGGTCGCTACTAGGCACCACGTCCGCAGGCCAGGAATCGGTCCTTTCGGACCAAGCAGCGCAAGAGGAGAGCGGGCTCAGGTCCCGGCCGCACCTCCCAATGAAGTTCCGCCGATTCATCTGGGGGACGGAGCCATAGGGGGCAGGTTAACCCTCTTCTACCCCAGATGGGTCGAGATTACGTCGGACCAGTGGGTCCTCGCCATCATCCGAGAGGGGTATTATCTGGACTTTCATCATCTCCCTCCGGACAAGTTTGTGGAATCGTCCTGTCCCATACACAAGAGGGCAGCATTGGAAGCTACCCTGGCGAGGCTCCTGTCCTTGAAGGCCATCCTCCCAGTACCTGCCTGGGAAGTGAATTCTGGACACTATTCCATTTATTTCATGGTACCCAAGAAAGGGGGCACCTTTCGGCCTGTGCTGGACCTCCAGTCAGTCAATCGATACTTGTGGGTACCAAGGTTTCGCATGGAGACTCTGCACTCCGTCAAGGCTGCAGTACAGCCAGGGGAATTCCTCACGGCATTGGACCTGTCAGAGGCATACTTGCATATCCCGATCCATCCGGATCATCAGCGCTACCTACGCTTCAAGGTTCTAGGCCGCCACTTCCAGTTTCGGGCTCTGCCCTTCGGGTTGGCCACGTCACCACGGACATTCACCAAGGTGGTCGTAGTGGTAGCAGCGGCACTCAGGCGGGAAGGGATTCTGGTCCATCCCTACCTAGACGACTGGCTGATCAGGGCGAAATCTCGAGAGGAGAGCCTTCGGACAACCGACAGAGTTATCGCCCTTCTGGAAAGCTTGGGCTGGGTAATCAACCTCAGCAAGAGCTGCCTACAGCCTTCCCAGTCCCTGGAATACCTGGGAGTACAGTTCGACACCCGGGCGGACACGGTCAGTCTCACTTCCAAGAGAAAGTCAAAACTTCAGCAGCGTATCCAGTATTTGATGGGAGCCAGTCGGCCCATAGCCTGGGATTATTTGCAGGTTCTTGGTCTCATGGCATCCACCCTGGAAGTGGTGCCTTGGGCAAGGGCCCATATGAGACCTCTACAACACTCCCTGCTCTCTCGCTGGAGCCCCCGTCTACGGAACTATTCCACGCACCTGCATCTGCCAGCCAGAGTGCGGACCCAGTTGCGGTGGTGGTTGCAGTCCAACCACATGAGCAGGGGGTCGAAGATGTCATCACACACGTGGACTTTGCTCACCACAGATGCCAGCCTGAGCAGCTGGGGAGCACACTGCGAAGAACTCACTGCACAAGGGTGGTGGAACAGAGAAGAGTCAGCGTGGAACATCAACCGTCTAGAGGCCCGGGCAGTCCGATTGGCATGCCTTCGATTTGCTCACAGACTGAAGAACAGAGCAGTCAGTGATGTCAGACAACGCCACCACGGTGGCATACATCAACCATCAGGGCGGAACCAGGAGCAGACAAGTATCTCTGGAGATCGCCCCACTGATGACTTGGGCAGAGGCGAATCTGCAGGACATCTCCGCCGTCCACATTGCCGGGAAGGACAATACTACAGCAGACTTCCTCAGCAGAGAAAGCCTAAATCCAGGAGAGTGGCAGCTGTTACCCACAGCCTTCCAGATGATTGTGGATCATTGGGGGATTCCGGACATGGATTTACTGGCGGACAAGTCCAATGCTCAAGTGCCCAGATATTTCAGCCGCAAGCGCGACCCGTTCTCACACGGAATCGATGCCCTGGTCCAGCCATGGCCTCCGGGGACTCTGCTATATGCCTTTCCTCCGTGGCCTCTGCTGGGCGCCATCATCCACAAGATTCAGAAACACCAGGGCCTAGTTCTTCTAGTGGCACCAGACTGGCCAAGAAGACCCTGGTACGCAGACATGAGAAGACTACTGGCAGGGGAGCCTCTTCCCCTGCCCCCTCTCCGGGACCTTCTATGTCAAGGTCCCATCCTCCACAAGGATCCAGTTCAATTCTCTCTTACGGTCTGGCCATTGAGAGGGCTAGACTGAAGAAAAGAGGTTACTCGGAGCCCGTGATTGATACACTCCTCCGAGCTCGCAAGTTTTCCACATCCCTCGCCTACGTGCGCATCTGGAGAGTATTCGAAGCATTGTGCGACACTCATGGCACCAATCCACATGCGACCACAATCCCTATTGTGTTTGGATTTCCTGCAGGATGGACTTCAGAAGGGTCTCTCCCTCAGCTCCATCAGGGTTCAGGTGGCTGCGCTGTCTTGCTATGGTCCCAGGAGGGATGGCAAGACCATCGCCAAGCACCCAGATGTTTCTCGCTTCCTGCGAGGAGTCGAGCATATTCGTCCGCCACTGAAGTGGCCTGTGGCTTTGTGGAACCTCAACCTTGTTTTGGATTTCCTCGCGGGGTCCACCTTCAGACCCCTTCGGGGCCTATCTCTCCTTTCTCTAACCTTGAAGATGGTGTTCTTGTTGGCTGTATGTTCAGCCCGCCGCATGTCAGAGCTACAAGCGCTGTCCTGCTGTGATCCATTTCTCAGTATCACTCCTGAGGCTATCCATCTTCGTACCGTTCCTTCCTTTCTGCCGAAAGTGGTTTCACAGTTCCATCTTAACCAAACCATATCCTTGCCTACCACGGCGGGTTTGAAGAAATCTGAAGAAGGGCGTGTATTACGCCATCTCGACATTGGCAGATTGCTGCCCAGATATTTGGAAGTGACACAACACCTACGAAAGACTGACCATCTGTTCGTCCTGCATAGCGGGAAGAAGCAAGGTGAAGCGGCCTCGCGGCCCTCCATCGCCCGCTGGATTAAAGAAGTTATCAGAGCAGCTTACGTAGAAGCCGGGAAGTCTCCGCCTCTACAAGTTAAGGCTCATTCTACCAGAGCACAAGCGACATCCTGGGCTGAATCCAGGCTGCTGTCGCCGGCAGAAATCTGTAAAGCGGCGACATGGTCCTCCCTCCATACCTTCTCCAGGTTCTACCGTCTGGATGTCCAGGCCAGGGAGGACTCCGCATTTGCGAGGGCGGTCCTACATGGTCCTCAGGCAGCCTCCCCGCCCAGGCTGGGAGTAAAGCTTTTGTACATCCCATTCGTTCTGAGTCCATCTGGCTACACGCCAGGAAATGTTGAGATTACTACCTGATAATCTCCTTTTCCTTAGTGTAGACAGATGGACTCAGCATCCCGCCCAGCTGCCTGTGTACATGGGTTTCACCGATTCAAGGTAAGCCATGTCTTCTGTTCCATAAGAGCGTACACTCTACCTGGTGTCAACGCCTTCCGGTTGGGACTGCTGGCGGTCTCCAGCTACTATCAATCGGTCAGGGGAATCCTGTTTTCACTTTTCACTGAGCGTCAGTACACATTTCCATAACAGCTTTTGCAAGGAAGATTACTGAGTTGCTACGCTTCCTGTAGGGATATATATACCCCCGTGCTGACGTCAGATCCATCTCCAACTGCTAGCACGCGGATACTATCCCATTCGTTCTGAGTCCATCTGTCTACACTAAGGAAAAGGAGATTATCAGGTAGTAATCTCAACATTCCTCATTGTGGAACTCTCTCTCTGAGATCAGGACAGAGCCATGTTACAACACTTTTAAGAAGTCCTGCAATGTTTTGTAGCTGTATGCTGGCCATGTCTTTATGAATTCTGCTATTTGCTGTTTTTGTGTAACTGCTCAGAAATTTCCATGATTGAAGTGGTATATACATTTTTAATAAACCTAAGACAAACATACAAAGCAAGAGACTTAGGAAGTTTCATATACAAAATGTTAAGATGTTGAAAAACCTTCCTTTTGAAAACAGCATAATAAATGAGCCAGAATGGTTGAGTGACTGGGATACCAAAGAACAAATTCACCTCTGTAATATTGAGAGCCTACTCAACAAAGCAGAAACAGTCTTGCAGGTAAGATATTTGACCATTGTAATTTGTCTTTTTAGTGCTTTATGTTCAAACTTTCTCTGATTGAATGTAGCAGTTTAGAACATAAATCTTGATGGTATCCATAAATGAAGCACTTTCTCTTGGGGGAAAGAGGAAGAAACAGTTTAAGCACAACATAACCTGAAAATCAGCGTAACCATCCATTTGCTGCCCAAACATTAAAATATCAACTTGACCAACCTACTAAAGCAGAGGAGAAAGATCAGAAAAGCTATAGTCTGAGGGAAAACAAGTATCAACTGGAATGCACAGATTAGGCAATCCTTTAATCCTGATAGCATTGTAGCCTGATTTAAATTAATCTCTCTAGACTGCATGTCTCCTGTCTACTCTGGTTTTCAGCGGTCTCTTCTGGTACAGCAGAATATCTACCGGTAGTTAATATAGATTTTTGTACTATACTTTTTTAAAAGCTTTTGTTCATGTTAAGTTGGTTGGCTTTTTATTTTGTACTAATATATGAAGTTGTAACTTTCCAGCATCAAAATCCAAATTTGTAATTGCTCAGTACACGGTATAAAAAAAATCTCACAGCCCTGTTTGAAAATCTGATTGCCTATAAGTAGCATAAAAAACTATTTCTGGGATTTTCAACTTCTGTGAGTTTAGTATATTGCAGGGGTCCACAAACTAAGGCCCATGAGTTGTACCCAACCCACCATGCTTTTCCTTTGCATGGCTGGATCTGGCCCTTAGAGGAAGCTTTCTTATGCATGCAGTAGCAGAAAGGCTAGCAGAGATTCCCATGCCCTACCAACAAGTAAAAAGCAGTCCAGACCTGCCTGCAGACACAACCGCTGAAGGAGCCATGCTCTGCTAGCAAGGAAAAAACAGCCCAGTCTGGACCTACCAACTAAGATGGCCACAGATAGGGAAGCCAGGCCCCACCAGTGGGAGAAGAGTTGGCTAGATCTGCCAGGTAAAGGGTGGGGGGCATGAATGAGGGAAGGGAAAGGGATGTGGGGGTGGAGAAGGATGAGAGGGAGGGAATAAGGATGTGGTGAGTGAGGGGAAGGAAGGGAATTTAAGGAGCAGGGGAAGGGAGTGCACCATACATCTACCTACTTACCTCAGGGGCAGATTCAGGGGAAGGCAGTAATCAGTTAACTTCCAGATTTTTACCCTCCCACTTTGATTCCTCTTGAGCACATTTGTGCAATTGGACAAGTTAATACTTGGAGACCAGACCATCTTGGAAAATATTTGAAACTTTGTCATCATAGAAACATGCAGTTTCATTCAATTTAGTAATGACAACAGACTCTTTGAAGCAGTTTTCCCTGATTTAAAGATCAGGTTTTCATTATAATATCTGAGCATAGAATATAAAAGTTGAGTTGGGTGATCGCTTTTGGGATGGATGTTCTATCCAAATTTGACCTTGAAGTCTGTCATAGAATATATTACATATGTGTTATAGCAGTGGCAGTTGATACGTTGACCTGAATAGGCAAACTGTTTTTGTAGTGGGGGAACAGAGGACTGTGACCCCTTTCTGTATCTTTTTGTCCAGCAAGGAACCTCATTCTCTTTTATCCTTTTGTAGTCTCAGATTGTGCAGAAAAATGTCGATAGTCCTTATCATTCAGCTTGAACCAGCCTATAGGAGTTACTGTGCATTGCCATGTTAAGGGTCTCAAGCTTGTCCTATGCAGGCAGTCAGAGAAGTCGTTGCCCTGCTGTGGATGTAAAACAGAGGTACAAGAAACACACGTTTAATGTTTTTGGACAGACTAATTTACTCTGGCTATCTAAATTGTTGGCACGCTGCAACAGCACCGACTGGGAGAGCATGAGCATTACATGAATACTGCTTTGAGTAAGGTTTTTAAAAATTCATAGTTTCTTGGCAGCAGAAGTGAAAAAGTTAAGATTGAGAATGACTTAGTTTGCATATAATGCCCAGCTACCACAGATATGTAACCTAATGTTCTGATGCTTTATCAGTATAAAGATAGTATCAATACTGGTAATCTTAATATGTCTAGAGTAGTGGTTCTCAAACTGGTCCTTGAGGGTGCCCTCCTAGCCAGTCATGTTTTAGGATATAAATGTGTGAGGTATTTGCATACACTTCATTCAGTTTATACAAATATGCATGTTAAGACAGTCTAAACACCTGATTGACTAGGATGTGGCCTGAGGGACCCACTAATCTGTAACAGAAGTAACTTGTCAGTTGTTCTGTTAATACATCCCCCCCCCCCCCCCCAAACATTGAAGGTGTTAAGCATCCAATGTGTGATTAATCAGGAGTTAATACTTAATTCTTGATTTAAAATGCCCATTATGACAGATTTTTATCCCAGAGAGAGATACTCAGGCCAGGGCCTACATTTTAAATTGTATATAAAGCTTCATCAGCAATGAAAATATTATTTATTTATTTATTTATTTAAAATATTTCTATACTGGCCTTCATGAATGGGATTCATATCAGGCCGGTTTACATGGAACAGGGGAAAACCAAAAGTAAAAATAAAACCAAAGTAAACATAAATAAGAAAGGTCGAAAAATCAAAGTTACAATAAACAGGGGTATTGAACTTGGGAGCTAGTGTAGCTAGGAATAAGTGAAGTAGGAGTAAGAGCGAAAGAGATTAACTAGGTAATTATCATATAATATGTTATGAAAGTAATAGACATTCAGTTCATTGATCTGGGTATGACGAGTGAATTTGAGTTAAGGGAAGGCTTGGAGGAAAAGCCACGTCTTAAGTTTCCTTCGGAAGGTGTGGAGGCAGGGTTCCAGTCTTAGATCAGTCGGTAGTTTGTTCCAGAGGACTGGTCCTGCTGTAGAGAAGGAATGTTCTTTGGTGGTTGTTAGCCGGGTGGATTTGGTAGGTGGGACTTGGAGCATTCCTTTATATGCCTCTCTGATGGGCCTGTCTGAGGCATGGAGTTTGAGTGGGGTCTGTAGGTCTAGGGTGAGTTGTTTGTGAATGGTTTTGTGTATTATGGTGAGTGCTTTATGTTGAATTCTGTATTTTATTGGCAGCCAGTGTAGGTTACGGAGGATAGGGGTAATGTGGGCGCTTCGGTTAGTGTTAGTTAAGATTCTGGCTGCTACGTTCTGGAGCATTTGTAGCGGTTTTGTTGCTGAGATGGGGAGCCCCAGGAGCAATGCATTGCAGTAGTCCGTCTTTGAAAATAGTGTAGATTGAAGGACAGTTCTGAAGTCCTGCAAGTGGAGGAGAGGTTTAATTCTTTTCAACACTTGAAGCTTGTAGAAGCATTCTTTGGTGATATTATTGATTGATTTTTTTAGGTTCAGATGATTGTCTAGTATGACTCCTAAATCTCTTGTGTGAGAAATATGTGTGTCCGGGGAAGTAGAATCGGTGTTAGTCAAGTGTTCAGGGGAGATGAGCAGGATTTCTGTCTTGGATGCGTTGAGCACCAGGTTCAGGCTGGAGAGGAGACTTTTTATGGATTTCAAACAGTTTTCCCAGTAGTCGAGTGTTTTTGTCAGGGTTTCTTTTATGGGGATCAATATCTGAACGTCATCTGCATAGAGGTAGTATGTTAATTGTAGGTTAGTGAGTAGTTGGCAGAGGGGTAGTAAGTAGATATTGAAAAGGGTTGGAGATAATGATGAGCCTTGTGGAACGCCTAGCGTTGATTTATAACTTGGTGATTCTTTGTTGTTGACTCTCACCTTGTAGCTTCTGTTGTTGAGGAATGAGTTGAACCAATTGAGGGCAGGACCCGTGATTCCAATTTCTGAAAGACGATTTAGGAGGATGGCGTGGTTTACCGTATCAAATGCCGATGAGATATCTAGAAGGACCAGTAGGTATGCAAGCCCTTTGTCTAGTCCCATGAGGATGTGGTCTGATAGGGAGATGAGAAGGGTTTCTGTGCTGGCTGATTTTTGAAAACCATACTGTGCAGGGTAAAGAATTTTATTTTCCTCAAGGTAGTCAGAGAGTTGTGTGTTAACAACTTTCTCTGTGAGCTTCGCTAGAAACGGCAGGTTCAATATGGGTCTGAAATTGGCGAGTTCTTTTGTGTCTAGATTGGGTTTCTTCAGGAGGGGTTTGAGAGATGCTGTTTTTAGCTCGTCGGGGTAGATTCCTTGGGCTAGGGAGCAGTTTATGATATTGGTGAGTGATCTGGAGATGGTGCTGGGGATGAGAAGCAGAAGTTTTGTAGGGATGTGGTCTGTCGGATGGCTGGAGGGTTTCATTTTCTTGAGAACGGATTCTATCTCCATGGTGGTAGTAGGTTCGAAGGAGTCAAGGGTGTTTATGGGGTGATAGTTGGTGTTGGAGTTGAAAACTGGGGTTATTGTATTAGTGGGGAGAAGTGCCAATATGTTTGCAATTTTATCCTGAAAGAAGCGTGCAAGATCATTGGCTTTAGATTGAGCCTGTTCATCAGGGATGGTGGGGGCAGAGGGTTTTGTGAGTTGTGAAACAAAAGAAAACAGAGCCTTGGCATCATATTGTATATCATGGATTCTGTTTGCGTAGAATTCCTTTTTAGTCTGTAGCAGAGAGGTCTTGTAGAGATGGAGGAAGCGCTTGTAGTCTGATAGAGTTTTGGTGTTAGGGTTTTTACGCCATGTGCCGCCTTTATGTCTGAGGTCTAGCTTCATTTGTTTAAGTTCTGGGGAGAACCATGGTTGTTTCGTTTTTTGTGACCAATTGATGATTTTTGTCATTTTCGGGCATAGTTTGTTGGCAATTGTTTCCGTGATACTGCTCCAAGTGAAAAGCGCAGAGTTTGGGTTGGAGCAGTCCAAATTAGGGAGATCTTTAGTTAGCTGTTCGCTAAGAGTGTCAGAAGGGCATAATTTCCGGAAGTGAATGGTAGAGTGAGGCTGAGTTTTTGCAGGATTTATTTTGGTAGTAAGAGTAGTTGATATCAGGGAGTGGTCTGACCAGGGTACAGGGGTGCAGACTGGAGCATTCTTGTGAGACAGGTTTGAGTTGATGAATATGAGGTCCAGTGTGTGACCAGCTTTGTGGGTAGGTTTGTTGATTTGTTCAAAACCCATTGCTCTGAGAGTGGAGAGGAAGGTATCGCAGATAGGAGAGAGTGGTGAGGCATCGACATGGAGATTGAAATCCCCCAATATCATAGCCGGTAAGTCTGTATTTATGTATTTGGCAATCGTTTCTATGAGAGGGGAACCATTTTTTATATTAACATTTTTTGGCAATAATGGAAAGAACCTCATTCTGGTATTTTTGTAACTTTCTGAATCTTGCTGCTTGCCCTGCAGTCCAAGGTGGAAATGTGCAATGATGTAGCTCAGTATCTTTAATAAAAAGCCACTTATTGAGAACAGTTTTTGTATATTATTCATATTGTGAGTTATGCGTGTTTTAAGCATGTATATGTTGCAGTTTACTTTATGAAGTAGTGTGGATTCACTCACGTTTTCCTTTAGATATTCATTGTTGGGTAGTAGCAAAAAAGCGAAGAAAACTTATGAAGGTGTAGATTTGGAAAAGTGTTTTTTTTTGTTTTGTTTTTTTTCTTTCATAACTTCCAGGAGGAAGAGCATATACTTAAACATGAGAAGGAGATGGAACACTTCCTAGAGATGGAAATGCTGAAATCTGAAAAACAAGAAATTGCAGAAAACATTCAGAATCTGGACTGCGTTCATCAGGTTAGTAAAACCTGTTCCAGAGTTTTTCCATTAATATATCTAAGCTTACGTGGCAGGGTGTGGGTTTTGTTCATACCGAATTTGGAGGTGGTGGCCATGGAATAAGGAAGGAAAATATTTTTGTTCCCATTGATGCATTTTTCTAACAAGAAAAGTTCTTAAGCAGCCATCCAACTATTTTCTGTTACTATTTATATACCATCAACTACTGAGCAATATCTCACTCCCAGAGTTTAAATTCTCAATATTTCTGTAGTCCCCTTTCCCTGACTAAATCAAACCAAAGGTGGTGGTAGGGGGGATGGAGGTAGGTACCCCCATGTAATTGGACAGCCTTTGAAAAGGGTGGGGCAGGGGGAATTCCACACAATTGGGTCACCTTGACCCTTAATGCAGTCCTGCCACTAAATCCCACTTGTCTACTTGCACAATGCCAATGCGAAATATTTTCAAAACTCTTGGGCTAACTAAATAAACAGAGCTTCAGTCTCCTTCAGCTGAATTTTTAAGCCCTGTCATTTGCCAACATTTTTTTCCTCCTCTTCCTTTCAACTCTGCCCTTTCCCCAACCCTATCTTTGAATACTAGAGAAAAGTATTTAGTGTCTCCTTTCTTCCTTTTCTCCTGTTTTATAATCCCATTTCTGTGCCTTTTCCTTTTTGGACATACTTAAAGTTTTGTCACCTTGCTTTGTTGCCATTACTAGCTTTTTTACACTTCTGCTCTTACTTTTCTCCAGACTACATTCCTTCACGCATCTTTCCAGATATGTCATGTCCTTCCTGAGATCCCTTGCACCTTTTTTCAATGCCCATTTTTGTGCTCTTAAATTTGGGTTAGCCTTTTCCTTTTTGAAACCCATACTAGTCATTCCCTGTACGTACCCGGATCAGTCCAGACAGTGGGTTGAGCCTCCTTTCCAGCAGATGGAGACAGAGAAAAACTCGAAGGGTATCCTGTATCAGGACAGTGCACACCCTGCGTCCCTTCAGTATTTCTCTGTCTTCAGCAGATGAACGTAGCAGAACCTGCAGTTCCCATTATTCTACACTTTAGCTTCTTTTGAGGAAGAATTTCTTTCCCTCATCCCATTTCTCATTTTTTTTTCTCTCTCTCAGGATCAAGCAAGTATTTACAAAAAGAGAAAAAAGGAATTTCATTTTCTTAAGATTGAGAAGGGGTTTCAGCTCCCCATCTCTCCTAGCACTCGCTCTTTAGGTCCTATGGGGGTTCTTCCCCTTGACTTTGTCAGCCCAGGACCTTTTTTTCCCGGTGGCCCACTGCCTGGCTAGGGGTGAAACTGGTAGTCCAGTCCCTCCCCTGCTTGGACCCCTGAGAAGTGCCATGCCTCTGGTCCCTTACTTGCAAAGAGGTCTTACATTCCTCTGCTCCTTGTTTACTTAAATTATTAAAAAGGATGGCAGCAGCCCACGGAGGAAAGTGCGGTCTAAAAAGGTTTTACCTTTCTCCCGCTCCCAGCCAGGCACTACAGGAGTCTGCGCTGTTCGTGGCATTCGTTCTCCACCCCCATTCCCCCCTCGCTACCATGCTGCAATCACCATTCTGTGTCGCCTGCGGGGAGCCTGCCTTGCGACTCTCCTATGACGGTATCTACTCGCTGTGCTTCCACAGCGGGGAGGGGCCTTCTTCCGTGCCGGGGAGATCAGCTTCGCGAATAAGAGCAAGAAAGCGCGCTGGCAGGCCGGCCCTGTCCCTTCAAACCACTGGAACGGTGGCCATTTTAGATTCAGTCCTCGTGGCGGATCCTTTACAGGAAGAGGGCAGGAACTCTGATTTTCACCATTCCCCTCCAGATTTGAGCCCTGTGGACCCTCCCCTGCTAGTCCCTGACCATCAGCTGGATGTTCCACCTCCTCAGGGGCCCAGGAACACGCTCCCCAGCATTTTACCACAGATTTTGTACTTTTACTACATAAGGCCTATGTGGCTAGCTTGCAACAGGATCAGATTCTCCCAGACCCTCCACCACAGAAGATCTTGAGGGCTTCTGCCACGCAAGCACCCAAAACCCCCTGATCCTCAGGGGACAAATCAGGACTAATCAGGTGCGGACTGTTCAGGGGGACCCCAACCTTCCGAATCTGGCTTCTCAGCCTCTGGATCCTGACACAAATGCGGATTTGGTGAATTTGAATCCCCCGGTTGAGGGGGATGATCCACGGGTCCTACACCTCTTCCAGCATGAGGAATTGGATCCCCTGATCCCCTTTGTTTTATCTGAACTGGGGATAGATGCACCTCCAGAGGAAACCATGACTCCCCTGGGAACTAGCAACATCGACTCTGTCCTGGCGGGACTTAGGGCGCCTCCACATAGGTTCCCATTTCACCCCATGCTGATGCAGCTATTCCTCAAAGAATGGGAGTCACCTGATTCTGGCTTGCGGGTCGGCAGGGCAGTGGACAAGCTTTCACTACCAGACCAATGCCTGGAGCTGCTCAAGGTCCCTAAGGTAGGCTCTTTGGTTTCAGCTGTTACCAAAAGCACTACCATCCCAGTTGTGGGTGCAACCGTTTTGAAAGATCTTCAGGACAGCAAGCTTGAGGTTCACCTTAAAAGAATCTTCAAAGTGTTAGCATTGGGGGTCTGTGCGGCTGTCTATAGCAGCCTCATGCAGCGAGCAAGGCTTAGATGGCTCCAACAACTACTCAGCTCACAGAGGCTGAACAGGTGGAGCGTCTCGAGGCTGCAGTAGCTTACAGGGCTGATGCCCTCTATGATCTCCTCAGAGTCCTAGCCAGACCCATTGTATCTGCTGTTTCGGCTAGGCATCTCCTATGGCTGCGAAATTGGGCAGCGGACTCCTTGTCTAAGTCACAGCTTGGCAATCTCCCATTCAAGGGTAAGCTTCTATTCAGAGAAGACTTGGAACAGCTTATAAAATCTTTAGGGGAAAACAAGATTCATAAGCTTCCCGAGGATCGTTCAAAAACATCTAGATCCTTTTTCCCCCTCACGCCCTCTTTTCCGGGGGCAGCGCAGATACACCTACAATAGATCACGAGGAACTCCACAGAGAAACCAGTCGACAAGGTCTCAGTCATGGTCTCATTCCTTTCGTGGCTGTCAGCCCTTCAGAGATGGAAATCCTTAGAGTTCCTCAGAAAAGGCCACTCAATGAAATACGGCCAACCCATTCCTCCGTTCCACTTATCGGAGGCAGATTTCCTATTTATCACGGGGAATGGGTCAAAATTATTTCAGACCAATGGGTTCTGGACGTCATAGAGCATGGCTACACTTTGAAATTTGCTCGGCCTCTTCCGGCCCGGTACCTAATTTCTCCGTGCGGACTGCGAAAGCAACAACTGGTGCACCAGATGCTCGACAGGTTGCAGGATCTCGGAGCCATCACCCCTGTCCCTCCTGGGAAGCAGGGGTCAGGCCAATATTCCATTTACTTCGTTGTTCCCAAAAAGGACTGCTCCTTTCAACTAATTCTGGACCTCAAGAGTCAACAGAGCACTCAATGTCCCCCACTTCCGGATGGAAACCCTGCGGTCTGTCATTGCAGCAGTTCGCAGCGGCGAGTTCCTGGCCTCCCTGGACTTAACGGAGGCTTAGCTCCATATTCCAATATGCCTGGAACATCAGAAGTATCTTCGCTTCAAGATCCTGGGGCATAATTTACAGTTTTGCGCGCTCTTTTGGCCTAGCCACCGCCCCACGCACATTTATAAAGATAGTGGTGGCGGCCTCCCTCTAGCGGAAGGGAGTTCTGGTCCATCCCTATCTGGACAACTGGCTCATTCGGACGAAGTCAGAGTCTCTCTGCACATTGGTGGTCAACAAAGTATTGTCACTTCTCAATTCCCTAGGTTGGGTCTTCAATTTTTCCAAGAGCAATCTCAGACCTTCACAGGTTCTGGACTTCTTAGGAGCACGCTTCGACACTCGCACGGGCAAGATTTTTCTGCCCGAGGAACGGACGCTCAAGTTCATGGACCAAGTTAGACATCTGACGTCTCTCAGTTCCCACAGCCTGGGACTACTTACAGGTCCTGGGTTCTATGGCTTTGATTATAGATGTGGTCCCTTGGGCCTTCGCACACATGCGTCCATTGCAGAAAGCATTGCTATCCTGCTGGAAACAGATATCTGAGCAGCTTCAGACCCCGTTGCCACTCTCAGATGTGACCATCTCCAATCTTCAGTGGTGGCTGTCTCCCGAGCATCTGTTAAGGGGTGTGCCCTTGGAGACCCCTCAGTGGGTGATAGTGATGACAGACAACAGCCTCTTTGGCTGGGGAGTGGTTTGCCAGGCTCAGTCGACAGTCAGTAGTCCCCGAAGCAATCTTGTTGGCACATCAATCGCCTGGAAACTCAAGCAGTCCGCCTGGTGTTGAAGACTTTTCTGCCCTTGATCCGTCACAAGGCTGTGCAGGTCCTGTCCAACAATGCCACCACAGTATCCTATATCAATCGCCAGGGCGGAACCAGGAGTTGCCCGGTGACCTTTGAGGCAAGCAAGCTATTGGATTGGACAGAGTGTCATCTGGCCCGACTAGCAACCTCCCACATTGCAGGAGTGGAGAACATTCAGGCAGATGTCTTAAGTCATCAACACCTGGACCCCGGAGAGTGGGAATTGTCCGAAGCGATGGCCCTCCTCATACGCCGTTGGGGCACTCTTCACCTAGATCTAATGGCCACTTAGAGGAACGCGAAGGCCTCCCGATTCTTCAGTCGCAGGAGGGAGCACAGATCAGAAGGCGTAGATGCTCTTGTGCTACCCTGGCCTCGCCAGGTTCTCCTCTACGTGTTTCCACCATGGCCTCTGGTGGGAAAATTGCTCAGCAGAATAGAACTCCACAAGGGACCAGTCATTCTGGTCGCACTGGAATGGCCCAGAAGACCATGGCTCGAGGACCTGGTGAACCTCACGGCGGAGGGTCCTCTCCGTCTCGGGCACCTTCCAAATCTCCTATGGCAAGGTCCAGTATTTTTCGACCAGGCGGATCGCTTCTGTCTAGCAGCCTGGCTTTTGAATGGCAAAAAGTAAGGAAGAATGGCTATATGGAGGAGGTTATTTCCATGCTATTGCATGCCTGCAAGACCTCTCCTTCTCTCGCATATATCCGGGTTTGGAGAGTGTTTGACACATGGTGTGCAGATTTGGGAATCTCGGCGTGTAGGGCTTCAGTAGCCCAAGTTCTCTCCTTCCTTCAGAATGGACTCTCCAAAGGTTTCTTTCAACTCTCTGCGTGTCCAAGTCTCTGCCTTCGGGTCTCTCTGGTTGAGTTGATGGCCACGCCTTGTCAGCCCATCCAGATGTCATGCGTTTCCTCAAGGGGGCAACGCATTTAAACCTGCCGGTCCGGGCAACTTGTCCATCATGGAGTCTTAACTTAGTGCTTCTGTGCAGGCCACCCTTTGAACCTCTCAAGTGAGCCACGCTCAAAAGATTTGACTCTCAAGACAGTTTTTCTCATCTCTATTAGTTCAGCAAGGGGCTATCAGAGCTCCAAGCCTTGTCCTGTCGGGAGCCTTTTCTTCGCTTCTCCGACTCAGGGGGTCTCTCTCAAGATGGTGCCATCATTTTTGCCAAAGGTCGTCTCTTCTTTCCACGTAGACCAGTCAGTGGAACTACCTGCCTTTTCTTCAGAGGACCCTGAGGCACCTCACTGCAGAGATCTGTCAAATGTGTCCTACTGTGATACCTAGAAATCACAAACTAATTTCATGTCTCCGACCATCTGTTTGTCTTGTAGAGCGGATCCAACAGAGGGAATAAGGCATCCAAGGCTACCATAGCTCGCTGGCTAAAGGAAACAATTACTTCGGCTTATATTTGTCGGGGAAGGCCGGTTCCGGAAGGTCTAAAAGCCCATTCCCTCCAGTCACAGGCTACCTCCTGGGCGGAGAGTCTGTCTCCCCGCAAGAGATATGCAGAGCAGCTACTTGGAAGTCACTTCATACTTTTGCTCGACACTATTGTCTTGACATGCAGGCACCAGTTTTTGGTTCTTTTGGCAGATAGGTACTTTGAGCGGGACTTTCTGGGTCCCACCCTACATTTTATTTATTTATTTATTAAGGCTTTTATATACCGACTTTCTTGATACAAATCAAATCAATTCGGTTTACAATGAACTAAGCAGAATATACAATTAACCAATCAACAAGAGATACGGAGCATACAGTTACATTATAACAAGGAAGCCTTAACTTGGAGTAGGAAAATAAAGAGGGGGTGAACGGAGCAATAAATATATAAAGTGAAATAAAATAGAATAAATACTATATACAGAAGAGGGGGCAAGGGGCCAACCTCTCTTTAATGAATATTATGCATGAAAAATTTGGAGAGTTTTGTTTACAGAGATGTGTGGTGTACAGTTCTAGCTGTAAGGAAGCTTTGGTATATCCCACTGTCTGGACTGATCCGGGTACGTACAGGGAAAGGAAAATTGGTTCTTACCTGCTAATTTTCATTCCTGTAGTACCACGGATCAGTACAGATGCCCACCCTTACTATAGGTATTGGGGTTCTTCTTTTTCAGTCAGCTGCTCGAAGATAATATATTCAAAGGCATTGCTATTTTTTAGGGCACTGGAAGTATATAAGAGCGCTTACTCATCAAAATTTTCAGTAAAGTTTCTTGTTCCAGTTTAAGGATTTTTACACTTGCTTGATCCTGTTCCTAGTTCTCTTTATGGTTTACGGTTACTTTTTTTCTCTGCTTTGATACTGTTTATACTGAAGGGACACAGGGTGAGCACTGTCCTGATACAGGATACCCTTCGAGTTTTTCTCTGTCTCCATCTGCTGAAAGGAGGCTCAACCCACTGTCTGGACTGATCCGTGGTACTACAGGAATGAAAATTAGCAGGTAAGAACCAATTTCCTTTTTTTTCCCCCTAATATGAAATTTGTAGCCCTTACTATATATATTTTTACTCCCTGCCAGCACCTCCTTAAGATACTACCCCTTCCTTCTGTCACCATTCTATCAGTTGAGACTCTTTAAGTCTAAAACCCTGATCTTTGTGTAACCCATCCCCTCTTTGCTATTGTATTAAACTATATAGTCTGCTAGAACTGTGACCATCTATGTAAATATTAAACATTTTCCTATTTGTAAATACCAGGTCTAGTATTGTCTTCCTCCTTGGAAGTTTACCATTTTGTGAGCAGCACCACTTGAAAGGAATCTAGGATTTCTCTACTTCTGACAGATTCCATAGATGGGGAAACTCCAGTCCACATCTGGCAGATTAAACTTTTTCCCCAGAGGGCTCAATTAACCTGAGCCCTGCTAGGTTGTGAAGCATTTCCTGCCCCCCCCCCCCATGATGTCATCAATCAGGGCCCAAGGACCCGAAATAATCTGTGAGGCAGCAGCACGCAGCCACTGGCGCGCTGCCAAAGCTGCGTAACCCTTGTTGCAGGGTTGGGTTCTTTTTGGATCAGATTTTTCCTGAAGGTATATGGGCAGGATGAGGAAGACAATTTTTGACATCTTCTCCGGGTTGAGAGGCCCAATGGACTCGCATGTCTCGGAGGGTGAGTCAGTCTACAAGACATTCTATCCCTGATATTTCATTTTTTTCGGGGTCCTTAGAGTCCAAGCCAACAACCATTAACCCACACAGTTTTGAGTCCTCTTGAAGTTAATCCTCAGACTTTATCTAAAAACTCTGAACTAATGAGTGCTATTTCACAATCCAATATGGTAGGAACTACTGGGCAACAGGGAGCTTTAGTGGAGCCTGGTTCCCATTTGTTAGGAGTTACTTCTCAGCCTAGAAGTTTTGGCTCCGAGCTTCTTGATCCCCAGAATTTGACCCTAGCTGATATATGGATGGTGTGTATAAATATGGAGAAATCATTATCTTTCTCAATATCCCAGTTCGGTAAATTTTCTAGTGAAATTAAGAATACTCTGGAAGACCATGGAACATGTTTAAATAATTTAGAAGTTACCTCCAGATCTACAGCATCTCAAATTGCGTCTTTACAGTCATCTAGTACTTTCTTTATAAAGGGAGTTCAATGTTACAAAAACAATTGGAAAATTTGAAAAATGAGATCTGAATAAGGAATCTTCATTTTCTAAATTTCCCTGTGTCAAGGTTGTCTGCTACTGAATTGTTTAAAAAATATATATTGGTGAAGTATTTATTTCTTCAGTGAGAAATGGCTATTTAAAAAATGTATTATATTTCTCGGTTAAGGACTAGGTTGGAAGGATGGGAAAAGGAAATCGACATTTTGCAGGGGATAGGCCTAATTTGACCTCCTTTTCTCCTTTTTTGGAGGCTTCTATTGATGATATTCCCCCCAGGGCTATACTCTTGGTATCTTTTTTGCAGTGAACAGGACAAACATTTGGTGTTCCAGAAATATTTTAAAAATAGATGTTCTTTTTTTGTGTTCAAAAAATCCAAGTATTTCCTGATGTTTCTAGAAATACCCAATTGAGGAGGAAACAATTTTTGCTATTAAAACAGAGTTCTATCCCTGGGGCAGTATTTTTTTTTTTTTTTTTAAATTCACCTGCAAATGTCTGGCTATGTATCAAAAGAATAAGTTTATATTTCGAGATCCTACCCATCTTGACACACATTCCTTGTAGATAAGGAGACTTGATGTGTAGTAATAACATGAAATGTGTGACGTATATAAGGGGGTTTTTTTTGGGTGGGGGGAGGTTAAAAGTTAATTCTCTCCATTTGCTGTAATTGTTACAGATTTTTCTTTCGGTACCGTTTTAGGTTTTCTGGGTTTTTTGGGGGTTTTTTTGGCCTTCCATAAAATTTGGGGATTTGTCTATTGGAATATTATATTTGGTAAATATGGACAATGTGTTAATTATACTTCTGATTCCAATGTTTGTTTTAGGGATGTTATCAATGTATTTTGTTAAAATCCATTTAAATTTAAAAAAAAAAAAAAAATTCCCCCAGAAGTATCTTACCTTTTTAGCCTAATGACATTGATTACTTCTCTGTCCACACTTCTGTTTTCCTAGAGGTCTGTAGATCATTCCATGCTATTCCCTCCCCCATTTCCAAGAAGACACAGTAATGAATTTTTTTCCATATTCCTGCATTTAAATTGCTTTAACTTTTACAGTGCTACTTCTCCTCGTCATGTCTGTCCTTCTTGACCAGATTAAAGCCCAGTCTGACCATCTCCATTATGGGACTCATTGAACCATGTCTGATAGCAACTATATCTAGATCAGTCTCAGCCAGGGGGTTTGTAACTCTGGAATTTTATAACATAGATTCAGTATTTGTGCTCATAACCTACCAGATAATTTTCCTTGCTCTACAAGAGTGCTGATAAGGCCTCGGATTTGTTCCTGGTCTTCCCTTTCTTACAGAGAGCCTTTTGAGATTTTGTGTGTGGGGGAGTTTCCATGAATTTCATTTGTTCGTTGGGGGTGATAGTCTAATGAAATCAATTTTCATCCACCACCCACCTCATCTAATTTAAACTATCATTGTATGATCTGAATATCTCACCTAGAAATGTGTTCCACTGATAGACATAAGCCAATTTTACAGTATAGCTTTTTATTCTCTGCACAGCCTCATATAAACAAAACCCTCTTCATACAAATTCTTGAGCCATGCATTGAGGCTTTTGATGCAACACAACCTATCTTCACTCAAGATAATTAGGTAATACTTCAGAAAGTACACAGTCCTTGCCTACTTAACTTCCTCCCCCATTTTCTAGAATTCTTTTACTGCACAAACTGATGCCACCAGGTCATTGGTTCTCAAGTGTCTGCCATCAAATTCATGTTCCCTTTATTCTGATTCTTTTTGTAAACTCCTTTTCTCACAGGACAAGGAAGATAGTAGTCCTGACATATGGGTGACATCACAGGATTGAGCCCAATCACGGAATACTTTTGCAAAATTTCTAGAACTTTGACTGGCACCTACTGGGCATGCCCAGCATGGCACTAAACCTGCAGCCAGCAGGTGTCCCCCTTCAGTCTTCTTTTTTCCGTGCAGCAGTAGCCACACGGGTTAAGGAGCTCCACAGAGATTCCTGACAGGAATTTTCCTCACGGAATTACTAAAACCTTTCATACCCCACAGTGGTCCCTCTTTCGAATTTTTGACTCCGTGGTACTCCGGTAAGTTTTCACCCATTTTCGGTCTATTCCCGTCGAGTTTGCCCTCGCGGCCTACTGGCCGTTGGCCGCACCGCAGCTAAATTTTTCAAAGGCCATGGCATCTGGGTTCCGTCGGTGCCCGGACTGTACTCGCACCATGTCCATAACAGACCCTCATAAAGTCTGTATAATGTGTCTCGGGTGCGAGCATGATGTCCTGACTTGCACCAAATGTGCCTTAATGACACCAAAAGGTCGCAAGGCCAGAATGGAGAAAATGGAACTTCTCTTCCGTTCTCAAACCCTGACGCCATCTATTGTATTGATGTCGTCTGAACTGGCACCGTCCACTTCGCGCCAGTATCAGCCACCGGCCAGTGACCGTCCGGTGTCTACTACTTCTCGGCCTTCAACTACCTTTACTTCCCCTCAGGACCGAGGGGATCGTAGAGCAAAACATCAGCATAGACACCAGAAGTCTCGGACCATCGATGAAGGAAAATCATCGACCTCGCCATAGTTTGAGCCGCCATCGAAGAAACCCCATCCAGAAAAGGCATAGACTCTTTCTGCGACCAGGTCACCGAGGCAACCCTCACCCAGACGGGTATCTGGAGCCGCGACTCCGCCTTTAATGGTGGACCCTTGGCTATGCCTCTGCCGCCTTCTTCCCTTCCGGAGCCAGGGCTGCTTGCTCCAGGTCTCCGTGAAGAACTGGACCGGGTGGTTCAGGAGGCCATCAATAAGGTGATGCACAGACTCAAAGGTCCCCTGGCACTGAAATCGGTGCCGGTCACGGAACTGACCATCGATGCCATTTCAGCAGCATTGGCACCGCTGCTCTCAAAGATGGAAGCGCTTATAGCCGCTTTTCCACCGATGGATCCTGGGTCACCGATGGCTCTGGTGCCTTCCCCGCTTACCCTGTCATCGGGAGGAGAAACACCATTCCGCATTCCTCCATCGGGAGTCCTGCCGATGCGCCCATCAGCGCCACCGATCCATCCCTCGATGCCTGCACCAGTGCTCTCTGTCTTCATCGGTGCCTCCAGTACTTCCCTCAATGCCTTCAGAGCCTAGACCAGGACCTTCAGGAATACCATCGTCCCATCCTTCTCAGGTTCCTAGAGGGGCAGGTGCTGATCTATGACACCTGGGCTGACGACTCATCTCATGACACCGATTTACCATCGCCACCTTCTCCTACTGAAAGTAGGGAGCGTTTTCCTCCAGAGGACTTGCCCTTCATAAATTTTGTGAAGGAAATGTCTGAATTGGTTCCCTTCCAATTACAGACTGAGCAAGATGATAGGCACCAAATGATGGAGCTGTTACAATTCCTGGATGCTCCCAAGGAAATAACCTCCATCCCTATTCACCAGATCTTTTAGATCCTCTCAAAAAGAATTGGGAACACCCTGGTTCTGTAGCCCCAGTCAACCGAAAGGCAGATACCACTTACTTGGTACAGTCAGCCCCAGGGTTCCAGAAACCTCAGCTGGATCACCAATCTGTGGCTGTAGAATCTGCCCAAAAGAGGGCACGACGCTCAAAACCCCATTCTTCCTTCTCCCCAGGTAAGGAGCAGAAATTCCTGGATGCCATTGGCCGGCGTGTCTTCCAGTGTTCAATGCTCATCTCTCGGATCGCCTCTTACCAGCTCTGACCCAATATAATAGGGTCTTATTCAAGCAGATACAGGACTTTGCAGAGTCCCTGCTTCAGCAATTCCAGGAACAGCTTCAAACCCTGGTACACAAGGGTTTTGAGGCAGGGAAGCATGAAATAAGATCCTCTTATATCTTAGACACCGCTTCCAGGGTATCTGCAGCTGCTATTTCTGCAAGAAGATGGGCCTGGCTTAAGTCTTCGGACTTGCACCCTGAAGTACAAGACAGATTGTCTGATCTGCCCTGCATAGGAGACAATCTGTTTGAACAGATTCAATGGACGGTGGCGGAACTCAAGGAGCATCATGAGACCCTTCGCCAACTCTCTCTGATGCTTTCTGATTATTCTTCCAAACAGCCATTCAGGAAGGATAGTAAAAAGTCATTCTTCCGTGCAAAGAAGTCCTATCCACCACTGTCTAGAACTCGTTCCACGAGACCTTTCCAAAAGGTCCAGTCTCGTCAACCTCGGAAACAAAAGCCGCAAGCAGCTCCTCAGCCGGGCCCTGCTTCCGGCTTTTGACTCCTGCATAGAGAGCAGCAACCAGCTTCCACTGCCTCAGATACCAGTGGGAGGTCAGTTGTGCCATTTCCACAACAGGTGGCACACAACCTCAGACCAATGGGTCCTTGCCATAATCTCTCAGGGTTATCACCTGAACTTTCTCTCCATCCCACCGGACTCCCCACCTCTGACGTGGGGAACATCTGACCACTCACCACTCCTGGAACAGGAAGTCTCCCTCCTCCTCCAGTCCAGAGCAATAGAACCAGTGCCCTATTCCCAACAAGGCCTAAGATTCTATTCCCGGTACTTTTAATCCCCAAAAAATCAGGCGGCGTTCGTCCAATTCTGGACCTACGTGCCCTCAAGTACCTCCACCGAGAAAAGTTCAAGATGGTAACCTTGGGTTCCTTTCATCCTCTTCTGCAAAGAGGAGACTGGCTCTGCTCTCTAGATCTCCAGGACACGTACACACACATTGCGATAACTCAATCTCATCGCAAATTTCTGAGATTTCTGGTAGGCCCCAAGCACTATCAGTACTGAGTGCTCCCATTCGGCCTGTCATCTGCACCACGAGTCTTCAAGTGCCTCGTAGTAGTATCAGAAGCCTTCCTCAGGACTCAAGGTGTTCACGTCTACCCCTATCTAGACGATTGGTTGATCAGGGCTTCCACTCAGCAAACTGCTCTGTCGTCCCTACATCTTACCTTACACACTCTGATTTCGCTAGGATTTCTCGTCAACTACAAGAAGTCCTGCTTAGTTCCATCTCAAACTTTGTCCTTCATAAAGGCAGACTTGGACACCCTTCAAGCAAAGGCATTTCTGCCTCGACAGCGAGCTCTCACTCATTTCTCTCACACACCAGCTACAGTCTCAGCACCGCTCTACTGCACGCCACTTCCTCATCCTGCTGGGACACATGGCGTCCTCAGTACAGATTACCCCAATGGCCCGCTTGGCCATGAGTCATGCAGTTGACGCTAAGTTCACAATGGACTCAATCCGTCCAACCTCTATTGACTAGGGATGTGAATCGTGTGCCCGATCGTTTTAACGATCGGGTTCGGCTGGGTGGGTGGGGGGGGTGGAAATCTGATCCTTAGAGATGTGAATTGGGATCGGTTTCGATTCCAATTCACATCACTAATTTTTTTTTTTTTGTGAGGCCTGCGCCGATTTAAAAAAAACACAACACCCCGACCCATTAAAATGACCCCCCCCCCCCCAAAACTTTTTACACATACCTGGTAGTCCAGGGGGGCAATCTTTAAAGATGGCGCCGGCCATCCAGTGCTCCTACCATGTGACAGGGGCCGGCCAATGGCACGGATACCTTGTCACATGGTAAGGGCAAAGGGCCATCGGCGCCATCTTTGAGTGGCAGCCGATGGCCCGAGAACGGGAGATCACTCCCCGCACCCCCCCCCCCCTGGACCACCAGATAATTTTAAAAGGTTTTGCGGGGGGGTCGGGAGGGTGGGGGAGGCTAAGGGGGTCGGTTTAAAGGGTCGGGTGGGGTTTTTTTTATCGGGCCATCGGCACCATTTATATTAATGGCAGCCAAAATGGCGCTGATGGCCCGAGAGCGGGAGATCGCACCTGGGACACCCCCTTCCCCCCCCCCCCCCCGGACCACCAGGTAATTTAACATTTTGGGGGGGTTCGGGAGGGTGGGGGAGGGTAAGGGATTGGTTTTAAAGGGTCGGGGTGGGTTTAGGGGTTGTTTTGGTGTGCCGGTTTTCCCGCCCTCCCCCAAATAATTCCCGTGCCCGATTTAACGATTTTTGACGATAAATCGGGGGAATTTGTATTGTATCGCGCACTCTAACGATTTTTGACGATTTAAAAATTATCTGATTTTTTTAAATCGTCAAAAAACAATTCACATCCCTACTATTGACCATTGTCCACATCACCGACCCACTTCGTCAGTCTCTAGCCTGGTGGAAAAATCAGATCAATCTCCTCCAAGGCCTACCCTTCCAGGCTCCAGACCCTCAAATAATTCTCACCACCGATGCTTCCAACCTTGGCTGGGGAGCTCATGTTGCCAATTTGCAGACACAAGGAGCTTGGTCTCCAGAGGAAGCCAAATACCAAATCAATTTCCTGGAGCTGCGAGCAATCAGATATGCTCTCAGGGTATTTCAAGATCACCTTTCCAACCAGGTCATCCTGATTCAGACGGACAACCAGGTGGCCATGTGGTACATCAAACAGGGAGGCAAGGGCTCCTTCCTTCTGTGTCAGGAAGCTGCACAGATATGGAAGGAAGCGCTCTCTCATTCGATGTATCTTAGGGCCACCTACTTGCTGGGAGTGGACAATGTGTTGGCAGACAAGCTGAGTCGCATCTTTCAACTGCATGAGTGGTCTCTCAACCCCTCAGTAGCAAACTCCATCTTCCAACAATGGGGATATCCTCAGATAGACCTCTTTGCTTCGCCTCAAAACTGCAAAGTAGAGAACTTCTGCTCTCTCATTCGCAGCAAACGCTCTCAGCCCAGAGACGCATTCTCCCTCTCGTGGGCAACCGGTCTACTTTATGCATTCCCTCCACTTCATCTTCTCTCGAAGACTCGTGAAGTTATGTCAGGACAAGGGAACCATGATCCTTATAGCACCTCACTGGCCACGCCAAGTGTGGTTTCCAATACTTCAGGATCTCTCCATTCGCAGGCACATTCCCTTGGGAAAGGACCCGCTTCTGATCACTCAAAACGACGGGTGCCTCCACCACCCCAATCTTCAAGCCTTGTCCCTGACGGCATGGATGTTGAAAGGTTAATCCTTCAGCCACTTAACCTTTCTGAACCAGTTTCCTGTGTCCTGATTGTTTCACGGAAGCCTTCCACGAGAAAATCTTACTCTTATAAATGGAACGGTTTACGTCATGGTGCTCTTCTCAGTCCTTTGACCCCCTTTACCTGTCCTATCGTGAAGTTTTTGGACTATCTCTGGCACTTATCAGAGTCAGGTCTAAAAACTTCTTCCATCAGAATGCATGTCAGTGCGGTAGCTGCCTTCCATAAAGGTGTTGGGGATGTACCCATATCAGTACAACCCCTTGTAACATGTTTTCTGAAGGGCTTGCTTCACCTCAAGTCTCCACTGCGTCCTCCGGCCCCTTCTTGGGACCTCAATCTGGTTTTGGGTTGGCTCATCAAATCACCATTCGAGCCTCTTCAATCCTGTGATCTTCGCTATCTCACATGGAAAGTGATTTTCCTTCTGGCAATCACTTCGGCTCGCAGAGTTAGTGAATTACAGGCTCTAGTTACCTATCCGCCTTACACTAAACTTCTGCAGGACCAGGCAGTACTCCACACTCGCCCTAAGTTCTTGCCTAAGGTAGTATTGGAGTTTCACATTAATCAATCTATTATACTACCTACTTTTTTTTTTCCCAGGCCCCATTCCAATCCAGAAGAACAGGCTCTGCATTCCCTGGACTGTAAACAGGCTCTAGCATTCTACCTAGACCGTACAGCTGCCCACAGGAAAAGCACTCAACTGTTTGTCTCTTTCCATCCTACAAGTTGGGGCAGCTTGTTGGGTAAGCAAACTCTCTCCTCCTGGTTGGCAGACTGCATATCCTTTTGCTATCAGCAAGCAGGCATTCCATTTCAAGACCGTGTTAAAGTACACTCTGTGAGGGCCATGGCATCTTCAGTAGCACACTTTCGATCGGTGCCGCTTCCTGACATTTGCAGGGCTGCCACCTGGAGTTCTCTCCACACCTTTGCAGCCCACTATTGCTTGGAGAAGGCTGGAAGAGAAGATTCCATCTTCGGCCAGTCTGTCCTTCGTAACCTATTTCCAACGTGACGTACCAACACCCTTCCGCCTGCCCGTTAGGGTTCAGGATGCCCTCGGCCAAATTCCACCCCAGTGCCTTGCACACCTGGGTACATTTGGTGCATTCTCAGACATCCTCAGCTCGGTACTCACCCATATGTGAGGACTACCATCCTGCTTGTCCTGTGAGAAAGCAAATGTTGCTTACCTGTAACAGGTGTTCTCACAGGACAGCAGGATGTTGGTCCTCATGAAACCTGCCCGCCGCCCCGCGATGTTGGGTTCGTAACGTTTTCTTATTTTATTTTTTGGCACTGCCTGTAGCTTTTAAACAAGACTGAAGGGGGACCCCTGCTGGCTGCAGGGTTAGTGCCATGCTTGGCATGCCCAGTAGGGGCCAGTCAAAGTTCTGGAAACTGACAAAAGTGTTCCGTGATTGGGCTCCATCCTGTGATGTCACCCATATGTGACGACTAACATCCTACTGTCCTGTGAGAACACCTGTTATAGGTAAGCAACATTTGCTATTTCATCAGGAACATGACTAAGATTACTTGATTTCTCTGACACAACTAACTGTAGATCGCATACTTTTAGTAATTCTAGACAAGACCAAACCATATTTATTTTCAAATTCATAGTACTTTTAGTGCCCATACCAAAGCATTTTCTCAGTTTGAACCTGTAAAGCTTTAAGCTCATCTTATGCCAAAGTAAGTTCTTTATATATTTTAGTGCTGTCTTGAAGTTTGTTTCAAAACATTGAGTTTCTCAATTAAGGCATTATCTTTCTGTTCCCTGACCCTTTTCTGGTGACTAGCAATCTGTAGGGTGCTATTCCCCCCCCCCCTCCCCCCAAAGACAGCTTTATTTCCCATCGTAAAGCATGGTCATAAGAATCAGCTGGGTGACAATTGTTCTTGCAATAATTTCACTATAAGCTTTATTTTTAAGTAAAGACAAATTAATTCTTCATTTCCCTCTTACCGCTGACCTTTCCTCCTATAGTGTAATAGGATTACAATGGGATATGAAACTGGGGAGAATATCACCACTATCTTTGGACGGAGGACTGAATTACCCAGAAAGTAAATTATCCTGCTAAATGAGTTATGCCAAGGAGAACAGTATGTGTAATCCCTGCTGCTTGGGTTCTGCTCCCCCAGAAATCTTTTAGTTCTTAGCTTTATGATATCCTGCAGCTTGGAAATAGTTGAACCTGCCCCCCTAGAACTAGACCTATGAAGGCTGGGATTTAGACACCACCTAGTCGTCGTCCCCCGTCCCCCCCGCCCAATATAATCAGACTAGTATTATACTGCACCAAGACAGTTCTTGATAAATCAGCATGACTGCCATTTGGTCCATAAACATTCACCAAAGTGAGGTGTTCTCCATGTAAGGTTCCCTTCACAATGATGAAGCACCCCCTAGGGCCACAAATGTTGGCTGAATATTCAGCAGAAAGGATTTATACAGCAAAATACTAATCCCATGGCTTCTAGAGTTGAAAGAAGCTGAAACTGCCTTACCCACTCTTCCCCTTATCAATTTATGTTCCTCTTCAGTTAAATGTGTTTCTTGAAGAAAGGCCATCTGAACACTTTGCTTATTAAGAAATTACAAAATCCTGGATCTCTTAACAGGAGGATATTCCCCTAACAGTCAGAGAGATCAACTTACATAATACAGTGGCCATTTCCCAAAAGAAAATAAATAGGGGCCAACAACTAAAAACAATATCGAGGAATGAAATACCCAGAAGTTTGTCTTCTGTTGTGCTGAGATCAAAAACTGAACAAGATATTGCTTGCAGTGTGCTTCAGATTTTTGTTATTTCACCGTATAAATTATTTAAAAAAAAAAATACTCATACCCAACCACAAGCCAACTTTGTAAAACTCCCCTGTCCACCAAGAACATCAACCACCTTAGGGGTAAATTTTAAGAGCTCTATGCACACCAAAGCCGGGAGATATGCACGTGTCTCAGGCTGGCATATCTCACGATTCTCACCCAAATTTTGGGGGAAAAGGACAGAGCGTGGGCATTCCGGATTTTAGCATTAAAACAGCACGTAACTATGCACACAAGCGCATGCTGGGTTCCCTATCTCTGAATCTCTACTTCTGCTATAGATGGCATATAACTAGTATAATAAAAAAAAAAAAAAAGGCTAGTTAGTGAGGATTGAAGGGCTGGGGGTAAAAGGGAGACAGGTTAATTAGGGGGGTTAGGAAGTCCTAGCCTTTATCTGGGCGAACTGGGAATTGACTGGAGAAACTGGTAATTGTGTCAGTGCACGTGTATAATAAAATCCCCCCACTTCCACGGTAGAGCTGGCATTTGTGTGCACAAAAAAAATTGTGCATACATGTGTGCATGTACTACTGATTATATACCATGCGCGCATGTTATAAAATGATTGTGTCCATTTGTGAAATGGCATACGTGCAAGACGTGCAGCTGTTTGAAAGTTACTGTTCCAGAGAACCCCCCAATTCCCTCGGAGAGAAGTTGCATTGAAGGCCCTTACTAACCCTCTCCCTTCCCAAACTACTCTAGGGGTCAGTTTTGCTGCTGTAAGCAAGAGTCCTTGTCTGGCTCTGAGCTTGCATGAAAAACTGAATAAAAGCAGAAAAAAAAATCAAATATAGTTCAGGATCAGTCTCGTTCCATTGTTCCATGAACCATAGTAATGGACTGAATCAAAAGCGAGTCTTCCTGTCATTCTTGATAGTGCACTGCCTTTGGTGCAGTTGAAATTAAATTGGAAAACAAAGTGAACATGGCCTGGCTGTAGCATGAGAAAATATTTCCAGCTAAAAAAAGATTCTGTAGGCCGATATCTGCATGTAAATTTTTTCCAAATAGTCAATTTTACATTCCATGGAATTTTGTATCTGATGAAAACAATTCTATAGCAAAAGTAATAAAATAAAGAAGAAATAAACACCCCTGTAATTGTAGAAACATCCCCTAGGAAAAACCAAGGAAAGCCTTGTGACCAGCCAACCTTGGAGCCCCACCAGTTGCTAAGGATTGCTAATGCACATTACAGGTAACTAACAGTTCAACTATAAATAACAAGAATACTGTCTGCAACAAGTGTACTGTCTGCCACAGAAAAATCATGCTGCTTTTTCACCACCATGTAGTTATTTAAAAACTTTCTTTAGAAGAATCAAGACAGTCTTCCTGTCCTTAAGCAGTTTCAGTCTAGCAGGATTCAGTAAATATGGCATACGATATTACTCTATGAAACTGAAGTTTCTTGATCACTGCTTGTGAGAAGTCCTGCAAGAAACACTTTAATGTTCTCATAGAAGTCTTTTTTTTTGGCCACACTTATCTTCCTGTTCTTGCTAAAAGTTATGCAGCCGCACAATAATCACTCTAGGCTGCCCATTTGGACCTAGAGCCAGTGCTAGAGGCGATATGTGTGATCAACCTTGTTATGTGGCCTTTTTTTCACATCCAGGTCCACCATAGATAGCGGCCATCTTGATACAAAATCAGCCGAGCTGGGGCCTTCCACCATCTCAGGAAGGCAATAATAATGCAAATTATTCTAACAGCCCCAATTCTCCAAAACATCCTGCTATTCGTCCAGACTGCTCTTTTCTTTCCAACTGTTCTATCAGATTCACACACATGAGTTTTGATCTTCCTGGTCCTGTTCAGGGGAGACAAATTGCCACCTTGTCCACAACTATTTTTAGCTTTGAATCAATATTCTTGGATGAGATCTGAAAAGGATTTAAACAGCTCTTGAAGTGTTGCAAAGGATTCTGCTGGTATTTCAGGGGCTCTCTCGTCATCCTCTCCCAAAGAGGAATTATCTGCTGTGCCTACTTCAGATTTATCCAGCAGAGGTAAGTCATAGATTTGCAACTTTTCGCGGCTTTATCAGAGGGCTGCATACAGTTAGAGAACTCCTGAAGTCTGATGTGTTAACTTTTTTTTTTATTACTGTATAATACTCATATGTACACTCCCCCCCCCCCTCCCCCCCCCCGGTGGAGATCAGAATGTTTTTTTAAAGCTTTTTCAATTTGCTATTGCTCTTACAAATGAGTAAACCTGGGGTTAATAAAAAAACAGGCTTCTGCCTCTTTAAGACTGATAAGAAAAACTGTAGTGGGAAACAGTAGGGCTTTAAAACATGTGTTCCTCTAAGGCAGGGGTCGGGAACCCATGGCTCGCGAGCCAGATATGGCTCTTTTGAGGGCTGCATCTGGCTCGCAGACAAGGGTCGCCACACTTTCCCGCTGACCCAGCTGCTCCCCTGTCCTCCTCCGCCCGGGCTTAAAATGCTGTCAGCCCGGGCGGAACGCGGCAGGACAGCTGGAGTCAGCGGCACCTGCGTGCACTCTTCTTCTCTCCCCCCCCCCCCCCCCCCCCCCCGCGGCCCGGAAGAGGAAGTGGAGAGCATCCGGTGCCTGCGCGGCAAGAAGAGGCCACGCTAGTGCGCTCGGCATCGGCCCGAAGAAAAGAAGACTGCAGCGCGGCTCGGAGGAAAATGAAGAGCTTCAACCGCGGCCGATGGGACTCCGCCTCCGCGAGGGCTGAAAATGAAGAGGTTAGCGTTGGGAGGAGGCTGCTGCTGCCGCGAGTTCCCGGGGTGGGGGGGGAGAGAGAGCGTGAATGAGCGAGCAAGCATGTGTGTTTGCTCGCTCATTCACTCTCTCTCTCCCCCACCCCCACCGCGGGAACTCGCGGAGCAGCAGCAGCCTCCTCCCAACGCTAACCTCCTTCATCTTCAGCCCTCGCGGAGGCGGAGTCCCATCGGCCGCGGCTGAACCTCTTCATTTTCCTCCAAGCCGCGCTGCAGTCTTCTTTTCTTCGGGCCGATGCCGAGCGCACTAGCAGGGCCTCTTCTTGCCACGCACGCACCCGATACTCTCCACTTCCTCTTCCGGGCCGCGGGGGGCCAGTGTGTGTGTGTGTGTATGAGATTGCATGTATGTGAATGATTGAGAAGCCTGCCTGTGAGAGAGAGATCATGAATGTAAGTTTACCATTGGGAACCTGTATGTGTAAGTTTGTGATTGAAAACCTGTTTGTGTGTATGATTGAGATCCTTTGTGTGTGAGAGAAATCATGTGTATGTATGATTAAGAGCCTGTGTGTATAAGTAAGAGAGAGATCATGTGTGTCTGTGTGTGATTGAGAGCTGATTTAGGTGAGGGAGCATGTGAGTATGTGATTGAGAGCCTGTGTATAAATGAGAGAAAGAGAGGACATGTTTGTAAGCATGTGAATGAGAGTCTGTGTGTGAGAGAAAAACACAGCATGTATTTATGTGATTGAAAGCCTGTGTGTGTGTGTGTGTAAGCGTGAAAAGATAGACAGCATGTGTGTAAATGTGTAATTAAGAGCCTATATAAGTGAGAGAGAAAAAACATGTGTATATGTGAGTACTGAGAGCATGTGTGTATAGGTGTGTCATTGAGAACCAGTGTGAGAGAGAGCGCTGGTATGTGACTGAGAGAGGAGAAAGTTCCAAGCAAACCACCCCACCTCCTGCTAATTCAGAACAATCTCAGGACACCTGGATATCAAACGTTCCCAGGTATGCAGAGCAAAAAAATGTTTGTATCCTTGTTGTTTTTCATTACTGGGTCTTTGTGTCTGCTATTTTGAAATATTTTGTTGGTATCTGGAAATGTTTTATATGAGTTTTTAATTATTGGATATTCCACTCATCAGCTGTTTCGAAATATGTTCTTTTTGTTAGTACAGTTTTACTGCTGATGATTTTATATTTCTTGATTTGTTTTATAAGGATGGGTGATGTTTCTTTTTTCCTTTGTTACACTGCATACAGAGACTCTGGCTTGTTGCAGTTTCCAATTCAGTTTTTTCTGCATGCTTCTAGTTATGCGTTTTGGTCTCTCTATTCTATGTTAGGTGAGGGTCAGCACATGTGATTCAGGTGAGGTTTTCTGCTGGCGTGTAGTTTCTGTGTAGGACTCTATAGCAGCCTGGCTTGGTCCGTTTTTTCCTAATAGGAGATGTATTGGTGTCTTAAGGCCTGGTGTAATATTTTCAGAGACTTATTGTACTTTAAAAATGTGATCTTACATAAAATGCACATATTACTTGTATTTAGTTTTAAACATATTGTATGGCTCTCATGGAATTACATTTTAAAATGTGGCGTTTATGGCTCTCTCTGCCAAAAAGGTTCCTGACCCCTGCTCTAAGGCATGCAAACTTTATTAAACTACACATAAGCAACTTTTTAAACCAATTTAAACAAGAAATCAAAAAAACAAGTAAGTTTTTTTTTTTCTTAGCTTAAAATTTGCAAACTATTTTGACCCCAGTGAACATGTGATCTGCCTAGAACAATTTTTATTTTATATGTAAAATGTTTAAATGTCTCCTCCTTCAGGGTGTGAATAATTTTCCTTGGGCTTTGCCAAATAATCCTGTCTGTTTCCTTCCCTATCAAAATTCTGATTTACAGCAGTTGCCTTTTGGATTTTTTTCTAATGCTTGCTCTCCAGATACCTGACTCTTATTTTGGATTAACTGAGCTCATACATATAGGCTAAAACACCTTTCCTTAATACACAGTCAGGCTGATGCTATATTGTGTGCTGAGCCTAGTGTACAGGCCTATGAGCGTTTTGGACGAGCTAGGCTAACACCCGATGCAGTAAAGGAATTAGCACGTCCAAAATGTGTCCAAACCAGCACATAGCTAATAGCACTCATCACATGTAAATTCATGTAGATGAGGCTGTTAGTTATTACCCCGATGCAGAAAATCACTGTGCGCCAGATGCGCCCCTTTTTTAACACTGGGCTGGCATTGTCTTTACACACTTGGAGCCGTCTTAAAAAAACAAAAACCACAAAAAAGCCCAAAATACTGCTTTTCTGTGGTTCCTCCTGCTTAGTATCGTCCTGTTACTAAGGAGGAACCACCGGAAGCAGCATGAAAAAAAAACAATTTTGCCAGCGGTCAGATTAGGGAAACGGATACTCATTAATTGAGCCTCTGTTTTCCTAACCGGCACACAGCCACTTCTCCTGGGTGCCCAATGCCATGGACAAGCTAGGGCTGCACAATTTAGCGCAACCCCTCATTTAAATGCATTGCACGCCCAGGAGAGGTGGCTGGTCAAGCTTTAGAGCAGGTGCTCAATCATGAGTGCCTGTTTTTATGCGAGCCAATATTGCATCTGTCTGTCTGAGGCTAAGACTGCCATGAAATGAGTAATCAAGAAAGGAAAAAAAAGGGTTTTTTTTGTTTAAACTTTTAGGTCATGTCTCCAAAAGAATTGTCTGAAGCAGGAGTAATTGGGATTCAAGACTTTCATTGCTCTGAGACTGAACCGGAGGATTATTCTTTTCAGTTTGTTTCTCAAAGTGAAAAACTAGGTAACAAACTTGGCTTAAGTGACACTGTAAATCAAACTTTATCTCAAAGAACTGTGGTATTGACAGGACCACCATATTCAGAATTCCTTAAGGAACTTAAGGACCTTTATCATATTGAAGAAAAGATATGGGAAGAAAACATGAAGTTGGAAGAACTGCGTGATATGCAACAATTAGAAAACTGTCAAGAGAGAAATTCCCTTAACCAGATTAAAAAACAGCTCTTGTTCTTGATACAACTTCAGAGAGAAAGAAATGAGGTTGAAAAATTGGAATATAGTTTTGCGAATGAGGAAGCAAAGCAGAAACTGAACTTGAGGAAAAAACTATATGAAATACCTGATTTGGAGATGTGCCATTCTGCAAAACAAATCGCAAAAACTATTGTAAAATCCCTTTCCAAATTTAGTGCAAAATCAGTAAACTGGCCAGTTAGCACTACCAGCTCAGACTTGCTTTCTAAAAAATGCAATGAAAAGGAAACATGTCAGCTTGTAAACTGTTCTGACACCCATTCTCCCATTACACAGCAACTTCAAGAGAAGCCAATTGATGCCAAAAATAGTGTTCCAGTAGAAAGCTCAGAAGTGAGCAGCCAGAAAAACCTTCAGGACAGCAGATCTGTTGTAGGCAGTGAAACTGTTTTTCATTCCTTAACAAATCCCATTCTAGAAACTAAAGCTTTTCTCAAAAAAGCCATTCTGTCCCATAAAACACATGCACTGTCTAAGCTAACTAATTTGCAGTGTAGAGAATGTGCATCAGAGGAATCGATACAAAGTGATACAGTTAATGACATGAAGAGGGTAAAGGATAATTCAGCTGTAATCTCAACAAAAAAAAAGGTTGAAATGTTGCAAAGTGTGCAGTTGTGCTTGAATAAAAATAGAATAGAGTTGAATCGAATCTGTAATCCAGCAGAACAAAGAACAAGAAATAGAAATGGTCGAGCAACTCATAAGTCCTTAGGAAAACAAGACAAAATGGTTGGCGTTTCCCCACTTTTGAAAGGTCAGAATCTTGAAATGCTTAACGGGGCTGTAAAGCCAAGTTTACCGCACATCACTGAAATCATTACACCAGGTATCAACTCTAGAAAAAGTAAACAAGTGTGTTCTGAAGAAAATGTATATGCTTCATCAAATCGGCTGTACAATATAGCTTTTTGTGAAGAACCAAGTGAGGACAGTTTAATTTCCCCACCCAGATGTCCAATAGGAACTACATTGCATATATCTGCTATGAAGGTAAGCTGTATTTTGTCTAAAATATCGAGCATCTTGAATTGCTCAACAATATAACTATATACCACAATTCATTCAAATTGGACCAACTAGTATGGTTTGTTCTTTCATGAATGTTGACAGATAGTTAGTGCAACCTTTTATATTGAGAAACTGTAATGTAGCAATCAATATACACCCCCATAAATGTATCTGGCATAATAAGGTATTCCCCTATTGCAGTAAGGTATAAATAAAGTATTGTATTTCTTATATTATAATCTTGTAAACCGGTGTGATGGTTTGTCTGATACATCAGTAAATAAACAACACTAAACTAAACTACTGTCTGCTTAGATGTCTTAAATATAAAGCAGGAAATCAAATGTTAAACCATAAATTATGAAACAACTAAGTATATGGATCTGATGCTTCCAAGTTGCATTTTTATAATGCGTCTACTTTATAAAAAGTATTTTCTTGGGTATACTGGCATATCTGGAAGCCTTACTTCAAGGGTATGCAATTCTAGTCCTTGAGTACCACAAATAGGTCTGTTTTTCATGATATCCACAATAAATATGCATGAGATTTTTACATGCACTGTCTACATTGTATGGAAATATCTCTTGCATGTTCATTATGGATATTCTGAAAACCAAACCTGTTTGTGGCACTCGAGGATCAGAATTGCCTACACTTGCCTTAAATAGAAGGAAGTTTGAGCTACAGATCTATAGGTACAGTGTCAGTAATTCTCAAAACTTGTTGGTCATGGCTATCTTATAAAAGTGGTGGCCAGAACAGTTATAGTTAGCACCTTCCTCTTGCTTACCATATTTCACACTATCTCTGCTCTGAGAAATATAACTATATTTTTCTTTCTATAGCTTAGTGATTACAGCTTTCCAATTGTGCTGGACATAAGATCTGGGTTGATGAAGGCAGGATTTGCCAATCTGGATTTGCCAGTCACCGTCTTTCCTACTATAATAGGATTACCCAAATATGAGGTACTTCTTTTGGTCTACTGCTCAGATTTTAGGTGAAAATAAGATGTAATAAAACTCTTAATTTGCAAATATATTAAATCTTGCTTCCTTAATGTGATATGACTGACAAGATACTCAAGACTACTTGTTTCAAGTGTAAATCAATAAATGGCAATACAAACGCACTATGCTGAAGATCCAGAGTTTTATATATCAGTATAGTATTCCCAAGTAGGAAATCAGGATTGCCCCATAATGGAATGATATGATCAGTTCCAAGGGAGATTTAACCACGACCTTAGGGCTTTCCAAGCAGTACGGGCAGCAATGACCCATATGGAATTGGACAGATGTAGTGGCAACTGATTGCTCGGCGAATGGAGTAACTAAAGAGGTCGCCATCTTATAGTCAGAATAGAGGCCAACTCCCCCAATCCAGTCACCAACACAACTCAAATTGCAAGCAGTATTAATGTACCTGAGACTCCCTGTACATCCCCGGATCAGTCCAGACTCCTGGGTTTATTCATCCATGCCAGCAGGTGGAGACAGCGAAAGTAAAACTGACACTGCTTTATATACACTGATGCCACCTGCAGTTCCTCAGTATTTCTCCATCTCCAGCAGTTGGTGACTGCATAAACCTGCATTCCCTGTACGTACCAGGATCAGTCCAGACTGTTGGGTTATGCCTCCCTTCCAGCAGATGGAGTCAGAGAAAAACTGAAAAGGCACCCCCTAGATATACTGGTGTACCACCTGCGATCCTTCAGTATCTCTCTGACTCCAGCAGATGCAGAGGCATGACCCTCGGTCCTGATCCTTGTCAAATTTTACAGATTATATGGGTTTTTTTTTGACCAGGTTTGGTTGTTTGCCTATTGACTGGATCAACTAAAAAAACAAACAAACCAGATTTAGTACACTTCATTTTGGGATATCTTGTAAAATTTCCTAAGGCAGGGCATTGCCCTTAAGCCTTTATTCTCAGAGACTACTAGCTTGCCCAGTGAGCTGGGGAGAGTATTTACCGGTGGGCCAGTCACTCTCTACCCTCTACCTTGCACCAGAGACGTATAATTCCTCTGGCCAGAGATTTCACTGCCTCTAATAATAGACCAGAGAAGTTAATTCCTCTGGTGGCTGTTACTACTACTTATACAGGGAAGTTTTTAGCTTTGGTCTTTCCCCTGTCAGTGACTGGAAAAAAAAATTGTATAAAGTCCGAGAAGGATTTTGTGCACTACCCTTCTCCTCTCACAGCACTAAAGCCTGCCGCGATCTCCCGGGCCTCCGGAGGGGGTGGATTTTTTTCACCTGGCTGTTTGATAGTAATTTCGCATGTCTTTATGCCGCGTGGCACAACTTGTGTGGCTCTCATGAGAGGGTCTCTGCTCCCGGTGTCTTCCCGGGGGGTGAGGGACCCTCGCGGAGGCCAATTTCGGGGCGGAGCTCTCGATCACGTGGCTCTTCTGATGCGCTGGCAGCCAAGAGACTCAGACCGGGCCCGCCCCGCTCGATGAGGGAGAGGCAGCCATCTTGCCTGCATCAGGTGCCGATGCAGATCAGACCTGGGAGGGGGGAGGATGTTCCTCCTCTCTCCCCGCCGGCATTAAGCCCTCAGTGACCGCGCGATTCGCACCCTGCCTCGGTCCCTCCCTCAAATCTACCTCCGGGGGGACCCTTAAACACCCCTTTTCCTCGCAATTTGTACTATTGATGCATAGAGCTTATTTGGAGGCTGAAGCTGACTTGTATAGTCAAGTGGCTCCTCCGGTCAGAATTTTGAGACCTGCCCCGGACCTGGGGGATTCTGGGCCAAAGCTTTCTCATGCAGCTCCAGTTCCCGAGTTCACCATGCCCTCGGCGCCTGTGGATCATCCCCATCCGGACCTCTCCACTCTGGATATGAATGCTGATGTGGACAGTGCTGCCCCAGTGGAGGGAGATGATCTGCAGGTACTGCGTTTATTCAGTAAGGAGGAATTGGATCCTTTGATACCTCAACTGCTTTATGAGTTTGAAATTCCCCTTCCTCCAACGACGGTGGACCCCTCTCCGGGGGATACGGTTTTATCAGGGCTTCAGGCTCCACCTCAAACCTTTCCTTTTCATCCGAAGCTTTTTCAGCTTGTTTCAAGGGAATGGGATTTGCCTGAAGCCTCCTTAAGGGTTAGCAGAGCCATGGAGAAGCTCTACCCGTTACCCCAGGAATCTTTGGATCTCCTCAAAATCCCTCAGGTGGACTCAGCCGTTACGGCTATCGTTAAGCACACAATGATTCCTGTGACTGGAGGGACAGCACTCAAGGATCTTCAGGATAGAAAATTGGAGATTTTACTTAAGCGTATCTTTGAGGTATCAGCATTGGGGGTAAGGGCCGCTGTCTGTAGCAGCCTTATGCAGAGAGCTACCCGCCGCTGGATTCAGCTATTGCTCACATCACAGGAGTTTTCTCCAGGTGAGGCAGAGCAGGCGAACCAGATGGAGTCAGCGGTTGACTATACGGCTGCTGCATTATACAACCTTCTCCGGACTTCTGTGCGCACGATGCCCTCATCAGTCTCCGCCAGGAGGCTGTTATGGCTCCGTCACTGGGCAGCTGATGCCTCGTCTAAGTCTCAGCTTGATTTCTTTCCTTTCAAGGGTAAGCTGTTATTTGGAGAACAACTGGAGCAACTTATTAAAAACTTGGGAGACAATAAGGTTTACAAGCTCCCAGAGGACAAGCCCAGAGCTTCTCGCTTTTCTGGCACTTTTTCGGGGCTGTTTTCGTTCCGGGAGGGGCGCTTCCTTTGCTTCCCGGCAGACATCGACGAGGTCTCAGACATGGGCGCATTCCTTTCGAGGCAGGCAGCCTCAGCACGGCGGCGCCTCACCCGGTTTCACCTCTAATAAGCCTTCCCAATGAAGGGGCACTGGCCCATTCCTCCGTTCCGGAGAAAGGGGGGGGGGGGCTTTCCCTGTTTCACGAGGAATGGGTCAAAATAACCTCGGACCAGTGGGTTCTAGATATTATAAATCACGGTTACACTTTGGATTTTGCTCGCTCGGTTCAGGATCTTTTTCTAGTGTCTCCATGCGAGTCTCGGGGGAAGCAACAAGTGATTCATCTGATGCTATCTCGACTAAAGGCACTGGAAGCGATTGTCCCGGTCCCTCCAGCAGAGTATCGGACCGGTCGTTACTCCATTTACTTCGTGGTTCCCAAGAAGGAGGGGTCGTTCCGGCCAATTATTGGATTTGAAGAACGTCAATCGAAAGTTGCGGATCCCATGGTTCCAAATGGAGACATTGAGGGCAGTCGTTGCGGCCGTCCACAAGGGAGAATTTTTGGCTTCTTTGGATTTGATGGAAGCTTACCTTCACATAGGTATACAGGAGCACCATCAAAGGTTTCTGCAGTTCATGGTGTTGGGAGAGCATTACCAGTTCCGCGCCCTACCTTTTGGGCTGGCGACGGCCCCACGAGTGTTCAGGTGATGGTGGTCGTGGCAGCGAGCCTCCGGTGGGAAGGGATATTGGTGCATCCCTACCTGGACGACTGGCTCATACGAGCGAAATCGGAGGATCGCTGCAAGGCGGCGATACAGTCTGTCTTGGATCGCCTGCATTCCCTGGGCTGGGTCGTCAATTTTGCCAAAAGTTTTCCTACCACTCGTGCAGATGGAGAAGTTGATGACCCAGGTCCAGCACTTGTTGACCCTTCCTTTGCCAACGTGTGGGATTATTTATAGGTTCTTGGTTCTATGGCATCTACCCTGGAGTTGGTTCCATGGGCTTTTGCTCATATGCGAAGGTTGCAGAGGTCACTCCTTTCTGTTGGGACCCCAATTCTGAGGAGTTTCACCTGCCCTTGCCATTACTGGAACCGGCGAGGACCAGCCTGGATTGGTGGTTGGTACCACATCATTTGCTCTGGGGTGTGGACCTGGAAACTCCCCAATGGATCATAGTCACAACAGATGCCAGCCTGACAGGTTGGGAGCAGTCTGCCAGTTTCGATCAACTCAGGACTGATGGTCCCCGGGACAAGCCCAGTGGTCCATAAATCATCTGGAAACCAGGGTGGTTCAGTTAGCACTGTGCCAATTTCTGCCAATTGTCCGGCACCGAGCGGTCCAGGTCCTCTTCGACAGTGCAACCACCGTGGCCTACATCAACAGTCAGGGAGGTACCCAGAGTCGACCGGTAACCTCCGAAACGGACCAGTTGATGGCCTGGGCAGAACACCATCTGTCCCGCATCGCGGCATCTCATATAACCGGGGTGGACAACGTTCAGGCAAATTTCCTCAGCTGGCAGTGGCTAGACCCCAGGGAATGGGAACTGTCTGAAGAAGCGATGCGGCTCGTAACATGCCGGTGGGGGTCCCTCGGCTGGACTTGATGGCGACTCGCTTAAACGCCAAAGCGGCCAGTTTCTTCAGTCGCAGAAGGGAGCATGGGTCAGAAGGCGCAGATGCTCTGGTTCTACTGTGGCCTCTCGACATTCTCTTATATGTGTTACCTCCATGGCCTTTGGGAAAGATTCTTCGATGCATAGAATCTCACCGAGGACCAGTCATTCTGGTGGCTCCGGATTGGCCAAGATGACCGTGGTTTGCAGATCTGATAAACCCCAAAGTGGAAGGACCCTTACATCTGGGTCATCTACCGAATCTGCTGCGCCAAGGTCCAGTATCTTTCGATCAGGGAAATCGCTTTTGTCTAGTGGCTTGGCTTATGAGAGGAGGCAGTTGAGGAAGAAAGGCTATCCCGAGGCGGTGATTACTACCCTTCTGAGGGCTCGAAAGACATCTGTCTCTTTCCTATGTTAGAGTGTGGAAAGTGTTTGATTCCTGGTGCAGTGGGTTGAAGTGTCCCCAAGGCAGGCCACAATAGTTCATATTCTGGCCTTCCTTCATGATGGTTTGAAGAAAGGTTTAACCTATAGTTCGCCCTGAGTTCAGGTAGCGGCATTAGGCTGCTTACGAGGTAAGATTGCAGGATCTTCCATTGCATGTCATCTGATGTTCATTTTTTGAGAGGAGCTAAACATTTGCATCTGCCGGTGTGGGCCGTTTGCCCTTCATGGAGTCTGAATTTGGTGCTCCGCGGACTTTGTAGCTCTCCATTTGAGCCTATCAAGCGGGCCATGTTGAAGGATTTAACTCTTAAAACAGTTTTTCTCGTGGCTATCTGTTCGGCTAGACGTATTTCCGAACTCCAGGCGTTGTAGGGAACCGTTCTTACAATTTCGGACTCTGCAGTTTCGCTTCGGACAGTGCCTTCCTTTCTACCAAAGGTAGACTAAGTCAAGGTAACTACATTCTTTCTTTGCTGGGTGGTACCATATTGGTTTGGGCTTCCCCCTTCTGGGAAAGGGATGACCCACACCTGGGGATCTGTCTCGCTTCTTGCAAGAGTTCTGACAAATCTTTGAGACCAGTAGTACAACTTCCAAGTCTTCTGAACTCCCGCAGATCAGACTAGGCTCCCAGTCTGGGGGGGGGGGGGGGGGGGGGGGGGGGGGGGGGGGGGAGTGTGTGGTGTGCACTCATACATTGTCCTCCAAACTTCAGTGGGGCAGTGTCTGATGGGAATTTTCCAACAGGGACTTTTGGAATGTGTTAAGGATGAGCTGGCTGCCTGAAACTTGCCACCTACCCTGGAGGGGCTGATCAGGCTAGCTATGCAAATAGACCTGAAGTTCCAGGAATGTGCTAAAGAATGAAGCTTGACCAGTCATCTTATCTATCTTGCTCTAAATTTTCAGAGGCCTGTGACACTTCTCCTCTGCAGTCAGACTTGCCACCAGTAGAACCCATGCTATATTTTAGGATCTTGGATGACTAGAAGCAGAGGCATCGTACACTCAACATGTACTTATACTGCATTGCCCTGGGTCATCTTGCAAGGTGCTGCCCAAACAACCAGGGAAACTCAAGGACCTAGGTCTTGGTAGAAGAGGCCACCTGAGGTCAACCTCTCACCTCTGCACAACTACTGGTTCCAGTACATCTGAGTTGAGGACATTTGTCAATGCTTTTCCCTTCCTGGACACTGGTGCTGGAGGAAGCTTTATCCATGAGGCTCTGGTTCAACACTATAACATACCCACAGTTCTCTTGAATTGCCCCGCTTTTGATATCCTCCGTATACGGAGCTCCTCTGCCAGGACAGATTACTAAGATGACGATAGTGTATCTGACTTTGCAGACTAGGGTTTTACATGTAGCACAAATCAGCCTCTACTTTACCCAAGGCATTATATGCCGCCATTCTGGGTCTGTCATGGTTCCTGCATCATCAGTTGATATGGGGCTGGGCAATGATGCAAATTGCCAGATGAGGTGATAATTGTCATGAACAATGTATTGCCAAGGTCTCTCCTGTGGTACCTGCAGCCCAGACTATCGCCTCAGAACTTTCAGGCCTGCTACCACAGTATAGCAACTTCCTGCTGCCTCATTGCACCTAGGATTGTGCCATAGACCTCATCCCGGGAAGGTTCCACCTAGAGGCAGTTTATCCACTCTCTGTTCCTGAAACAGAGGCGTTGTCTAAATACATCAAGGAGAATCTGGACTGAGGCTTTTTGTCCCTACTCATCACCTGCAGGGGCTGGATTCTTTTTTGTTAGAAAGAAAGATGGGTAATTATGTCCCTGCATTGATTAGTGTGGTCTCATCTCGGTTACTAAGAAAAATTTATATCTACTTCCCTTAATCTCAGAGCTCCTCATCTGCCTCTTGCACAAATATTCATGGTTGGACCTCTGGAGGCATACAATTTGATCTGAATCAGAGAAGGCGATGAGTGGAAGAGACTGCTTTTAAAACCCGAAATGGATATTGTGAGTATTTAGTAATGCCCTTCAGGTTATGTAATGCTCCACAGTTTCCAATTTATAGTAAACAAGATCTTCTAGGAGCTGCTGTACTCCCATATGGAGGTTTACCTAGATGAAATCCTGATATTCTTGAAGTCATTGTATGAGCACTTACCACCATGTGAAACAGATTCTTCAAGGGTTCCGTGATCACCATCTCTATGCTAAGTTAGAGAAGTATATCTTTGAACAAGAACTATTCATCTTTCTGGGGAATTTTGCCTCATGTCAAGGATTTCAGATGGATCCAGAGAAACTAAAAGCTATCTTAGTGGCCCTGGCCTGTAGGCCTCAAAGTGATACAATGATTTCTAGATTTGCGAACTACAATAGGAGATATTTATATCAGAGTATTACACTTTGGCAGCCCCACTCACTGCCATCACAAGAAAAGGGTTCAGACTCTAAGAATTTGACCTCTGATGCAATTCAGGTCATATCTATCATGTATCCCCATGCTAGAGAGTTAGTGTCTGGGGAGTGTCATCTTTGTGCGAATATGACCCCCAAGGCAAAAGTCTTAGCTTGACCTAATGGAAAAGCATTTAGGTAACCATAAAATCAGCCCATCTAATCAGTATCAGAGATGTTAACATTGGACCAAGAAGATGCTTAGGATGCTGATGGTACATCAAGACTGCATCAAATCCTCTGTATTGTGCACTGCAAAGACCAGGGAGACACTGTCATATGCCTTCCCCCCTCCAAAAGAAGGCACAGGATTCAGTCTCCTCGGTTCCAACCAGAATTTTGAAGCTGAGCATCAAACAAATATGAAGAGGTATCTGTCTTCGATCTGTGATGAGAGTGGGGATATTCAGGCCATGGCTCTGAAACTGCCAAAGCATTCTCGTGGAGAAGAGCTCATCTTCTATATATTCACAGGAATCATGACAGTCTTTGTGGTCCAGGTGTCTGACATTGATACACCTCAGCTCTCCCAAGAAGAATGGCTATCCCTTCTGCCTCCCAACTGCCTCCCAGCAGTTTTTGAGGAGAGCTGGACACAATCTACTAGGCCTCAGACAAGGCTATGCAGAGCTTGTGTACCAGCATCAAGAAGATCTGTGTAAGTAAAAGGCCGATGTCCAGCTAGTGCTGGAGCCCTACAGCTATTTGGCAGCTTAGTAGTGATATTAATTACTGAAGAGAAATGGACATTGCCTGCCGCACTGCTAGTAATCGCCAGTTCATGGGGCAGGGAAAGAGAGGAAACTTCTCTGACATGCAGGAGCTCCTTGGGGGCAAGGCCTCAACAGACAAGTGTCCCCCTCTAAGGCATTTTCTGCTGGCCAGGCAAGATCTAATTCCTCACTCCTTTTTATTTTTTATTCATAGTTATTAATCGCCTAAATAAAATTAAGTGATGTACAAATAAAAACATACTCCTGGTATATTAGTTGAGTTTGAACTCTGTTCCTGGGGGAACAGCTATAGGTCTGACTTCTCTGAACAAGAAGACTTGACTGATCTGTGTTTGCAAGGAAGGAGGAACTCTTTTTTTTTTTTTTTTTTTTTTTTTTTTTTGCCAGATTTGTCCAGATTCTTGCATGGCTTGCTTCATTTAAAGCTTCCCATTAAGCCGCCTGTTATACCTTGGGACCTCAGTGTGGTACTTACTAAGCTGCTAAAAGCTCCTTTTGAGCCACTGCACTCCTGTGAGCTGAAGTACCTGACCTAGGAAGTTGTATTGTTGGAGGCAACTTCAGCACACAGTTAACGAATTCCAGGCTGTAGTGACTTATCCATCTTATACCAGGTGTTTTCATCATGGGGTAGTTCTGTGCACACATCCTAAGGTAGTGTGATTTCTATCTTAACCAGTCAGTTGTTCCAATATTCTTTTGCAGGCCACAAGTGCAGCACAGTAACTTCCAAAGAGCCTTTGTCTTCTACCTGGAACAGACTGAAGCCCATAGAAAGTCCACCCAGCTTTTTGTTTTTGATTTTAAGTTTTATATATATATACTGCTTATAGTAGAAAAATGGTTTAGGTATAAATAGACATCAGTAAGCCTGGGATTGCTTTTGCCAAGTGACACACTATCTAATTGGCTAGCAGAGTGCATCTCCTTCTTTTAGGTCCAGGCAGGCCTGAGTCTGAATCATGTCAAAGCTTATGGTGTAAGAGTCATGGCAGTGTCTGCAGCCAACTTAAGATCAGCCTCTGTGAAACTGTGTTCTCTCCACACATTTCCATCACATTACTGTTTGAACAGGAACTCCTGTTGTGACAGTAAATTAGGCCAGTCTGTCCTACAGAATTGGTTGAGATGTAGAATCCAACTCCATGCCTCCTAGAGCCTATTTTTGTTCCAGGCTGCCTCTGTATAATCGGATATACATATAGGAAAATAAAAGGCTAGCTGCCACCAAAATCAGTTCTGTGTTGTGCCTGTTAACATTTGGTTTCCCCCTTTTTTTTTCCCCTTCGTGCAGGGCAGTCTGTAGCTAAGGTTCCCCTCGTGAGGACTGCCATCCTGTTTGTCCTCTGAGAAAGCAGAGCTTACCTGTAACAGGTGTGTTTGGAGAACAGCAGGATGGCAGTTCTTGCAAAACCTACCCACTTCCCTTTAGAGCTGACTCCTCCAAGTTTAAGCTAAAGGATTAGACTGAAGGGGCCCTCTGCGAGGATATATGACAGTATGCCAGCCTGAGCATGCGACACAGATTATGTTCAAAGTTAAGAAAACTTGATATAAAAGTTCTGTGCTGGGCTCCATCCTCCATGTATGAAGATTGATCTACTGCTCTCCTCTGAGAACATTTGTTAAAGGTAAGCAACTGTATTTGGAGGACTGGTATACTAACAATTATTAGCCAGGTAGACTTCTGTTCTGGAAGTTTTTTCAATATGGAATGAATCGCCCTATTAAGATCTGCCACTTTGAGATAGGTCTGACCCAGCATGGCACTTATCTTCGTCTGATTGTACTAGTTGGTTGCTTTCAACACATCAAGTGAAACATTGAGGAGCATAAATATCTGCATGAAGAGCCAACAATACCTTAAATATACTGTCCCTCAAAATGTTATGGGTTTCCAGTATACAAGCAGTTAATGAATAGGTAAAAATCCATACTGCCTCTTTAAAAAAACACGATGGGTGGGGGGGGGGGGGGGAGGGGGTTCAACCTTTTCTGTCTAAACTTGCTCTTTATTTTAAATGTGCATGGAGAATTGTTTTGAACAAATTGTCTAGGCCAGTATTTCTCAAAATAATCTTGAATAATATAACACAAGAATTGCCATGTTGATTTAGACCCATCATCCTGGCTCAGGCATTCGCCAATTCAGGTTGCAGATCTCATAAAGTAGATCTAAGTCCTATTATTCACATCCAGGGATAATAGCTTTCTTTAGTCTATCTGGCTAACAATGTGTTATGGACACTTTCTCCAGCAATTTGTCAAAACCTTTTAAACCCTGCTATGATAGTCATCTTGATCACATTCTTTGCCAACAGATCCACAGCTTGGTATGAACATAAATTGCAATACTGGATTAGACAGAGTCCATCAAGCCCAGCATGCTGTTTCCAACTGTGGCCAATCCAGGTTACAAGGACTTGGCAAACATTAAATAGATCCCATGCCAGTAATAGCAGTGGCTATTCTCTAAGTCAGCTTGATTAATAGCAGTTTATGGACTTCTCCAGGAACTTATCCAATCCTTTTTTAAACCAGGTTACACTAACTGCCTTAACCATATCATCTGGCAATGAATTCCAGGGCTTAATTGTGCATTGAGTGAAAGACTTTTCTGATTTTGTTTTAAATATGTTCCTTACTAACTTTATGGAGTACCCTAGTCCTTCTGTTATCTGAAAGAGTAAATAACCGATTCATATTTACCCATTCTAGTCCTCTCATGGCTTTATAGACCTCTATCATATCCCCCCTCAGCCGTCTCTTCTCCAAGCTGAACAGACCTAACCTGTTTAGCTTTTCCTCATAGGGAAGCCATTCCATCCCCTTTATCATTTTGATCACTGTTCTCTGAACCTTCTCCAGTGTAACTATATCTTTTTTGAGATGCAGCAACCAGAATTGTACACAATACTCTATTCTAGATATGGGCTCACCTTAGAATGTTACAGAAGCATTATGACATTCTCTCCATTTTATTCAATATTCCCTGCCTAATGCTTTTTTTGACCACCGCAGCACACTGAGCAGACTTTCAATGTATTATACACTATGATGCCTAGCTCCTATTCCTGGATAGTAATGCCTAATGTGTGGAACCTAACATTGTATAACTACAGCAGAAGTTATTTTTCCCTATATGCATCACCTTGCACTTATCCACATTAAACTTCATCTGCCGTTTGGGTACCCAATCTTCCATTCTTGCAAGGTGGTCCTGCAATTTATCGCAATCCGCTTGTGATTTAACTACTCCAAATAATTTTGTCATCTTCAAATTTGATCACCTCAGCTGTCATATTCCTTTCTAGATCATTTATAAATATATTGAGAAGCACCAGTCCAAGTACAGATTCCTGAGGCTCTCCACTGTTTACCTTTTTCTGCTGAAAAAATTGACCATTTAATACTACTGTTTTCTGTCTTTTAACTAGTTTGCAATCCACAAAAGGATAGTGTACTGAGTGAAAGTACTTTCTACATTTTGTTTTGAATCTGGTGGTTAATTTCATGGAGCGTCACCTTGTTTTAGCAGTATTTGACGGAGTAAATAACTGTCCTTTATTCCACCCCACTCATGATTTTATAAACTTTCGTATTTCCTCTCGGCTGTCTTTTTTGCAAATTTTCCCAACAGATTTCAGCTTACCTTGAAGGATTCAATCAAGGCAGTTTCTGCTGAAAATTTTCAAAGGATATAATGCAAGTTGTCATTCCAAAGAGGGTCTGTGTGATTGTCCCATCTTGGATCTAAAAAGAATGAACAGCATACAAAATTTAGAATAGAATTGCTTCAGTTCTTAGGGCTAGCTAACATTGTGTGTGTCTTACATGTTCGCATTACAATAACTAGTTGCTGGTAAAAGTTCCCAAGGTCAACGATACAGATATCGATATTAAACCATGTCATTTGAATTGTCCTCAATTTGCAGATTATATACTAAGAGTTTTTTTGTTAAATGGGTAAAAGGAGAGTTATTTTCCATACTTATGTAACATTCTCATCTGAGCACAATCTTGAAAGCTATTCTAGACTGGAACATGGTAACTTGAAAAACTACAGCTGAATAACTGGGAGAATTTTCTAGAACCATCCCAAGATCGAACCTCACTTAGGAGCCAAACTTTAAATTCTGATATCAATAGTTACCAGAAATCAAGGTCTAGAATATTTTTCCAGGCATACAAACTTGAGAGTAAGTTATCTGTGGAAGAGGAGCCACCAGAGGGTATGCTAAAAATATAATGGGAGAGATAAAGGGACCAAGATGGAATGGAATCGTGAAATCCAAGTGAGGATGGTGACAGGAATGAGTAAAGGCTTTGGCCTTGGCTTTTCAGAGATTGCTGGAGACTTCGGCAAAGGCTGTTTCCATGGAATATAGATAAAAACCCAATGGGGGTAGACAGAAGATGACTTATGATGGAAGAAGTCAAGGTAGTAGAGGTGACTGACTTATTTGAGTAGTTTGGTACAAAAGCAAGGAGGGAAATGAGATGACAGACGTATGTTGTAAAGGCGATATATAAATAAAATAAAAGGGCAAGAAGGGTCATGTGAAGGTTTTTTGAGTGATATTTTCACAGTATGTTTGAAGGTTTTTTGAGTGATATTTTCACAGTATGTTTGAAGGTGGGAAGTATCCTAATAAGGTACATAAGGCTACCATATGACTAAATGGTACTAATTCACCTTTAGGGTACAGCATGTTCTTGCAGTGAAAATCAATGTATGCTTGTACCAGTCTATTAACTGCTTTCATTTATGCATGTTTTAGGGACTTGATATCACCAAATGAAGAGAAGAATCAAATTATAAACTCTGGATATGAACTTGGACTGATAACTTTTTCTGTCCTTTTTTATAGGAAGCAGTATCAAGCAATACTGAAAATATTTATATTGGCCATGAGGCTCAACATATAAAAAGTGTTCTCAACATTAAGAATCCAGTTACTCATGGGATTGTAACAGACTGGGATGATCTAGAGAAGGTAATGTATTTTTAACAAAAGTTAACTCAAAATAGCAAAAAAAAATGTAAATCATTTAGTAGTTTTCATTTTGTTCAAAAAGCCTTTATTTGCTTTTGTTTGCTGTGAGGAGAAATGGGTGAAAGTTCTCTTACTAGCTATTATAGATCTCAGTAAATGAATTGATAGTCTACTTAGCATTGTAAATTTGTATGAAAGGCCCTTAGTTCTGTGACTCTGCTTGCTTACTTAGCTTATGTTTACATTGAGGTAAATCAGTTTTTTATATTTATGTGAGAAAACCCCACTGAAAATTGTTTTGCACAGATCAGTTCATCTGTCAAATCTTCCTGATGATCGTTGGGAATGCTAAGCTAATTAGGCAGATCCATCAGGCACATTTGGTAGAAGTGCAAAAATTGTTCTTGAAAGAGCTAGACTGGAAACATTGCAGCTGATGCTTGAATGGAGGTAGATGAAAGGAAAACAGGATTTTGAGTTGAGCATTGTAATAAACTCATCGCTGACCATAATGTGTTTATACCTTAACGAAAGGAACTTTTGTAATGACTTTCAACCACAATATCTTCAAATGCACCCAGCCAAACCAGATTTATTTTAGTATATCATTGTAGCAAAACTTGTACTCTTTGGCATATTTACTCATCATCTCTCCTACTGGAGAAAATATAGAAGTAAAGCATTTTAGCATTAATGCTCCAGTGAAATAGGAATTAAAAACATTACAGGATTAAGAATTCTCTCCCTCCCCCCCCCCCCCCCCCCCCAAAAATGTTTTTCTCTTTTATAACACTTCAAAGTGGATTGCATTCAGGTACTTTAGGTATTTCTTTGTCCCCAGAGGATTTACAACTGTAGTGCTGCATTGAATAAGCATTTTTCCCACAGGCATAGGATGGGAGAAAAACCTTAGGAGATCAGGCCCTAACTTTGTGCCTAAGGCAAAGGAGGGTGAAGTGACTTGCCCACAGTCACAAGGAGCAGCAGTAGGATTTGAACCCTGGCTTCCCTGCTTCACAGTTTGCTACTCTAACTGCTAGGCTGCTTCTCTACTTCACTTAGCTTATCTTGTGGAAAGATAATGTACTATGTAGATCGGAGGTTCCCAGACTTCTCAGAGGAAGGGTCATGAGACATTTCAGATCACTGAGGGGTGAGAAGATCCCTCCTTGGACTTTTGCTGGGGTGAGAAAGGGTACATGTCATGTTTGGCCCTTTTCATTGATTTGATATGCTAAAAGAAGGGGAAAAGCAGGGGGCGGAGTTTTCAAGTGTCTGTACTCCTGCAGTTCTTGGACATTGGCAACTATGCCACACCCCCAGGAGCCCTGCTCTTGAGGTGCATGTGATGAGTACTTGTGCCTATGTATGTATAGCAGACTCTCTCCCTTCACTTTTACTGGGGCCGATGCAATAATCTTCGCGGAAAGCAGGTGCTGACTTTTCAGCGCCCGCTTTCTTAACGCATGCAAGGCGCCCGCAAGGGGGGGGTGCCATGCAATATGTAAATTAGGGAGTTGCGCTAGGAAGGAGGCACTAGGGTCTCTTGCGTGACCTTAGCGCCTTCTTGCTAACGCGACCCGCTGCGGCTGCCGGTTATGAAGACCGATGCCGGTAAACTCGGCCTCTGTTTTCATAACCTGCCTGTCTGCCAGTAATGAAAACGGCCACCGAGCTTATCGGCGGCCATTTTCATTACTGGCAGACAGCCAGTTATGAAAACAGACGCAGAGTTTATCGGCGTCTTTCTTCATAACTCGGCGGTCTGCAGAGTTATTTTATTTTTTACTTTAAAAAAGAAGTACAGAAAAGCAGTTTTTTCTGCCTTTCTGTACTTCTTTTCAATGCACTCAGCTATATGCCTGCTCCAGGTAGGCGTTAATATCGGAGCGATAAATGTTCGTCTGAGACACACATTTATCTTTTTGCATTCGGAGTGAATGAGTAATAGGCTCATTCACATGCATTTGCATGTGATGAGCGCTATCTCATTCACTCCACGTTGGACGCATGTTAAATAGGCGCTAATTCCCCTTTCCCTGTACGTACCAGGATCAGTCCAGGACACCTGGGTTGTGACTCCGCACCAGTAGATGGAGACAGACTAAAACTTGTGGGCGGAGCCATATATGCTCCTGTGCCAGTCACAGCCCCTCAGTCTTACTCTGTCTCCAGTAGATGGTGCAGGTCCAGTCACAGCCCTGCCTGACCTGATTCTGGTGGTTAGTCAGGTTTGGTTTTTTGGGTTAGTTTTGTTAGGCCTAATGGTTTGTATACTAAATTGGGTTTTGTTTTTAATTCTTAGTTGGGTGCCCTGCCTCCCAGGGGGGTTGAGAGGTCCTGAGGGGACTACCCTCCCCCGGTTGAGGCCGCTGCCAGGGTCGAGGACCCGGCTGAGCTAGTGGCAGCGTCAGGGGTGACACCGGGGAGCCCGGTTCACTCACCCCTGCAGGAAAAGGGCTCCAGAACCAAGGACAGCTGCAAGCTGTGTAAAAAAAAAAAAAAAAGGGTTTTTGTTTTTGTTGTGCCGGCTCTCCGTTTCCTCGCGTCTCCACTCCGTTTCGGGGGGGGGGGGGGGGGCGCCGGTAGCAGGAGGGAGGTCGCCGACTTTGAAATTTTTTTGTTTTGCTGCGTTTCCCGCCCGTTTTTCGCCGCGATCGCCGGCCTGCCGTGAGGGTCGGCCTGCGGCTCGGCTCGCGCATGCTTATCGCGGCAAGGTCTCTGCAGCTCCTGTCTCACGGGCGGAGGAGGAGTGCCCGGATCGCCTCCGGGGGTCCGGTCCTGAACCGCGCGATCGCCGCCGCGCGCGGGGGGGGCTCGGCTGATAGGCCCCAAGGTTTTTGTTTTATTTCCCGCTCTGTACGAGTGCGGCGGCCATTTTAATTCCCAGCCGCGAAGTTGCTCGGTTCACAGCAGGAGATTCAGCTCTGCCCCCCGCGCTTTTTCCGTAGCGGGGTCCGGCGGGGGGGGGGGGTCCCCCACGGGGGGGCCTCGTTCCCTGGTGGCTACCGCGGAGGCTTCTTCAGATTCGGGTTCTTGATTTTGTGGCGCAGGATTCTTTTCTTTTCAATTGTAAGCATAGTACGCGCAGCCGGAGGGGCGTCGCGGGGGAGGGCCACCCGTAGGTCTGCTCCAAGGAAGAAGAACACTATGGCTGTTGCGGAGGGCTCTCGGGAGCCCTCGCGGTGGACACATCCGCCGCGTGGCGTACCTCAGAAGTCGGAGAAGGAATCTTCATCTCCAGTTCACTCAGAGTCTCCAGAGGAGCCCCTGATGGGGGCCGAGGAGGCGGCTGCGGACGGTCCCGTCCAGCCCAGCGCGGGCAAAGGGACACTAGCCGTGGAAGGGGAGGTCCCCAAAGTGGTGCGGCTTTTTCGCAGGGAGGCAATGTCCCCGCTAATTCCAGCAATTCTTCAGGAACTGGCATTAGAGGCTCCGCCTGTGGTGGCCCGTCCAGAGGCAAACATGGATCCGGTGCTCTTAGGTCTCTTGGGGCCGGCAGTAGCATTTCCTTTTCACTTTTCATCGACAGATATCCTGTTCGGTGAATGGGATACGCCGGAGTTACGCTTGCAGGTCAGTAAGACCATGGACAAGATTTACCCGCTACCCAAGGGTGCGCTGGAACTCCTTCGACTGCCGAAGGTGGATTCCGCAGTCTCTGTGGTGACGAAGAGGTCGACCATTCCGGTTACAGGAGCCACGGCTCTCCGGGATATACAGGATAGGAAGCGGGAAGTGCAACTCAAGAAGAGTTTGGAGGTGTCTGTCCTGGGTTACGGGCTGCCATCTGTACCAACTTCGCTATACGCGCGAGCCTGCGCTGGGCCCAAGTTTTTCAGTCGAACCCAGGTCTGTCGGCGGTAGAGGCATCACAGGCAGATAGGTGGAGGCAGCAATTGCGTATGGGGCAGATGCTCTCCACGGGTTGCGGCGTACATCCACTAAGTCCAGGGTGGAGGCTGTATCGGTGCGTCGCCTGCTATGGCTACGTAACTGAGCTGCAGATGGTTCGTCCAAAGCGGATGCCCGAGGACAAATTTCAGGGCGCGCTCCTCCTTTTCAGCCAGATCCCGTTTCCAAGGGCCCAGGAATTCGCGTGCTCAAAGGTCTACAGGTCCTTCCTATAGGTCACCTTCCTCCCGAATCCCTCAATGGCAGCAGTCTTTTCGGAGTACACGCTTCGGTAGACAGGGAGGAGCCCAAGTCTTCACTGTGATACGCGGCCGGCCCATCCCTCACCTCAGCCCCAGCACGTCGTTTCCAAGGTAGGGGCGCGGTTACCCTTGTTTGTCGAGGAATGGGCCAGTATAACTTCGGGCCAAGGGGTCCTCAATGTGATAACGCACGGCTACGCATTAGAGTTGTTCGTTCCCCAGCACTCAAATTCCTGGTCTCGCCGTGCAAGGCTCCCGAACAGAAGGCAGCAGTGCTAGACACCATCCGGCGCTTGGAAAGTTTGGGAGCCATTTTTCCCCGTTCCGATCAGTCAGCACGGCAAGGGGCGTTACTCCATTTATTTTATTGTTCCAAAGAAAGACTGCTCTTCTAGACCAATCCTGGATCTAAAAGGGGTGAACGGAAGCCGGCGTGTACCTCACTTCAAAATGGAGTTTATTTGGTCGGGGATCGCCTCGGGGCGTACAGGAGAGTTCCTGGCCTCACTAGATCTCATGGAGGCGTACCTTCACGTAGGCATTCAACTGTCGTTTCAGCGATCCCTAAGGTTCTGCGTCCTATGACGGTTTTATCAATTCAGGGCTCTCCCGCTTGGGGCTGGCAACGGCGCCTCGTACGTTCACGATGGTAATGGTCGTGGTTGCGGCGCAGCGACGCCAGGAGGGTGCTGGTTCATCCTTACCTGGACGATTGGTTGATTCGGGCGAGGTCCGAGAATCAGTGTCGGCTGGCGGTGGCCAGGGGCCTACAACTCTTGCAGTCTCTAGGCTGGATAGTCATTTTCAACAAGAGTCAAGTGGTACCCACGCAGACCTTGGAATACCTTCGACGACACGGTGCTGCGTGTTCCTCTCGCAGGACCGAAGGTGCGGACTGCAGTCTCGAGTGAGGCGCTTGCTGTCGCTACGCCTACCACGAGTCGGCAATTACCTGATGGTCCTGGGTCCTATGGCCTCCACTCTCGCGTTGGTCCCCGGGGCGTTCACTGATCTACGGCCATTACAGTCGTCCTTACTATCCCGCTGGAAGCCGATTTCAGGGGAATTCTACCGTCCACTTCCACTCGTAGGCCGGGCGAGATCCAGCCTGGCCTGGTGGCTCGATTCCAGTCTTCTGATCTCTGGAGTGTCACTTTTCGTGCCCACCTGGACAGTGGTGACCACGGATGCCAGTCTCTCCGGATGGGGAGCAGTCTGTCTAGGACAGTCAGTTCAAGGCCTATGGTCAGCGTCTCCAGCCCGAGGGGCTATCAACCGACAGGAGACCAGAGCGGTCCGGCGCTGCAATCGGTCCTACCTCTGCTGAGGGGACGGGCAGTCCGTGTTTTGTCGGACAACGCAACCACAGTGGCCTATATCACTCGCCAAGGAGGGACGAGAAGCCCACATCCATCGCCAAGGAGGGACGAGAAGCCCACAGGTAGCAGAGGAGGCGAGGCTCTTGATGGCTTGGTCGGAAATAAATCTCGACAACGTCGCAGTCTCTCACGCCGCCAGGATCGGCGACGTCCAGGCGGATTTTCTCAGCCGGCATCGTCGGGACCCCGGGGAATGGGAGCTGGCGGACGAAGCGTTTCGCCTCATCGGCAAGACGTGGGGTATTCCCACATGGACTGGATGGCCACAGGCTGCACTGCGAAGGCTCTGTGATTTTTCAATCTGTTTTGGGAAAGGGGAGCAGAAGCAGTCGACGCATTGGTGCTTCCCTGGCCGACGGATATCCTGCTGTACGTCTTTCCTCCGTGGCCGATGTTCGGCGAGATTCTGCGCCGCATAGTATTGCACCCGTTCAACATGATCATGGTGGCTCCGGAATGGCCTCGCCGTCCGTGGTTCGCGGACCTCTTTCAGTTTGTCGGGGGCGGCTACCATGCGTCCCATGCGTCTCCAGGGGGTCGCGGGGGCCCTTCCATCAGGGCCCCGTCTGGTTGCAGGATGCGGATCCCTACTGTCTCGCGGCATGGCGTTTTGAGTGGCCTCGGCTCCAGAGGAAAGGTTACTCTGACGCGGTGGTGGCTATGCTGCGGCGGTCCAGGAAGCAGTCTATGTCCTTGGCGTACGGCCGGGTCTGGGTAGTCTTTGGGGAATGGTGCGTGTAGCGGAGTGTGGCTCCCACTGCCGTTTCGGTATCTGGTCTTCTGGTTTTCTCCAGGCTGGTCTGGCCAAAGGCTTGGCATGCAGTTCCTGCGGGTCCAAGTGGTGGCGCTTGGTTGCTGGCGAGTCCTGATGTCTCCCGTTTTCTCCGGGGGGGCTAAGCTTTTCCGTTCTCCGTTGCGTTTCCTCTGCCCGTCCTGGAACCTTATTGGGTTCTTCCCACCCTGTGCACGGCACCGTTTGACCCTTGAAGCATACATCTCTTAGGGTCTTCGCATTAAAGACTGTATCCCTGGTGGCGATTGCCTCGGCGCGGCCCTTCTCAGAGTTGCAGGCTCTTTCCTGTAGAGATACGCCTCGGGGTATCCTTGCGGATGATCCCTTCCTCTCTACCTAAGGTCGTTTCGTTTTTCATCGGCATCAGTTAGTTGAGCTGTCCGCTTTGCGGCCGGGAGCTCCTCTGTTCCTTAAGCGAGGGACTTAAAGAGGCTTGCTGTGCGAAGATCCCTTCTACGCTACCTGGAGGTCACGAATTTCTTTCCGATAGCGGATCATTTGTTTTCCTTTTCGGGTCCAAAGAACGGGACCGCAGCATCCCACACGACGATTGCCCGTTGGCTAGAAGAAACCATTGGTTCGGCATACCTCGTGTGGGGAAAACCGATTCCTGGGGGCCTCAGGGCTCACTCGCCACGGTCTCCAGCGACTTCTTGGGTGGCGTCTTCGCAGGTGTCGCCTCCAGTGATTTGCAGGGCGGCTACCTGGAGGTCGTTACATACCTTCATTAGTCATTACCGGTTGGAGGTTCAGGCTACTGATTCCGGGAGTTTTGGAAAGTAGGTGCTCTGAGCGGGACTCTCTGCTTCCCACCCTCGGTAATTTAGCTCTGGTACATCCCAGGTGTCCTGGACTGATCCTGGTACGTACAGGGAAAGGAAAATTAGTTTCTTACCTGATAATTTTCGTTCCTGTAGTACCAAGGATCAGTCCAGGATCCCGCCCGCAGTGCTACGCTGTAGTAACGAAGAGTCCGCTCATTGTTGTGTTTCAGTACGCTGACCCCTTATTTAGTCACTCTCCCGGTTGGGGTGCCTGGTTCCTGTAGGGGTGTTGGAATTTTTTTCCGTTTAAATAGCAAGTTTGTTTGGTTAGCTATGGTTACCTTATGGAATTTTTCTACTTTGACATTACGTATGACTGAGGGGCTGTGACTGGCACAGGAGCATATATGGCTCCGCCCACAAGTTTTAGTCTGTCTCCATCTACTGGTGCGGAGTCACAACCCAGGTGTCCTGGACTGATCCTTGGTACTACAGGAACGAAAATTATCAGGTAAGAAACTAATTTTCCTATTGCATTAGGGGGTGGATTAGCGCCTATTTATCCCGCGTCCGACTGCGGGTTATACAGTGCGCTCGGCTGAGCACACTGTATTGCATCAACCCCACTGTGTCTCTTCTTATTCCCTCCTAACCCTCAGCATTTTACCACTTGATCTTCCTCTGGCAGGGTCTCACCTCCCTGCTAGTGCGGTTTCTAGTGCCACACTCTAGTGGCTTTTCTAATGCTGGCAGGGCTTGGGGAAACTCTGCCAGCCTTTCTACTGCCTCTGCCACTGTTTGAACTTGGGTGGGGGACTATTTTTGGGGCACTAGTAGGCCAGTTGCAAGATGGCTGGCTGAGTGTTTTCCTCCTGTTTCTTCCCCCTGCCACTGTGGCTAAATCCCTGGGGGTTTTTTTCCCATGATACCGCTGTCTTTTTAAGGTGTTCTGCTCTCCCTGGTGTATTTGCTTGTTCAGCCTTCCGATGGTGTGATTGCTTTTGGCCCAGATTGAAGGACTAGCTGTTTGGGCCCAAGAGCTTCTGGTGAGGTATAGGCCTTATTTATAATTTACTAGCGGTACCCTGCCACGCGTTGCAGTGGCAGTCAAGTTCTTTACCCTCCCTCCCCCTTCCCCTTGCTCATTTACCTCAGTCACTCATCCTCCTCCCCCTTGGTCACTCACCCCCCCCTTCCCTCCCCTGTCCCCACTCCAACTCTCTCCCCTCACACTCACCTCTCCCCTCATTCTCCCTCCCCTGACACTCACCTCCCCCCTCATTCTCCCTCCCCTCACCGTCACCTCCCCCCCGCCTACTGCCTACCCTTCAGATCAGAAAACCTTTGAATTTCTATTTCTGTGGGAACCACCAATCCCAACCCTTTAAATCAAATAACCCCCACCCTCCTGCCCCCTCCCAAGACCTGGGAAATTAAAATTGTTGGTGCTACATGTGGTCTGTCCCTGGGCGTCTGTGCGCGTTATGTAGCCAAATAGGGGAGTGCCTAACCAAATTTGCACTTCCAAATTTGTTTTGTGGTCTGGGGAAGGCTATTTTGGTGCATTCCCGAGATCGTGCAAGTTTAGTGTATGTATTTGTGTGTAAACCTCCCCCTTCCCCAAAAAACAACCCTCTGAGAAAAGTTCTCTTAAACTAACCACCCCACACTCTCCTGCCCCCCCCCCCCGAATTGCTGAATGAATGAAACCTGCTCCCCCCTCATGACCCCTCCCCAAGATGTTCGCAATAAATTCATTACCACCCCCCACCCTCCAGACCCCCCGAGACCTGATAAAAATGTCAGTCGGTGGAGTGGGCGTTCAGGAGCGGTCCAGGAGCGATGTATTGGCGTTGGTCCGTCGGCTGCGAGCACTGAAACAGGTTCCCACAGCCCTTTGCCCTTACTATGTCAGTGGGGTGGAGCAATGGCAGCGGTAGGTCCTCTGAAATAGTAAGGGCAAAGGTCCGCCGGCTGCCAGTCCTGAAAATGGCGCCGAGGGGCCCTCGCCTTTACTATGTCACATGGGCTACTGCCGCCATTGGTGTCCCCGAGTGGCATAGTAAGGGAAAGGGCTGTCAGCGCCATGTTGATTGCTGGCAGCCGACGGCCGTAGTGCAGGAGATGTGTCCCGGACCGGTCCTGGCCCCCTGCTGGAGCCTCCCGGACTTCTGTCAGGTTTTGTGTGTTGTGAGTACCTGGGAAGTAAATAAATTTGGCATGTGTGAGGAGGGTGGTGGGTGTATTTTATCTGTAAAGGAAATAGTTATCTTCCGGCGAAAAAAGCGCGCGAATATGTTAAAATGGAAGTGAAACGTGGACCTGGAGTGGCGAAATGATTAGTGTAGCGTGTGTTAGTGTAAGGTGTAACAGATGGCACTTACGTCCAGCAAATGTCGCTGTTTTCTCAAAAAAAATTTTAAACCTATTTTACCTGTCACAGGTGTGACATATCTGTAATGTAAGTACAGAAGAACCTTCCTGTATGCGAAATGAAGGTTGTATCCAAATTTGAAAGCAATTGGTTTCAAATTGGTGATTTTGTCCAAACTATTTAACATTTTTATTTATATAGATTTATAAATTTCTATACCACTTATCAAAATTCCTAAGTGGCTCACAGTGACACATTCACAGTAAATAAATATAAAACCTGAGATAAACATCGGGTAAAAAAAATAAAACATTAAAAAAATAGCATACTTGGAGGAGAGAGATCGGAAATCTGTCAGATGTGGAGAAATCCCGGCCCTAGTAAATCCATCGCACCCTTGACGTCATCAGGGGAGGGACTGGAAGGCCTAAAACCAGCCCCCCCAGCGGCGCGCAGATTCTTTGCGATGTAACTGTTTCTCTTCAGATTTTAACCCTTTTGAAGTCTTTAAGGAGTTTTCAACTTATCAGTAAATAAATATTATCTCTCTAATCCTCCCTATTCCTCCAACCCAAGAGATACTAGACTGGAAATAATCTAACAAAGTTAAAACATCAAGAAAGGAGGTTTTAGTGAATTTGAATAAACGTTACCTTTAAATGCTATGCCTCATACAAAACGGAAGGCTCGAATAAGGGAGATTGTCTTCGTCTCCCTTATCTGGATCAGCTCAGCCTCAGATCTCTTCTTTCTTTATGGCTGCAGCAGCAGTGTTACCGGAGGAGAGGGCCGCAGTGGAGATAGTTCATGAGCGAGAACTTATGCCACAGGCCGAAGCCATCTCATTGAGCCCCAGAGCTCCCAACACCCCTTCCCCGCTGATTTCTTAAAAAAAAAAATTTGTAGATCCCTTAATTGAAGAGAGATCTCCTGATTTAAATGTTTTGCCTAATATTGATTTGGGAAATGGGGACCAAGCTGCGGGCGGTGGTAAAGAGGATATGCCTGAACTAAGAATAATTATACTTTCTAAGACGTCAGAAGTTAGCATGTGGCACATTTAAAACTAATCGGAGAAAGTTCTTTTTCACTCAACGCACGATTAAACTCTGGAATTTGTTGCCAGAGGATGTGGTTAGTGCATTTAGTATAGCTGTGTTTGAAAAAGGATTGGATAAGTTCTTGGAGGAGAAGTCAATTACCTGCTATTAATTAAGTTGACTTAGATAATAACCACCGCTATTACTAGCAACGGTAACATGAAATAGACTTAGTTTTTGGGTACTTGCCAGGTTCTTATGGCCTGGATTGGCCACTGTTGGAAACAGCATGCAGGGCTTGATGGACCCTTGGTCTGACCCAGTATGGCATGTTCTTAATTACAATGGATACTATGTGGGCTGCGATTAAGTATCTAGAAACAGCAATTATAAAAAATTGACTAACATGTAAACTCACAACAGAAAGTACTTGTTTGGAAAATACTGTGTCCCAGGATAATAATAAAATAGGGGTTCATGATGAAAGATTGGAGAAAGTAGAGATTTTTCAGAAAAATTTAGCTAAGACGGAGATGTCTAACTTTAAGAAGTTAGGCTATATGGAGAACACTTTAAAATATGCTAATTTAAGGATCCTAAATTTTCCTTATCAAAAATTGACTCCCCCTTGGGAAATGTTCAAGGAATACTTATTACATATTTTGAAAATGCCAAACTAGTCTATTCTAGCCTTAGCTAACATTTATTACCTTCCACAAAAAACACGAATAGGAGACACGCAACCAGAGTTATCCATGAATGTTTCTGAAATTTTAGAAACTACTATAGATACTGAAATATCGGTAAGAGCATCTTTGTATCATTTATGTTCCCGACTGAAAGAGATACAGTATTACGTTTATTTCTTAGAAAAAGGTTGAAGAAATTTCATGGGCAACAGATCTGGATTTATCCAGATCTAGCAAGGGCAACTCAACTAAGAAGGCAGGAGTTTCTTAAATTAGTCAGAATCTATTGCTAGGGGTGCCAATTTTTTTTTTTTTTAAGGTATCCCTGTAAATGTGAAATTTGGTTTAAGGAACATAAATGTATCTTTTATGAGAACTGCTTTACAGGCATTCCTAGTTTCGCACCCCCTTAATGTAGCAGTTGGTTAGAGAGCAAATAGAACTACTGCTATCTGTTTTTTGTTTTGTTTTTTTTTATAGAGGAAAGAGTTTTAATTTACTCTGTTTACCCTTATCGCTCATATTTGTATAATCTGTATCTCTTGGATTTCCTCGAATAATAATACTGATATATAATTTGATCAATTAATTGTGATATTATATTTGGTAATGTAATTACTTTTATTTTGTTTCTATATCAGTATACATTAACAATTTTGTTATAATATTGAAAAATTCATAAATTTAAAAAAAAAAGAGCATACTTAACTGTGCAATGCAAACCTCATCTTTTGGCTGTTAATTGTTAGGTTGATTTCAAATAGAGCTAAATTTTTGTGAGAAGAGAAAGCTCTTAACCTTCTTTCTAAATCTTGTAATTGAACTCTCCTCTTGTTTCTCATGGCAGCAGATTCCATAGCTCAGGTCCCTGAACCTAGAATAGCTTTTCCCTTTTCTAGTCAAGCCTTAATATGGAATGGCACACTTGTTCAGGATCCAGGTGAGGAGCTGTATGTCAGTAGCGGTGCAGGAGTGGATCCCTGATGAGGATTGTCTGCCGGAGCGATGCTCTGACCTACCACCTTTGTTCCCCCATGGGCATGCTAGAATCCTGCTATCTGGAGGAAGTGTATGCCATGGAGCAGTGTGAATAGGCCTGCTGGACAGTGGTTAAGCTGAGCATGTCCATTAACTCCCGTGGGAGTGTATTGTGGAACTGATGTGGGGCGGTTTTAATTTCCTTTGCCCTATCCTAACAAGTGTAGTTACAAAACTTGGTAAACTTATGTGATTGGATTTCATATATTTAACCCATTGCTGGGAGACTTTCATTGGGCGTTCTTCCCTTTTTGCGAAGTATTTTTCAAGACTGTCTGGAATGCGTAGTCATGGGTTTTGGGAACTCTATTTGTCTCAATTTTTGATTTTATAAGTGCAGTGTGTGTGTGGGGGTTTTTTTTTATCAATGGAGTCCAAGCCTTTCCTATGCTGCTACCTTAGATAGTTTTAATCAGGGTTTAATTTTGGGGGGAAAGGAGTTCATCTTTTCAGACAACAGAAATTGTCATCGAACAAATTTTTGATTCCTTTTTATCGAACTACTTTATTAGATCTGTGACCAATAAAAAGGCATCGCTTACATCTTGTTTGACACAATTCCACATGTCCAAGTGGACTACCAATGGCAACCACAATTCTTTGATCAAGATTTAACTGGCAGAACATTAGTGTACATAGCTTTCCAGATGTTGCCTGTTTTTCACAATTCTATACAAGTGTTTAATATTTTACTTACCTGAGGACTTTCACTTACTGTAGGGCTTTGTTCACCCATTCTTGATTATCCTAATTTAAAGCCCTCTTCAGTTGATTCGCCAATTTGTGCTAGAAGATGCTGCACCCCTTCTCTCCCCTTCCCCCCACCATGGTTTCTTCTCCATAATACCTCTTGAACAGAAGCAAATGGTTGCAACTGTAGAACTTTCAGTAATTTGGCTTCAGTTCAAGGGGGATTATGGTTTTAAAAAATGAAAAAAAAAATTTGTCCATTATTGGAACACTCATTTTGTCTAGTTTTAGCAACTATGTAATTCTGGAAGGTTGCCTTAAGGCAGCTTTTATGGAGGAAAGAGGAGACTCCAGATTTATGGATAGCCAATGATTGACTACCAACTTTTAAAGGACCTACCACTGTTTTCCATGTTAAATAATTAAATGCATGTAACAGAACCTTAAGACCTTAAAGTACAAGTTTATATACTGAAACTACAAAAATTGAGAAAATCCAGCATGGGAAACAGTATGCCCTCCATTTTCTTATTTGTATGCCATTGAGTAGATTCAAATACACCACTAATACTGTTCTAATTCAAGGGAGATTATAGGTTTAAAACAAATTACAATGGGAAGGATTTCCCATCCTAGGAAAGTTGATTTTGCAACTTTTGTATCTAAACATTTTGAAAGTATCAATGTAGACATTGTGCTTTCAGAAATGTCTGAATATAGCTTTCTTGCATAAGCTTCTTACCTAGGTAGGGAACCCCTTATATTCCCCCAGTAAAGATATTATTTTTAAAAGGACACATTTTGGTGTAGAGGAGTTGGTATGATCTAATTGTAAGAATGTTGTTAAAGAATCACCCAGTTGTGATGCCAAGATTCCTTAACTATTAAAGAATGACATTGGAAAGCAAGACCATCATTGTTTTGAACATGCTGACTGCACACATGTAATTTAGTGTGAATGTTCAACTTCTAAGTGTAAAGATTTTATGATCATAGATCTGCCTGTAAAGAATGCATTTTTATTAAATTTTTAGTTGCAAATAAAAACCTTATAAGTCCATTAAAGTCTCTGTGAAGACTTTGAAATTGTGAGCGCGACACTGTTAGTATTTGAAAACCAGCTTATCAACTTATTTCAACTGCTGAGTTAAAAGCTGATATCAGCTTTTTATTCAGCAGTTGAAATAAGTTTTAATAAGATGGTTTCAAAATACTGGCAGTGTTGGGCTCACACTGCCCATATTTAATTTTATTAAAATTCTTCTATACTGCCTTGTCAATTTCCATGAATCCCCTGCCCCCGTTATGGCATTTTAAAAGCAGCATTCTTCATGAGGTTCAGAACTCTGTTAAAAAAACAAAATTAGTATAATGCTGGAAGCACCACTGAACTGGGAGGAGGAATTTATCAGCTCACTAATGCTTCTCTTGTGGCTCATTAGTTCACTTGCTTCTGAAAGCCAATGAGTTTGAAGGATGTGGGAAAAGTGCTACTTTATGCTTCAGTGTTGCTGTCAGAACTGTGCAAGCTCAATTCTGACTCAAGATAATAGGTAAGCAAGAGCAAACAGGATGGGGAACGAGAGGGCAGAGCAATGGAGGAGATATGAAAGAGAAAATAAAAGGAGAGAAAAGGGCCAGATAGGAGAAACTGCCTGTGGCCATGGCTCAAGGAGAGAAGGTGGTATCCCCTCCCCCACTTTCCAGGTGATGTATTTTGAATTGTACCCCTACCTTTCCCATGCCCTTTGGGGAAGAGCAAGTTTGCTCACCGTAAACAGTGTTTTCCGTAGATAGCAGATGAATTAGCAATGCTGTCTGGGACGTCCTCCGTGCTGCTAGGTGGCGGAGCTCTCAAAGCTGAAACTGATCTTTGCCAGTGAAGAGCGCCTGCTTGCATGATCCCGCACTGCCTCAAGTTTCCTCAGTCTGTATCAAAGCAAGACTAGATGCAAAAGGTGAAAAACTGTTCAGGGAGGCGCGGGGGTCAGCATGGCTAATTCATCTGCTATCTACGGAAAATACAGTTTAAGGTGAGCAAACTTGCTCTTTTCCCGTAGTTAAGCAGCATGAATTAGCCATGCCGTCTGGGAGTCCCCAGCTGATGTATTGAGCACATATAGCCCATATTATGTGTTCATGATGAAAACGAGGAAAAGGCGCTCAAGGCGGACAGTTTTTATGATGTTGCTGTCGCTGTGGGCAAAACGTGCTACCAGAGAATTGTGTTTCTCCTGTGTGTGTCATCTGCAGTCTGCTGGTTTAAGCAGTAGCGGGAGGTGAGCAAATATAGCGAGGACCTTGGGGTTGTGTTGCAAAGTGCCAGGATAGCTCCTTCATGGAGATGATTTAGTGAAGTAAGCACAGTATGGAAGTGGTGCGTGTTATAGGCTGTAGACAGGGCCTCGAACGCTGTTGATAGCAGAGAAGAATGCAGTTCGAGATCCAAGACAAGAGTGTGTACTCTGGTTAAAGGAGACAGAGAGCTATGGGGCTCTATAGTCAGAAGGAGTGTGATGTTGTGAAGGAGTGAATGTTTAGTTACAAACCAGCGTATGGAGCTTAAGGTCACCTTGGTAGGCTCGAAGTTTTGGGAAAACTGGGAGGGTGATGGATTGGTTGATGTGGAAGCCAAAAGGCACTTGTGTGAGGAAGGCGAGATGCGTACATAGTGTAACCCTCTTATGGTGAAAATTTAGATAGGGCGGTTAGCATACCAGGGATTGCAGCTCGCTGATGCACCTAGTGGAGGTGAGGGCGACCGAAACGGGCAGCTTCCAGGCGAGGGAACATGGGATGACAAAGTGTCTAGTGGTTCTTATGGTGAGAGCAAGAATGTGCTCCAGCACCTTGTTTATATTCCATGGACCTATAGGCTTTCGGGCTGGGACAGGAGACGTAACACTCCCGACATGAACCTGGAGGCGAGCGGGGAGGGGGCCAGAGATTGGCTTCAGATTGAGAGGAGAATGGTAAGGGATATGGCACGGAGGTATGCTTGAATCAAAGATGGGCAGAGGGCTCAGGTAAAGGAGCTGGAGGAAGACTGGAGACGTTCTGGCGGACAGGTGAGCGGATTTGCGAAGTTAGCTAAGCACCCGAAGGTGCAGCATATCTCATTCCACCGGTAGTTGATGCGAGCAAAGTGTGTCCTGCAAAGAGACCAGAAGAACACTAAGCTTAAGAGAAAAGTCATGCAATTCCGAGATGAGTGAAGTGGTGCAGCAGGCAATCACTTCTTGGGTGAGAAGGCATGGGATGTTTCCCAGAAGGATCGGTTGGTCACTGATAACTGAATTAGGGAGGTGTACCACAACTGCCAGGCCTGATGCTAGAGTGATGAAAATTAGGTTTGTGCTATCTGCGATGTAGCGCTGGACTGTGTTGGGAAGGCCGGTAATGGGGATATACTTCTCTTCAGTCTACGAGGAACGTGACCTGTGGTAGCTGGCGGGCAGTTGGACACCGCCAGCAAAATAGGTTGAGTGTTCTGTTCTGCTCAGATGCAAAGAGGGAAAGACGCCAAGTGCAGCAGTCGTGGGTATGAAAAATGTTCTGCATTGTATGCCCTGAAGTTACTAACTACGGGCAGAAAGCAGGGCGCAGGGAGATGGATCTGCTTCCTACTCATTCAAGGATTCCTACAGCTGCTCTGCAGGGAACCCGGAACCTAACCATCCTTCATTGGTGAAGAAGAATGGGTGAATGTGGTTGTCTGAGCGGAGCATAAGAATGAGTCAGTGGAGGGTCTGCCCGCATGTCTGAAGAGTGGGTCGGGGGCCAGAAGTTCTGGGCTGGTTATGTCGCACCCATCCCAAGTGGGCGACAGTCTTTGAATCCGTAGGTGGGTGAAATAGGGGACTCCACTCCCCAGTAGCAGCGTATCATATGGGATGGGGCAAGCCTGCATGTAACACTGATGTGGCCAGCCAGCACTCCCAATCTCTGTGGCTGCTGGGAGGGAGTGAGCCAGGAGTGGAGGAAAGATGAAGAACTGACTATTGGGCCCTCAGGCTCCAGTGTGAATGACGCACAAATGGAGCTGGAGGAAGAAGGGATTGAGGATGCCCTGTGACCGAGAATGGTGAGGATTTGTCGGGTTGAGGTCAGTGGTGGTCGCTTTTGTGCAATCAAACGCATTGTCAAGGCATGCGCTCAGGCTTCAGAAGGAAGGCCCTGTCCTGAATGAGCGAAAAAGGAGCTCCGATGAACTGCAGGGCCTGAGTGGGTCGCAGATGGGATTCTGCGTAGGTGAGTAGTGGGCCTAGATTGACCAAGCAAGAAGTTTTTGGGGAGATTGGTTTGCAGGGTGGATTGGTTAGTGGCCACCCCCGCAGATAGTTATCCAGGTAGGAAAAAATTAACTGGATCCCATGTCGATGAAAGGTGTGCCAGTTCCACCGCAGACCCTTGGTGACAAAAACCTGTGGTGTAGAGAATCCGTTCCTCATTGGGCATCTTCTGAGAGAATGAAGGTTCGGGTTGGATGGAGGCTATCGTACTTCTTGTGAAAGAAGAAGTGAAGGGGGGGGGGGGTAGCACCCAAATGTACCATTGTGGGAGGAGATGGTTGATCTCCTGTAACAGAAGCCTATAGTGTGGATTGTGGTGGTTCAGGAGAACAGATGCGGTAACAAAGGAAGCAGAAGGAGTGTACCCCCGTATGACACGCAGAGCAAAGGTCGATTGTGCTGTGCTCCTGGGATAGAATGAAGTGGGAGAGCCTGTCTTCTACTAAAGCTGGTGGGGACATGGAGCCATAGAAAAAACTTTGGGTCTTGGAGGCTGGCGAGGGGGGGGGGGGGGGGGGGAGGGGCGGGAATACCACCGCTTTTCCTGTAAATGTGAAGGTTGAAGACAACACTGTTGGGTCAGTAAGACTGACATGGCCAGTAAAGATGACATGGATAGAAAAGGTCTTCTGGAAATATGATCTTGATGAAGCATCCGCGGAGGGGGCTGACAGAGACATGACCTCCACTCTGTTTCCATAGGTGAGTGGTTGTTTTCGCCAGCTTGCCTCTAATAAGAATGTCGGGAATACAAGGATGGTTCGCTTATTTAATGTCACAATGGTGCTCGCCCATAAGGAAGCTCAGTGACTAGTGGTAATGGTATTGGCAGTGGATTCCAATGAAATATCTAAGTCTTCATAGATAAAAACAAAGAAGGTATCGTGAGGCTTCCTCTGTCATGTAGTGCTGAAAGGGCTGAGTGTCCTGGGACAGAGACTTTAGAGACTGGAGACATTCGTGGAAGACTGCGCCACAAATTAAGTGACGCTCTATTGTTGTATGCAGTATTGCGGATAGGAGCACCTTCCTATCGAATGCGTCTAGATATATACCTCCCTTGCTGGGTGGAGTATTGGATGAAGGCTAGATCGTCGTACTTTCTTCACCCCTTTGTTTTTTTTTAATATCAGATTCCCTCACGAAAGAAGCCTGAGGGAATTGACTCTAGAGTATTAGATGATCTATCTGATAGGAAGCCGGCAGTCCTCAGGCGGAGGATTCCTAGGTCTTGGTCTGCACGGTAGGCTCCTCCGGAGTGTCGGAAACATTTTTTGAGGATTCCAAAACATCTGTTGTGTGGTTTACGGACCTTCCGAGTCCTTACTTCGAGGTTGTGTCCCTCATTTTTCAAGAAGTTATGAGACAGATCTCCCGTTGGCGAGGCCGGTCATATAGTAGTTCAGCAGAGTCTGAGAGGTACCCTGAGGGAAAACAAGCACCACGGATAAGAGTGCCCGGAGGAGACTCCTGCATGGGAAGACGGTGGAGGAAATTTGGTGGTTGGAGAAGGCTGCTAGGTGGTAACCGCAGGGCATCCAAGTTCTGTCGGGCGGTTGTTGAAATTGGTGCTCTATAAACGTTATAAACTGCAAGACTTCTGGTAGTTGGAGACATAGTGAGGGACCCTGCTGGCTGGAGGCAGTATCGTGGTTGTTGTCCCGCTCTTCAGGTGTACTGATGCCAGAGGTATGTCGCCGTCCGGTCCTCTGGAGATAGGATGTCTCCCGGAGGCCATGTGTGCTTTTCATAGAAGGGGCCTGGAGCCCTGAACCCTGCTGAAGGTTTTTTTTTGTCGACCAACACAAGGGGAGAAGGGTTAGCGGGGCATCTATGCCCTGACAAATGGTCTCTGGGTGGTTTAGAGGCATTGAGTAGGATGCGTCAGAATTGGCACCGAGTTGGCTCGGTTATCTGGCATTCACGCTGGCATCGCAGGGCCGACTGCTTAACACTGGTGCGTCCCCCATTGGGCAGCCGGCAGACGCGTCAGTGTGCCGGTGGACACGTCTGAGTATCTTCTGTTGGTGCCTCGCCGCACTGATATGTCGGTGAGTCGATTGTGTGTCGATACATACGTAGCCTCGACACAGACACAACTTCCGATTCCGTGTGTTGCCCCAGGAGCTCTCCTCTGCGCCAGCCCGGATGAACCAGGAGGTCCACCGAGGAGGCTCGACAGGAAGCTCCCATAGTGGCTGGGGAGGGGTGTGGAGAAGAACTGTTTACTTCTCTTAAGGGCAGTTATTGAATTCTGTCCCTGCTACTCAAAGAAGATGTTCTGTTTTCTTTCTTTTTTTTTTTTAAGTATCTATCTTCTTTCTTTTTTTTCTTTTTTTTGTCAGATAAACATTGAGGAGAAAGGGAGAGAGAGGAGAGCTCTGCATGCACTCAGTCGTGTTTGAAAAAAAAACGGACTGAGGAGACTTGAGGCAGTGTGGGATCATGCAAGCAGGCACTCCTCACTGGCAAAGATCAGTTTCAGCTTTGAGACCTCCACCACCTAGTGGCTTATCTACAGGAAAAGCCAAGTATGCTGTTAATAACGCAGTTGGTGTAATTGCCTGTTTTATAATTACAATAATGCTCTGTTTGTGTAAACCTACTCTATATACTGTTTTGGAACTGTATTTTTCCATTCTTCTGTATCTTTTCCTCCGATTTTCCACTCCTCATCTTTGTACTTCTCCCTTTTTTTTTTCTTTTTAATATTTTGAGTTTCTTTTCCCCTCCTTTTCCTAATCCCGCCTCAGTTTCTCCTCTTCTAACCGACACACAAAAATGATTTAAGAGCAGATGTTCTCCATATCTTCTGGTTGCATATCCTCATTTTGTAAATACTTGTTTGTACTGGCTTCCCTGCCAGCACTTAGCTCTAATGCTGAAAGCACAGTGTGATTCCTGATTGCTGCATCAAGGAGCTTTAAAAGTCCTACAATTTGGAATGCTCTACCAGATTCACTTAGTCATATATCTAACACACAACAATTTAAAAAATCTCTAAAAACTCATGTATTTCAACTTGCTTATATCTCAGTAGCAGATCACACATCCGATATCACCCTACATCCCTACTGTAGTCCTCCGTCACATTCCCTCCTTAACCTCGCTTCCCTCATTTACCCACCCAGGTTTTCCTTGCGGTATTTAGGCACCTGTTGTAAGTTTAAATTTTTTTATTTAGTAATGTAAGATTGTTTTTCTTGTCAGTACTATGACGATTGTTTTTATTTTTATTTCTTGTTAAGATTTTTATTTTTTATGGTATTTATTTTGTTTTTATATATTGTAAACCGTTTTGATTAAATTACATTTGTAAAAGCAGTAAATAAACACTTTTAAATAAATACAGTAAATATTTGCTGTGTTCTTGTTAAGACATGCTTAATTTAAATAAATATTTATATGCCACCAATATGGGGTTTTTTGTTTTGTTTTAATTTTATACTTTTTCTTTATTGAATTTTCAATAGTATAACACAAAAGAAAAAATAGGCAAGTAAGTATTGCAGTACAAAGGAAAAAATCGTACATAAATTTATCCAATAAATATATTAACTGCATACTCAACCCAATAATCCATGGGGAAGAAAGGAAATATAGTGTGTGTATACATATACATGCATATATGTCAACATATATATAAACACTCATATAAGGAAAACAAGACCCTCTTTAGGGGAGAGGAGTAAAAATTAAATCAATATGGTTTTTAATAAAACATACAAATACGTTAATAGTATGATACTCTGCTGCAGCATTCACCACCTAGCATTTATACTTGCTACACTAATTCTTAAAGCTTAATTTCTTTACAGAGGGAAAACTCATGAGCAGACTAAGATGCAGGGGCATGGTAAATATCTGCAAACAAAATAAATGTGTATATTGATTAGTTTAACATGAAATGAATGGCCTGTTCTTGAACTAACGTTTTTAAAATTAAGCAACAAAAACAAGGCTAATGTGTAAACAGTAAAGAATTTCACGGTTCTATAACCTCTGGCTGCTTGAAAAACTAAGGACCTTGCATGAGCTAGAATCTCAGATTATATTTAAAGTGAATAAATATAAATTTGACTCTTACCCTATTGATATAGTTGTAATGTATATCTTTTATTCCAAAAGTTAAACTATAGCAAATTCATAGCTTTTATTTCTTTTCTCCAAAAAGGAATAAAGGCAAGAAATGGGCAAGTTCCTCTTTTGGGATCATATGTGATAGTGTATACAAGATGTAGATTGAAGGCTTAATACAGTGAATTGTCAATATTAAACTTCTAACTTAACAGGATTTTCTTTTTACAGATTTGGCATTATACTTTTTATGATCAACTACATGCTGATCCTGAGCAACATCCTGTCATGCTGACTGAGACTGCTATGAATCCTGAAAGTAGAGCCCACATGGTGCAAATCATGTTTGAAGCCTTCAGTGTGCCATTTGCCTATATAGCCGTGCAAGCAGTCTTGGCGCTCTATTCTACTGGAAGAACCTCTGGTACCTTTTTTTTTTTTTTTTTAACTTTCCTATGCTCATGAAACCTAGAAATAGGTCTTACAGTCTTTATCTGCTATTATATTCTATCTAGTCTACTCCAATTTACTTCCTGGTGCAAGCCATAGATCCTAGTTGATACCTGACAGTCCCTTCACTACAGCACAGCACAAGTTGCAATGTTAAATTTGTTTACAGCCACTGCAAGAGTTGAGGGTTTTAACACTATATTGAAATGCTTCTATATAGGCGCATAACACAGCTTGTACAATATTTAAGCACAATACAATTATAGAAGGTAAGATGTTAAATTTTTCCTGTAATCAACTGAAAATATGAAAAGGGTAGGAGTTGAATTATATCCCTAGGAATTGGTTGAGAGATCTGTGTATAACTGGGCACACAAGTCAGAACTTTATGAAACAAACTTTACAGTTATTTTAGAAAAGTTTAAAGCACAGTTGAAGAGATGGAGTGCTCTGTCCTTATAACTCATGGGGAGATGTGCTTTGGTTAAAATGGTGACCCTTCCTAAATTTGTATATTGTCTGCAGGTGATCCCTATGTGGGTTAAGAATAAAGATGTACAAGCATTTAAATCAGTTGTAAGGTACTTTGCATGCATGTTTTTTCTAGATAAATTTGATATCTTGCAGTTAGGGAAACACCAGGGCGGGTTAGTACTACTGGATTTGCGTTATCTACAATATTTTATGCCTTTTATATTACATATAAGATTGTGTATCTAAAATTTGATGTAGAAAGATTGATGGTGGATTGGATGTACTTTTACAATCCAAGAAACTTGCTTCATCTGACAGGCTAAACTGGCCTCAGCATCATGTCCTGTTTTCTGGTTGAAAGCTATAAGGAAGACATGGGTCTGGTGGAGGAAAAGCATAGATTGTAAGCAGACTGTTTCACCATTTTTTATTTTAGTTGCAAACAGTGAATTTTTGCTGGGACTTGATTGTAAAAATTTTTAAAGAGTGGTTCAGGAAAGGTTTGTAATCTTTGAAACAATGGGTCGACTCAGATTCCCTAATATATTCCTTCTAGCAAATGCAGGAGGCATGGGATCTGCTGGGAACACACTTCCCTGCATATTTGCAGGGATGGCACTATTGATTTGAAAATTAGAAAAGGGATCCAAGACTCTTGTCCCTAACAGACGAAGATACCTTTTTGGATACTGTTCCCAAATTCAGCAAAATTGTAGTTCGGTCCATGCACTTGAGCTTCTGACAATTCAGATTTTATTTCCTCTGACTCAGGCAGGTGAATCCACACCAGTCAGTTATGCACCTCTACCAGCAGATGGAGACTGAGTAAAGCTGACTTGCTGATGTCATGAACGTATAGCCCTGTCCCAGCAATCAGCCCACTGGTATTCTCCATCTTCTGCAGATGGTGGACATGCATCTCCCTACTAGGGATTGCTTGTAGTTTAAAAAGAAGAAATGAAATAGTTCCTGTTCATACCCCGGATCAGTCCAGACAAGTGGGTTTATGCATACCTACCAGCAGATGGAGGCAGAGAACAAAACTGAGGTACTGCTATATAGAGTCCCTCAGTATTTCTGTCTCCTGCAGATGATAAAAGTGTAAACCTGCAGTCTGGAGTGTAAAAAAAAAAAAAAGTGAAGATGATTTGTCTCCCCGAGGTGTTAAGTTCCTTCGAAGGCCAACCCTCGGGTGGAGCAGGGCAAGTGGGGGGTTGGTGACCCCTGTCCTGACTTAGCCCTGCTTGGAAGGGGGAGGGGGGGGGAGTTGATAGCCAGGGTTCCTGGGCCCTTTACTCCCTCAGTGCACCTGACTTCCTCAGAGTGTGGCCTCCAGAAGCAGGGAAGTAGTTCTGTTCCCCTTTTTCATTTTCTCAAGTCTCTTTAAAAGAGAAGAAAAAAAAAAGCAAAGTGAAAGGGAAGGAGAGAGGCTGAGGCAGCAGGTATGTGGTGTTTTTTTTTTTCAGCCAGGAGGCAGGCAGGAGGGAGTGGGCCAAACTGCCTCTGTTCGTCCAGGCAGAGTGCTGAGTAGCTTAGCACCGGACGGGAGCAATCGCGTCAGCAGTGTCTATTTTTTAGGCCCGACCACATGTGCAGGCCTGACCACGCAACGTGGCAAAGCTTTGTCACAGCTGTGGTTTTAGGTGAGCTTGCCTTAATTCTGCTGTGTTTTGCCGCGATTTGTGCCTCAGAGGGGCTGGGACCTTGGGGCAAGAACATGAAGACGGCTGGACCAGTTCTGGGGATCTCGGGGGAGTGAGAAGAGCCGGTGGCCATTTTGGCAGCATATGCTGAGGAGCAGGCTGTTATTTCTGAGCCTAGGGACTCCCCTCCTTCATGGTTTTCCATGGAAAAGGACCCTGCTGTTGGCAGGGGATGGGGAAAGGCTTGGGAGGTCGCTGATCAGGACTCTTCCTCTGATCTGGAGGTGTTTTCTGCAGATTTTGTTCTCCTCCATGAGGCTTATTTTAACCAGAAGCGATTTAGGTTCAAACAGACCCTTACCTAAGAAGTGACAGGCGGCCAAGAAAGCTAGAGTACCGGTGGAGTTGGGAGGGATCCTGTGCTTGTTGGGACTCAGATGGGCCGCAGTGGAGGAAGATTCATCGGAAGGTATGGATGATCCTGATCAGATGCAAGGAGGTCCGGTGGTGCCAGATAAGGACCCCGTTGGTGCCTTGGGGGATCCAATGCAAGATCCGGATGCACAAGTTCTAGATGTGGTTCCGATTGCAGAAAGTGATGACTGCAAGTGGTCCATCTGTTCTGGAGGGAAGAACTGGATCCATTGATTCCCCAGGTGCTGGAGGAAATAGGGAATCAGTTACCCAGGAGGACTCAGATAATGATGGGGTGAACTTGGTCCTAGAGGGTTTGTGGGGACCCCCTAAAGCCTTTCTGTTGCCAAAGAAAGAGAAGAAGCTAGTACACTGGGCGAGGGAATCTCCTGAGGTGGGCCTGAAGGTAGCGAGGGCTATGGGAAAGCTATATCCCTTTCCAAAGCAGACCTTTAAGTCATGGAGAATTCCCAAGGAGGATGCAGCTGTCTGTGGTTACCAAAAAGACGACCATCCCGGTAGCGGGGGTGGCGGCCCGAAAGGAAGTCCAGGATCGGAAGCTGGAGATTCTGCTCAAGTGGCTGAGGTTTCGGTTTTGAGTGTTCGTGCAGCTGTGTGCGGAAGTCTAATACATAGAGCCTGCTTGTGCTGGGTGCAAAAGGCGCATGACAAGCAGTCAGGGATGGTGGCTGAAGCAGTGCAGGTGGCCCACTTAGAGACAAGAGTGACCTATGTGGCCAATGCTCTGTATGACATAGTCTGGACTTCCGCCAGGAGTATGGTCTCAGCAGTGGTGGTATGGAGGCTCCTGTGGCTGCGAAATTGGTTGAACGTGTGGTCTAAAGCCTAGCTGTCAAATCTCCCCTTTAGGGGGAAGCTGCTCTTTGGGGAGGACTTGGAACAGCTCAAGAAGCAGTTGGGAGAGTAGAAGATAATAAGTTGCCTGAGGACAAGAGGGCCCCTATAAGAAGCCCTTTCCGCCGCAAGCTCACTCTGAGAGGTCAGGAGATTCTGTGTGGGCAGGAACTCTGCACTGGCAACGTGGAAGCAGAGTTCTGGTAAGCAGCAGCCCTTTTGGATCAGCACAGACCCCCGAGGGCCGGTGGTTCTCAAGGGGGCAGAGGAACCAAGGTTGGGCAAGGAAGGCGTGTTGGTTCACTCTTTCCCGGAGGCTATTGGAGGGAGGCTGTCCCTTTCTTTTACGAGAAGTGGACCAGAATCACGTCAGACCAGTGAGCCCTGGAGGTGATAAGAGATGGCTACGATTTAGAATTTTCTCGGCTGCTCAGGGTTGCCTTTGTAGTCTCCCAGTGCAAGTGAGAGACGGTGCGGGATACCCTATATCGGCTACAACTCCTGCACGCCATTGCACTGTTACCCTCTCAAAAGGGGGTATGGCTAGTATTCTATATACTTAGTGGTGCCAAAGGAGGAGGGGACTTTTTGGACTATTTTCGATCTGCAGAAGGTCAATGCTGCCCTCCAGATGCCGTGCTTTTGGATGGAGACGTTGTGCACGCTGATAGCAGCAGTGTATAGAGGGGAGGTTTCTAGTGTCATTGGACTTGCCAGAAGCCTATCTTCATATCCCCATTTGGGTTGAACACCAAATGTTCCTGAGGTTCATGGTTCTGGGAGAACATTTCCAGTTTTAAGCTCTTCTCTTTGGGTTGGTGATGGCACCGCGCACATTCACAAATGTGATGGTAGTGGCAGAAGCACTCAGGAAGAAAGGTAGCCTGGTCTACCCATACCTTGACGATTGGCTGATACAGGCGAAGTCAGAGGTGGAGTGTGGTCACTCTGTCCAGTCTAGCAAAGAGTCATTCGTATCTGGGAGCACGTTTCAATACCCAGCTGGGGAAGGTGTTTGACTACGGAGAGAGTCATAAGCTGCAATGTCAGGTACTTTGGCTGCTGCGCCTGTCATTGCCCAGAGCCTGGGATTACTTGCAGGTCCTGGGTTCTATGGCATCTATGCTGGAATTGGTTCCATGGGCCTTTGGGTACATGCGTTCTGCAGGGAGCTCTGTTATCCCGTTGGAATCTGCTGTCGGAAGAATTTGTTTCCTTTACCATTGCCAGAGGATGCCAGGTCCAGTCTGTCGTGGTGGCTGTCTCTGCACAATCCAGAGAAGGGAATGGATCTGGAAATGCCCAACTGTGGTCACGGATGCCAGCTTCTCTGGCTGAGGGGTGATTTGTCAAGGGAAATCAGCCCAGGGTCGATGGTCGCCGGAGGAGGCGACTTGTTCTATCAATCTGCTTGAAACCAGGGCAGTGTGCAAGGCCTTACTGGTGTTTCTTCCACTCATTCAGGACAAGTCTGTGTCAGTGTTCTTGAACAATGCGAGGATAGTAGCAAACATCAATCGTCAGGGCGGTACGAAGAGTCATCTGGTGGCTCTGGAGACGCAAGAAACGTTGGTGTGGTCAGAGAAACATTTGATGAGAATTGCTGCTTCTCATGTGGCCGGGGTGGACAATGTGCAGGTGGACTTTCTCAGCAGACCGCGTCTGGACCCGGGGGAGTGGGAGTTGTCTGCTTCGCCTTGCTGCAGGCAAGGTGGGGCAGACCAGTGGTAGACCTCATGGCGACTCTGGCAAATGCAAAAATGGATCTCCTTTTTTTTTTTCAGTCACATGAGGATAGATCTGAGGGTATTGATGCTCTAGTTCAACTGCAGACAACACAGATTGCTGTATGTGCTCCCACCATGGCCTCTCTTGGATCAGATGCTGTGGTGCATCAAGCTTCATCCGGGCAGGGTGATTTTGGTGGCGCCCGAGTAGTCTGCTGTGGTTTGCCGATCTCCTGCATCTGGCGGTAGATGGTCCCGTTCGCTTGGTGCATCTCTCAGGATTGCTATGCCAGGGACCTGTATTTTCAGACCAGGAGGATCACTTCTGTCTAACAGCTTGGCTTTTTAGAGACAGCAACTCTGTTTGGAAGGTTATTCGGACTCTGTGATTGCCACTTTGCTTCAGGCAAGGAGACCTTCCACTTCAATGGCTTATGTCTGAGTGTGGAGGGTTTTTGAATCTCGGTGTTTGCAGAACAATGTGCAAGCTTTGAAGGTGGATGTTCCGCAGATCCTGGCTTTTTTGCAGAGCAGTTTGCCTAAGAGGTTGGCCTATAATTCCCTTCTGGTCCAGATAGCAGCCTTGGATTCCCTTCAAGGTAGGATTCAGGAAAGACAGTTGGCATCTCATCCGGTTGTGGTTCGTTTCCTGAAAGGGACAAAACAATCTGCATCCTCTGGTGCAGAAGATCTGTCCGGCTTGGAATCTGAATTTGGTTCTTCAGGTATTGTGTGGTCCTCCCTTTGAGCCAATGCAGAGGGCATCGTTAAAGTATTTAACCCTGAAGACTGTTTTCCTGGTAGCTATCTGTTCAGCTAGGCGAATATCTGAGCTGCAAGAGTTGGCATGTAGGGACCCTTTCCTGCGTTTTTCTTTACGTACATTTCCTTCCTTTTTGCCTAAGGTGGTGTCCTTTCACCTTAACCAGGTTGTCAAGGTACTGGCTCTTCCGAATTTGACAGCCGATGCTCCAATGGCAAAGGAACTTCACTTATTGGATGTGTGACAAATTCTTTTGCAATATCTTAGTGACAAATGCTTTTCGGCGATATCTGTTTAATCCTGTTCAGTGGTACAAGGAAGGGAAATAAGGCTTCTAAGGGCACTATTGTGCAATGGTTGAAGAAGTCTATAGCTTTGGTTTAAATCTGTAAGGGCTGGCTGGAGGGGTTGAGAGCGCATTCCACTAGGGTGCAGACAACCTCTTGGGCGGAGTGTCAACTGCTTTCTCCGCAGGAGATTGCTTGAGCGGTGACTTGGTTGTCTCTGCACGCTTTTACTAGACATTACTGCTTGGATGCATGGGTGTCAGAGGAGGGGATGCTTGAGGAAAGTATGTTGCACATGGGTCTTTTGAGTTCCCACTCAGAATAGAGGGGCTTGGGTACATCCCACTTGTCTGGACTGATCCAGGGTACAAACAGGAAAGGAAAATTGGTTCTTACCTGTTAATTTTCATTCCTGAAGTACCACAGATCAGTCCAGAGACCCGTCCCCATCTTTAAAGACTTCCTCGCTTCTGGTTATGGCTGAGCTGGTATATGATATATTCATATTAATGAGAAATGTACATAATTAGGTATGTGCTTTGAGTTAAGTCAAGGGGCTTAGTTTTCAGGGGGCTCCAACTTTCTCTGTTTGCCCAAGGTTTATTAGGGTTTAAGGTAGACATCTTGGCTTGAGTATAGGTCAGTACTGAGGCTGCAGGTAGCACTCTGTTATGTAGCAGTGCCTCAAAGTTTTGTTCTCTGCCTCCATCTACTGATAGGGATGCATAAACCCCTTGTCTGGACTGATCCGGGGTACTTCAGGAATGAAAATTAGTAGGTAAAACCAGTTTTCCTACAGATTTCGGCACGCTGCTTGAGCTCCTGAGGTGACATCTGTTTTGGACCCTCCCTCAGTTGAGCATTTTAAGACTGGGAGCCTGGAAGAGGTAGACTTTAAAAAATAAATAAAGTTTGAGGACAAGGGAGTGCTTGGCGGTGATGGCTTGTGTCCTCGCCCCTGTGGCCGGTGACCGTGCTCTCAGCCAGGGAGGGCTGAGCTCAGGAAAAAGTAGGGAAGTTTTAGTCCCCCCTCTGTTTTTCCTTGCCGGGTCTTCTTCCCTCAGCGTTGGTTGCTTTGCATCTTACCCCCCTTTCCCTCTCACTTCTCTGGGGAGTAAGTGTAGAGTGGAGGCGGCTCTGCGGGTTGAGCAGCCTTTGACTAGGCCCTGTTCCAAGCTCAGTTCTGTCAACTGCATGGTAGGCTGTGGCGTCTATTTTTTCCTGTGCACAAGCTTGTGCGTGCATTCTTTACACAGCAACTGTGTACTGATGTAAGCACACAAATGAAGCCGTGGCTTATATTTGTACGCGTATTTGCACTTTGAGTATTTTGTGCATATACAACCGTGACCTACTTTTGGGCGTGTATTCGCGTGTATACTCCTGTACGCTGCTGGTGGGCGCGCAGGAGGCCGCCTAGAGCCCAATGCAGGAAGCCTATGGCACCAGCGACAAAACATCTAAGTGCCTGGCTCTCTGAGAGGCTTCAATATATCCAAATCTCATCACACCATTCCTCTAATTTCCAAAAATGAACCAAAAATTATAAATGACCACTTTCTTCCTAACCATACTAAGGATTAGAAAATATGTGAAGAGGATGGAGGTTTCATATAGAAATGACACTGATACCTTGGTAATCAGTCTCACGATACTAATATAATCATAAACCACCAACCACCTTCCTTCTTATATTCATATTTTTTCAAGAACATTTTTTTTAAAGTCAAATAGTGAGATCGTCTTCAAATGTACAAACTTAATGCTCTATTTTTTCAGTGTTCCTTTATTACACCAAGCCAGTGTAAATTTCTATTCAACATCAAAGATATTACTACCCTCCCTTTTGAGGCTTGCCATATACAGACAATTCAGCCATCACTTTCTCTACACCTGTGTCAGCACCGCTTAGATGCTCAAGGCATTTTGGCTGCTACGGATTTTGCTGATGGGCCATCCCCTCAAGAGTGGAGCGGAAGTTGACACGACTGATGTGTCCCCTCCCCCCTTGTTCCTAATGACAGAAATATCTGGTGGTAGAGTCAGTGTCAGGTTTGGGCCTATTGGCCCCAGTTTGGATCCTTCTTTTCCTGGGTGGAATTTTTCCTGGGCTTGCAGACTTTTTTCTGCAGGGGTGCCCAGCGGAGGTGAAGCAACCTACTTAAGTGTTCACGTACTCGAGGCTCTTAATTGTCAGCCATTGTGGGCAAGCACTACAGGGAAGCTGTCTCTGGTGATGTTCAGGGGAATGTCAATCATGATATATTGGTTGACTGATAGGGACTTGGGTTTCTCCCCTTTGGAAGAGGGAGAAATTCCACCTGATTTGGAATTGTATCTGATTCTGCTCCAGTTTTTTTTTCACAAAGATGAGTTGGAATCTGACTAGACCTGAAGATGCTCAGGGTAGGCGGGGGTGATACTGCAGGCTTACAAAAAAAATAGATGCCATATTCATATTATGCAAAGGATCATATGTTTTTCCCCTCCTGGATCTAATTCAAGTTGATTGATCTTGAATAGTGTGCCCTGGAGGCAAATTTTAAAGGGGCGTGCACTTTAACGGGTTTGTATCCCTTGCATACAAAGGCAAGGAATCAGTTGTGATTCCCGAAGGTGGATGCCTTGGTATGTGCTGTTAAGAAGCAAACCACCATTCCAGTGGAAGGAGAGGCAGCTCTAAATATGCTCAGGATAGGTGGATTGAGGCTATCCTTAAGCAGGACTTTGAGGCCATGGCAATGAATTTGCAAATTGCTTCTTGCTCCTGCCTGGCATTTCAGACTGGTTTGCATCTCTCAGGAGATGCAAGGAGTAGGGTCTGGTGGATCGGTGATGGAACTGGGAACAGCTTTCTTAGGTGAAAAAGGCTGTGACTTGGTGTGGATGGCTGCTAGAGGAATGGTTTTCATGATAGCATCGCATCCTTTTCAGGTGACGGCTGCTCCAAGGATTCCCTTCAGTTTAGTTTTTAAGAGGAGCATCTGTTCAAAGGTCTTGTCCCTATGGAAGATCAGTCCTTTTGGCCTAGAAAACCTCAAGGATGCGGACTCTGGCACCCAAGCATCTCAATCTTCACAATGAAGGTGTGAGGACTCATGTGCTGGCTCAGGAGATAGGTGGGCATCTATCTTTTTTTTTTTTTTTAATCAGAGGTGGGTCTAAATTATGATGGACCAGTGGGCCTGGACATGGTAAGGGACTATTCTCTGGAAGACGGTGGCAGTGCAGACTATGTTAAGGAGGCTGCTGGATTTGAAGGCAGTAATTCCTGTTCCCAGATCACAGGACAATATGGGGCATTATTCCATTTATTTTGTCTTTCCCAAGAAAGAGGAAGGGTCTTTTCGGTCCATTCTGGATCTCAAGGGAGTCGGTCGGCATTTGTGTGTGACTAATTTCTGAATGGAAACTCTACGTTATGTAATCATGGTGGTACAAACAGAGGAATTTCTTGTCTCTTGACCTGATGGAGGCATTTCTACATATTCCCATTCACCAGGAACATAATTTCCTGCGCTTTGTTGTTCTGGGACATCATCAATTTCAGGCTCTGCCCTTCGGGCTGGCTATTGCACCCAGGATCTTCTCCAAGGTCCTGGTGGCATTAATGGCAATTCTGTGCAAGGAGGGCATTCTAATCCATCTGTATCTGGACAACTGGTTGATTTGAGCCAAAATTGCAGAAGAGTCGCTTGGGCTTCTATCGTAATAAAAAAAAATAAATAATAAAAACAAATTTACAGTTCAGACAAAAATAACCTCCCAGCCTAATCTCAGCTGTGGGAGGACCTGGTTGTTTAAACATCTCCATCGAGCAACGGTTAGTCTGGCTTTCATTTAGAAGAAAAAAAATACTTTCAACACTTCATCTTTCATTATTTGTATTAGAGATAAAATTATACATACTATGGCAGTTGCTCTATTCATACACTCTCCCTCTGCCCTCAGGTCTCATCACTAATGCCTTTCATGTAACCAATCAATACTTTATTTCCTGATGACAAGCATTCTTACATCATATTATTCTTATTGATACACAATTTGTCTAATCACAGTCCTAATTTAGGATCTGCTACGAATCATATAACGAATTCTGACTACATAGATGCCCATTTTTCATACATACTAGGTGTCATCAGTTGTATCATAAGTGTCAGTTGCAAGGTCTGATCCAACATTGCACAATCCATCCTTCAAGTCAGCACGTAGCCCGCTCCTTATTTTGACTACAAGATGTTCAAAACAAACTCTAATAGTACATTCACTACTTGAGATAACAGCAACTCAGAACAATAACATGCTTGCTAAGCTGTACCAAATATAAAATGTCTTTTTCTTATAAATCCACTGTGCTGCTTTATTGTCAATCCATCAAATATAGAGACCTTTAAGAACTCAGAAAAAGGTACTTTTTTACTCAAATTCCACACTTCTTGCAGGGTGATCTTCAGGAGCTAGGCTGGGTGGTGAACTTGGCCAAGGGCAGTTTACAGCAGTCTCAGACGTGTGATTCGATACAAAGCAGGGCACAGTGTTTGTCAGTCACATTCAGAAGTTACATACTCAAGTTCAGACCATGAAACGACTGTTCACTTGACGGTGTGGTCATATCTTCAAGTCCTGGGGTCCATGGCAGCCACTTTGGATGTTTTCCACTGGGGGAAGGGCGCACATGTGGCCCTTTCAGCACGTTTCTCTCCTGGTGGAATCCACAGTTCCTGGACATACCCAGATCAGTGGGTTATGCACTCCCATCAGCAGATGGAGGCAGAGAACAAACTTTGAAGCACTGCCTTATCCCAAGGATGCCACCTGCAGTTCCCCCTGTATTTCTCTGTCTCCAGCAGATGGTGCTTGTGCATCCTGCAGCTCCTGTATGAGTTGGACTAGGCTTCCTAAGGTGCTAGGTTCTGATCATGGGTGGAGCCGGGCGAACGGGGGGTTGGCTACCCCTGACTGTAAGAGTCCGTGGATTCCGGGGTGTTGATAGCCAGGGGACTGGCTCCCTGTACATCCCGAAGCTCCCCTACAGTGCCTCAGAAAGGGACGTACCCCTGTGGGGATTTGTTTCCTTGGTTTTCTAGTTTAAAAAAAAAAAAAAAAAAGTTTCTGAAGCGTTTTTTTTTCTTCAAGATTTGTTCTCTGCTTCAGGGCTTCCTTGGAGGTCTGTTGGTCACAGGCAGAGCTGAGCCCGGCTGTCTTGCCAGTGAGAGACTGTCTCCTCAGCTGGGGGGGAGGGGCATCCAATCCTGCTGAGGTTGCCTTGGGTCGGGGGGAGCAACTTCCCTGCCCTTCCTAGCCATTTCTCAGGCTTTCTGAGGCAGAGCAGGAGTGTTCTGCACTAGCAGGGTTTTTTTTTCTGTTATTCCTTCCTCCTCCGCGGAACAAGAGCCCGAGCAATTTTTGGCACGGGTGCCTTTTTTTTTTTTTTTTTTTTTTTTTTTTGCAGCTCCCGTGTGATTGCTCAGCGCTGCTATTTTTTTTCCCTGGGACTTCAGGGGAAGAGTTTAAACAGCGGAGATTGGCTGAAACGACTGTTTGAGCCCTGCAAGGCCTGTGATCTTGCTTTGACAGCTGGATGCCCTACTGTTGTGTACCTCCTGTGCAGTGGGGGGGGGGGGGCACGGGGCCTCTTCCATGGCTCTCTTGGCTATTAAGCCTAAGAAAAAAGCTAGTACCAGATCTGGGGGGAAAAGAAGATCCCCAGGGGCGAGCCCTCATTCCATGGACCAGGTAGCGCAGGAAGCTTTCTCCCCCCCCCCCCCAATAATTCCCTCTCTCTCTCTCTTTGAACTAGGCCCAAGAGAACGGAAGGACAATATTTCAGATTCTAGGGGTGTTGAGTGGAGGCCCAGGGGCCTTTCCCCGGAATTTGTGTTACTTTTGCACCAGGCCTTTCTGGCTAGGAAAACATCCAAGAAAAAGCACCAGGGGGATGCCAGAGGTCCGGCTACCCATCCCAAGGACCTGAAATCCTTCCCCTCTGGTACCCAGGACATCCAGGGGCCAGGATAAGGAGGGGAGAGCAACGGACTCCTTGGCTGGGAGTCTCCCTGTGCCTCAGGGGAACTCTGTTACTAACCAGGTCCCAGATATGGGGGAGGACCCCTGGTTGGTTCGTCTGTTCAAGCAGGAGGAATTGCGTCCTTTGTTTCCACAGGTCCTGGACGAACTGGGCCTCAAATTGTCCCAGGAAAATTCTAACAATGAAGGGGTCAACCCTGTTGTGAATGGACTTCGAGGGCCACCCTATGGCTTTTCCTATTCCGGAGAAAATTCAGAAGCTGATTAGCCAGGAATAGGATTCCCTGGGGAATGGTCTCAAAAGGGGTTAGGCCAGGTATAAGCTCTATCCGCTGCTGGAGGAGTACTTGGAGCCCTTACGAACACCAAAGGTGGACACAGGCTCAGGCAGCCCGTCCAGAGACAGGAGTGGCGTACGCGGCGGTTGCCCGGTACGATCTAGTCCGTACTTCGACACGATCCATGGTCTCGACAGTGGCGGCATGGCGGTTATTGTGCTCAGCAACTGGTCGGCGCATCCTTCTGCCACAGCCCGCTTGTGTAATCTACCCTTCCAGAGGAAGCTCCTGTTTGGAGAGGAGCTGGACCAGCTGGTTAGGTCCCTGAGTGACTCATAGGGCATCAGGCTGCAGGTAGTTTGGAGGCCGTTCAGTAAAGACTTTGTCCCAAGAAGTCAGCCTCGAGATTCACAGCATTTCAGAGCAGGAAGAAGTTCAACTTCTCCATCCTTTGGTCCCAGACCTTCCTCGGGACGACAGCATTCCTTTCAAGAATCCATCAGCACAGCCCAGGGTAGCTTTGCCCAGGGAGGACCCAGAAATGAGGGGCACCCACTCTTCTGACACCGCAGTGGAAGGACGCTGTCCCAGTATTATGAGGAGGGGGTCAGGATCACATCAGATCAATGGGTGTTTCAATTGATCCACATCAGCTACGCTTTAGTTTTTCTCAGCCACCCATGGTTGCCTTTCTGGTGTCGTGCTGTGCTTCCCCAAGCAAGCAGTTGGCAGTAGAGGACACCCTGCGCAGATGGCTCAGTTGGCAGGCCATCGTTCCTGTACCGCTGGAGGAAAAAGGGACCTGTTTTTACTCCATCTATTTTGTGGTACCAAAGAAGGAGCGAACGTATCAACCCATTGTAGACCTTCAACAAGTAAACCGCAGCCTGAAGTTACCGTGTTTTCCTATGGAGACTGCGCACCGTAATTGCGACCATACGCAAGGGAGAGTTCCTCGCTTTCTTGGATTTCTCCGAGGCTTACCTCCATATTCTGATCTGAGCCGATCACCAGTGTCTTCAACTATTCAAGATCCTGGAGCAGCATTTCCAGTTGCGAGTGCTTCCCTTAGATCTGGCAACGGCTCCCCCGCACCTTCACCAAGGTGGTGGTGGTGGTGGTGGTGGTGGCCCTCAGAAGTGATAGGGTACTGGTATTCCTGTACCTAGACTGGCAGCTCCAAGCGAGGTCTGAGGAAGATTGTGGGCACATGGTTCTTCACTTGACGCACCTGCTCCAGTCGTGGAGATGGGTGATCAATGACATGAATAGCCACGTGACCCCTCCCTGGTCCCTGGAATTCCTAGGGGTGCGATTCGACACCCCGAGGGGGAGGGTGTTCTTGACCATAGATAGGATGAGAAGGCTGCAACAACGAGTCATTGGCTTCCTGAGCACAGTGTCCCTCGGCATAGGAATGTCTTTGGATCCTGGGGTCAATGGTCTCAACGCGGGAACTGGTCCCGCGGGCTTTCGCACATATTAGACCTCTTCAGAGGGCCCTTCTGTTGTGATGGAGTCTGGTATCGGAACAAGATCAGGTGCGGCTACCCCTGACTCCTCAGATCAGATCTGGCCTAGAGTAGTGGTTGATCGACTCCAATCTTCCGAAAGGGATGTCTCTCGATATTCGGACTGGGTAGTAGTAACTACTGACAACAGCCTTTGCTGATGTGCTCGGACAGAAAGGCACATGGCAGGTGGTCAGAGGCGGAACACGCCTGGTCCATCAACCGTTAAGAATCAAGAGCAGTACTCGGAGTTGGAGGTCTTCTTGACCCTAGTCAGGGTTCGGATGGTTCAGGTGTTTTCGGGCAACGCCACCATGGTGGCGTACCTCAACGACCAGAGAGGAACCAAGAGCCCAGAGGTTGCCTGGGAAGTTCATCTCCTCTTCTCCTGGACTGAACGCAGTCTGAAGGGTCTAGCCACCTTTCACGTGGTGGACGTGGACAACATTCAGGCAGACTTCTGAGCAGGCAATAACTGGATCCAGGAGAGTAGAAGCTGTCCCGGGAGGTCTGGAATCTCATTTGGGCTGGGTGGGGGACGCCCCAGCTGGACCTCAGCACGACCTGAAGCAATACTGAGACGACAAGATATTTCAGCTGACAGAAGGAAGTCTAGTCGGTCCGCCTGGACACCCTGGTATCCTTATGGCCAGCAGGAATTCTCCTGTACGTCTTCCCTCCCTGGCCACTATTTGGGCGGGTCCTGAGACGTGTGGAACAGCATCGGGGACCGTTAGTTCTAGTGGCACCAGGGTGGTCTCTGCGCCTTGATAGCGCAGACCTGGTACAGATGGCCATGGACGAACTTCTGCAACTGGCACTTCTTCCGGACCTGCTACGACAGGGCCCCATATTTTCGGACAGGGGGGATCACCTCTCTCTCGTGACCTAGCCATTGAGAGGCGACATTGACGACAACAGGTCTATTTGGAGCCTGTGTTTTCTACCCTGCTACGGGCTCGGCGGCCATCCACCTCTATGGCCTATATCTGGATTTGGCAGGTTTTTGAATCCTGGTGTACACAGCAGGGGATTGGTCCTACTACGGCACCCATGCCCCATATACTAGCCTTTTATAGCAGGGCCTTTCCAAGGGCTTAGCGTACAATTCCCTTCGAATCAAGTGGTCGCTCTCGGATGTTTCAAGGACCGAATAGATGGCAGATCCCTAGTCTCTCACTCGGATGTGGCTCGCTTCCGGAAAAGGGTGAAGTATTTAAGGCTGCCTGTAAGGAAACTGTGTCCAGAGTGGTATCTGAATCTGGTCCTGCACGCCCTGGGCGCACCGCCCTTTAAGCCTGTGAGTCAAGCCTTCCTCAAGGATCTGACTCTGAAAACAACTTTCTTGGTGGCCATTTGTTCGGCTAGGCAAGTTTTGGAATTACAGGCTCTCTCCTGTCGGGATCTCTTTTTACGTATCTTGGCGGATGGCGTGTCCTTGCATACGATGCCGTCCTTCCTACCCAAGGTAATTTCGAGTTTTCATAGCAACAAAGTGGTGGAACTTCCGGGCTTCCGAATCTGGCCCGAGCCTCTGCTTCCGGAAGAGAACGCCGCCTCTTGGTTGTTCGCAGGATCCTACTGCAGTATTTGAAGGTCACCAATTCCTTCCGCAAGTCAGACCATCTCGTGGCCTGTTTGGCGATTCCAAGAAAGAGGACAGAACATCCAAAGCATCGCCATTCAGATGGTTGGAGGAAACTATTTGTTAGGCTTACATTAGCAAGGGTCGACAAATACTGGTGGGCTTGAAAGCTCACTCTAAAGGGGCGCAAGCGACCTCTTGGACGGAATGGCAGCTTCTTTCTCTGGCGGAGATTTGCAGGGCGGCGGTATGGTTGTCCTTACACACCTTTACCAGGCATTACCGCTTGGATGTGCAGGCGCCGGAAGACTCCAATTTCGTGAAACAGGTTTTGAGAGCAGGTCTTTCGGGATCCCACCCAGAGTAGTGTGGCTTTGGTACATCACACTGGTCTGGACTGATCTGGGTATGTCCAGGAAAGGAAAATAGGTTCTTACCTGCTAATTTTAGTTCCCTTTTTTTACGGCCAAAAGCCTGGCTGTCCATTGGATGCCCATTGTGCAGCAGAAATTTGGAGGATGTAATTGCTGTCTAATAAGATTTGGAGCTTTAGCCTGGGGCTGGGTTTCCAGTTTCAGGGGATTCCATTCCTTCAGTTTGGTTTTGGAGTTTGCCTTTTTATGGCATAAAGTTCGTGGTTAAATATATTTTTGGAGACATCTAGCTTGGGTATTGATTAATACTGAGGAACTGCAGGTGGAATCCTTGGGATAAGGCAGTGCCTCAGTTTGTTCTCTGCCTCCATCTGCTGGTGGGCGTGCATAACCCACTGGTCTGGACTGATCTGTGGTATTACAGGAACGAAAATTAGCAGGTAAGAACCAATTTTCCTTCACAGGCGTACACAGTGTGACTCCGCTTGCCGTTGGAGGTGAGCATCCAGTTGCAGTGGTGGTTACAGGTAGATCAGCTCAGGAAGGGGGTTTCCTTGGCAACACCAGTCTGGTTAGTGCTTACAATAGATGCGAGCCTTCTGGGTTGGGGGGCTCACTGTCAGGATTGGTAGTGCAGGGTCACTGGAAGCATGGACAGTTTGGCATACTTGCAGTTCACTGAGCAACTAGAAGCTCAAGCAGGGAGGACAATGTTAGACAATGCTACAATGATGGCCTACGTTAATCAAGGTGGAATCAGAAGCAAACAGGTGTCTGTGGAAGTAGATGTTCTCATGGTGTGGGCAGAACATCTCCAGGCCATATCCACCTCCCACATTGCCGGGAAGGAAGATATAAGGACCGACTTCTTAGCATGCAGCTTTGGACCTAGGAGAGTGGGATTTGGCAGATGAGGCCTTTTAACTCATAGTAGCCCAATGAGGTCGCCCATATCTGGATTTGCTGGTGACCTCAGATAACGCAAAGGTACCACAGTTCTTCAATTGCAGAAAGGATCCAAGAGCGCTAGGTATTGATACTGTAGTTCAGATCTGGCTGCGGAATGGGGTGTGGTATGCCTTCCCACCATAGCCAATGATAGGCAGGGTTTTTCAGAAGATTGCAAGTCAGATCAACACTACTTCTGGTGGCACTAGATTGGTCCTGGAAGCTGTGGTATGCCAATCTTCAGAGTCTGCTGGTGGACAGTCCTCTCAGGCTAATGCTCAGGAAGTATCTAGTGCAGTATGGGCCCCTGATGCAAGAACTGGGTCTGTTTTGTCTTGCAGGTTTGGCCCTTGAGAGGGCTTAATTCTTGGAGTGGTTATTCTTCAGCGGTGACTTCTACTTTGCTCTGGGCCAGAAAATTTTCTACATCTCTAGGTTATGTTTGACAGGATTTATTTTTATTTATTTATTTAAAAACTTTTCTATACCATCAAGTTAAATAACCATCACAACGGTTTACATAAGGGCATGATGATGAAAAATATGGGTGGTATAGATTATAAATTATGTGCCATCATAGTACGGTAACATATTCAAATATGTGTAAGAGAGTTCTGTTTGCTAGGAACAGATTAGGCGGTTAGATTTTAACATTAATATGCTTTTGTAGGTTAACAATAACTTCTAACTTGGTGCGTCCTTATCTATCACATGTTTTTCACCTTCTTGTTATCTTTATAAAATGCTTGTTTGAAAAGCCAGGTTTTTAGAATAGTTTTGAATATTTTCAAGTTTCTCTGTAGCCTTATTTTTAGTGGCATGGTGTTCCATAGTTCGGGACCAGCCAGTGACAGTGCTCTTTCTCTTACCTGCGAGAGGCGTGCTGATTTGACAGAGGGGATAGTTAGTAGAGCCTTATTCGCAGATCTCAGGTTTCTTTGTGGGACATGTACGCACAGGGCAGTGTTAAGCCAGTCTGCTTTTTCGTCATGGATTAGTTTGTGGATTATACATAGTGCCTTATATTGTATTCTTTGTTCAATTGGAAGCCAGTGAAGTTCAGCAAGTGTTCCTGTAATGTGGTCACTCTTTTTTTTTTTTTTTTTTTTGCCCGTTAAAATTCTGGCAGCAGAATTTTGCAATATTTGCAGTGGCCGAATCGTAGCTTGAGGTAGTCCTAATAGCAGGGAGTTACAATAATCTGTGCTTGCGAATATCATTGCCTGTAGAACTGTGTGAAAACTGTTTAGCGTTAAGAGGTTCTAATCTTCTCAGGATCATTAGTTTCGCGTATCCTTTTATTTTCTGTGAGATGAGTTGTTTCATGTTTAGCTCAGGGTCAATTATTACTCCTAGATTCCTTATTTTTATTGGTAACTGAAAGTTTTGAATGTTTTTGATTGAGATTGCTGGTTGTAAATTGTGTGTGTTTTTACATTCAAGGTGTAAGAATTCAGTTTTGTCTGTTTATTACCAGTTCCATCTGCTTTAGGAGCTGTTTGATTATTTCAAGATACATATTGGCTAGTTTCATTTTCTTCAATGGTGTTTACAATGGGTAACAGTAGTTGTATATCATCTGCGTATATGTAGTGTATGATTCCAAGTCCTGCTAGTAGGTGACATACTGGGAGGAGATAAATGTTAGTGTTGCGGATAGGGCTGATCCTTGTGGGACACCGGTTAGCAGTGTGACTTTGTCTGAAAGTGTATTTTTGATTTGTACCTGGTAACATCTATTGTTTAAGTATGACTCAAACCATTTTATTGTTTTATTAGTGAGTCCTATTTCTTTCAGTCTATTGATTAGTATTCTGTGGTTTACTGTGTCGAATGCTGCGGAGAGATCTAATAGAGCCAGAATGTAGTGTGTTCCTGTATCGAATCCTCTTAAGATATTATCTGATAGAGCTAATAGCAAAGTTTCTGTACTGTAGTGTTAGCGGAAACCATGTTGTGCTGAGTATAATATGTTGTTACTTTCAAGGTGGTTTGATAGTTGTGTTTGAACAGTTTTTTCGATAAGCTTGGCTATTAGGGGTAAGTTGGAGACTGGTCTATAGTTGCTAAGATTTAGGGGGTCAAGGTTCTTTTTCTTAATTGGTTTGATTATGGCTCCTTTCAAGGTATCTGGCATTACTTCTTCATCTAGTGAGAGGTTGATGATTTTAGTTAGTGTTGGGGTTATTGTGTTGGTTAGTTTTTTTAAATTCTGTATTGGGTATGGTATCGATCATGTGTGTAGCAGGATTCAATTGATTGATCATTTTCTCGACTTCAAGGTGTGATATCTCCTCAAATTCTGACCAGATGCTGACTTCTCTAGTGGGCATCTTAATCTCTTGTTTTGCAGTGTTGAGGAGTTTTTTTCTTAGGTTCTCAATTTTGTCTTTAAAGAATTGAGCTACATTATTGCATTGGTTTTCTTGTAGGGTTAAGTGATTGTTTGTATTGTCGCTTGTTAGGTTCTTTACTATGTTAAATAGGGTTCTGGCGTTATTTGCACATTTTTCTATTTTTGAACTGTTGAATTTCTTTTTGGTGTCTAAAATTGTTTTTATAGTATGCTAGTTGTTTTCTGTACTTTGTTAAATTTTCAGTTGATTTGTTATTTTTCCATTCTTTTTCTTTCTTTCTCAGTGTCCGTTTTACTTCTTTGATTTGTTCACTATACTATGGATTATTTGACTTTTTGTTTCTTTAATGTGGGCCGTTTTTAGAGGATTTAGTTCATTAGCTAAAGACGTGGTTCTGTTTAGCCAGTTGGTTGTAGCGTTGTGGCAGTTTACATAGTTGATGTGTGTTATTTCTTCACTTAATTTGTCTTTGAGAATATTTGTGTTGAAAGGGGGGCGGTATGAGAATTCAGCTGGTTCCATGTTATGTTTTAATATTGGTCCTGTGTGTTTGATCTGGGAGTTAATGAGGAAGTGGTCTGACCATGGGATTTGTGTGTATTCGGTTTTTATGTTTTCAAGGAGGCTACTGTTAATGAAGATTAAATCTAATGAGTGGCCGGCTTTGTGTATTGGTTTATCTGTGATCAGTTTGAAACCTAATGCAGTCATTATGTTAACTAGTGTTTGGCAGGTATTAGGGGGAGAGCGTCCATGTGTAGATTAAAGTCGCCTAATATTATGGTGGGTTTAGAGGGGTTTAGATGAGTTGAGAAAAATTCTATTAGTGGGGAGATATTTAGTTTGAGGAGACTGGGTGGGCAGTAGACCAGGCAGATTTGAAAATGGTTAGTATCAAAAAGGGCAATTTCGTGATTCATTGGCATTGTGATCGAGAGTAGTTTAGTTTTAAATATTTTTTCAATAACTAAAAGTAATCCGCCCCCACTTTTATTAATTCTCGGGATCGAGAAGACCTCGTAGTTTTTGTTTGGTAGCTGATTTCTTTAGAACTACATCTGATTTTTTTTTAGCCATTATTCTGTTGCTATAAAATTAGGTTTTGTCATAAAGCAGGACCGTGATTATGGGAAATTTTTTTGTCGCTGATTGTACATTGACTAGTAGAAAAGAGATCATTAGTAGGCTGTTCAATTTGGTGCTATTGGTACGTTTAATGTCATTTTACCTCTTTATCGCTCCATGGTGAGACCGCACCTTGAATATTGTGTACAATTCTGGTCGCCGCATCTCAAAAAAGATATAATTGCGATGGAGAAGGTACAGAGAAGGGCTACCAAAATGATAAAGGGAATGGAACAGCTCCCCTATGAGGAAAGACTAAAGAGGTTAGGACTTTTCAGCTTGGAGAAGAGACGGCTGAGGGGGGATATGATAGAGGTGTTTTAAAATCATGAGAGGTCTAGAACGGGTACATGTGAATCTTTTTTTTACTCTGTCTAATAATAGAAAGACTAGGGGTACTCCATGAAGTTAGCATGTGGCACATTTAAAACTAATCGGAGAAAGTTCTTTTTCACTCAACGCACAATTAAACTCTGGAATTTGTTGCCAGAGGATGTGGTTAGTGCAGTTAGTATAGCTGTGTTTAAAAAAGGATTGGACAAGCTCTTGGACGAGAAGTCCATTACCTGCTATTAATTAAGTTGACTTAGATAATAACCACTGCTATTACTAGCAACGGTAACATGGAATAGACTTAGTTTTTGGGTACTTGCCAGGTTCTTATGGCCTGGGTTGGCCACTGTTGGAAACAGGATGCTGGGCTTGATGGACCCTTGGTCTGAGCCAGTATGGCATGTTCTTATGTTCTTATGTTTTACTGAAATAAGGTTATTTGTAGTCTTATTATTTTCTTTAATGTGGTGGTATTTGTGATGTTGTTTGTTTGTGTTTTTTGCATACTTACCCTTTCCTGTACATTCTTGGATGGTAAATGGGGAGCTTGTGGTCATTGATATGGTCCTGTTGTTGGGTAGTTGATGGTATCCGTCCATTTTTAATCTCTCCGGGTGTACTAGGGGCTGTATGAAGGGGCTTACAAAGGGGCATGCCCCTTTGTTGCGCCCCTTCGGTGCGCAGCGCCTACCGGGTCCTGGAGGGCTTTCATACTCGGTGACTCCCGATGACGTCGGCCGCGTCACCGGGGGAGGGCGGGAAGTCCTGGAGGGCTCAGCGGCACAGTCAGCAACCTGTAGGGGAGAGAGAGAGAAAAAAAGAAAATCTGTGAGATAAGGGTAAAAAACCATGAGAGATGGCCTCTGTTGGTTCCGGAGGCAGGAGGGCACGGTGTCCTCTGACAGATGTGAGCCTCCATGGTTGGGGAGCTTACTGTCAGGAGCTGACAGCACAAGGGCACTGGAATACAGAAGAGTTTCTCTGGAGCATCAATCGTCTGGAAGCCAGGGTGGTCCACACGGCATGTCTGAAGTTCAGCAACAGGCTGCAGGGTCCCAATAATGTCAGACAGTGCAACGACTGTGGCTTATATCAATTGGCAGGGAGAAACCAAGAGCCAGCAAGTGTCGCAGGAATTAGAACAGCTTATGGAATGGGCAGAATTGCATTTCTAGATCTCAGCCTCGCACATAGCAGGAAAAGACTATGTAAGAGCAGACATTCTCAACAGGGAGAGTCTGGACCCAGTAGAATGGGCTTTGTCAGTCAAGGCATTTCAGCTGATTCTGGATCAACATCTGTGATTCTTCAGTCGCAGGAGAGAACAGATGTTGTTGGGAATCGATACCCTAGTGCAGGAGTGGCCGGAAGACAGGTTGCTGTATGCCTTTCCTCCATGACCCATGTTGGGCAGATTGATCTGAAGTGTTCAGCACCACAGAGGGATGGTGCTCTTAGTTGTTCCAGATTGGCCCAGGACTAGAATGTGGATTTGCAGCAGCTCTTGGACTCACCCCTTTGATTTCCAGCATACAGGAACCTGCTAAGTCAAGGTCCGGTTCTTCATGAAGATCAGACTGTTTTGTCTTATGGTATGGCCCTTGAGAGGGCTCGATTGCAGAAAAGTGGATACTTGATGGCAGTAAATATCCACTTTCCTTAGAGCTAGAAAGTTCCTACCTCCTTGGCCTCTGTGCAAGTTTGACAAGTGTTTGAGGCCTGTCGTGAGGATTGAGGTACTCTTCCTCATTCGGCCAAGATCCTGCTCATTTTGGAATTTTTGCAGGATGGCTTGAATAAAGTTTTGGCCTTTAATTCCTTAAAGGTACAAGTAGCGGCTCTCACCTGTTTCAGGGGCCAGGTGAATTGTGGCTCCTTGTCTTCTCATCCTGATGTGGCCTGTTTCCTGAAAGGAGTGAAACATCTTCGTCCTCTTTTGTGGTTTCTAGTGCCTTATGGAGTCTAAATTTGGTCTTGGATTTCTTAGCAGGCCCTATGTTTAGACCAATGCATAACCTGTCCTTTGCGATTACTGACCTTGAAAACTGTTTCTTGTGGCAATTTGTTCTTCATGGAGAGTTTCCAAGCTGCAGGCCTTGTCTTGGTGGGAGCCCTTCCTCCGGATGATTCCAGGGGCGATACAGCTCCGTATTGTTCCTTCCTTTTTACTGAACGTGGTCACTGAATTTCATTTGAATCAGTCCATTTCCCTGCCATCTCTGGATAGAGAGAGAGAGACTTAGGGGAGTATCATCTGTTACGACCCTTGGATGTCAGATATATCATCCGGTATCTGGAGGTTACGGAGCCTATACAGAAAACAGATGCCTGTTCGTTCTTCTCGGCGGTACTAAATGTGGAGAGCTGGCCTTGCGGGCTACAATAGCCTGCTGGATTAAGGAGGTAGTCATAGCAGCATATGTTGATGCTGGCAAGCTGTTACCTAGTCAGGTTAGGGCTCATTCCACTAGGGTTCAGGCAGTGTCATGGGCGGAAGTTAGGTTTCTGTCTCCCTTTGACATTTGCCAAGCAGCAACGTGGTCCACTTTGCCGCACCTTTTCTAGGTTTTATTGCCTGGATGTGCAGGCCCAGGAGGATGCAATCATTGCACATGTGATTTTGACAGGACCGCGGGCAACCTTCCTCCCAAGTACATCTCACTTGTTCTGGATTCATCTGACTGGATGCTAAGAAATGAGAAATTACTACTTACCTGATGATTTCCTTTTCTTTAGGACAGTCGGATAAATCCAGCTTCCCTCCCTTGGCTGAGAATGATTGTATTATGGTCCTCACTAATTGGATAATTCCACTGGAATACGTTGTATTTCCCAATCGTCTCTTAGTTTGCTAGATACTATTTCCCATGCTTCTTCCTGGAGAATCTGCATTTAGAGTGACTGCACATCCATCGGTGCTATGTAGTAATTTTTTCTTATTTGGGGATAATTTTTATCACCAAACGCACGGCATAGCGATGGGGTCAGCAGTAGCCCCTTCTGTGGCAAATATTTATGTTGCACAGTTTGAGCAAATTCACATATATGTCTAAATGGTTGGGAGTACATAAGCTGTTGGAGTCGTTTTATAGACTATATATTTTTCATCTGGAAAGCAAAGGATGAATTATTCAGATTTATTCACTGGATAAATTCATTAAATCCCAGCCTAAAGTTTACATTTGACACCAGTGGGGGGAGTCTATCGCATATCTTGATGTGTTGGTTGTTGTGAGTGAAGGCAAACTTTGCGAACAGACAATAGAAGGAGAAATATGGCAGGATCCGGTATCCAGAGTAAATGTTAGAAGATACAAAACAAATTGTAGATCAACAAATGTGGTTAATGCTTTAATATGTCCGTGTACGTTGGCAGGACTAACAGGCAGATAAGAACAAGATTGGTGGAACATCACTCACGATTGAACACTGGAACTGTATTGGCACCTATAGTCCAGCATTGTATAGACTCACAGCACAAGTTTGAGGAACTCCGATGGACTGTCATTGAGCAAGTGATGCAATCAATAAGAGGAGGAGACTACGCAGCGAAATTAAATTATCAAGAACAAAGATGGATTTTCAAATTGAATTCAGTAATTCCTAATGGACTTAATGAAGGGCTCGATTGGCTATCGTTGTGCAATGGTTGAGAAGGAGAGTCTGGTTGTTTCTGGAGCAATAGGAGGAATATAAGAGGTAGGGATAGGAACAAGAGGAAATTCCGTCGCAGTGCAAAAGAACATTTGAAGGAAGAAGGTCTCATTTCCCCTGAAGAAGAAATTTGGACATTTCGAAACAAGGCCTTGTTGGGAGGACGTTTAACAGAGAAATATGATACAGCACTAAGCTAAGTAAACGACGGGAAAATATATTAAAAAATTTAAGGATGCACTTTGCTACACTGAAATAAATTCAAAAGAAATAAATGGGATTTTTTTAGATTTTGAATAAAAAAAAAAAAAAAAAGAGGATGGTAGGGTGGAATGTCAATGATTAAACACATGAACTAGACCAGCATTAACTCAATGGATTTGAAGTTAATTGAGAGGGTCATTGAATGAGATATCCACCTCCATCTTTAAAAAATGTTTTGCTTTTAAAAAAAATAATAATAAAAAAATATATATTGTGAGGTAAATAGAAAAATAAAAGGGAAAAAAATCAGGATCCCATAGAAATAGCTTTATGGATAATTTAGGATAAAGGGATTGAATGGGTATTTTGTAATATAAAATGGGACAGCCCCTTTGAGTAGAGATTTAAATATAACTACAGGGGTATATGCATTGTGACGTCAGTTTGCTCAGTCTCCATTTGCTTGTAGAGGTGCATGACCCACTTGTTCTGGATTTATCTGACTGTCCTAAAAAGGACATTAGGTAAGTAGTAGTTTCTCATTTTTTAAGTTAATTGGACTGAGATCCTATTTGCTCCTAATAGGATAATTGTGATCTTTGCATATCTATTGCTTCTAAAACATCAGGCCCAAAATACATGTTCATGCATAAAATGTAGTTTTATGTGCATAAATTGGCTAACGAAAATTAGCTGGGATTGGTGGCGTTTGTGCATCAAAGTACACACAGAAGCAATGCCTTGTGTACTTTTACACTCACTGGAAAGGCATTCTGAGGGGGTGGTGTGGAGTTGGAATAGGGATAGCATTTAAGTGCATTCTTTTGATTTGTGAAAATGCACATAAAACTACTTGCACACATCTAAGAAGCATAAATGCCATACTGGGTTAGACCAAAGGATCAGCAACCTGTTTGACAGTGGCAAATCCAGGTCACAAGTACCCAACAGGATCAATCATTCTCATAACCAGGGATAAGTGGTGGATTTCTCAAGTCTACATGGTTAATACTTTATGGACTTTTCCAATACTTTATAACATGCTCTATGGGGTACATATTGAAACTTATGATCAAAAGGTTCACCACCAAGTCAAATTTATGCAATAAACATGGAAAATATTTTTATATTGATCTTATGGAAGATCAGAGTATTCAGTATCATTGTGTTGCCTAATTTATTAGCTTTTCTGTTTCTCTTCATCCTGACTAGTCAGATGGTAGCATACTCCCACCATGATACACTTTCCCCCATCACAAATGGAATTTCTATCTATAGATTCAACATTGCATGTTTCTACTAGGGACAAGCAGGATGGTAGTCCTCACACATGGATTACATCATATGGAGCCCTGCACAGATTCTAGAACTCTCAAACATGCCCTACCTAGCATGTGCAGCTGTAATCATTACCCTGCCCCTAGGCAGAGTCCCTCAGTCTTTCTCTCCCCACCCCCACCCCATGGAGCCATATGGTTGTGGAAGCCGTGTGTTTTCAGTATTCTCACAGTACATTCTTCTCACAGTTTTTGTAAGTGATTTTTTTCTAGAGCTGCAGCTGTTTTATTTATTTGTAGATTTTTATATACCGTTGTTTGGTGCAAGCCTTCACAATGGTTTACAGTTATAACATACAGATTGTAATTTTCTTATGTTTAAGACACAAACGGGTAACTCACTGATGTAAAGTTCTTAATACATCGAACTGCAGATAAACATATTAAATATGTATATACGCGGAACATAAGATTGAAATGAAGCAGGTAAATGAAATAATCACATACTTAACTGTTAGTACTAAGTTTCTTTCCTTAAAGTTGTTTTATTTTCCTTTTCCTTTTCCTTTCCTTTCCAGCTGTCTGCCGGTCACATGGGGGTTTTCCCCTGTGCAGCCTGGCACAGTCTGTTTAAAAAAAAAAAAAGGAAAACTCCTGCAATTTTTGTATCTGTGTCCTCTCCTTGCTCTGTTTTTTCCTTTTCCATGGTGCTGACAGGACTACCTTATGCAGTCCAGTGATCAGTGTAGGCTGCTGAACCTGGGAACTCGCCTGAGGTCTACTCGGGTTGGAGTTCCATGGTGGTTCACTGATCAATCGGCATTGATGGATTCAGACGGTGGAAGGATCGAGGACAATGCCGTTCCTGTGGGAGGGGAGAGCTCATCCTCCCCACATCTAAAGGAATTAGTCTCCATGGTTAGGAGTCCTGGATGACACTACCTTCCCTCCTGCTTGCCAGCCTTGGTAATGCAGAGCCTGGGCTAGCAGCTTGCTGCCGCTCCTCAGTGCCATGCCCATGAACGGTTGCCCGTGCACTGCTGTTCAACTGACACATTGATGTCTAGATTGCATTGGGGACTGGGCCCATCTTCAGGTACCATGGTCACCCTGGACACAGTTGAGATCCAGGTTCACCCTCGTTGCCATCTAGGTGTGTGACCGCCCACGATGCCGTAGTGGACTTCTGTGCTGTCTGCATTGGTGGAACTAGCGTCTCGCTGCACCAGCTTGGGCCTTGAGGGGGTGAAGTACAGCGCAAGTAGACACCCTTGAGGCTGTGATGCCTCTGTACCCTCGCTGCACTTGATGCTGTTGACCATGGTACCATTGATGCCACCATGCTCTCGATCCATCAAGATGCGAGAATGTCCACCCTCGGGTTGAAGCGTTGGCAGGCCATCAATGCTGCTGAGGTGCGTAGTATCAATGCTGTGACGGGCCTCAATGCCGTCGAGGCACGTACCCTTGATGCTGTGGGGCCCCCCCAGGTTGTCGATGTGCACGGCCTCTGTGCCAGCATGACCTCAATGCCATTGTGATGAGGTGCTGCCCCAAATATCATTGACTCCTTTGAGGCCATTGAGGTGCAGGGCCACCGTAGAGACCTTCGGACTATATATGCCTCTCATTACCACTTCGACTACGTCGAGCTTCACCATCCAGGCCAGGTTCGCTACCGAGCACCCTTGTCGCCTCAGGCCATCGACCGCTGAGGCTCTTTGAAGCCTCCACATGACCCTGCAGCCTTCAGGTGGCAAGGGTTTTTGGCCTCTTGCGGATCGATCACAGGGTAGCCATCTTCTCAAGGCACTCTGGTGTGCTGGTGCATCCATACGTGGTGGCCAGTGCCCTCAAGACTCCTGGGTGTTGTCCACAACGGAGCACTGAGAAGCTCAGAACTGCCCTTTCAGCCAACAATCCCAGCATTGGAGGCTCCACCAGGATGCGCACACTATCAATGTTAATGGGCACTAGCGAGGTTCTCGACAGCCATAATGCTTGCAGGGCCATAGAGCTTGCAGCAATACCCCCACAACAATGTGAGCCAAGGTGTACTGCCGTTGGCACTGGTGGTCATCTGTTCTTTTTGGCATCTGTGACCTGAGGGTGGGTTGCAGTCTGAGATCGCAGGACATGTCTGCAGTACTCCATACAGGTGGGAGAGAGAAAAAGGGGAAAAAAAAATGGATAAAGTGAGTAGCTTGCTGGGCTGACTGGATGGGCCGTTTGGTCTTCTTCTGCCGTCATTTCTATGTTTCTATAAGCACCTTCAATCGCCAGGGACTTTGCTGCTGTCATTCCCTGTGGGACTCTCAGGTGAGCCGGTTCCAACATAGGTTTGAGGGCCCGCCTCTCAAACTGTTAACAGATACTGGAGGGGGCGACGCCATAGACCACCACCCTCCACCTTTACTTATCTAGTGCACCACTGGTTCTGGGGACACCATTGTCACACTATTCTTCACTCTGCTAGAGTTACTGTGATATGGCTGTGCAACATGTGTAGTTGGGAAAGGCTAGGCATCTATTCCAAGTGCTTCTGCATGCTCCCTGTCTGCAGTCCGCAGCCATATCAGGGTTCTGCTATCATCTCTTCACGGTCTCAGCCTCCTCATCAGTTCTGCACTGCACAGTGCTGAGGAGCACTGGCAGGGGAGACATCACACACTCTGCTTTGTCATGGGGCAGTGGGTAGCCATACTCTGGCACGTGATGTGCTGTCCTCACTTTGGCGTGGGATTCCGCCCACAGGCACTGCGCATGTGACCATAGGTGTTCCATCCATAGGATGAGATACCACTTCATGAATACTGCTCAGTGTGCCTTTACAACAGAGGGCTCATTCCTCCGGTTGCCCTTTGTCGTCCAGGCTTTTGTGTGTGTGTTTTCGTTCTGAGCAGACACAACCAGTTGTATTCCATAGCCACAGGACTGACCTGGGACTGTTCCTGGACAAGACCCTGAGGAGAGTAGACATCGGGAGAGTGGTTCGGGAGCCCTCTCCTCCCTCAGCAGAGGAATGTCATTCGACCTCTCCTGTTTTGTGGGGAAGCCCCTGAGGCTCTGGCCCTGACAGAGTTTTCTCTGAACCGGGGCCTTGATTCTTGAATCTGTGTGTCTCCCTGGAGACCAGGGCCAGGGATTGGCAGCGGTGGTCAATGGACTGTTTCACCAGGTCGATGTTGTCTTTTGGCAAAAGCCATGGCAAACAGTTTCAAGTAACTTCCTAATTTAAAAATCAAATACACAAGCACTTTAGATTAGAATTTTAAAGTATGGGTTTAATGTCATGGATTGAGCCATTTGTTTGTAGCATTTTATTTTTGCAGAGATTGCTAGGGTTTTGTTTCATTTGTACATGTTTGATTTTTGATACTGATCCATAAATGTTCAAAGCCAGGAATTCCTACTGCTTTACTTTTAATTCATTTTTTAATTTTGAATATTCTTTTGTACTGTCTTTGCCCTTGAGCAGTGATAGCATTAAGGCCAGATTTTGTTTACCTACCAAAGGGCATTTGTGATTTGATCAAACATAAAGTTCTAAATATATTAATATCCTAGTATTTGAAATGGGAGAGCAAAGAATGTATGTTCTTACTCCTTTTGTGACTTCAGGAAGCTATCCTCTTATGTAGTGAAATCTAAGTAAGATGGGACAGAATGAAATGCATATAACCACCTAGTTGCACATGGTTGTGAATGGGTTGAAAAGAGTTAAACTCTGCTTAAATATTCCATCATTAAATACAGAAAATTTGGAAGTTTTCTTTTTAAGTGCTTTGAATGTCTACCAGCTTCTAGTATTAGGATGTATTTTTTGAGTCCTTTGTTTCCAGAAAACATTCATCCAACTAGTAATACCTGATGCCCCATTGGTAGGTATTCTCCATAAATTCATATCTTTGGAAGTATTCCAATTTTTTTGTTTTTAGGAGATATTGTGGGCGTGACTTCCATGGATTCACACAACCTACTTCCTTTTGGGAGTTGTACACTTAATTATGCTTAGCCTTGATCCTTCTGAAATGAAATGGAAATGATAGTGGTGCAGCAACATGAGCATAAGAGTCTTAGAACTCAGAACTCTTAAGATTGAGATATATCTGTGGCATGTAGCAAGTTACATAACCCATCCAGGTGAGTGTATGAAAAATGCCTTCAAGATCACCAGTTGTAAACAGTTAACATTTTGTACTTTGTAGAAATCAACTTTCATGGTTTTATTTTTCTTTGTATTGGAGGGGTTGTATTTGACTCTGGCGATGACGTTAGCTACAGTGTTCCTGTGTATGAAGGATACAGCCTCCCTCATGCAATTCAGCGATTAAACTTGGCTGGCTGTGATCTCACAAACTACTTACAAAAGGTTTGTATCAAATATACAAATGTACACAATTCAACATCTGGGTTAGAGGAAGGGGAGATTAAATAAATGACCAATATATAATTTTAGGAATCACATTAGAAGCAGGCTAAGGTTCTTCCCCTGCTTTAGAAGACCGTTCTGTTCTTGCACTTCCCCCATGTATATACAATGTGTCAAATAATGGGAACATTCCTTATTTTCCATGGATAAGCAGGACTAAACAGCCACACAGGTGAGATGACATCAGACACTGCCAAGATAGAAAAGTTCTCCAATAAGCAGGTATGAATTAGCCATAATTCATGGGTGATGACAACTGAGCATGAGCCAGAGTTCCCAATTGCATTCACTGCATTGTGAACTCTTCAGTCTTCAACCGAGCAATTGCATGGATATGTTCCAGTCTTCCTTTAACTTTGTGTTTTGGCTTTAGTGCTCTTTTACTGCCTCATTGCTGCTATTTATTCTGTTGCTGCCTTGGCAGCCCCTCAAACGAAAGTTCAAGGCTTGCATCTGTTGGCACTGGATGTTAGTCTATCATTGCCTGGCCCCGGACAATGACTCAATTACTATGGCTATGATTGGATATTGCCTAGGGCATAACAGCAACACCATGTCTGGAAGATGGTGGCCTTAAGGGAAGGTGCCAGCAAGTAGGAGCCCAAAGTCTGTGTGAAGCTGAGCAGCAGAGCTGTTCCTCATTCAAAACAAGGTGGTATTGGATTCTTGGTACAGGTAATTGACGCAGGAATCTTTTCCACCACCCCAATTCCTAGGTTAGTCTCAGGTCATGGGTTGAACATGGCATGGAAGCCTATAGCACTGGGCAAAGTACCTAGAAGAGCTCATAAATTAAAATAAGGACCCACTTCGGGACCATCTTAGAGCTAAAAAAAAAAAGGGGGGGGCACTGTCAGCACTGGGTTTCCACCAGCGCGGGCCTCTCTGTGCCAAGGCAGAAGATTAGCATTGTTGGAGCAAGTCCCATACTTCATGGTACGGAAGAGTCTTCCCCCCCCCCCCCCACCCCCAATAGCACTGAACTATTTATTTTACCTGGACCTGGGGCACTGGCTATGTTGGCACAAAGGTCGAATTCTAGGGGCAAATAACATGATGGCGACATACCAAGGTGCCATTGACTGTGTCCGTGCAGAGCCCTTCGGCATATAAATCCAAAGGTTTTGCTGTTGAGCTATGGTGTGGAAAGAGGTGTTGCCAGCATAATCTGTGGACCAAGGCACAGTTCAGGAGTTGCTGATTTAACCAGTGTGGAATGCCTCGGAACCATTAATTGCCATGGCATAAAATTCCTCCTTGGATTTACTGGTAGACCTGAGTGAGGATGATCTATCTGGTTCTGAAGAGATGGTATCTCCTCCATCTCTGGCACAGAGGGCCCCTCAAACGGTGGGAACCCAGCTCCTTAAGCTCTGAAGACTAGGAGACTAGAACCTCTCCTATCCAAGATGGAGGAAATTTTTCCACATGAGCTTTCTAAAGTCCCCAACTGCTGCATACCTTTCCTCAAGAGCTTTCAGTAATGGGAATAAGTCCTCACCTTGAGCTAGTGGTTTCTTCTCCAGAGGAATACCTTTACAGATTGTAAGGAAAGAAGTGGATTACTTCATTCTGAGTTTCTACTGGGTGTTTTGCCCTCTGACAGCAGAGATCTCATTGGTCACCTTCATTCTTTGGGTCATGGTTCAGTGTTTCATAGCTGTGGAAGGAGAGAGATTCCACAGGGATTTCTTCAGATCCCCTGCCAGACTTCTCAACATACCTTTCTTTGGAGAATCTCTCCTACTCCATTTTAGATCTGGCAAAAATGCTGTTCATTGGTGTCAGGAAAGAAAAGGACCCGAGAACAGATGTCTTTAGGCTTGTTCAGTTCCTTCAATATCCAGTGCCTTCGTAAACCAGTAGACCTACAAACTCCTCAGGGATATACAGATGAGGATATGATAGATACCAAAATTGTGCCTTCTGGTGGACCAGAATGTTTATCTAAAGTACAGGATTCAGGCTTCACCAGGAGTTGGAGTGATCAAACTACCACACATTTATGTAGTGAAGTGATCAGAGCACTTGGTACATTTCAATGCTAATTAACACACCTCTTAGGATCTAAAAGCAATGGTCATGTTTTGTGTTGGGTGCCTGGATTGTGGCTCTCAAGCTCTATAGATGAAGTATTTGCATGCATGCAAAGGCTAGAGCCTTTGACAGAATTGTCAAATTCATAGCAGGTAGACTAGTATTGAGTAGTGGAGGAAAGTGAGAAGCACCAACTCGATTCATAAGTGGAATGACTTGGTACCATGACCAGGACTTTGGCTGCTTCCATAGGAGCCAAAGGCTTGTGTGGTTAGTGAGCAAGTAGCCTCCAAGAGGATGTGCATGATCATTTTGCATATGTACGCTGTAAAGGAAACAACTTATTTGAGAGCAAAGTTCAGGAGATGGTTGCTGTAATAAAGGAGCATCAATCCACTTTACAGTTATCAGCCATGATGGGGACCAGCTGGCACCTGCCAGATGCTAATTTGTTTTCTACAAGTATCTAGTGTTCTGAAGATGTCCCTTCCACTCCTTTCATTGACTAGCTCAGTGATAATGAACCTAGGACATGCATGTCAAACGTGACACGCCATGAGGTTTTGGGTAACACACCAACACCTGACATAATTATAGGGCCCCTGTAATTCCCCTGAATAATTTATTTAGACCAATATGATGGTTTTTATATAATACATTGCACAGACAAGATGAGACTGTGGTTTTTTTGTAAATAAATTAATATGTAAAGAATTGTCAAGTTAGGCATTTTTGACATGCCGAGCCAAAAAGGTTTGCTATCACTGGTCTAGCTCCTCCCACTCTTCACCAGCAGCTGCCTGCTTGAGGTTGACAGGAAATGGCAAAAGCCCAAGGCTCAGCAGCAGATGTCTCCTAAGCCAGGAATTTGATTTTTAGACTTGCTGCCTCAGATGGCAGGGGAAGGGTTTAGTCCATCCTTCCAGAATGGTTCTGTCACCAAGGGCCAGTGAGTCCTGAAAATTGTGGTGTAAGGCCACCACTTATGCTTCTGTCACTCTTCTCCAACCCAATAGTTTTCATTCTTCAGCTCAGACCCTTCTCAATCTGCAGAGCTGGAAATGGAGCCATTCTGTTAGCAGAAGGTAGTCAAACCTGTCCCTTCTCAGAAGCGTGGCCAAGGATTCTAATCTTGGTATATTCAAATCCCCAAGAAGGCTGTGGGGGGAGGGGGATTGATCCCTATTAGGGATTTGTGGACTCTGAACAAACTTATGCAAGAGAGGTTCAAGATGAAGTATCGTCTGAAAGAGTACTTTTCATTCAAACAAGGGATTGGATGTGTGCTTTGGATCTGAAAGATGCTTATATGCACATCCTATTCATCCTGGCAATTGGATGTTCCTCAGGTTTGTGGTGAAGAATGTGCCTTTCCAATACAAGGTGCTCACCTTTGGCCTTTCAGTGGTGCTGATGTTTACAAAATGTCTTGAGGTAGTGGTAGCATATCTTTGTCAGCAGGGAGTCTGCAAATTTTCATACCTAGATGATTGGTTGGTAACAGGTGCATCTCTGCTACTGCATGAGTCTCCTGTCTTTTTTTTTTTTTCTTCCGCTGGTACTATAAGACATATTTGCTCTTTCCTAAGCCAATTGTCAGGTTTTACTGGTGGAGTTTTTACTTAGTTTATTTTAATTTCTTCTATTATTATTTCTGTTTTCTTGAGTCTCCCGGAAAACAAATTTCCATTTAAATTTTGTGAAAATTGATTTTGACTTAATTTCAGCTCACTTTGTAATGGTGGACAAGAAACAGACCTCTAAAGATGTTCCAGATGCTCCTACAAGCTGTCTTTAGCAGATCTCCATGACTGGTTCCGATGTTTGGGACCATCGCATGATGATCCTAACTGTACTGCCTATGCCCACCTGTCTCCCAGGGCCATAAAATGTAAAAGTTTCACACTCAAAAAAAAAAATTTCAGTTCTCCTCAATCTTCTGGAGAAATGAAAAGGAAATAATCATCTGAGGGGCCAATGTCCACTCATGCTATGACTTGTGAAAACCTTGGCACAGACATTGCCTCCCTATTAAAAAGAGGGAGAGACTCTGCTGTTTGATGCTGAAGCACAGGTGTGCCGAAGTCCTGTCAACACTGGTGCCACCTTGGTGCACAGAATAAAGTTGCTTTTACTCTTTCATAGAGAAGCTTCACTGGTGCTGTCCACAAGTAAAGGAAACATATATCCTTGACGGTGCCATCAACTTCTAGTCACCAACCAATTAAAAAACAAATCAATTGGAATCTAAACTATGCCAATTTTAGTTCCAGAATTGGATAGCTTTTATGGGATTTTTTCCTAGTAATAAGCACCACCCTGTTTATGAGGAAAATGACTTGACTGTCAAAAACTACTTACTAATAATCCTAGTTATCCAGCTCTTTTATCTGTTTGCACTATATCAAGCAGACAAGATGTCAGATGGCCTGATAGGCAATTTAAGTCTCAAGGTTCACCTCTGCCCAAGGGATCCTGCCATATACTTGTGACTTGGATTGGCTGTTGGTAACAGAATACTATGTGAGGTCTGACCCAGTGTGATGGCTCATATAAGACAACATGAGATGAATCATCTATCTGTCTCTCAGGAAGGATCACGATCCTATTTCTCTTGTACCATTCTCATGGTGAAGAATCTTTCTGCCTTTGATCAGACCCCTCTTCTCAACCTCCCAGAAATATATCTCTACCAGAGGATATGTTATATCCAGCTTTTCTCCAAAAATAACCATGGCTATTCCATTACTTTACAGGATTAGACAAAATCTAGAGGAGAAATAAATGGTATGATAAAATATATCCAAAAACCCAAACAAGTAGAAAAATGCATTGAAACTGTTATTACAAGAACTCCAAACAAGAATAATGTGGAAATGCCGTTACCCTACTTGTAGCAATGAAGTCATCAGAAGGTTACTAACCTTAACCAATAAGCCTGAATACTTTTGATGTAACTTCAACATTTGCTCTCTGCTTCAGCGACAGGGGAAAAGGGGCATTGGATTTAGACAACAACCAATGAGGCCCCCAACTTTTACGGTTTGGGAAACTGATAAGCATGGAAGTAACCTGAACAGAGCAGCAGTTACTACCCTTAACAAATAAGCCTTGAAGCTTTTAATGCAACAGCAGTTTCATGCTGTCTTCAGAGGAGGGGGTGGGGGGGGTGGAGGAAAAGAGAAAATTGGATTCAGGGGCAACCAACGCGAGCCATGACGTTTTTACAGTCTGGAGTACTCATGTGCACACATTAAGGAAAAAAAAACCCCACATGACTGCTTCTACAGCCAAGTCTATAAACATAGCACGTCACGCACTGACTGATACATGGGAGTAAGCTGCATGGCAGATGATACCATGGGAAGCTTGTTGGGCATACTGGATAGGCCTTTTCTGCCGTCATTTGTTTCTATGATTGTGATAATGGAATCGGCTTTGAAGAAAGCAAAGTATTCTAAAACTCGTTCTAGTACTCCTGGATAAGTGTGCTAAATTACTGGACACTATAGCAAAATGTTTTCCAGTTAGCTATGTCTGCATTCAGTATAGTATCCTATCAGCTGTATACGGTACAATATTAGTGTGTGTAATTCTCTGAAAAAGCTGCAAGATAAGACCTAGCAGCTTTCTACAGAGTGTGGGTCATTGTGCTACGGTATTACAAGAGGCAGAGGAATGGCAAAAATATCTAATTCAATCAACTTACAGTGTATACCATAACGTCTTTCAAGATTTCTGCAATAGTCATTAGATCCAGAAGGCTAGTATGGCTGCAAGCATAGGTTCTTCATGAGGATACCCATACACAGGACAACCTCTAATAAAATCTGTTTTTTATTTTATTTTTACCTGGTCTCTAAAGATCACTGCTTCTCCTTCCTTACCCTGTCAACTGCTACAGCAGAGTACAACCATCTGAGTAGAAAGTCAGGAGGCAGTATTTCTAGTTACATAGATAACAAGCCTACCGTTTTCAGCAACATATGCTGCAGCAACTGCAAAACAGGCCTCATGCTAGGGAAAGAATACAACCCAAGCCTCATCAGCAAACACAACCAAAACTTAATTCCAACTTTTCATAACAATGTTATCAAAGTTCTCAGATTTTAATTTAAGCCGCCCGTGCAGTGGGGGGAAGGCTTCAGCATTTCAGCCCATTATGGTCTTTGATAAACCATTGAGTGTGTAAGATCCTGCCACCAGTATATTGTTTACATTTTGAATCCTGGTCTCCAAACAACCCTGCAAGAAATCACTTTATGAACAACTCAACTCCAACAAGAGCTGTCGACCCTACTTGAAGAAAATGCAATAGATATTCCTAGTACTACAAAGAAATACAAGGTTCTACTAAGAGTTTCCTCATGCTGAAGAAAATTAGTGGTCTCCATACCATCTTGGATCTCAAAGAATGCCTAAAAGAGGTCAGGATGTATTCTCTAGGAACTGCTCTTCCTTATTTTAGAAATTGATTGCCTGGACTTCCAAAGATGCATACTTCATTCCACAAGGTTCAAGGATATTTCTACATTTTAACATAGCCAATGAGCATTACCAGTATCTGGTTCTCTTTTTGCCTCTTAACAGCACCCAGGGTGTTCACAAAATATTTCCTCATATAAGGAAGAAAAATGCTTTTTTCTTCAAGTGGCCCATATCTAGCCATACTTTTCAGGAATTGCATGCCTATCCTCTGTACAATGAATATTCTTCAATCCAATCCATTGAATTCGTCATTAATTTCCCCAAATTCAATATGCAGCTGATGCATATAATAGACTTCATATAGTAGCTTGCATGGATACCAGACAGGGAAATACATTTCTCCAACAGGTTATGCAATCTAACTAAAACTATAACTCTCTCCAAACAAAGGAAAGTGTTGGCTCACATCATGAAAATGCTAGGACATATGGCAGCAAAGGTTCATTCCACAAGGTTCAAGGAGGACCGGAAGGCTCATCTGCATCCCAGCACCCCCCAGGAGAGGACTCCAGAGGTCACAGCGAGCGATCCAGGCTTCAAACTCCACAGCCCCAGCTTCCAGAGGTCCCGCACCCTTTCAGTAGAAGAGGACCGGAAGGGCACGCCTAACGGCACATGAATCTCAATCCTCTCAATCCTTTGAGTGAAGATCAACTTGATGGTTGAGGAGGATTGGTAAGTATAGCTTTGAGAAATCTTAGGACTTAAAGTTTGGAGAGAAGTGAAATAGTGGGATATATTCTTTAGTTTGTGCATGTCTGAGATAAGCAAGCCAGAGGGAGTCGGTTCTGAAGACTAGAGAGTGGCCAATATAGCCCCAATATTTAAAAAGGGCTCCAGGGGTGATCCAGGAAACTATAGACCAGTGAGCCTGACTTGAGTGTGGGGAAAAATAGTGGAAACTATTCTAAAGATCAAAATCATAGAGTATATAGAAAGACATGGTTTAATAAAGCAGAATGTTAGCAATTTAGGAAGGGAATGGTGAATAAAATGGAAAATATCATAATGCGTCTGTATCACTCCATGGTGAGTCTGCACCTTGAGTACTGTGTACAATTCTGGTCGTTGCATCTCAAAAAAGATATAGTTGCGATGGAGAAGGTACAGAGAAGGGCAACCAAAATAATGGGGATGGAATAGTTCCCCTATGAGGAAAGGCTAAAGAGGTTAGGGCTGTTCAGCTTGGAGAAGACGGCTGAGGGGGGATGTGATAGAGGTCTTTAAAATCATGAGAGGTCTAGAACGGGTAAGTATGAATCTGTTATTTACTCTTTCAGATAATAGGACTTGGGGGCACTCTATGAAGTTAGCAAGTAGCACATTTAAAAACTAATCAGAGAAAATTCTTTTTCACTCAATCATGATTAAGCTCTGGAGTTTTTGGCAGAGGATGTGGTTAGTGCATTTAGTATAGCTGGGTTTAAATAAGATTTGGATAAGTTCTTGGAGGAGAAGTCTATTATCTGCTATTAATCAAGTTGACTTAGGGAATAGCCACAGCTATTACTGGCATTGGCAGCATGGTATCTACTTAGTGTTTGGTTACTTGCCAGGTACTTGTAGCTTGGATTGGCCACTGCCATACTGGGTCAGACCAGTTTCTAACAATTTCTTATGTTCATATGTCACTCCATTTATCTGTCTCCACATGAGAAGCTCAATGGTACTTTATTTCAATGGATCCACTATCTCTACCACATTCATCTAGTCTCTCATCTGGTGAATATTCTTCAAATCTGAATAGTTGGGGATTTTTTCATCAACCTTAGGTTTTAACTTCTAACGACAAATGCAGAAGCCACACGCCAATAAAAGCAAACCAGCTCTTTATATCTTGTAAAGCTCTGCAGTCTTATTTGGTTGGCAAGAACAAAGTCTTGCAGAATATCTTCACAGCTATACATCTTTTTCAACCTAGTCAAGCAAGGGTTTTCAGTTACAAAACAAACTTTCCATGTGTATTTATTATAATCAATCATGAGGACAGCTTCAAATTAAGGTAAAGCCTATCAAGTCAGTGCAGCAGTTTCCTTAACCCAGGGGTCCCCAACCACCGGTCCGCAGACCAGGACCGGGCTGATGGGAGTTTTTTTGCAGGTCCGCAGCACCGCTGTCCCTGGCTGCCGTTCATTGGCTGCCGCTGCTGCGGGGAGGCAGGGCGAGGCTGGAGACCCGCCTCCTCCAACCCCAAAAGGGAGGAGGCACGACCCAAAAAGCCAATTAGCATGTCACGGTTGAGCGGTGAACTACTGCTGTGCTGTGTGCCGGATACATACAGCAAGAAGATCAGCAGGGCCGTGGTGGAGCTCACGTCACCACAGCCCGAAGAAAAGTCGCGTCTAAACGTGCAGGTGCTCCTCCTCCTTCCTGCCCACGCAGCCCCGGAAGAAAAATGTTGCTGGAGCCGCACAGGCAGGAAGGAGGAGGAGCATCAGCCACGTGCAGAAGAGGAGCAGCGCTGCCCAAGAAGACCAGGGCCGCTGCAGAGCCCATCCTGCAGCGGCCTGTGAAGAGGAGGCCCAGAGGCGAGAGAGAGGCTGAGGGTTTGTAGAGTGTGTATGTGTGCTTGTATGAGATGAGTTGAGAGACTGTGTGTGGGAGTGAAGACCTGAATGTTTGAAGAGACAGCATGTGAGAGCCTGTGTGTGTGTGTGTGTGTGAGACAGCATGTGACAGTGAGAGCCTGTGCTTGAGCAAGACAGCCTGTGTGTGTGTGACTCAAACAGCATGTGCCAATGAGACTGTGTGTGTGTATGAATGATTGAATGAGAGAGAGAGCATGTGACAGTGAGAACCTGTGCTTGAGCAAGTCAGCATGTGCCAGTGAGAGAGAGAGAAAGCATCTGAGAATGAGAACCTGACTGTGTGTTTGAGGGAAGAATACAGATGGAGAAAAGAAATAGAAAAAAAGGCAATATAAAAGGAATTGGCAAAAAAAATAAGAAAGGGAAGGTGGGAAAAGCCTGTGACCAACCGATTAGAAAACTAAGATCAGACAGCAGATGTAAAAAAAAAAATTACTTTTTACTGATTGGCACATGTAATCATTGGGAATGTGCAAGAGTAGCACTTTCTCTATGCAGATCTCACAATGTACGAGATCAACATGAAGGAACTGGAAGCCCACGGGGCCTGCACAGAGGAGGCAGCAGAATGGGTTTCAGTGCCAGTAGCAGCAATCAGCACCTCCCAATAGCCACGCGGCAGCAGTGACAGTGGCAGCAGAGGAATGAGAGAGGCTCTTAGGGTTGTGAGGGAGCCAGTGAGAGCATGTGTGTAATGAGAAAATCCAGGGGAGTAAGTGTGTGTGTGTGTGGGGGGGGGGGGCGGGGTTGGAGGGGGAGAGAGTATCTTACAGCCTGAGAGTGTGTCAGTGTCTGTGAGCGCGAGGTTATGGTGGGTATAAGAGTATGAATGTGTATGTATGTGAGAGAGAATGGACATGTGAGTATGTGTGAGAGAGAGGATAACCACCTAATCCTCGACAATATCAGGGTGACTGGAAATCAAGAGCTCCCATGTATGGACAGCAGGGGCTTTTTAAAATCCTTATTAGTTTTAATTAGTGTGTTATTTGATATATGTGCTGTTTTTAAATATTTTATTGGTGTTTGGGAAATTGTAAAAAATGTATATGATTTTAATTAATAGAAATTCTATTTATCAGTAGTTTTAAAATATTTTTATTAGTATGGTTTTACTATTATAACTGATGCTTTGTGTTTCTTGATTTTATTGTTTTATGAGGAATGATGGATCTGTTTTTCCATTGTTAATACAGAGTCTGGCTTCTTGGGGTTTCCATTTCAGTTTTTTCTAATTTGTGCTCCTTTATTTTGTATTCTGTATTTGGTGAGGGTCTGTCTCTGCTCTATGTGTGTGACCATGATGAGAGATTCTGCTAACATAGGGATCTATAGCAATCTGGTTTGTTTTGTTTCCTCAGTAGGTGGTGTATTGTTATCCTAGGACCCAGTGTAATATTTACCCTTGCTTATTCACAGGTAGGGTTATTGTTGTTTGAGTCCTTGGTGTTATTACTGTTGTGTTACGATGGGATTGCAGTATAGATTTTGAGTGTCTCTGTGGGGTTTTGTGTTAGTTCACAATGTGTCTTGCAGTGGAAGGTGTTTGTGCTGCTGTTACTGTGAGGTGACACCAGAATTTGAAAATATTTTTTAGTATGATGAGCTGTAAGGGAAACATCCAAGCTCCATTGTTTGGGGGAATTTCAGTGGATGCACAGAGTTAGAGAACTGGAGGTGCAGGATTTATAAATGTCATAATTAAATAAGTATGCACTAAAATCCACCCCATTCATAATCCCGCCCCTGCCCCACCCTCACCCCGCCCTGCCAAGCTATGGAAAAATGGTCTTGCTTGAAGCCGGGTCCCTGGTGCAAAAAAGGTTGGGGACCACTGCCTTAACCCATCTTCACTCTGCTTTCATAAATGAAATCTGCAAAGCTGCTACATGGCTTTCTGTTCACACCTTCTCTGCTCTTTACTGAATAGAAAGTTCTTCAAGTCAAGATAGTTTTGGTGAAGCAGTTCTCAAAAGTTTATTTAACTAATTCTTTCAACTCTTCCTCCAGCTTCCAGCAAAATATGTATTGCATGTTCCATTGATTTAAAACACAAAAACTTACATGCATCTCTCAGCTTGGGAGTCCCCACTTGTATAGCTGATCATTGTCCCTGCTTGTCCATGGAGAAAACAAAGCTGCTATAATAGATGTTTTTCTGCAGACAGCAGCACAGTCTCCTGTAGCATTGAAGGTTAGCGGCTTGTAAAGACAAAAAGTGCTGAGGTAGCTGCTGTGGGGGACCCCTCACGCATGATTAGAAAACCAAAAGAAAGCTTTTTCTGAGTGGAGAGCTTTTCTGTTTGGGCAGTGTCAGGATGTCCTCCCATTTTTGTCTGATTTTTGACCTGCTGTTTATGGAGAACACAGGTAAGTAACTTTTATTTTTAGGTTTTCTGTCAGGCAAAAAAATAAGCTATTAATTTCCTTATTCAGAATAGTTTCTTATAACAGTATCCTTAATAAATGTCTTCAAAATTTCACTTCACTGACTTTGTTTAGACAATTAGTTCAGGTGCTCTGCATAAAATAAAATTTCATTTTACTATTGTTATGGCTGTAGCCAGTGGCATGCAGTGAGATTCACACAATGGGATTCAGTAAATGCACCTTGACATCATTACCTTCACATCCCTTGTGTCCCTCCCTCATTGGAACAATTTTCTCCCCTTACCTGCCCAGAAATCTTTGTCCTTCCATACATTCCCCAGCACAATACATTTTTCTGTCCCTCATCATCCAGCCAGTCATTTGTCTCCCCCCACCCCACTTCGCAATCTGTTCTCTCCCTGTGATCCCCTGAAATCAGTAGGAGTTCTCCAGCAGGAGTGCTTATTACTTGCTGCAGCTTCCTCTGCTGGATTCCATTTGAAGTCAGAACTGTATAAGGCTGATAGTCTTTAAAGACCCACTATCCCCCATCCCATGGTTCCAATTTGAGGGAACCCAATCCACTAACAACGGAGCAAGAAAGCACTCCAAATATAATATCAACCCCAAAGGAGTGCAAAGAAATTTATAGGTCCAAATATTTAATTTCAATTCAAGCAAACATTTATTTTTGAATAATCTCAATGCGGCAACTCCATTGCCCACAAGTCAAGTGAATAAGTTTCTCTTTCAGGGTCCCCTGACACGGACCCCGTGTTTCGCCACTTTCACATTGGCAGTCGGCAGGGCATTCTGAACATGACCTTAAGTTTTTGGTAATTGACTTGTTACTTTCCACCATCCGGGGGGGGGTGGTGGGGAACCCGGGGGGGGGGGGATTTTTCTGAATGCTCATCATGCCCTGTCATTCCCACATTCTATATTTTACCCAAAATCCACAAGACCTTGACTAAGCCCCTGGGTGTCCTATTGTCCGCGGGCATAGGATAGGTCTTAGAACCACTGTCTCAATTTGTGGATCATTTTTTACAACCTCGAGTCTAAAGTCGATCCTATGTCCGGACTAATCATTTCATTACTATTTTGGAACATCTTTCCCCACCTTCTGATACTTGCTTCTTGATCACATTGGATATTGTATCTCTTTACTCAAATATCCCTCAGGATGAAGCACTCACACTAGTTGAAGAAATTTTGAATGATCGTCTCTCCCCCCCCCCCCCCCCCCCCCTTTGTTGCATTTCTACACAATTTTTGTTGTCTCTCACACAATTAGCCCTCACTAGAATTATTTTCAATTTCATCATACCATATACCAACAGATAAAAGGCACGACTATGGGGGCCACCATGGCCCCTAGTCTGGCCTGCCTCTATGTAAGTCTGTTTGAGGAAGAAGTAATTTACTCCTCTTCATGTTTTCATTTTGTTTTTTCATGGCATCGTTATATAGAGGATATATTTTTGATTTGGACAGGGACGGACATTCAATTTTATCTGTTTTTTTGATTGGCTTAACAATTGCAGTGCACATTTCAAATTTAATTTTTCCATTGATCCTTTTACCTTTTCATTTTTTGGATGTACCAGTACAGTTACGAGAGGATATGTGCACTACAATCCATTTTCCGTAAAAGTACAGACCGCAATACCCTTTTGCAATTCGACAGTCACCACCCCACCTCTCTAAAAATGAACATCCCTGCCGGATAATTGTTAAGGCTGTGACGCCTCTGTTCCTCTAGGGAGGATTTCATTACACAAGCTAAGCAGATGCTGCTTAGGTTTAAAGAGAGAGGGTACCCGCACCGGGTCCTCAGCAGAGCTTTCAAGCGTGCCTTATATGTTAATCGAGACTTGCTTTTTCTCCCTCAAACTAAGGCAGCGGATACTTCTATTAACTGCATTTACCCTTCTCTACTCATGTGCATAACATTACATCTATTTTGAAACACTATTGGTCCATGTTATCCCTCCATGAAATTTTTGATTGCCCTTTACGTTTTTCTTTTTGTCACGGGAAGAACTTAAGGAACATGCTGGTCCACTCTCATTTTCAAATTGGTTCATTCTCAGGAGCGGTCAATATTACTGGTCATCAACCATGTGGACAATGTTCAGTGTGTTCTCAATGCCATTTCTACTACTAATTTTGAACACCCCATAACTCATAAAAAATTTGTTATAAATTTTCTACCACGTGCCACTCACGGGGTAGTAGTCTATGTGATTCTTTGCCCCTGTCCCCAACTTTACGTGAGTAAAAACGACTAGACAAGTTCGTACCCGAATTGTAGAACACCGGTCCAACATCCGGACTGGTCGCGAATCAGCTCCACTAGTTTCCACATTGGCAGTCCGCAGGGCATTCTGAACATGACTTTAAGTTTTGGTAATTGACTTGTTACTTTCCACCATCCGGGGGGGATTTTTCTGAAAGTGCTCATCCGCAAAGAACAAAAGTGGATTTTCAGATTAGATTGTCTCCATCCCAAAGGTCTTAACGAAATTGAGTAGCAATATTTCATTTGAAATGTGTTCATTTGGTTGTATAACTGTATTGTTTATCCTTTCTCTGGCTATTAATCTTGCACTCTGGTTCAAAAATTCGCGCCAAAACAGACGCCTTTAAATGCTGTGTTTGTCTGACTTCCCTGCTCTCCTTGCTGTGTCAGCTGTAAGAATTCCTCTGTGCGTTTAAAGGTACGTGATCCGAGCGCTATTATGTATACCCAGTACCCGATTTTGGTCTATAGTTGTTGTTCTCTGTTTAGTTTCTTAAATATTGCCTTGTCCCCTCCCGACGCAGCATTCGGGCGAAACACGGGGTCCGTGTCGGACCCTGAAAGAGAACTTAGTCACTTGACTTGTGAGCAATGGAGTTGGCCGCAATTGAGATTATTCAAAATAAATTTTTGCTTGAATTGAAATTAAATATTTGGACCTATAAATTTCTTGCACTCTTTGGGGTTTGATATCCAATTTGAGGGAACCCAGCAGAGGAGGAAGCAATAGCAAAATGAGCACTGCTAGCTGATTTCCTGCTAGCAGGAGAATATTGCACAGAGGTTGCGGGAGAGGACAGTAGCAAAGATGTTGCTTCGGCAGCAGTTCTGTGCCATCCTGCTCTTCTCTCTGCATTTGTTGGTACACCTGTACTTTTCCTGTGGTGCTGGCACATATTTAGGGTTTATTTAATAACGTGTAATCTGTTTATAGCAAATCAATCATGCTAAGCGGGTTACAGCGCATCTCTTGAGGATTTACTAAGTCCTTAGAAGGCTCTGACCGCATGCCACTGGTTTCAATTCTTTTTAGAAATATACAGTGCATTCAGAAAGTATTCAGACTCCTTCACTTTTTCAACATTTTGTTCACATTACAGCCTTATTCTAAAATGAATATACACTTTTCCCTCATCAGTCTACACACAATTGCCCATAATGACAAAGGTTTGTAGAAATTTATGAAAATTAATAATTAAAAAAAACCCCTGAAATCACACTTACAATACATTAGTATTCAGAGCCTTTGCTGTGACACTCAAAGTTGAGCTCAGGTGCATCCTGTTTCCATTGATCATCCTTGAGATGTGGTAAATTCATTTGATTGGACACAATTTGGAAAGGCACACCTGTCTATATAAGGTCCCATAGTTGACAGTATATATCAGAATGAGATAAAAGCCTGAAGCTGAATTATCTGTAGACCTCCGGGATAGGATTGTGTGAGGCACAGATCTGGGCCAAGGGTACAAAAAAATTGCTGTAGCATTGAAGGTCCTGAAGAACACAGTGGCCTCCATCATTCTGAAATAGAAGAAGTTTGGAACCACCAGGACTCTCCTAGAGCTTGGCTATCTGCCCAAAACCAAGCAATCTGGGGAGAAGGGTCTCTTGACAGAGTTCCAGAGTTTCACTATGGAGATGGGAGAACCTTCCAGAAGGACAACCATCTCTGCAGCACTCCACCAATCAGGCCTTTATGGTAGAGTGGCCAGACAGACGCCACTCCTCAATAAAAGGCACATGACAACCTGCTTAGTTTGCCAAAAGGCACTTAAAGGACTCTCAGAGCATGAACCAAGATTGAACTCTTTGGCCCGAATTCCACACATGTCTGGAGGAAACCAGGCACCACACATCACCTAGCAAATACATCCCTACAGTGAAGCATGGTGGTGGCAGCATCATGCTGTGGGGATGTTTCCCAGCTGCAGGACCTGGGAGACTAGTCAGGACTGAAAGATGAACAGAACAAGAATAGAGATCCTTGTTGAAAACCTGCTCCAGAGCGCCCTGTATTTCACAGTGGGGTGACGATTCACCTTCCAGCAGGACAACAACCACCCTAAACACACAGCCAAGACAACACAGGTGTAGCTTTGGAATAAGTCTGTGAATGTTCTTGAGCGGCCCAGCCAGAGCCCAGTCTTGACCCAATCTACATCTCTGGCGAGACCTGAAAATAGCTATGCATCGATGTTCCCCATCCAACCTTACAGAGCTTGAGAGGATCTGCAGAGAAGAATGGGAGAAAATCCCCAAATTCAGGTGCAGCAAGATTGTAGTGTCATACCTAAGAAGACTTGAGGGCTGTAATTGCTGCAAAAGGTGCCTCAACAAAGTACAGAGTAAAGGGTCTGAATACTTGTGTAAATGTGATATTTCAGTGTTTTAAATTAATTTGACAAATTCTACAAACCTGATTTCAATTTGTCATTATGGGGTATCGTGTGTAGATTGAGAAGGGGAAAAAATGCATTTTCATTTTAGAATAAAGCTGTAACATAACAAAATGTGGAAAAAGTAAAGGGAAGAGAATACTTTCTTGAATGTACTGGAACAAAGCAGTGGGACACTACAGGTTTTTGCTTAACCATTACTGTAGCCCAAAGGTGTACAGATCTGATCCTTGAAGCTTGCAAACCAGTTTTGGGTTTTTAAGGTGACCAAATGTATGCACTTATAATATCCATTGTTTTTTGCCCTAAAAACTAGATTGACTTGTAGCCTTTGAAGACTGGATTTCTATACTACACCTGCTGTATCCCTTAGAAAACTTAAAAATCTAATTGGCATTTTTTCTCACTTATTTGTGATTATGTGCGTATAGTGTTTTGTTTTTTTTAACATGTTGATAGTCTTAAAATCACAAATATTAAAAGTACTAAAACCCCTAAACTATTGCTTATCTTAAATGTTTACTGTCAGTAGGGTCCTATTCATTAAACTAGTGAGTTTTATTTTGTTCCAGAAACATATTTGTGTTAAATTGGATGACAGTTAATTCTCATTTTTATACTGGGTAGAGTAAATATTCAGGTACTCGCCCAGTAGCAGAATTAGCTCTACATTACACACGTCATATCTTTCCCTGTTTAGCTTGTTAATCTTAGATGAATTTTAACTGTAACTCCTTTTGCAGCTGTTGCAGAAAAACGGATGTTTGTTTAGAGCACCTACTCAAGAGATTGCCAGAGAAATGAAAGAAAAATGCTGCTATGTAGCTCAAGATGCAGAAACTGAATTACCTTCAGAAGTGCATTACAACTTGCCAGATGGGCAATCAATTACTCTAAGCACTGAGAGATTTAGGTAATGGTTGCATAACAAAATATCTAATAACCAAATTTTAACTTTGTCAAATCAATGCAAGGGTTTTAAATCTCAAAACCCACTTTCAACAAAGAAGAGTTTCCATTCTTTCAGGTAGGCTATTTTTAACTGATACTTGGGGAGAGAACTGGGAGAATACACTAGCATTTATAATCTTATTAATTCATTTTTTTCTTAATTTTGATACTGAAGCTTCATCTTTCTCCTTTGGGTTCCAGCTCAGTTGGAACGAGAGCTGGGATCTGATGCCATGAGCTCTCATTTACAACTATTTGGGGATGTTTTTCTCCCGTTTTATATCCTTTCTCAGTTTTATCTAATCCAGTCATTGCAGTAGCAGTCCTCGGCTGGGGCTATTATATGTGTAACACCTGGGTCTCGGATAGCTTGTAGATATTGAATTAGTCTACTTGCAGATGCACAAATTTTAATCTTCATGCCTTGAAACTTGGGGAGCAACACTCAGCATGCCAGCTTTCACTCTCCCAAAAAGAGTTCCCATGCCAATTGGTTTTTCAAGACTTGCTTTATTTACGGAAGGCACACAACTCAAGTGAGTTTCCAGTCCAATAGTCACATAGTACAGAAGACTAACATCAGAACACAGACATACATCCACTTGGAAGCCTGTTGAACTTTCAGATATTTCTGCACCTGTAATTTATATAGGTTGGAATCCGGTGATGGATTCTCAGCTCACCAGCTCCCTGGACCAGAAACCATCTGTCAGTAGTCTTTCATATACTCTGAGACACACTTTCTTCTCACTAGAGGTATTGCTTCTTTCACACAGTACACATCAAGATTTTAAACACATAATAGTACACTTTTAAACCATATCACCAAAATTAAATTTTTCTGCAAAAGAACTGTTTTATGGTAACACTGGGTGCTGCATATGCATTGGGGTTCCCTGTGGAACATTGCAATAATAGTCTTTCTCTAAAGGCAGCCATTAAATGTTGTCATTGTGAGAGGACTGACTTTCCCTTTTTCCTGACCCTGCCCACCAACCCAGGGAGCAGAAAGACTTGAGTCAGGGATTGAACCCAGGTCCTGCCACTCACATTACCACTAGACTGGCTTCTTATTGGCAGTTCTGTAATCTCTTTTCTTTTGAGTTGTCAAGTTGCCCATGCTGTTTGACTCCTGGATAACTAGTTCATCATGTGACTATACTGTTTATGCTTATTGGTATAGCATAAAACTAGAGAAATCAAATCCAATTGATATGAAAATGGTGAGGAAAATTTCCCCACCCCCAGCCCCCTAAATCACATATTCTTCCTATTCTCTTACAGTATATTCAAGTATTTAGACATGTTTGCTGCAATTTAAAAACTGGGAGAGAGTAAGTAGTCATCTGGCTAGAGCATTAAATTATGAAACTGATTTCCGGTGACGACGCAGAGCTTGAGTAGGTGTCTGTGCTCTCAGCTCTGGGAGCTCTGTTGAGGAGTCTGTCTTATTTAACTGCCTTAACTTGCAAAGTATACACCAACAGAGACAGCTAATTGAAAGAGCAAATTAAATGGACATTTCTGGAGCAAACATAGGTGCTTGATATGTCTGGGAGACAGAAAAAGCAGCAGCAGGAAAGTGGGTTCTGCAAGATGAGAAAATGGCGGCAGATACATTCATGCCAGTGGATGGAGTAACCGAGATCTTGTTGAAAGAGCTGGCTAAGGCGGTATCTGTGGCACTGAATAACCAGCTACAAAAGCTGCAGTCCGCTTAAGATGAACTGCACAACAAGCTTGAAAACAATCAAACCGTGCTGACAGCCATGGATGCTAGAGTAAGTTGTCAGGATAGACTGGATGGGTACTGAGGCCTCTAGAGCTGTTACAAAGAAAAATCAGGATCTGGAGAGCAAGCGGATGAGCTAAAAATCATAGTAGGAGAAAAATGAGTTGGGACTGCCTGAGGCTCTCCAAAATGCACTGCTGCAGTGGTTTTAACAATTGCTGCCGGAAGTCCTTGGGGGTTGGTGAGCACAAGGCAGCAGATAACCCTGGAATGAGCACATGGGCTGGGGTCAAATACAATTGCCAATTGTAAATCCCCCCCAGCAAGCGATGGTGAAGTACCCTTAACTTTATTGACAAGGCAAACATCTTGGAGGCTTATAGGAGAAAGAGAGAGCTGATTTATGAAGGGACTAAAATCTGTTCCCAGATTTCTCAGCACATGTTTTGGCAGCACACAAAGGAGATCTGCCATACTACACGCAGCTCTATAATAAAAGAATCTGGTTTGCTGTGCAGTATCTTACTCGTTTGCAGGTGTTCATCAGGGTACTACTCTTTAACTCAAAAGATGAAGTCGAGCAGTTTCTGGATGGCTCTAATACAGTTAACCAGAAAGGACTTCTATTGAGATTTATGTTGTGAATATGCTGGTGGGAACATTCTCTAAGAAGAATTTTGGATGCTCTGGTTGGGTTTTTTGGGGTTGTTTTTTTTTTCATATATAGTCTTTTTTTTTTTTTCCCTGTCTCTCTCTTATTCTCTTTTCTCTGAAGAGATGTAAAATAAGTGCACAGGTTCAAAGCATTTTTACATCTGTCTCAGTTATCTGGAGCCCTCTTGGTCTCTTCCAGCTCCAACGCACACGGGAGTTTCCCTTTGAAGAAAATTGTCATTCTGGAGCTGGTCAGGATTTTGGATTTGAGTTATTGGGGGTATAATGTATGTTTATGTGAATGGGGATGTTATGTATGAGTGTATGATTGAGGCTGATTCTGAACTAGTTCTGCATGGTCTGGATGGGAATCTGAGAATGTGTGGGGCAGAGGGGAAGGTCCAGGCTGAGGGACCTCGCTTTTAAAACTGTATTCTATGTGGACAGTTGACTTTGGATATCTATCTGAATGGCTAATATTAATGTGAGCGCTCTAAAACATTGCTGGTTTGCAGTCTCCTATAAAGAGGTAAAAAACTGAGTTAAAAAGAAAAAAAAACATTGCTGTTGATCTTCTGCAGAAAACGCATTTAAATGATTTAGAGCATCAACAATTACAAAAAGATTAGGTTGGATGCTGTTTTTATTCTTTTATGATTAATCAAAGGGGAGTAGCGGTATTGATCAGTAAGAAGCTGTCATTTATCAAGGAAGGTGTGGTCACAAACGCTGAATGGAAATTTTGTGATAGTACGATGGGTGCTCCAAGGAACAGTCTTGTTAGAGTTTATGCACCTAACAAGTATTTCCATGTCTCTTTCACTCAGTCTCTCAAATTTCAGAATGGGAAGATTATGCTATAATGGGAGGGGATTTTAATATTACAGACAATCCCAGAGTAGACTGCAAGCTATCTAAAATCCCGAGGAAGAACCAAGCTGATATTGGTATAGGTTTCTTGTGCACAGAATTAATTGATTGATTCTTGGCGCACAGTGCATATGAATGATATGGAATTCACACATTCTCATGTTCAAAATGTTTACACTAGGCTGGATTATATCCTGATTGTGGAGACTATTTGCTAAATTGTCTACCAGCACTGATATATTTCCCTTTCTAGACCATGTTATGGTCTCCTCGTGAGCACTAAATATGGGGGAGGGCAGTTTGAAGACAGGCACTTTGTGACCTTTTTTTTTTTTGTTGTTTTTTTTATATTTTATTGAATTTTGTTAATACCTATGACAATGTTTTGCAATGTACAACAGTAAACCATAAACAAATAAATGAATATTGAGTATTGTGACTTTTCTTTCGATAGTATACAATTGTAACAGTAAGAACCCCTTTCCTCCCTATCCCTCCACTCCGTTCCTCGCATGTGCAGACAGTTAGTGTCCATCCTTAGGTAGCGATAATGGTAGATGAGTCCTGAAATCCATTGACCAGTACATATTCTCATGATTTGCAGTCTCTTATGCATTGCCAGTGTAGTATAGGTCCTTCTCGTCTTGAGATGTAGCCAAAACGAATCAAAGGATAAGATAAATGATGAATATCAAAGAGTAGAAACAGTAAGGAATACTAAGGAATAATAATAGCCCCATGGATTATAGCTTATCAGCATGTCATATGCCCAGTACATCAGTATAAATTTTCAAATAGGCAATACATTCAATGTATATATTGTTATAATCTTAGATTTAGGACAGAAAATCTCAGTAATTGCCATTTGGCGGTTGTAGCGGTTTCCAGACCATAATGTGGTTAGCTATTTTCTCGTGCTGTACTGCGGTTAAGAAATCTAGGCGCCTCTCCCAAAGTTGGAATTTTTATAGATTTCCAGTTTTGGGCAATGGCGATGCATGAAGCTAATAATATATATGTGCTTAGTTTTTGCTGGTTTCCATTTAATGTTTCTATGGGAGCATTCAATAGCGCTGATATGGGTGTTAATGAAATATTAATCTGGAATATCTGAGTCAACCATTGATTTATAGCTTGCCAAAATGGGTTAATCTTCTTACATTCCCACCATATATGGTAATAAGAGCCATTATTCCCTCCAACATTTTGGAGACAAAGATGGATATATATTATGCAGTTTTTCTGGATCTAAGTGCCACCGATATAGCATTTTGTAGCTGTTTTCTTGTAAGCGGGTAGAAATAGAGCACTTACTTGCTCTTTGAAAAATATCTCTTAATTTAGGGTGGATTTGGTCTCCCAAGTCTGCTTCCCCTTTTAACAAATGAGGTAAAGTTATTACATCCACCTTGATGCACATATTCTCAAAAAGAGAGCGTGTCCCTCGCAAATTCTGGTTTTTACCTAAGTCATTAAGAAAATGTCTAACTTGAGCATAATACAAACACAGAGGGCTAATGTTAAATGGGTTCTCTATATCCAATAATTTTGACCACACTACATATATCACATGACACTTAAATTCAAACATACAAAAATGTTTATTTAAGAATATAACATCACTCAACCTTAGGGCCTTTGAGACTCATGTTTTGTGCCACCTGCTTCAACGGCAGGGAGAATGAAGAAAAGACTATTTATATTCAGACAACCAACAAGGAATGAATTACATAGTCTGGGTAAACAAATAAGCATGAGTGTAGCTTGCTTATTACGGCGGTTACTACCCCGAATTAATTAAGCCTGATACTTCACTTGGAATACATATCCAAGCACAGTTCACTGCTTAAACGGCGGGGGGAATGATGTAAAGAGGATATATATTCAGACAACCAACAAGAATTGAATTGCACAGGCAGGGTAAACAAGCATGGGAGTAGCCTGCTTATTACGGCGGTTACTACCCCAAACCAATTAGCTAGTTACTTCACTTAGATGCAGCTTCAGTACTGCTCTCTACATCAGTGGTGGGGGTGGAAGGGAAGTGGAACCAAAAAGTTACCAATAAGGGCCCTGACTTAGCGGTCAGAGTAACAGATAAGTATGAAAACAATTAGGTGTGAAAGCTTGCTGGGCAGACTGGATGGGCCGTTTGGTCTTCTTCTGCCGTCACTTCTATGTATGTTTCTATGGCAGGGTTTTTTTATGTGGAGCATAATTTGGCAGCAGTAGTATTACTGCCCAAGCCACGTAAGGACATTTGTTTCCCTGAGGCAGATAGGCCCAAATCACTATTGAATCAAAACATCAAAATTTTGGCAGCAGTATTCGCTGCTTGATTGAAAATGTCATTCAGGACTTGTATCCCAGGACCAGTCTGGTTTTATTAAAGGCAAACTCTAACAATAACTTATTGAAAGCGATACTGGCTCTTTAGTCATTTGTAAATGTCACACAGGATGGGATGTTTGTTAGTTTACATGCAGCCAAGGCTTTTGTGTAGAGTGGCCCTATTTATTTTTTAGTACTGCAGAAACTGGACTGGGAGACCAGTTTATCAGTTGGATTTGGCTTTTATGTCATAAACCTCAGGGTCATTTGTTGGTGAATGAAGAATTATCTAAAGCCTTCGAATTGAGTGGGGGGTACTAGACAGGGCTGTCCACTGTCACATTTGCTTTTTGTCCTCTCACTAGAAAGAACCCTTGACCATAAAACTATGTAATCAAGAGACCTTTCAAGACATATGCACCAACAAAAGTGTGAAATTGGGATTGTTTGCAGATACATTTGTGGGGCAATCCAAAAACATATATGGGTGATATTTTGAAGATTTTTGATACCTTTGGGTCGTTTGCTGGCCTACAAATTAAAAAAAAATCTTAGGCACTTCCCTTGGATGAATCTTTGCCTGACAGTTGTGAAAGTGAGTTCCTGCTGGCTTAGGCAAAGGACAGGTTATGATATCTGGGAATTACTTGGGCACACAAAAACTCTGATCTGTATTATCATAATTTCACATCTATTTTAGATAAGGTTAAGTTACAGCTTCAGAGATTGAGAGATCTGCCTCTGTCTCTTATGGGGCAGTGTGCCTTGGTGAAGATGGTAACTCTCCTTAAATTTCTTTGTCTACAAATGATACTGCTTTGGGTTAAAACCAGATATACAGGCTTTTAAATCTGTCATAGGTTTTCATATGGGGGCGTGAACACACCCATATTAAGTTTGACACGCTCAGGCTGGAAAAACAAGGCGGATTGGCAATACCTGATTTGCATGTTTACATAATCTTGTCTCCTGTGCCACATTCAAGATTGGGTTTCCAGTTGCAAGAAATTTGATGTTGGTCTGATGCAGGATTGATTTTTTTTTTCCATATCCCCCTCTTAACTTGCTCCATATATCTGGGGCCAATTTGGGCTTTAATATCCCACCCTCCTTTTTGGTTGAAAGCCTTACATAAGACTTGGATATGGTGGAGGAAATGCATTGGATGCAGTCTTATCTTATCTCCATTTCTGACCCTAGCAGGTGGTAATGATTTTTACTAGGTGGGGGGGGGGGGGGTGGGGGTAACGATTTTTATAAGGATGAGACTGCAAGACAGCTAAAGAATGATATAATAGGGGTTTTTACTCGGTAGCACAATGGGTGGATGTTGATTCAATTTCTATTTTCACAACTAAAGGAATTGTGGGAGTTGTCGAACAAGCAATTCTTTGTTTATTTACAGGGTAGGCACTTTCAGCTGTGTAAGGGTATCTGAGCCTCTTATCCCTCTCAGAAGAGGAGGAAACCTTTTTGGAAACTATTCCTAAATTTAATGAAATTGCAATTTGGGCTGATCATTTTAAATCTACAATGCCAGATCCTCATCTAGAGCATTTAGCATTGCAGGGGAGTGAAGATCTGGGTGTAACAGTAGAACAGGTGGATTTGAGTCTTGCATTCTCTTAATTATATAAATACCTTATTTCAGCTAATTTGAGAGATTCAATTTAAACTCCTCTACTGGACCTACCTTACTAGATCCTTGGGATGTACCATGCACCTAAGGGGCATCAGATCTATGTACAAAATGTAATGTTCTAAAGGGGACTTTGTCATATGTTTATGGGTTGTGTTAAACTGCAAAGTTACTGGAGGCAGATATGTGCTGTTAGACCGGGCCTTGGGCTGCGAAGTCCTTTGGTCAAGGCCACTTTATGTACATTTAATGAATAGAGGCTTACAGCTTCCTCAAACGGGGGGGGGGGGGGGGTATTTTGGTTACTAGTGTGCTAGCAACGCACATACTGTTAAACTGGAAATCTGATCATCTGCCAACAGTGAGGCCTGGAAAGAGCTGATAGCACAGATGAGTTATTGCAGAAAGTGTTCAGCATCCTAAACGGATAGTAATGATGCAAGGTTATTTCAACTTGTGGAAGAAAATTCAGACTATTTTAAGCAATATCGAGAAAATCAGCCAAAAATGGATGCTTGAGTGATTGTAGTGTTTGAGTGCAGGGTGGGAACTGTTGTGGGGAGGGGAATTTGTACCATCCTGTCTGAGAGGTAGAACCAAAAAAGGGAAAGATCGCAGTTACTCTTCATGTCTTTGCTTTTTTGTATGGTGATGTCTTTCACATGGTTATAACAAGTTGAGATGATCATGGCCTCAGATGAGGCATTGCTGTCATTTCGCTATGATTTGAATAAAATTTACAAAAAATTATGAAACTGCTAATCCTTGACATTCTCTCCTCTAATCTTGAGCTAATTACTTTTTCTGTACTTTATCCTTATTACATGAAAGTAAATTGTGGGTGTTAGAATCTTTCAAGCATTCTAGGTGCCAGAAATGACACCAGTTCCATATGCTTCAGAGAGTGGAAGTGTACTTGTTGAAAGCAGAGCTGCTCTCTTTGCCAACTAGGTAATAGAAAGCAATAGAACAGCTATGTAGCAACTCCATTGTGTTAACGATTTTATGGAACATTTTAATGTACTTTCAGGCTTTTGAGCCAGTCCAATAATTTCTGCAGTGTGCATTCACTTCAGTATAAAACCATTCAAATAACATATGTACAGTTTTGTTCATGCTGTTTTTATGCACAACAGTTGTACACATGGGCAGTATTTTAAAAAGTCAATATTGAAATGACGTGTTTTGACTTTATCACTATATAGTCCAATTAATAGTAATGTTCTGTGATCTAGTTGCATAATTATTGTTGGGTTCCTTTTCAAAATGTAGATAGTGCAAGTAATTGACAGATCTTTAAGCAGAGGAATGTTCAGGGTTTGGGATCTTTTATATAAAGGTGCAGTGTACATTTTTAATAAAGTTGATATGTTTTACTAAATGTATTGTACTTTTTGTTTTGAAGAGCACCAGAAGTTTTGTTCAAACAAGAGCTAATAGGAAAAGATCAGGATGGAGTTCATGAGAGCCTGTGTCGGTCACTTCTGTTGACTGATGTAGATTTGAGGAAAACATTTGCTGAAAATCTTGTTCTTTCAGGTAAGATATTTTTTGTGAGGGGAAGGAGGGTTGGAGTAGCAGGCAAATGTGTCTTTTTTTTTTTTTTTTTTTTGTTGGTTGTTTGTTTTTAACGTGGTTGGGGAGTGGGTGGTTTTTTTTTCTGTCTTTGGGAGGGAAAGTGGATTGGGGCAACAGGCTTTTTTTTTTTTTTTTTCCTTTGACTTCTTGGGAGGGGAATACCAGTTTGGTGGCCAGAGCTAGGATGTTGGGTGACTTAACCAGTTAGCAGTGACTTTAAGTACTATCAGCTAAGTTCCCTAAATTTTGCTGGTTAAAATCTTGTCCAGCGAGATTTAGGTACATTTTCAGCTAAAAACCTAGGTTAACTGTTAGGTTCAGCTGAAGCTTTGTCTAAAAATTAGCCAGTTATCCTATCCACTCAGTAGCTGTCTGAAATTTGACCTCAGTCTGCAAAGTTAGTGAACTCCAGACCTTACAATAAATTTCAACAAAAAAAAATACACTGCACCCATTCCTTTCCTTTGCAGCATTCTTCCTTTACTCCGCCTACACGTAAGAGAGGATGCAGTTCACATATTGCACTGCAAAAGAGCTGTATTTCTGCCAGAGCAAACAAAAGCCCTTAAAGTCCTTGGGCCAGGCTTCATGATGATAAATACTACATGATGATAAATACTATTTCTTCTTGGCCTGGCAGAATTGATGCACCTTACTGGGTCAGACCAAAGGTTCCTTGAGCCTAGCAGCCTGCTTTCAACAATGGCGATTCCAGGTCATAAGTACCCAGCAATATCTAGAGTAGACTCCTCCCCCCCCCCCTTCCTGAAGTATTTAGATTCAAGCATCAAGCAGCAGAGGTGGGGGGAGGTCACACTAAACAAATTCTCATTAACAAAAAGGGGGGGGGGGAGAAAGTGTACTAGTTCAGATTCACAAATCTGGCAGATATTGAAATAGCATTTCCAAGCAGCCCTGATACCACACCACGGACATGCCTCAAGGAAAATTTCCAGGCAGCAATGCAACACCCCCCCCCCCCCCCCCCCCCATCACCTTCGACTACGTAGTAAATCAAACCACAACCTTTCAATATTTTCTGAGCTAGTTTACTTATAAAGCATAACAGGTAAAAAAAAAAAAAAAACAACCTCACAAAACAGGCAAAGCACTGGTAATGTGAAATGAAATGCACAATCACAATGATATACATATTAATAATCAGGTACCTTAGAAATAATCAGATACCCTAAAACAGTAAATGCTATCACACAGAAAAATAAGTAAAAACAGGGAAAGAAACACTAGCTTCTTAGATATTTATTTATTGATTGATTTTTATATACCATCGTTCGTGGGGCCATCACAACGGTTAACAAGGCATAACATATACAATTTCTAATACATATAAGTACAGTGCTTAGTTAAAATGGCAAAAAAAAATAGAATCAAGGTTAAATTTAAACATTAAAAGAGAATAAATATTAAAAGCAAGACAAGGAGGAGTTAAAATATCATGGAGTGATTGTATAGGATAGGTAATAAGAGCTGAGTGGATTGTTAAGGATCTTGGTATGCCTTCGTGAATAGCCAGGTCTTTATATCCCTTTTGAATGTCTTAAGACTCGTTTGAAATCGTAATTCGGTAGGAAGTGCGTTCCATAATTCTCTTCTATAAAACTAAAGGGTCCTTTGGGCCTGATTTTCAAAAGCATTTACATGCTTAAAACTGAGTTTTACTCAAGTAAATGCACTGTGTACGCATGTAAGTGGGCTTTTGAAAATTGATATCATTGAATTGTGACTAGGTTTTACCCATGTTATGTGCACTTAACACAGGTAAATGGCTTTTGAAAATTGCTACACTAGTATGTTACATTTACTTGCGTAACACACTGAGGAAACAGCTCTCCAGAGACTGTTTATCCCAAACATAATAGTTTGTTCTAAAAGCAAAATTCCTTTCCCCAGAAATCAAAAGCTTTGGCAAATCACTCCTGATTGTGACCTCTACCTGAAAAGTCTCTTCTATCAGCTTAATTGCTGGCCAGTGGGGAAAAAGATCAAAACTGTTATTGTTGATAGACAAGAATCTCTATCCTTTGGTAGGGCAGATACCTGCAATGTCCCTGATCTGTCTTGCTTCTGGTACAGCTCCAGCAGGGATCTTTTCAGTCCCCAGCCTCTCATGTTATGCTCTCCTCTCTGGAAATTGCTCAAATTCACCTCTGGAATTGCTTGATCACCCAAGCTCTTTCCAGTGATGACAGGTGATGATTCTCTGCATGTGTGTGTCTCTCAACACCCATGTGCTGTGGCTTTAATAGCTGAGTGCACTGTATTGCATCGGCCCCAATACTTGCAAGCTGTTAGTGTCTGTATTTGATGGAACAGGGTGCAAAAAAAAGTTTGAGGCCAGATGCCTCTGATCTCTTAAGCACATGCCCCTTTCTTTTCAGTCCATAAGTATATACCATTGGGGAATTCTATAAGTGCAGGAAAGGGTTAAAGTCCTTTGTAGGGTTAAGTGTGTCAGAATTTACATCCCCCTCACAAAAGGGTAAATAACCTTTCCCTGTTCCACCCCACTCATGATTTTATAAACCTCTCACGTATCCCTTTGTCATCTCTTTTCCAAGCTGAAGAGCCCTAACCTGTTTAGCCATTCTTTTTAAAGGATTTGTTCATCCCTTTTTTTTTGTTGTTGTTCTTCTCTGTACCTTTTCTAGTTTCACCATATTTTTTAGATGAGGTGATCACAACTGCTCATGTTGCTGCCATCCTGAAGATTTGGGCTGCATCTTTTGCCACCATAAGTTTTACCTAGTGGTTAGGCATGCTAATCCTTGTCTGCTGCAAAAACACAAGGATTTCTGGATATCCACAAATAAACATAAGCTATATTTACATGCACTGTCTTAACTGTATGTGAATATTGCATGCATAGTAACATAGTAATGAGAGCAGATAAAGATCAAGTGGTCCATTCAGTTTGCCCAACAAGTTGCTCATGATAGTAACTACCGCTCCGTGCAGGTTACCCCATGCTTTCTGTTATGGGTTGTAACTGCTGCTCATGCAACCATTTCTTCATTTCCAACATCTAGCCTCTATGGATCCAGTATTTATCTCATGCCCTTTTGAATTCATTTACTGTGTTTGTCCTCATCTCTTCTGGGAGGGCATTCCAGGCATCCACCAACCTTTCTGTGAAGAAATATTTCCTGACTTTGAACCCCCCACCCCCTGGAGTTTCATTTCATGACCCCTAGTTCTACAGTTTCCTTTCCAACAGAAAAGGTTCAAAGTTTAAGCATCATTAATATCTTTCAGGAATCTGAAGGTCTGTATCATATCTCCCCTGCACCTCCTCTCCTCCAGGGTATACATATTCATATCCTTCAGCTTCTCCTCATAAGTCTTCCAATGCAAACCTCATATAATTTTATTTGCCTTTCTCTGAACCACTTCCACCTTCTCTGTCCTTTTTAAGATAGTCTCCAGAACTCACCAAGGACCTGTACAAGGGTATCACCCCATTTTTCTAACTGGTTATCCCTTTCTCTGTGTAGCCAAGCATCCTAGCTTTAGCTATTGCTTTTTCACATTGCTTTGCTGCCTTCAACTTGCCAGTTCTCATTTTATTCGTGAGCCTTTTATGCATGACCATATCAAAAGCTTTGACACTTACCTCAGTTGTTAGTAGCCTGGACTGTAATGCAATATCACTTTATTTCTGCAATCTGCCTGCTTATTTATGTCATCTTTGTTTTGTATTTCCCCCCCCCCATCCCCATATATTGTATCCACCTCTGTACTTCACTTCATACATGTGATGAAGTGGACTCTATCACTGAAAGCTCATGTCTCAAATTGTTTAGTCTATAAGGTGCGACCCTCCTCGTGTCATATTTGCATATACTGAGTCTCCATGATACGCAAACTTCTCATGCATGTTTATGGATATCCTGAAAACCTGACTGGCTATGGGTCTCCAGGGCAGGTTTGGGAAGCGCTGTCATATACTGTAATTCACTAGCTTCCTAGAGGATAAATAAATAATATTCAAACAATGAAACACATTTGCATTTTGTTACACTGGGAGCATGTACATCTCCAACTTGTTTTATTTGAAAACCATCCTTAACTAGGTAGTCTTATTAATTTATTTATACAAGACTTATTTTACGCATCTCCAAAATTTTGTTCAAAGTAGATTACAGCATTAAAACAGCCACAGTTTAAAAAAAATATACATTAGGTACATACATAAACAAATGATGATTCATTAACATTTTCTAAAATGCTTGATTAAAAACATATCCTTAATGTTTTTACGAAAAAGTGAAATATCTTTCGTATATCTACAAGCAAGCTATTCCATAATTAGGGACAGCATATGAAAACATCCGTTTCCTAGTATGTGAATAGATGGCTTCAGGACAAGTGGGGTTATGCACCTCTACCAGCAGATGGAGACTGAGCAAACTGATATCACAGCATATATAGTCTTGCAGTGAGATCAGCCTGCCAGTACTCTCCAGCTCCAGCAGATGGTGGACATGCATCTCCCTACTGGGGATTGCTTCAGATTTTTTAAGGAGAATTTTAAAAAGAAAAAGCCCCACTCTCTTGCAGTGATACCAAATGGTCCCTCCCCCAGTTGAGAATTCCTAAGGAGATTTCTGTGGTCCCTCAGATGTGTACCTTGGTCCGGTAGCTGGTTTTTCAGCCGGCGTGAATTTAGCGTATTGTACAGTTTAAAGGCAGCAGGTGCAGGAAACTGAGCATGGCGGTGACGGCAGATGCCCTCTCCCCCCACAGCTGGAAACAGTATCTGTACTCAGCTGGGAAGGGCTGAACTCAGGTAAGCTTTATTTAAAAAAAAAAATAAATAAAAATACAACTTTAGAAACAGTGAAGGAGGGTTGTTCAGAGATTTCCCCTTCCCCGGTCTCTTAGCTCAGGGCGCCAATTCAACATTTGTCCCACCTGAGGGAGGTTCAGGGACAGGGGGCAGCCTGGCGGGTTGAGCAGCCTCTTTTGGTTAGGCCATATTCAGAGGCTTTTCCACTGTGCGTCACGTGGTAGGCTGCGACAGTGTTTTCATGCGCTTTTGCCTATGTGTTCATCTGCCCTCTATAGAAAGTCTGTTCAGGGGTGTGTCTCGGTGTGCATCCAGGTTATGCGTCCAGGATTTGAACGCTTGGTTGAATCAGCTGAGGTATCCAGGTTAAGCAGCGTCCAGCTTGGATGCACGCTTATCTTGTGCATACAAATTTGGCATACGTTTGTGTGTAAGTTGAGACAACTAGCCTTGTGGCACCCAGTTTTTGGACGTCTAATTTTTTTGGACGCATAACAAAATATATAGATATATATATAGAGAGAGAGAGAGTTTGGTGGCTATAGCTAAGAAGCCTAAGCGCTTTGCCTCGTGTGCCTCCTGCATCAGCCTAGCGTGCCCTCTAACTTGTGCCAGCGCTGTTTAGAGGCTCAGGGAGAATTATCTTCCTCTGACTTTACTAAGTCTGGTTTTTCCCAGCCTGATGAGGTTATAGGTAAAAATGTCAGGAGAAGCTCCTGATATGGGAGCTCTGACTGGTTCCTCAGCAGGGGATGGCAACTCAGTTTGCACAGCATGGGTGCCTCCTGGTTTTGGCATAGATCCTTCTGCCTTTTCTTGGGTAGAATTTTTTTCAGGGATTGCAATCCTTTTTTCAGGTGCAGTCCTCAGCCCCATCTAATCCTGTCAGATCAGTCCCTCAGGCAGTGGCCTCTCCCTCTTCTGGTACTACATTTCAGTGCCAAAGTACTCCTCAAGCTGCAGGTGTTCCTGACAGGAATCTGGAGGGCACCAATGATGAGGCAGATCCTGACTGGAGGATTGGGAAATTCCTCTGGGATTAGAACTGTATGACTGTTACAGTTCATAGAAACATAACATAGAAATGACGGCAGAAGAAGACCAATCAGTCCATCCAGTCTGCCCAGCAAGCTTCACACTTCTTTTTTCTCATACTTATCTGTTTCTCTTGGCTCTTAGTAACCTTAGGTTCTATTTCCCTTTCACCCCCACTATTAATGTAGAGAGCAGTGATGGAGCTGCTTCCAAGTGAAATATTAAGTTTGATTAGTTGGGTAAGCGGCAGCATAGCTCTCTGCCGTTGAAGCAGAGAGCAGTGCTGGATATGTGTGAAGTATTAGTTTTTCTTCTCCCCCTGCCGTTGAAGCAGGGAGCTATGCTGGATATGCATTGAAAGTGAAGTATGCCTTGAAAGTCACATTAACTATCATCAAATATTGAAAAGCCTATAATTGATAATTGAATAAGCCTAATAATTGGTAATACCTATACCCCATGAACCCATCCCTGTTTTTTGGGGGGTTTTTTGTTTGGTTTTTTTCTTTTTTTAATTGGGAGATGGCAGCCCTCCATCCTTCCGCTTCGTGAAGGTGGAACACCAACCACTGGCATCCCGCTCCGTGAATGCCTCTGTGGCTACTGCCGCTCCGTGCAGTGTTTTGCTGCCTGCTCTTTATACGCGTCCTCTAGACCTGATGGATCCACAGTGTTTATCCCACACCCCTTTGAAGTGCTTCACAGTTTTGGACTTAACCATTTCCTCCGGAAGGGCATTCCAGGCATCCACCACTCTCTCCGTGAAGAAATACTTCCTGACATTGGTTCTTAATCTTCCTCCTTGGAGCCTCAGCTCATGACCTCTGGTTCTGCTGATTTTTTTTTCTGACGGAAAAGGTTTGTCGTTGTCTTTGGTTCTTTCAAAGAAATGAATTGCTGGCCCTGATTGCCCAGATATTGAAAATGCTGGGAGTTCCTGGAGCAGATTCCATGTCTGAGCCAAAAAAAAATCCCATTTTGGTGTCTTTGCGTAAAGCCTCTTGTTTTTTTTCCCTGGTTATGGAGGCCATTCAAGAATTGATTAATCTTGAATTAGACGCCCTGGAGGCAAATTTTAAAGTAGGTTGGACCTTGGAAGGCCTATACCCCCTGGATCCAGTGATGAGAGAGCGTCTGCATTTTCCGAAAGTGGATGCGCTTGTCTTTGCCATCTCTAAATGGACGACTATCCCTGCGGAGGGAGGAGCAGCCTTGAAGGATGTACATGATAGGAGAATTGAGGTCATCCTTAAGCAAGCATTTGAAGTAGTGGCAGTGATATTGCAGATAGCTTCCTGTTGTTCCTTGGTGGTTTGCTCTTGTTTGCTTCTCTCTCAGGAGGTTGACTCTGGAGTATCTTTCAGGGCAGTTATGGAACCTGCCTTTTTAGCAGATGTGAGCTGCAATTTGGTCCGCATCTTGGCCAGAGGAGTGGTTTCAGTAATAGCAGTCAGACACCAGTTATGGGTGAGGAATTGGTCAGCCAATGTGACCTCCAAAGCTAATCTTACAAAATTGCCTTTTAAAGACTAGCTCTTGTTTGGGAGCAAATTGGAGAGCTTGCAGTAAGTGGGACGAATTTCTGGCTCCTCGATTGCCAGAGGATAAGCAGTTACCATGCCCCTTTGGTATGAGGGGTTGTCTCAGTGCAACCTCCCGACCCACCCCAGGGAACAGGAGATAAAGGGACTCCTCTCTCTTATGAGAGGTGGGTTGAGATCACATCAGATCAGTGGGTCCTAGAAGTGATACGAGAAAGATATGTGCTGGAATTTTGCAGTGTTCCTTGGGAAATGTTCATAGTGTCTCCTTGCCACTTCCTGCAGAAGAAGCAGGCGGTGGAGTGTTCCCATGTCTAAAGAAAATACGGGTCAATATTCCATTTATTTTGTTGTGCCCAAGAAGGAGGGCTCCTTTCGTCCCATCCTGGATCTCAAAGGGATCAACAGTCATTTGCAGGTGACTCATTTTCACACAGAAACATTGCACTCAGTGATAATGGCCATGCAGTCGGGGGACTTTCTGACTTCCTTGGATCTGTCCAAGGCTTACCTCCATATTCCTATCCAACTAGAGCATCAACATTTTCTGTGTTTTGCAGTGTTGGCACTGCCTTTTGGTCTAGCTACCGCTCCCAGAACTTTTTCCAAGATTATGGTGGCAGAATTTTATGTATTTTTGTTTTATATTCTGCTTTTCATAGAAACATAGAAATGACGGCAGAGACTTCCGGCGATGACGTAAACCGAGACGGAAGCAGGGGGAAAGAGCTCCGCGGCCCCGCTCTCCGTTTCATGCAATTTTACTAACATTAGCCGCCCGGTTTCTTGCCAGAACCCCTCCCGGCAGCCGTGGGAAGTGTTGCCGCTGTTCCGACCTAGCTGGGTCGGTGTGGGATGCGTAGGACAGGCACCAGAGGAAAACCGGAGCGTCGCCCACACAAACCGCGAGGAACAAAAATGGCGGAGGCAGCAGGCCCGGCTGAGCCCATGGTGACGACGATCTCGGATGCTGCCCTGGAAAAAATCTCCCTTAGTGTAACTGCAGCACTAGACAGCAGGTTAATTAAGCTGCAAACTTCCATCGAAGATATCAAAACTGCGGTAGAGGGGCACTCGAAGCGGCTAGAAGTGGCTGAAACCACGCTTTCGGATGTGGGAGATCGACTGGCCGCCTCTGAACGCCACGTGGCGGAGCTGCAAAACAGGCAGAGGGAGATGTTAGCCAAAATGGAGGAGCAGGAAGACCGCGGCCGCCGAAATAATTTAAAGATTATTGGGCTGCCAGAGGCTGTGAGGGATGATGAGCTGTGCTCGCTGGTGGAACGTTGGCTCCCGCAGCAGGTGGGCCTGGAGCTGAAGGAGGGCAGTCTCCAATGTGAAAGGGTCCATCGCGTGGGCCCTGTGCGTGAGGGGCAAGCCCGACCACGACCCGTTATGGCTCGGATCCTTAATTGGAGCCATAAAATACAACTGATGCGGGCTTATAGGGCGAAGGAAAAGCTGGAGCACTCGGGCAGCAGATTGCTGTTATTTAACGATTTTTCGGCAAGTACGGCAGCACAAAGGAAGCTTCTGGCCCCAGCATGTTCGTCTCTTCACCAGCGGGGAATTAGATTTGCCCTACTATATCCGGCTAAACTGAGAGTGCAGTACAACAATCAAACCCACTTTTTCACCGTCAAGGCAGATGCGGATCGATTTCTTGCCTCCCTGCCTCCTGCAGAGTGACAGGGGAGCTTTGGAGCTACAGTGTATGCTTTCTACTGTTTCTAGAGGTTTTTGGGCATAATAATGCTGACCTAGTCACCCTGCCATGGGGGGTTTTCTCGTCCCTGGTCCAGTACTATTCTTGGTATGTGAGACTGCAGGGTTCGGGGGGGCTGGTTTGCCTTCCTGTCCTAAATCGTGTCCTTTTGGCACTGGCGCTGGGGACTTGTAGCACCTTGATATCTCTTTTGCCACTGTATACCTTGACTGCCTTAAGGGGTATGGAGCTAGCGGCTGTCGGGGGGGGGGGGGAGGGCGGGCAGGGAGAGAGGGGGGGAGGGTGGGGCCGGGAGCAGGGAGCCCCGGACGTAGGAGATAAACGTCGGGACCCCTGCTCCTGGGAGCCATGGTGAGGTGTGCTAAGATGGTGGATGAATCGGGTAGTATGAATGTGTGTGAATGTGTTCAGGGGGAAGGGGGGAGGTGGGGGGTTATGGAACAGCTTAGGTTGATGTGTGGGAAGGACCGGGTATGGTTCTTACCGGTTACCTGTCGTGGGAATCTGTCCCTGTGGTCTAGGCTGGGAGGCCGGGGGACAATTTTTGATGTAGAGGATTGGTGTCCTATGAGGCACCGTATTCTGATTCAGTTTTCTCTGCCACCATATGGCGCAGGTTAAAATAGTATCCCTCAATGTGGACGGCATCCACTCCCCAATTAAACGCACTAAGCTTAATGCGCAGTTTAAACGCATGAAGGCGCAAGTAGCATTTCTGCAAGAAACTCATCTAGGGGATGTGGAACATGCTAAGCTGCGTTGTGATTGGGTAGGCCAATGTTATTATTCTTCTTATAACAGGCGGCAGAGGGGGGTGGCCATACTGTTTCATAAGAATTTGCCCTTCCAACTCACCCGTTTACATCAGGACGTTGACGGGCGCTATGTTTTGGTGGTGGGCACGCTCCATCAACAGAAAGTTGTTTTTTGTAATGTTTACGCCCCCAATGTGTATGCTCCTGGGTACTTTGCCACCTTGCTAAAATTACTTATGGACTACTCTGACCATAGTTTGATCGTGGGAGGAGACTTTAACGTAGTGGCGAACAAAAGTGTAGATATCAAACCCCCCAAGCTGCAGATTTCGGCAGATGCGGATAAGGGTGTAAACCTTTTATGTCGTGACCTACAGCTTTTGGATGCGTGGAGGGTGCTTCATCCCCAAGAACGGGATTTTACTTTCTATTCTCATCCCCACCAGAAATACTCCCGCTTAGACTATTTGCTGGTCTCCGAGAAATGTTTTTCCCAGCTCGTGGACGCCACCATTGGCCCGATTGCATTGACGGACCATGCTCCGATCAGTCTCACTTTAAGCTGGGGCCGTGGGTCTCATTTGCCGTTCTCTTGGCGCCTGCGACCGGATCTCTATTTTGATGGTGGCTTTAAGAAATACCTACAGGATTGCTGGGCAGACTATATGCTACATAATAATGTGCCAGTTGTTAGCCCTGGGATCTTGTGGGAGGCTGGGAAGGCGGTGATGCGGGGGGCCATTATTGCCTATGTGGCTAAACAAAACAAACAACGAAATGCTGAAATTCTAAGGCTCACCGCACGCCTTCAGGCAGCGCAGCTTTTACATCAGACCACTATGCGGCCTGAGGATAAGGCCTCATTGGATATGGCCCGGGAGGCTCTGAATAACCTGCTGCATATCCGGGCGTCGAAATCCCTGCGCTACTATCGTTACCAGTTATATAAATATGGTAACCGCCCTGGCCGCCTCATGTCCCACTTACTCCGACCCAAGGGGGCCCGATTGTCTATCCCGGGGATCAGAGATGGTCAGGGAATACATTGTACGGGACAGGCAGCGATAGAGGCACGATTTCTGGAGTATTTCACAAGGCTCTATGGAGCTCAACCTATGTCCGGGGAGGTGGCGGAGACCCTGTTTCAGGGGCACTGCTGGCCTAGGGTGACCTCAGAGAATCTTCTAGCGTTAAATCGCCCCATTTCTACTCAGGAAATTTATTCGGTCATTCAGGGCCTCAAATTGGGTAAGGCAGCGGGACGGGATGGGTTTGGGTCGGAATATTATAAACTCCTGGGGTACCCCATTTTAACCCCCTTACAGGGTTATTATACTAGCCTCTTGGAGGGTTCGCCACCCTCGGAGATAGCAAATCAGTCTGTCATAGTGGTGCTTCCTAAACCTGGGAAAGACCCCCTAGAGGTGGGCTCCTATAGGCCTATCTCACTGATAAATGTGGATATAAAGATTCTTTCTTCGATATTGGCTGCCAGATTGCAGGCTATTCTTCCAGCTTTGGTGCATGAGGACCAAACGGGGTTTGTGCGGGGGCGTCAGGGGGTGAGAAACGTCCGTCGCCTCATAGCTGCTCTTAATTACCAGCCCAATGAGGAGGCCCTTATATTGAGTCTGGATGCTGAAAAAGCTTTCGACTCTGTCTCCTGGGAGTATTTGTTTTGGGTACTGGGCGAGTATGGCATCTCCGGGGCGTATTTAGGATGGTTGACTGCCCTGTACAGTAACCCTAGCGCCACCATTTTACTAAATGGGAGGACTACCTCTCCTTTCCCCATACGGTGCGGAGTTCGCCAGGGTTGCCCACTGTCTCCCCTACTGTTTATTCTGGCCTTGGAGCCTTTGGCTGGTCGCTTGCGTAGAGAACGAGCTTTCTATGGCCTCAGCGTGGGCGGCCATCCTCTGAAATTGGCACTTTTTGCCGATGATATCTTGTTATTTGTGGGCAGACCGCACACTAGCGTCCCGACAATTATGAAGCTATTTAATCAATTTACCGAAGTGGCAGGTCTGCGTATTAATTACGCAAAATCAGAGGCAATGGCTCTTAGCGTGGGTCTACAGGATCGGTGGGGAGAGACCTTTCCCTTTCAATGGGCCCCGTCCCAGCTCAAATACTTGGGTGTCTGGGTTCCTCGTGATCTAAAGAAATTATATGCTCTGAACATAACACCCTGTATTGCCAAACTTCAGGCCCACTTAGCGAAATGGACCCCTCTCCCGCTCTCCTTCTTTGGAAGGTGTGCATTAGTTAAGATGGTTCTGGTGCCTAAACTTTTATACCTCTTACATATGTTACCCTGCTGGTTGCGGGGGGTGGATATACGATGCTTGCGCTCGAGTATACAGAGGTTCTTGTGGCAGGGGAAGAGGGCGAGACTTCCTTACCCCACGTTGGAGTTGCCAGGGGATCGTGGAGGGCTTAATATGCCTGACTTCCGCTTGTACAATGTGGCCTGTCAAATGAGGTTTGTGGGGGAATGGCTCACGAGCAATTATCAATTGTGTGCGGCTGGAATGCTTTTGAGTATGTCTCTACCGTACTCTCCAGTGAGCATTATACAGGCCAGGGCGGCAACTCGGTCCCCTATTTCGTATCCTGCTGTTTTGCTTTCTCCCTGTATCCGGGCTTGGAGATGGTGGAGACGGTTGAATGCGCGATCGGGGGTTCAGTCTCTCCTACTTCCCCTGGTTCATAACCTAGAATTTCTGCCGGGGCAGGACAGCGGGGCAATATTTCAGTTTTGGGCTTCTAAGGGATTGTTGTTTCTTTATCATATGCTGGATGAGAGTACAGGACACTTTTTGGACTTTACCACTATACAACGTACTTATCACATTCCAGCCAAACAGTTTTATGCCTTTCTTCAAGCTCGTCACTACCTACGTTCCTGCGCATGGACTGCAACAGATATTGAGGCAGAAATTAAATTTGCCACGGCTACCTTTGATATTGCTTATCATACTAATACCATCACTGGCTGGAAGACTCAGGGGCAGAAACTCCGTAGTTTGGACAGGGCGTCATTTTTGGCGGGCCGATGGACTGAGGCCTTCAACTTTACGGTTACTACTGCACAGATCCATACTGCATTTACACGCTTGCGGAAATTTCTTCCAGATATCGGTCTGCGGGAAGTGCAGTTTAAAATTTTGCACTGGCTCTATTGTGATGACATCCGGAGATCTCAGATGAGATTAGCCTCCACGTCGTTGTGCATCAAGTGCGGATTGCGGCCTGGAACCCTGGCCCATAGACTATTTGACTGTGTGAAGCTCCGCGTGTTTTGGGCTGCCATAGAAAAAGTACTGAATACCTGTCTAGGAGTGACTGTACGACTTACGGGGTTGGTACTCCTGCGTAGCTCGTTGCCACTCTCCTTGTTAGATCGAGGGTCGAAGGTTAAATTTGAGAGAGTGGTCATTATGCAGGCATGCCGCACCATTTTAATGGACTGGTTGACTCCGGACCATACACCTTCATTTCAGGCCTGGACCAGGCGCATGGCCGAGCTGGTTCTTTTGGAACGAATGGATTTTTTATTGGGCCGAAGGAGCCCAGATATGGTTTATTGTGCTTGTTGGGATGCCTATGTATTAACAATGCCTACAGAATTACAGGATGAGCTTAGGGCGAATGGGTACACATCTTCTTGGGCTGTTCTAGGGGGGGGGGGGCGTCCAGTAAGGGGGCGAGTGTGATTGATTGTGGAGTGAATGTTGGATTGGGGGTAGGGGGGGGGAAGGGATACAAGGTACAAGTTGACCCTGAGTTAAAAGGTGGGTCTGAAGGTGGCAACCCGATTGTATTGTATTGTTTACTCTTTTGTCAGGAGTTCCTTTGTATCTTGTCATTATAGTTTGGTTGTTCGTGTGTACTTGGTTGCTACTTGCATGATGTACCAATAAAAATATGATTCTGATAAAAAAAAGAAATGACGGCAGAAGAAGACCAAACGGCCCATCCAGTCTGCCCAGCAAGCTTTTGCACTTTTTTTTTCTCATACTTATCTGTTACTCTTGGCCCTTAGTAACCTTTTGGTTCTATTTCCCTTCCATCCCCACCATTAATGTAGAGAGCAGTGTTGGAACTGCATCTAAGTGAAATAGCTTAATTAGTTAGGGGTATTAACTGTCGCAATAAGCAAGCTACACCCATGCTTACTTGTTTACCCAAACTCTGTAATTCAGTCCTTGGTTGTTGTCTGTATAGATCCCCTTTTCTTCATTCCCCCTGCCGTTGAAGCAGAGAGCTACGCTGGATAGGCATTGAAAGTGAAGTATCAGGCTTATTTGGTTTGGGGTAGTAACCGCTGTAAAGCAAGCTACTCCCCGCTTTTTTGTGAATGCAAATCCTTTTTTATACATTTCCTCTTGCCGTTGAAGCTTTGAGAAATGTTGGAGTCGCATTAACCATGTGTATGTTTATTGAATAAGGGTATTATCTCCAGGTAGTAGCCGTCATTCCCGCGAGCCATCTACTCTTCATCCCACGCCCCTTTGAAGTCCTTCACAGTTCTGGTCTTCACCACTTCCTCCGGAAGGGCATTCCAGGCATCCACCACCCTCTCCGTGAAGAAATACTTCCTGACATTGGTTCTGAGTTTTCCTCCCTGGAGTTTAAAATCATGACCCCTGGTTCTGCTGATTTTTTTCCAATGGAAAAGGTTTGTCATCTTTGGATCATTAAAATCTTTCAAGTATCTGAAAGTCTGTATCATATCACCTCTGCTCCTCTTTTCCTCCAGGGTGTACATATGTAGATTCTTCAGTCTCTCCTCATAAGTCATTCGATGAAGACCATCCACCTTCTTGGTCACCCTTCTCTGGACTGCCTCCTTCCTAGTGCAACCCCGTAATTTGAATATTGCATGGCGCCCCCCTTGCGGGCACCATGCGTGCGTTAAAAAAGCAGGTGCTGAAAAGTCAGCGTCCTCTTTCAGTGCCCATAATTGGATCGGCCCCTTAATCTGGTGTTGGATTTCTTGATAGGCCCTAAGTTTCAAAGGCTGCATAGCCTTTCCTTGTGGTTATCGACCTTGAAAACAGTGTTTTTGGTGACAATTTGTTCTGCACATCAAATTTCTGAGCTGCAGGCCTTGTCTTACTGAGAGCCATGCCTTTGGGCGATTCCAGGAGCAATATAGCTGTATATTGTTCTTTCATTCTTGCCCAAAGTGGTCTTAGATTTTCACTTGAATCAGTCTATTTCCTTGCCATCCTTGGAAAAGGAAAAAGATGCAGAAGAATATCTCCTTTTGCATCCCTTGAATGTCAAGAAGCATAGTGAAGTATCTAGAGGTTTCTAAACCTTTCCAATAGATGGATTGCCTGTTCCTCTTACATAGTGGAGGAAAGCAGAGTGAACCAGCTTCACAGACTATAATAGCTTGCTGGATTAAGGAGGTGGTCATGGCTGCGCATGTGGATGCTGAAAAGCCATTGCCTACTCGGGTTAGGACCCATTCCACTAGGGCTCACGCAGTATCATGGTCAGAGGTTAGATTGTCAGCCGTTGACATTTGCCAAGGTGCGACGTGGTCCTCCTTACATATTTTTTCCAAGTATTATTGTCTAGAGGCACAGGCCCAGGAAGACTCAGCCTTTGCATATGCGGGTGTTAACTGGACTGCGGGCAGCCTCCCACCCTATTTGGGAGTAGCCTGGGTATATCCCTCTGGTCCTAAACCAATCTATCCACATGCTAGGAAATGAGTACCTGATAATTTCCTTTTCTTTAAGGTGGATAGATGGATTCAGCTTCCTGCCCTGGGCTGCCAAATGATATTGATGGTCCTTCTGTATGGCTACATATTCCAAGGGATTACTGGTAAGTGTTCATCCAGTCCCTAGACTAATATGCATACATTCTTGCCTGAGTTCAATGTTTCTTGTTAAGTACAGAAATGGTTATCTGTTTTTAATCAAGATTTTGCTAGTCTGTCCACAGTTGCTTTTGAAGAGAATACTGGCAGGCTGATGTCACTGCAAGACTATATATACTGTGATGTCAGTTTGCTCAGTCTCCATCTTCTGGTAGAGGTGCATATCCCCAGAGGCCCTGAATCCATATATTCACCTTACGGAAAAGGAAATTATCAGGTAAGTAATTTTTCACTGAGTCAACTGTAATCTTGCAGTATACAAAGAAGGCACTGTTAACAAGTCTTTCCCTGCAGAACGCATACTTTTAGGAACATAAGGAATAAGATTGTTTGCTAAAATGAACTTTGCCTCTCCATACAGTAGTTTGTTATAACAAGCAATTTAAAAGAGATACCAGAAAGGGTGTAATATGCCAGCAACACTCTGGCAGTAGAATTTTGTAACAATTACATTGCCTGAACATATGTTAGGTAATCCCACTAGTAAACTAGTACAAAAATCAATTTGTGAAAACACTGAAGGATTATATTGCTCGTGCAAAACAGCTCCATACACGCGTATGTGGGCTGTGCGCAAGCAACACACATTTTTGAAGCCAGGAACTATGTACATATCTGTGCGCATGTCAAGAATAAGGCAGAAAATAGGCGGAACATGGGCGTTCCAATCCCGAATTTTGCAAAAGCTGATCATGGCAAGGTGCTAGTCTGGAGACTTTCAACCAGAGGGGTCCTGAACACGGGGATCTACAGACCCTTGTTCCCTAGGCAGGCCAACATAACACCACCCCCAAAACATGCCCTGAGTTGAAAGTGCCCCTCTTACAATGGGAGATATAGAGTCATATTGTCTATCTAACAATCGCGCTCTCTTCTTCTTCCCCCCCCCCCCCACCATGGCTACTTGTGCGAGTATGTTATTAAAATGTGTGTAAAAACGGCATGGGTTATTTGCACGCGTGACATCAAATTAAGCACATCTTTGCTTGCATAACCAATACATGCGTCTATGGGTACAGGTGTACTCCTTTTAAAATGTAAGGTTTGTACTACTGTTCGAAAGGATTCTTGTTGAAGGAAATCTCTAAGATCCTTTATCATTTTTAACTTTTGAAATGCTTTATTTAATTATAATTCGCAAGTAAGATCTCATTGTTAAATTATTGTCTATAATCCTAAATTTCTAGATTCAAAGACTATTTGCAGAGACTTCATTTGAAACACCACTGGACCAGATATTGTTGTAGGCACAGTTTTTTCCCTACCCACTTCAAAACGGTCTTATCTATATTTAATGATAATGTATTATCATATAGCCAGTCATGTATATTACCTGCATTATCTTATGAAAATTTTCATAAGGAAAGCATCCAAAAAATTGGATGTGATCAGCATACATAAAATGTTTCGTGCCCATTCCTTCCAGTTTCTTTGCCAATGGGCTTACATATATATTGAACATTATCCCAGATAATGCGGACCCTTATGGTACGCCAGACTCTATTTTAATTTAGAAGAGTAGCTTTTCGGAGTATACCTGCTGATACCTCCCAGACAAAAATGAATTAAACTTCCTTAATACAATCCCAGAGAGTCCTATTTCTTGAAGGTGAAAAAGCATCAAATCGTGGTTTATAGCATCAAAGATAGTGCTTATATCCAACTGGACTTAACACCCTAGCCTCACCACGATTGAGGGTAGCATACAGTATGTCTAATAAGGAAAGTAATAGTAATTCCACACTGAACTTTCCTAAAACCATTCAGCCAAATGCACCTTTCTGCCTGCACTTCAATGCACATTTTCTGTGTCCAAAACTTACTGCTGATGCAGCAAGGAATTTTGCATGCAGAAAATGTGCGTTTCTAAATGGGAATATTGCTTGGCAACCTCAAATGGAAATCCCATACAAAAGAAGACATTTAGTACTGGGATGCAGGGAAATGCACTGATTTAGCCTGCATCTTCTTAATGCTGGAAACTTTACTCCTGGTTAGAGGCAGAATAAAGCTTCCAGCATTAAGAGAGAACATGCTGTTTTCCCCAAAAGGTCACAACAAAATAGCAACAAATTCCCCAGTTCAGCAGCAAATGTTGCTTTAAATTTAGGAGGGGGAGGGAGGAAGAGGAAGTTGGAGTCTTCTGTGGCTGCTCATTTCCTCTGGCAGTGTAAGGGGAGTGAGCTTGTGGACAGTTAGGTGCCAATGCAATATTTGAGCGCAGAAAACGGGCGCTCAGTGTCGGCGCCCGCTTTTCTAATGTGTGCCCAGGCACCTCTCCTGGGTGAGTGATGCAATATATAAATGAGGGGTCACGCTGCCAAGGAGGCACTAGAAACAATTGTGCATCCCTAGTGCCTCCTTGGCAGCGGGCGCCCAGGAGAGGACTGCTGTCAACTGGTTAGGAAAACGGACACTCAATTTTACAAACGTCCATTTTCCTAACTGGTGCACAGCCATGGTTTAGGAAAATGGATGCTGGTTAACTGAGTGTCAGTTTCCCTAACCTGACCGTCGGCACTCTTTATTTATTTTTTTAAACCTTTTAAACTTTTTGGTTCCTCAAACTTAATATCCCAAAACGTTGTACAGAAAATACTGCTTTTCTGTACAACTTTTTGGGATGCTCAGAAAAGCCTGCTCTGGGTAGGGTTGGGTTGGGCACACATTTTTTTAGATCAGTGTGAATAACTAATAGCCTCATCAACAATGCATTTGTATGTGATGAGCGCTATTAGTTTCGCCGCAGGTTGGGCGCATGTTTTGGATGTGCTAATCCCCTTCATAGCATAAGGAGCTGTGGACGTGTGTCCAAATCGCGCGTCTATCCACAGGTTAAACAGTGCACTCTGCTGAGTGCACTATTTAGTATTGGCCCCTTAGTGCTGAGCTGGCTGAGAGATGCGCTCTGCAGCAGAGTGAGTCCTCATCATGCATCCTTTCTCTGTTCACTGTTAACATACTGCTGCTCCTCATTGTGTTGTGAGCTATGTTTTGCCTCCACCCCCAAGTTAAAATGTGTTCAGCACAGGTTGAACACACATTTTAACTCAGATTTGCTGTAACTGCACACTTTTTAACTTCCAATACATTAGAATAACATTAGTTTACTGCATTGGGAGCTTAAAAAAAATTAGCCTGTGAATTAGAAAGTTGTGTACTGAATTGCAGCATATGGTTTTAATGCATAGCTTCCTGCATTGGCCTGTTTGTAGTTAGATTTAGGAAGGGAGTCATACTGGGTATATAAACTATATAGAAAAGCTTGCATGTTGATTTGAAGATGGTAGCGTACAAAGGAGGAAGGCAAACCATCTTAGAGTAATGTCTCGGTCATGCTATTTGGCTGACAACTGGGATAAAATCCTTAGCAGTGAACAGCTACAACTGGACAGACTGAATAGGGCTGTTTGTCTTTTTCTGTCTTGCACTATGTTACTAATTCCTATTTAATTTTAGGTGGCAATACTTTACTAACTGGTTTACCACTACGACTGCAGAAGGAAATCTGTTCTCTGGTGCCTGTAAATCTCCGGGACTCTGTCAGTGTCACGAGTGTTCCTGACCAAGATTTTGCTGTCTGGAATGGGGGTGCTGCTTTGGTTAGTTCGCCTGCATTTCACACTGCTTGGATCAGCAAACAGGAATATGATGAGTTTGGCCCGGACATTGTATATAAAAGATGTTTTTAGTAATCCACTGATGCCTTATAGGATACAGGATTCTAATGTGTAACTTTTTTTATCTCAACCTACAATACTTGACATGCTTTTCTAAACAAATTTTTACAAAGTCCAAATTTGCATATGAATGTAAATTTTCAGTGTATTTTTTTTAATCTTTTGATGAAAATATTGCAGTCTAGCAACCTTTTGGAGATAAATTTGGCTAAAATTTGAATACAGCCTGGTAAATTTAAGCCAATTTGTTTCCTGGGTTCTTGGTGTTTAATAACTTCAAATTGCTTTAATAAAATAAAGCACTGATTTAAGAATTCTTATCCTAATTGAGTAGTCACATTTTAAATATCCTGCTTTTCATGTATTTTAAAACTGTTTACAGTAACTTTTTCTGGTCTTTCCTGCGTTTTCCAAGTTAAGACTTGGCTATGCCTCCTGTATGACAGGTACAGTCTATAGTACTTTAGTCTGTCTGTGTTCATTTACATCATGTGAGAATGTATTTTAAAGCACTTTTGGTAATTTGTTGTTTCACTTAAGATTTTCATGTAATTATCTATGTATTGTATGCACATTCATCTTTGCATGTATGTTATGTATTTTGGCATTATGAATGTCAGGCTTTTTGACTAATTTTTAATGAAATAGATTGCAGTGTCTTCTTGATGTGATTTTTCATTTTCAAATATGTTCACAGCTTTACTTTGCAAAATGTTAGAGAATTAGGTTTTTTCATGCCAGTATGGTCAACTGATATAATAAGAAATGGGTAGTTATTTTACAACACTGTTACTAATTGTCAATGGAAAATTAAGTTAAAATGTAACTGTTTTGATAATGTGGCACCATTTGTACTGCTGAGTAATTAGATGTTTGCACTCACTGTTTTAAATTGTATTGTGTATGTTCACATTTCTTCAGCTTAGCCCAAAGCTGGACTACCTTTGCTGCCTAATGTATTTAATGTGTGAGATTTGATGCAGGTATCTTACTAATGAGTTCCAAGCTGATTGCAATTTTAAATAAAACCTTTTAAAGGTCTTTCTGAATTTTTTAATGAACTTGATACCATTTACACACACAACTACAAAAACAACTAAAGTACAGTGTATCTTGTGAGGGATTTTTGACATCTATGGAAGTGAATGATCAGTTGATGTAGATTAAAATCAATTTGGAGGGGGGGGTGTTGAGACTGAATTTCTCTGCCTAGCCAACAAATAGGGGAGCTATTTACATAACAAAATATGATTTTACATGGTTGTGAGCAACAATTTTGGTAATAAAGCAGAATATAAATTACTGTAAATTTCTAGTTAGTTTCTAACTTGAATCTTAAAGGATGAAATGCAATTAATGTACTGTAGTCTTCATATATTCAGGTTATTTACTGTAATGGAAGACCAGAAATGCCAGAAAAGAATGCAGTTTCTCAGGGATTAATTATAGAGTACAGGAGCACAGGTAGGAAAATGAGCCTTGTAATAAGAATGGTGGATTTATAAATGTAGTGTTTAAATCCAATCTTCAATTGAAATGGATATATAAACAGGCCCCCTGTTCTGACAATGCTACAGCAAAGGCTGCAGAATCTGGCCCTTACCATGGAATTTTCAGTCTCTGTGGAGTTGCATCATCCAGGAGCGGAGACAGGAGAGTAGATGGGCAAATGGTACATCACTCCCTTCCCCCATACTCTCCACTGATCTTTTTTTCTCTTCTCCCTGCCTTTCCACCCTGTGCTGATCCAGGAGGAGAGAAGTAATGAATGGAGCTGCATCCTCTTACCCCAGCGCATGACTTGGGCTTTGAACTTTAGTCCCACATGGTTAAAAGAACAAGTTGTACCTTAGTTACAGAACATGACTGCATGCATTACCATGCTCTCCTCTTCTTGACTGGATCACCATGAAAGAAAGATTGTTAGGAGAGGAAAATTGTACAGGAGATGGCGTATAAGTGAGGGGACAGTCTAGGAGGGGTGAAAATTGGTATTGGGGGGTAAATGAGAGGAAACTCACCAGGTTTGGAGAAGAGTAAAGGATAATGGGGCAAAATGGAGAGGATAACTATTAGGGGGTAGGGGTACATGAGGTGGAGTAGTTGAGAGATCTTTTTCCCTGCCTCGTGTCCTAGGTCCTTTCCCCTTTTGGAAATCCCCACTTTTTCTATCCATCCAGGATCCCCCTCCTTGACGTACCTGATAGTTCCTTTCCTCACCCAAAAAAGCAAAACTATGTACAGGGTTTAAAAAATCAATTTGCTCTGGGTGAGTGGGGCTTTTCTTTGAGGACACGTAGGATTAATATGGCTACATGATTGGGTGATGTCATCAGAGAACAGCAATGCAGAATGTGCTCAGAGTTCAAAGACCTAGAGTTCTTTCTGTAAATTCACCAGTGTTCCTGGGTAACTTCGCCTGCTGTGCGAGTATGTCTTTTTTTTTTTTTTTTTCTCTCTGCTGGAGTGAAACAATGTTTGCTCAAGTGGTAACTTTTTCAAATTTATTTTTTGAGTCTGTCTTGTTTTAGGTTTTTATTTTTCTGAATGTCTTTAATGTTTTTTTAATAGGAATTTTTTAAAATCATGTCAGCGAAACCATTTAAACCCTCTTCCAAATGTAAACATAAGGAGGTTGATACTGAAAAGCCATTTAGATGGCTAACTGAACAGGCAGGAGACATTTCCAGCCGAAACAGTTAGCTGCATAATAATTCGGAGTTAGCTGCTTAACCATGCAGCTGTGGTCATGCTACAGGACTATCCTAAAGTTAGCAGGTTAGACAACCAGCTGACTTTAAGATAGCTAGGTATATTCAGTGGCATGACTGCTGAGCTGCACAACTGTTGAAAATGGACCCCAAAATTTCCAGCCTGCATTAAACATGTCTGTCTCTGCAGTCTAGAGCCTTAATGTCTCCACGGGCCCTCACCTTCAGGGATCCCAAATAGAAATAAGTGTTCTCTTCCCCTCCTGAAGGAAACCCACTTAAGTCTTACAACAGTACTGAAAGAAAAAATGATCAGTCTCCAAAGGGCCAAAGACATGACTCTTCCTCCCACATAGAGCACAAGAGAGAAACATTGGCAATTAGCACCAAAATCTTTTTCTGTTTGCTACACCAAAACTGCAGTGATGTGGAAAAAATCGGCACCAACCATCTTCAGCACCACTGTTTTGGGGCCATCCACCTTAGATGCCTCAGTGCCCAAACTACTACTACACATTTCTATAGTGCTACATGACATACACAGTGCTGTGCAAACATAGTAGGTATGTCAAAGCTTCTTGGTGTTCTCTGTCAGCGAAATATAACTCCAGGGCATGCTTCACCAGTAATCATACAGAAGCTATGGTGGCATTCATAATTTCATAAATATATCTACTCTGTTCTATTGTAGAATTCATCCTGGAAAAAATTGGCACCTAAATAAAGTTTTCTATCACTCATTCCATCTTATTGGAAAGTAACAGTTAATGGGGGGAAAAATTGCAAACTTGTCATTAGAGCCTTCTTTAGTGATTGCTAACTTAGAAATGAGATTTGAAAGATTAATGGAATTCTTTTTCAATCAGTTGTTAGATTTTCCTGAACTACCCTCTATTCCCTTTCTAGAACCAACCAGAAGTAGAATGCCATGAAATTGAAAAATGATTTTTTTTAGCATGTTAAGTTAATTGATTATATTATTTTTACTTATGTTTTATTGTTGCCATGTCTTATCTATATATATATATATATATATATATATATATATATATATATATATATATATATATACTGTACACTTATAGGATATGTCCTGTGTGTATGCATATTGTATGTATATATATGCTGTTTACTTGTACCAATTTAAAACAGTCTTAAGAAAGCTGCTTACAAGTGGAATATCCACAACAAACACCAGAAAATGACCTAGCTGACACTTTATAGAATGTCAGTCAGTTTTGAAACACATGAAGGAATTGGAAGCAAAACTTCCCAGGAAAGCTGAAGTATATACAAGTACAAAAACTACCTTGTGCAATGCCAGTATACAAAACACTTCAGGACCTAAGTTGCCATATTGGGTCAGAGCAAAAGTCCATCAAGCCCAACATTCTGTTTCAAACAATAGCCAATCCAGGATACAAGTATCCAAACAGTAAATAAATCCCATGCTACAACTGCCAGTAACAAGGACCTTCAGTCTAAAACATGGCAGGCATCCTTCTACACTGCCAGTTGCAATAGAAAGATACACATACGTGGTGTTAAAATAAGGAAAAAAAAAATCTAGCTTCTTCTCGGTGTGGTGACTCAAGGTTCTGCAGGGGTTGATTAAGAAGTAATTTAAATAGAAGAAAAATAATTGTTCAGTTCCTCTCCAGAGACGCACATACCTGTACTTAATGACCAGAGACATTTAATTTTTAATTTGCTAGTCATAATATAGATTCATTTCTTGCTATTGTTCTATTTCCTACTATATTTCCTCTGTTGCATGTTTTGAAATCTCTATTTAATCTAGCCAGTGTTTTTAGATTCCTTTCTGGATTGTATTGAAATAATTGTTTGTAATTTATAGAACAAAGGGCTGGTATCTGCAGGAGTTGTTTATGGAAAGGGAAAAGAATGGTTATGCCATATAGATAATTGCAACTTCTGGCTCAAAATCTGATCTAAGAAAAATGATTTTGAATACTTGGAGGCTGGGGCAGTTTATGGAGCTACAAAAGATTATATGGTAAGGATGGCCTACATTTGTCTGTGGCAGGAAAGAGGCTTCTAAGTTTAAAAATTCAGATCATGCATTAACAGACATTTAAACTATGGAGTGGGGGTGGCAGGAGGTGGTCAGTGAAATTGGTCACCCCCAAGCAAGACAAGAAGTGGGAAGAGAAAGTAACAAAATCAATCAGTTCAAAAAAACAGAAAAGGCAACTAGGAAAAGCAGCTGGAAAGCTATGACCACAAATGCTTGTAGTTTGAGCAATAAAATCCCAGACCTGCAAGCCCTAATGGTAGGAGCAGAATTGGACATTGTTGCTGTTACGGAGTCATGGTTCACTGAGGCTCATGATTGGGATGTGGCCATCTCAGGCTATAACCTAAGGAAGGATAGAGAGGACAGAAAAGGGGGAGGAGTGGCTCTTTATGTCAAATGCAATTCAGTTGTTTGTATATTGTAAGGGACATGGGTTGAAGAAGAAGCATTATGGACTGTCCTAAGAAGAAAAGATGGTACTTCCATTTTTACTGGTGTGATCTACAGGCCTCCAATCCAAATGGATGAACTGAACAGAGACCTGATTGAGGACATCTAAAAGATGGGGAAAAAAGAAATGTTGCTCATTGGAGATTTTAATCTTCCAGATGTGGATTGGAGCATCCCTTTTGCAAAATCTGGAAAAAGTAGAGAAAGAGTGGATGCCCTTCAAGGTGCTCTGCTCAAACAAATGGTAATGGAACCTACGAAGGAGGTTGTGTTCCTTGATCTAGTGCTCACTAATGGGGATAATTCTCTGATGTTCGGGTAGGGGCTTACCTGAGCCCTAGTGATCATCAGACAGTATGGTTCAGTATCCCAAATAGGATACAGAGATGTCACACACAGACCCGAGTTTTGAAATTCACAAATACAGACTTTGTCAAAATCGGGATGTACCTGGAGGAAGAACTGGGAGAAAACAGCTGAGGTGGAACAGCAGACCAAATTTAAAAGGAGCTATGACAAAGGCAACAAATCTATATGTTAGGAAAGTAAAGAAGAGAAAGAGGAAAAATAAATTGATCTGGTTCTCAAAGGAGGTGGCTGAAAAATTAAGAAAAAATGAACAGCACTCGAAGTATAAAGGATCCCAAAAAAAAAGGAACACAAGGAAGAATATCTGTTAAAACTGAGGGAGACAGAAAAATCAGGCAAGCAAAAATTCAACGAAGAAAGGATTCCCAAAGAGGTAAAGAGAAGAGACAAAACATTTTTCAGATATCAGATAAAGAAGGAAGCCTGAAGTGGTATAGTGAAATTGAAAGGTGAAAAGGAGCAGTGTGTGGCGAGAGATGAAGAAATGGAAATATTAACAAGCTACTTCAGCTCCTTGTTCACTACAGAAGATCCTGGAGAAGGACTGTTGCTGGTTAACAAGACAGTAGATGAAACTCCATTTACAGAAGAGAATGTATGGGAAGAGCTAGGAAAACAAAGTGGACAAGGCCATGGGGCTGGATGAGGTTCATCCCAGGATACTGAGGGAGCTCAAAGATGGGCTGGTGGGTCTGCTGCATGACCTGTTCAATAGATCCTTGGAAATGGAAGTGGTGCCCAGTGATTGGAAAAGAGTGGTGGTCGTCCTGCTTCACCAGAGTGGTTGCAGAGAGAAGGCTGGAAACTACAAGGTTGCTAGCCTCACCTCAGTGGTGGGAAAATTAATGAAGACTCTGCTGAAGGAAAGGATAGTGAACTATCTGCAGGCAGGAGGAGTGCTGGACCTAAGGCAGAAAGGATCTTCCCCTGGTGAATCCAATCAGATTGGGTGGCTAAAGAACTGGATTGAGGAAGAGCACTCTGTGATCTACTTGGCTTTCAACAAAGCTTTTGATTATGGTCCCGCATCGGAGGCTTGTGAATAAAATGAGAAGCTTGGGCATGAGTGACATGGATTACAAACTTCTTAAAGGATAGAAAACAGTGTGTAATGGTAAACAGAACTTACTCTGAAGAGTCAACACTACTAAGCGCAGTGTCACAAGGCTCAGAGTTTGGACCGATTCTGTTCAATATCTTTGTGAGTAATGTTGCAAAAGGGATAGAAGGTAATGTTTTGTCGCGTTATAGATGATACGAAGAGCTACAATTGAGTGGACATGCCAGAAGTTATGGAGAGAATGAAACATGAGTTAAGGAAGCTTGCACACTGGTCAGAGCTACGGCACCTAGGATTCAATACCAAGAACTGCACAGTTATACACTGGCGTGTGGTAATCCAAAAGAGCTGTATATGAGGGAGGGTGAAGGACATGGAGCAAGAGAGGGACTTTGGGCTGTTAGTCTCTAGCAAGCTGCTGCCAGCGAAGCACTGTGACAAGGTGATGGCTAAAGGCAGAGGAAGGATAGGCTGCACAGAAAGAGGAGTAACCCATAAGGAAAAGGTGATAATCACCTTCTACAGGTCCTAGGTGAGGCCTCAGCTGGAGTATAGTGTTCAGTGGTGGAGACCTATATCTCAAAAGCGACAGACACGATTGAGGTGGGCCAGAGAATGGTGCTCAAAATGGTGTGGGTCTCCAGGAAATGACTTATGAGGAGAGGTTGAAGGACCTAAATATGTATACCCTGGACCAGAGGAGGTGCAGGGGAGCTATGATATAGACCTTCATATATGTGTAAGGTTTTAATGATGCACCATTGCCAACCCTTTCCCATTGCAAAGAAATCAGTAGAACTAGGGGTCATGAACTGAAACTCCAGGCACGATGACTCAGAACCAAAGTTAGGAAATAATTTCTTTAGGGAAGAGGAGGTGATGAAGACAAGAACAGTGACAGAATTCTAATGGGCAAGGGATAAACATTGTGGTTCCCCTAAAGGCTCAAGGAGGAAAATGAAGCAAAGAGTGTATGAGGGTGACTGGCTGGTACGGCAGTTACTATCCTTAATGAATAAGCCTTCATATTGTTGATGCAATTCCACCACTGATTTCTGCTTCAACAGTAGGGGAATTGTATTCAGGTGGCAACCACTAGGGACCCTGATGTTTGTGGTCTGGGGAAACAAGCATGGGGGGTAACTTGCTGAAATGGCGGTTATTGCCCTTGACACAGCTCTAGCATTGCTCTATGCTTCAACAGCAAGAGCTAATGGTGACGTGGACTCAAGATGGCAAAGACAAGGGCCTTGACTTTTACAGTCTGAGGTACTGATAAGTGTGAGGGTGGCCTATATGGTACGGGGGGGTGCTGCTGTGGGCTTGCTTGGCAAACTGGATGGAGTGTTTGGTCTTTTTCTGCTGTCATTTCTATATTTCTATGTAAAATATAAGGAACATTGCTGTCCAGGACCTAAAGGACAATGATGGAACTTGTACCTCATCGGTGTTGTTAGAAACCACCTTTAAAAAGAACAAAAAAAAAAATGACATTCTAATACTCCACCTGGAAAAGAATCTAGATTATGGGACTTGACTGGTAAAAATTGTTTCCAGTCAGCAATGCTCATAAGCAAGATAGCAACAGTTTCAGATGATACAATAGCTCTACAATCTTACAAAAAACAAAAGAATCTACTCACCTACCTGCAGCCTTCCAGGAACCCATTACTTCTCTTATTGAAGCAGACAAAGGTACAAACACTTGATACTGAAGCTGTATCAAAGACAGCATAAGAGAGTTTATCAGCCGTAGGGACAAGAAGCCTAGCATGGTTTAAGGTGTCATGATGAATTAGCAGATGCGCCTGCTTTGATTTACCTATGTGGGGACAAAATTAGACACTGGATGTCATAAAACAAGGGTGATGGTTACATTTAATCGGTCAAAGGCAAATACCTCTTTTTTTTTGTTTTGTTTTGTTTGTAGATAAAGGTCCGGATTTTAAAAAGGTTACGTGCGCCGGGCCTATTTTAAAAAGGCCCAGGGACACGTGTAAGTCCCAGGGCGGGTCCATAGGCTCCAGGCACAGCGGCCATATTTCGCTGTGCTTGGGATCGCGCACCAGCAGCCGCAACTTACTTCAGCCCCAGGACTGAAATAAGTTGTGAAACAGAACCGAAAAAAAGGAAAAGGTGAGGGAGGGAAGGGAAGGGGGAAAGGCACCGTTGGTCGGCGCACAATTGTGCACCCCCTTGCACGCGCGCTGACCAAGAATTTTATAACATGCGTGCGCCTGTACGTGCATGTTATAAAATTGGGTGTACGTGTGTGCATGCCAGGTAGCGTGCGCACATGTACGCCCGTATGCAACCTTTTAAAATCTACCCCAAACTCTTCCAGTCACTTATCTTAGCAAGGTTCCTGAGTTGAATAACAGGACACTGGCAGTTGATCAAAATCCTCAAAGGATCTACAACAGGGGCGATGGGACAGAGTGACTTAGACTCAACACTTCATTTCTGCACAGATGGAAAGCAGAATATATAAAATCTGTTTTGGAATTTTGCTTTGAAGAATTTTTTGTTAGGCTATACAGTGCAAAAAAGCACTGCTGGGACTAAGGGTGGGGGCAAATGGGGCAACTAGTGCTATACTTCAAGGGATATCTATGTATCTTCTAGGTCAGGCAACACAGCAGCAGCACAGAGGTGTCAGAACAGGGGAGACCATAGGGGCCACGGGGGCTTCTTCCCCCTCCCCCCCTCCAAAAAAAAAAAAATATGGGCTGCCATGGGCAACTACTCTGCTCCCTCCTCCTCCCTCTCCCCTCCTATGCTCACACTCAAAGGGTAGCAACAACTCCTGCCTGAGCTACAGCTCGCTCGCAGGGGAAGTTGTATCTCAGAAATGTAACTTCTGCTGCAAGCAAGTTTAAAAAGGAGCCTAGAACACATGTAGGCCCTTTTTTCTTATAGATGTGCTTGTGCACCCTTTGCTGACCTGCTGACCAGACCATGTGCCACCGCCAGGACTCAGGATTGCTGCTGCCACGCCTGGACCGGACCTGTAGCTCCCCTTTGAATGTCAGAGCAGATGGTCAGTCACTGTTTATTGTTCTACAGCCAAGCCAAGGTACCTGGGTTAATGTCTGAAAATTATCCTATAAAAGTTTAGTTTTGCGATTAGAAGGGCAGAAACTCCTCCTCTGCTCTCCCCTCCTCAGGCCTGCTTTCACATCCACAACCTTTCTGTCCTCCGCAAATGACAGCTGAAAACAAAGACCTGCTGGGCTACCGTAGTGGCTGGAGAAGAAGCCTAGGCCACTGCAGAGCCCATCCTGCGTATGACAGAGTGAGTACCTGTCTGCCTGCATGTGTGTGTCTGAGAGTGCCTGTTTGTGTATGTGTGTGAAAGAGTGCCTGGCTGCCTCATGTGTATGTATGAGAGAATGCCTGGCTGCCTGTCACCTTGTGTGCATGTAAATAAGAGTGGCTGCCTGTGTATTGGTGTGTATATGAGAGGGCCTCCCTGTATATCTGAAAGCATGTGGAGAATGTTTGTCAGAATGAATGTGTAGGAGTGTGTGGCTCCCCATCCCCCATTCCACAACAAACTCAGATTGATCGGCCTTCAGAAGATCCCAGGAATGAAGAGTGGGAAATATTTTAATGTTTACTTGTTTTAATTTTTGGGTGTTATTTGATGTCTGCTGTTTTGAAATCTTTTAATGGGGTCTGGGGAAATATTAAAACAGTTATGTGAGTTTTTAATTAATAGAAATTTTATTCTTTGGCTATTTTGAAATGTATTCTTTTTTATGTTAAAACATTTTTATTGGCATTAATCAACACAAATACATCAACACGGAGATGTTTTATTCTGATACATCTCCCGATCACATAACCAGAATGCTAAACCATAGAATTACTCCTAATCCCCCCCTCTGTTCCCCTCTCTCCTCCCCCCCTCACCCAAGTGACTCCCCCCCCCCCCTAGAAAACAGTCCCACAAATAAACAATGCCTGATGGTCCATTTCAAGAGCAGGTAAGAGTCCAACACATCTTAGAGCATTAAACAGAGGCTTTAGTCATTCAAAACGTGACTCCTAGATCTGTGTGGAAGGGCTTGTATGTATGAATCCCATGTTGATAAAAAAGTGCCTCTGGTGAACAGGTGAGCTGCGAGAAAGCAAACTGTCCATAGTCATCATAGAATGAAAATAATTCCTCCACGTCCAAAAAGAGGGTGGGTCTTTGCTCCGCCACCCCAAGAGAATCACCCTCTTCCCCACCAAACTAGCCTTCTGAATTAACAGATGGGACCCCAGATCTCTATCCCGCAAGGGGTGGGGGATACAGCCAAATAAGAACCAAAGTGGTGCCACTGGTATGGAGACACCCAAAAGGCCTGTCAGGTTTCCAGCAATATGGCTCCAAAAGTGTTTGATAAGTGGACAGGACCAAAAAGCATGGGACAGGGTTCCCACTACTGTCTTACATCTTCCACATAGAGCAGAGGGAGAAATAGTCAACTGGTAAGCTACTTGAGCAGATACGTAGGCCCTTCCCAAAAATTAATATTGTAACTCCCGGTAATACATATTAGGAGAGATCCTGGCTACTTTTCCAAAACAGAATTGAAAGATCAATTGTGTTACAATAAACTCCCCGTCCTTGTTCCATTGATCTACCAATAGAGAACAAACATCCACTCGCACAATAGTCTTTATACATTTATAATAGGCAGAAAGCGAGGGAGGTTGTTCCTTTTCGAAGCCAAAGATCCTATTCAACTGGTGGAAGGTCGTTTGTTGCAGGAAAGCTGGAGGCAGGGACTGAAGATAGTGACAAATTTGTAAATACAAAAAGGTATGCTGCGCCCCTAATCCATACATAGTACACAGTTCTGCAAAGGGCAGAATCTTCCCCTCTCCCGTAGCCAATTGACCCAGTTGTGTAATACAGTTGGCCGCCCATCCACAGAAAACCAGAGACTGAGAGCCGGGAGAAAAATCAACATTACCTACAATGAGTAAAAAGTAAGTACAAGTCTGCAGCACGTGTAACATTTTAGTGAGCTTCAGTCAAGCTTGTCGAATAGATTTAGTTATAATAAATTGAACTAGAAAAGGCGGGAGCTTATTCGCTTCAGCTTGCAGAACACATTTAAGGTCAATTGGAGCTGCTAGGGCTCGGTCTGCTAGTACGTTAGCATAGGAAGATTTATTTAGTAACCAGTCTCTGGCAATGCGCAGATTGCTCACCAAATTATATATAGCCAAATCCGGAACACCTAATCCACCCGCTCCCCAACGTTCCTGCAACCAAAGAAGTGGTAGGTGGGCCTTCCCACCTCTCCACAAAAATTTCCTCAAGGACCAGTCTAGCAGAGACAAATCCTTGCGCGTAAGCTGAAGGGGTAAATTTTGAAAGATGTACAACCATTTAGGAAGAATTACCATTTTGAACAGGTTCGCCCAACCCCCCCCCCCCCCCCCCAAAGGACAGCGGCAAAGTTTTCCAGTTATTTAATGTATCATAAGTATATTGCATAAGCCGTGGCATGTTGAATTTGTATACTAGACTAGGATCTTTGGGTATATGAACCCCTACTTACCGGAGCGAGTCCTCTGCCCACTGTATAGGGAAGGGGTCCCTCCATCTGTCCCTCAGAGCATCAGGAAATGCTAGGGCCGAAGATTTATCTTCATTTAGGCGTAGTTCAGAAAACACTCCAAAGGCTCATAGTAATTGCAAAAGAGGGTAAAACAAGGTCAATGGATCTGTGAGGAATACCAGGAGGTCATCTGCGAAGGCAGCACACTTAAAGATCTCCAAGTGAAACTGAATGCCCCTCACCGTCCGGTGCGCTTGTAGTGCTAATAACAAAGGCTCAAGCTGTAAAATAAATAACAAAGGGGATAGGGTTCAGACTGCGCTCGATTAGCTAAAATGGTCACCATGGGATCGTGATATAAAAGTTGTATAACACCATAAAAAAGACTATCAAAACCCATGCACTGCAGTATATAAAATATTTCCACTCCACCCGATCAAATGCCTTCTCGGCATCAAAGTTAATAGCTAAGTATGGAGTATTCATTTGCTGGCACATACTCATAGCTGCCAATACTCTGCATATGTTGGAGAGGGCATAGCGCTTCCTTACAACGCCCATCTAACTATCCCCAATCGGTGAAGGAAGTAAGGTAGCCAACCGGTCGGGCATAATCTTGGCTAGCAACCTTTGATCGAAGTTTAACAAAGAAATCGGGTGATAAGATTCAGGTAGCAATGGATCCTTGCCTGCTTTGGGAATGAGAGTGATGTGAGTTAGATTTACCAGGTCGGGGTAGGTGCCAACTCTGATAAGTTCTGAAAACATAGAAGACAGGGGAGATGCAAGTTTCTCATTAAGACATTTAAAAAACTCAGCAGTGTAACCATCAGGTCCCGGGGTCTTAAGTCGCTTGGACCGATGAATAGCCAGCTGCACCTCCTCCTCTGATATAGGGCAATTGATCTCCTCCTTTTGGACTGCCATTAGGCATGGAAGTTTTAAGGAGGAACACAATTTTACACATTCCTCCTCATTCCAACCCTCTGTCTTGTAAAGATTAGAATAATAGTTTTTAAAGAGACACAGTATAGAGGGAGTGTTGGTCACCACGGGACCATCTGGGGACTTTTGTCCTGATATGAAGTGGGTGGTACGGGTGGATTTAATCAAGTGGGACATCAACCTACCCGCTTTGTTACTATATTGACATAATTTGAATTGATAATACAGAAGGCTTTTCTTAGCCCTTTGATATAGTAATGTATTCAATGCACATTGTATAGAGAGATATTCCTCCCGTGCCCAACTGAATCACTTGAGCTTTAGCATGCCGTAGTCGGGTACTGAGCTGCAAGATAAGCTGATTCAATGATTTCCGCCTATGGGCAATATATGAAATTATATCCCCACAAAGTACCGCCTTGGCTGTATACCAGAATAGGATGGATTGATCCTGGTGTTCTTGGTTCAATTTCACATATTCCGACCACTTTTCGTCTAGATACTTATAGAAGTGCGCATCCTCAGCTAGATAATATGGAAATCTCCAGACCTGGGTAGCAGCTGGGGAGCTCACCACTGTAGATCTACCCAAACTGGGGCATGGTCAGATATAATAATATCTTCTATTCCTGCTTCCTGAATAGAAGAAAAGACATGACTGCTTATAAGAAAATAATCTAGTCTAGAAAAAGTAGAGTGGGTACAAGAGTGATGTGTGAAATCCCTCTCCTCTGGGTGCAAGGTTCACCAGGCATCTACCAAATGTAAGGTGTTTTCCAACAAAGAGGGGCCCCGACCCATGCCAGCCTCATATCTCTGATTGTGAGAGGCATCCAGCTGGGGGTCTTGGATCATATTAAAGTCCCCTCCCACCACAATCGTCTCAGCCATATAGGGAAGCGGAAGTTGATAAATCTCTCAAAGTAACTGGGATTATAATTATTAAGGGCATATAGATTGCAAAGCACCAGGGTAATATTACAAAATCTCTGTCACCAAGATGATGAATCGTCCCCTTGGGTCTTTAATTTCTTTGTGGATCTGGATCGGTAATTGCTTATTAATCAGAATAGCCACACCAGCTGATTTAGAAGTGGCAGACGCATAGTGAATACCTCCCACCCAGCTCCCACATAATTTGGCATGCTCTAAATCAGTGAATTAGGTCTCTTATAAAAAGGCCAAATCTGTTTCTTTTTAATATAGTCAATATTTTGGAGCGCTTAATCGGTGAGTTAATTCCATACACATTCCATGATATTATCCAAGTTGGATTACTAGGAGTTCAAGATCACAAGATATACAAATGCTGATCTGTCAAAGTTATCAGAGTGGTGACCCTCCCAGCATAGGTCACCACCATCAACTGGGCTTGTGTGAAGGTGCGTGCCTCCTCTGCGGTGTCGAGCCAGCAAATACCTGATGGGGTGTTCACACGCAAGCGGGCAGGGTAGACCAAAGTGGCCCGCAGGCCCAAATTGATGAGTTTACAACAGAACGGAGCCATTGCCCGGCGTTGTGCGGATACTCCTGCCGAAAAATCTTGAAAAAACAGAATTTTTTGCTGTTTGTACGAAAGAGAGATCTCAGGATTTCACATTTATGGGCATAATTGAGTAGCTTTGCAATGACGACCCACGGGTGATTAGAATTTACCATTCTAGGCCCAAGACGGTGCGCTCTTTCCACCCACATGTTCCCATTCACAGCAGTGATGCCTAGTTCTTCCTTTAGCCACGTTTCTAAAAATGACGGCAGATCTTTTTCCACGAGTGAATCTGGGAGGCCAATGAATCACAGGTTAGACCTGCATGATCGGCTCTCCAGATCTTCAAAGTGAGTTGCCTGTTTTGCCAGCGAAACCTGCAGGGCTGAGATGTCCGTTTGCGCAGTCTGGAGGCCATCTTGTATGTCAGAGACCTGCTGTTCTACCTCTGAGAAGTGAGCCTCGTAACCAGCTAGGGTGGCCGAGAGTTCTGATAATTTGCCCGAAATGACTTTTAGCTCCGGCCCCAGTGCCTCAACGACCGCCTCCTTTATATTGGCCAGCACCGCTGCTGGCAAGGAGGTCTCTGAGTTATCCGCTTCCGAGGGTGGTGAGAGTTCTGGGCCACGTGGTTTCTGTCTGTCTTTTTTTTTTCTCTTTCCGCACAACTCGTGAGGTCATCGTCCCAGATATTTGAAGCAGGAATCTCAGATGAGTACTGCAAGAAACGTTAGGCTGCCTGCAGCTGATTGTGTGGATGTAGATGGGGTGGGATGCATGGGCCAGGCACCGAGGAGGGAAACTCACATCTGCTTCCCTCACTGCATCTCGTGATCTCCTCCATTTTATTCTTTATATTAGTATAGTTTTACAATTATATTTCTTGATTTTATGTGGTGTTTTATGAAGAATGATGGTGATTCTTTTTTCATTGTTGCACTGCATAATATAGTTGTGCTTGTTGTAATTTGCAGTTTACTTTTTGTCTGCAAGTTTCTATTTCTACTCTATGGTCTTTTTTTTTGTTCTGTAATTAGTGGGGGGGGGGGGGTCTGTCTGGGTTCTGCATGAGAAGTATTCTGCTAGCACAAGATGGCCACCTGTTTTGTGAGCTTTATGCACTGGCTGTGGCATCGGTGAGTCTTCTGGAGAGTGTGGGTACCAACAAGGGGGTAGAAATGAGAAAGGGCAGGGGCCGAGGTAGGCTGTGGGAGGGCTGGCAGCAAGCAAGGGAAGCACGCCCTGGCTGAACACAAGAGCAGCACAATAAGCAGAGAATGTGTGTGTGTGTGTGCATGTATCTGAGAGAATGTGTGTGAGAGTACATCTGCGTGTAGGCAGGGCAGGGAGGCATAATTCTGAATATCTGCCCTGTTCCACAAAGCTGCATAAGTCAAGCAGCTAACTCCAATATTAGCAGTTGGTCGCTTAAATTATGCGGCTACCTCTGCTTGTGCTGCTGACCTGTCCTAAAGTTAGTGTGCTCAGTCATGGTTTTTTTTAATACAGACTTGGCTTTTCTTGAATTCTTATCTTCCTAATAGATTGCTCATTTTAAAACTTGACTTATGCATGGGTCAATGGATTTTGGTCTCAAAATCGCCCATCAACTTATACATGAGATCGACTTGTACATGAGTATATATGGTAGTTTTTGTTGCAGTCTGGGCAGCTGCAGTCCAGGTGTGGACCCTTGAACCGAACCACCCTGGGTAGAGTAGCTCGGGAGGCGGAGCCACAGGCACAGATCTTCACCCGGGAACCAGGAACCCCCCCCAGGAGGAGCCCGTAGGGTCCCAGAACCTTGGGACTTAGGAGCACAGAAACAGTCTCTATAGGAAAGGCCTGGGCAAGGGTAACCCACAGAGTCCAGCAGCAGGGCGCAGATAGGCCCAGCGGGAGCGGGGCAGTAGATAGAGTCTGTAGCCTGCAGGTCAAGCAGCAGAAGGCAGGCCCGGAGTCTGTAGTATGCTACGGAGCGGAGCAGACAGGTATCAGGAACAGAGGCTGTAGCCTCACGGGGTGTGACCTGCTGAAGGCAGGATTGGAGCCAGTAGCGTGCAGAGAACCAGACCTGGTGGTGAGTAGATGGAAACGAACCCAAGTCTGGCTGGCAGCCAGTGGAAGCAGTCCTTAGTGCAGGCAGGGGTCGGAGGCTGGCGGCAAGCAGGAGCGGAGTCGGGCACACGCTGAGGTCGGTGGCAGGCGGCAGGCAGAAGCGTAGTCAGGAACGAGCAGAGGTCAATGGCAGGCGGCAGGCAGAAGCGTAGTCAGGAACGAGCAGAGGTCAACCGGGAAGCAGAACAGCAGACGCGCAACTAAGAACTACTAACAGTAGCGACCCTCATTGCAAGGCAATGAGAAGGCAGATGAACGCCGGTTAAATCAGGCTTGGGGCGTGGCGTGGTTAACCCAGGCGGGGCCAGACTTCCGGTTACCGTGCGTCCATAATGCACGTCCTCGCGCGCGCGCGGGGCAGCAGCGAGATGGCCCAGTAATGGCGGATGCCCCAAAGGCCCAGCAGAGCCGCGGGAGCAGCGTTCCCGGCATCGGAGGTGAGTCCTGAATACAGCAAATATAGGGGAAGCGGAGGAGACCGCAACAAGTTTTATGTTGAATTGCTATATACTGAGCAGAGATTTAATCCCCAGCACATTCCATCATCCTTTGTGATTTAGTTGAGTTGTGAAAACTACTTTTGTTTGGAACATAATTTTATCTGCAAATCCACAATGTAGCAATGGGATCTCCCATTGCACTGGATGTTGTCAACCTCTATGTTCACAAATTTCAAGAAAAGGTTTATTACCCATCTCCTTTTAAGTATGAGCAAAAAAAAAAAACCAACTTTGGAGTCAGTATATCAATGAGTGATTTTTTTTTTTTTTTAAATTGGCTGGGACAGAACAATAATTGTTCTCTTTTCAGCAGTGGCTCAACATCCAAAACAATTTGCAATTATATATTTAAAATTCTTTTAACCTGCCTTTTCCATGCAGCATTTCACAGCAGCTTGCATATAATTACATGCATAAATCCAAAAACTGAAATAAAAGAGAAAATTACAATCATTCACTCAAAATTATTAGAACCTGTCTTGATCAGAAAAACCTGCTCAAATAGATGGGTTTTTGGTGCTTTCTTCAAGGCTTGCTGTGACAAAGCCATAGTTACAGACTCAGCTATGTTCTAATAATTCTCTCATTCGATTGATTAGCAGCAATAAATAATAAGATAGCAGATAGAATAAACTGTGTCTCCACTTACGGGCGGATTTTCAAAGCCCTGCTCGCGTAAATCCGCCCGGATTTACGCGAGCAGGGCCTTGCGCGCCTATTTTCCATAGGCCGCCGGCGCGTGCAGAACCTAGGGACGCGCGTAGGTCCCGGGTTTTCGGAAGGGGGCGTGTCGGGGGCGGGACCCGATGATGCGGCGTTTTGGGGGTGGGGCGGGGCGCGGCATTTCAGGGGCGGGACCGGGGGCGTGGTCAGGCCTTCGGACCAGCCCCCGGGTCGGAGCATGGCGCGCCAGCACTCCGCTGGTGCGCGTAGATTTACATCTGCTTCTCGCAGGCGTAAATCTACGGACAAAGGTAAGGGGGGGGGGGGGTTTAGATAGGGCCAGGGGGGTGGGTTAGGTAGAGGAAGGGAAGGGAAGGTGAGGGGAGGGCGAAAGAGAGTTCCCTCCGAGGCCGCTCCGATTTCGGAGCGGCTTCGGAGGGAACGGAGACAGGCTGCGCGGCTCGGCGCGCGCCAGCTGCCCAAAATCGGCAGCCTTGCGCTCGCCGATCCAGGATTTTAGAAGATACGCGCGGCTACGCGCATATTTTATAAAATCCAGCGTACTTTTGTTTGCGCCTGGTGCGCAAACAAAAGTACGCGAATGCGCTTTTTTAAAAAATCTACCCCTTAATCTAGTAAAGCCTCAGCTTCTAGTGAAAGCTCTATATTTACAAAGAATTACTCTTTGCATCCAATTCCTTACTTTCCTCAGTCCTGCAGTTAGTTTAATCTTCTTTTACCTCCCAATTTGTTTCCTCCTTTCTCTTCCCACTGGAGGTGGTTAGAATATACACACTGCCCCAATATTTACTTAGAAGTTAGTCTCAGATGTAATACTTTTTCTAGAAATCCTCTTTGAATACTTTTAACTCCTTATGCAGTAGGGGTTTGCAGGGCTAAAAAAATGTTTTCATTTTTGGTTCACTTTTGGGAGTTTTATTCCTCATGAATTTTAGTTTGTGGAATGTTTGATTTGTTTCATTCATAAGAAAAAAATGAATCAACATAAAAAAAACCCCCAAACTCCAAAACCTTACCAAAAAAGAAAACGGGGCCAGGATCCCCCCAGCCTCCACTTACCCGGTCTGATGGGGATCTGCCTGTGAGGCCTAGGCCAAAGACGTAGTAGGTCATGGCTACCTCAGCCTACGCAAGGCCGACACCTTGGCCAAAGCCCAGGCCCGATACTGGAGGCTGGGTCCCAATGCCTGGGCCTCTGTCTAGGCCAGGAGCCCTAGCACCAAGCCTGGGTTGGGGACCCAGGCTGGCGGCTTCTTTGGATACCTAATGGACTATGTAAGTGAAATTATTTGGGGGGAACTTGGGTCTCAGCCGAGGCCCCTGCGTTGGCCCAGGTCTAGGCCGAGACCCTGGCATTGGGCTTGTGCCTAGGCCATGGCCCCTGGTTTGGGCCTTGGCTTATCCCATAGGTGAGCCCTGATCTCAGTCCTAGACCTGATGCATTCTTTTTAAATGAATGCAATGAATAAGGCGCGTTTCATTTGGAGGGGCCCCGAATGAAACAAATTGTTCTTATTCATTGCATTTTGCACATTCGTTTAAAACAAACGCACATCCCTATTATGCAACACCTGAAGGCTACTTCATTCTCCCTTGTAGTTGCCTGAATTTGTTTTACTCTATAGGAAGCGCCAGGTGTGCACTTCTCACACCTTTAAGTACCTTTCCCCCAATAGCAATTAAGGTCTTGTTACTTTTATTTCGTATCTTCTTTGTTTCTCTTATCAGTGCACTTTACTGGGATTTCTTTCTTTAGATGGAATTTGGTATCACCTTTGTATCTTTCTGGATGAAAGACTTCCCTCTTCCAAAGGTTTGGTATGGTGACTCCCAGATACTATGGGCTATCACCTCCAAGTGGAAAAATATTAGTTGAACCCAACAACGGCAAAAATTAAGCAAGAGGCAGGAAGGGTGGGAATAAAACTTCTGAGCCTCCAACCTAAGTAATAGCTCAGAACAGTTACTGTAAAAATATTCTTCCTTTGCAGTAGGTCATTGTCATTGTGTATGCTCATTAGCAGACATATCACAAGCAGTTTTCCTTACCCCAAATCCAGCTGAGAATAGAGGGATGCCTCTATCCACTACAACCAGCAGGGGTGGCTCAAGAGAATCTTCTTTCTGAGGTGAGGGATAAGATGGTGCTCTCTCAGCCCCATTTGACCTCACCCCACCAGGGAATGTCACAGGTCAAATCATTAAGAAGGGAGTCTCGCTGCAGTCTGGCCTTTTTAGTGATTTGAAATGTTGCAGAAGGGGAAAGAAGAGGACAGAATTCCCAGAGGAGTGGGAGAGTGATAATGTTTCTAGGAAGCTGGCAAACCCACCATACTCCCAGGAACCCTAAGACCTGCCTCCCATCTTTCACCAGCATTTTCCCCCTGGAGAAGTATGAGATAGGTAAATGGTGGTGGTCTGTGTCTGGCGCACTCTCTCCCAGCCGTTGCAAAGGCATAAGGCAGACTAGGCCCTGTACAGCCTTGTGCCCACACACCTCTTCCCTCACCACCCACAATTACAAATTCTGCATTTATAATAACTCATTTTACTTGAAAAAGGACATTTAAAATACAGTCTTCTGAGGTAAAGATAACACAACAACATATATATTATTTTTACATGCCTTGCTGTGTGCCAACCAGAAAAACCTGCAAAAAAGCAAAAAACACACTTGGAATGCATATGGTATTAGGTTATTGTAATGGGTGTGGGGTGTGGGTGTGGGTTTACTATAATATAGTAAACCCTCCTGAATCAAAACAGCACTAACTGCCAGCACTCAAACAGTGAAAACCCTATCTAAGAACAGGCAACATTGCAAATATTACTCCAGATCCTAAACACAAATACATCACCTATTAGAAAATCAAAATAAGACAGGCTGCCATAGATCCCTACACAGAAACTATATGCTAGTAAAATACCTCATCTAGGTCACACATGCAAAACAGAAATATCACCATTCCTCACAAAACAAACAATAAAACCATGAAACATAAAATGTCATAATAGGAAAACCATATTAATAAGAATACATATTTCAAAACAGGAGTTGAATAAAATAACATCCAATTGTTAACTCGTATAAATATTTATTTAAATTTACCAAACACCAAAAAAAATTTCAAAATAGCAGATACATCAAATAAAGTCCAATATTTAAAACAAGTCTAAAAATTATCCTACGCTCTCCATACCTGGAAACATTTGATTTCCATTCACTCTGATATTGTCATGGACTAGTTGGGGAGAGAGAGGGTGCATATTTTATCCTCTCTCTCTTTCTCTATGCACACACTCCCTAACATATACGTTTGTATGTTCACTCTCATGCACATACCCTCTCACACACACAAGCAGAGGATCTCCCACACATAGGCTCTCCTACATTCATTGGCTCTCTCTTCCTCACTTTCACATGCAAAGGCTGTCTCACCCTGAATCTCTCACACACAAGCTCTCTCTTACTCACTGGCGGGCACTCTCATTCACAGGTGCTCTCTCCCTCATTGATGAACCGAATGGGCCTTTTTTCATGTGCCATTGGAGGGAGGAGAGGTGCCAGCAGCTTTTAACTGCGTGCCGCAGGCATAAGTCTGAAGATGGAGACTCGAGGCATGGTCTGCTGCTGCAGGAGGGAAAGGGGAAGCACTTATGCAATTTCTCATAGTGCAGCACCACATTAGGCTATGGAGTGAAACCACAGCTCTTTCAGGCTAGATAGCAGATGTACTGCTGCGCTGGACTGGAGGGATGGCTTCTGACTATGCGCAGGGTCTTCTATTTCATTTGCCGGCAGAGGGCTGGAACCCTGCCAGCGTTTAGCTAAATATGTATCAGGAGACAGGGGGAGGCGGCCACTGAGCGTTTTGGAAGGCACTTTTTGCCGCTCCAAAATTTTGCCACCTGAAGCGGCCGCCTCACCCAGCTTCACTACAGAACTGCCCCTGGCAACCAGGGGAACTGGCTTTCACAGGGCTATCTCAAAAACTGGTTTAAAAGAGTTCAAAATAAGTTTAAAGGCAGGTAACTGAGTCAACTGGAGGCTGACCCTGAAATAATGACTGCCTTGTTCCTTTCCCATAAAGTAGAAAGAAAAATTAGAAGACAGGACACAGAGAGCTCCTACTCCAACATAATCCAAACTAAAATCCATGAGGATAGCAGGTACTTTCGGATAATAAGCAACCTGCATGACTGTTTGCATGTTCCCACATGAGGGAAAAATAACAAAACCTCGCTTATTTATTACTACACAGAATCTTCCCAGCTAAATGGTACTCTCTTTTAGTAAAGGGAAACCAAAGTCCCTTCACTTACAATTTACCTTGCACTATCGTCAAGATGAGATTTCATTTTTTGATATTCATATTAAGATACCTCTGTTTTCACCACTTTATTCTGTAAACCTATAGTGCATAATAGTTTATTATGTTGCCAGAGTCGCCATCCTTGCCCCTGTAAGCATGGCTTACAGGTTGGACATTTTTTTTCATATTAGATATTTGTACTCAACTATGGAAGAATTTAAATATCAAGAGATCGAGCCAATATGTTTTTATCACGTGGCTATCCAAAATATGCAATTAAACAGGAGCACAGGAGCCAGGTTCGCTGCTAGAGGTCTGCTTTTATAGTACAAATCAGTACCACGTTCAGATAATTTCACTTGTGTTTTGAAGTTTACCAACTTGGCCCAGCAGGTGGCAGCAGTGATTAAGATTACATTTTATCCATGCATTCTGTTTTTGCTGTGCCTCTACGTTTTTCTTACATGTGGGACACTAACATAAAAGAACATGTTGTACATGCAGGGCTCCCAGTCCCCTGTATAGAGCAATTACCATCTGAACATGTTTCAGGTTGTAAATGTGATTTGTGTAATACTGCAATGTCAGGACAGCAGTGGACACATCCTAATACAGGTTTTATGATTAACTGGAAACATCATACAAGTTGTTGTACTTATGTTATCTACATTATTGAATGCACTTGCCCGTTAATCGATGTGGGGCATACACAGCAGTCAAAGAAAATTCAGGCTCCTATTGACAAAGGGGTGCATTTTGGCAAACCACTCTTTTGATCAATTACAATGGACTGTTATAGACCAAGTGATTCCATCTTTTAGAAGCAGAGATATTACAACTATTTTTAAGAAACATGAACATCAATGGATCTACAAATTAAACAGTGTATTTACAAGTGGTTTGAATGAAAAAATTAATTGGTATACATGAGTTTTTTCAAAAGTTTTTTTTTTTTAAATACATTATTTGATTCTGATTAGTCAGTTTTTCTTCCTGCCGATGACATTTACAAAATGGCTCCTCTAAGAGGTTTCATTGTGTCAGGACACTGAGCAGAAGCAGAAGCTGCTAATCTCTTTGGTAATCTTTAATGAATGGACAATATAAAACCTATTTTGGAATTTTGCTTTGAATAATTTTTTGTTAGGATATGCACTGTAGAAAAGATATTTTAATTTATTACATTGCAGGTGCTGTGTAATGGTGTTCAACTCATGAACCTTGCTAAGAAGATGTGGCTGGAAAGTTTTTATCTGCAAACAAAAAAGTCTTAAAACAAAGAGACGGATACTTTACAATCGCCACTGTAGATTTCACTTTGCATGTGTAGGTATTATATAATGGTCACTTTCTAAGGTAAGGCAATTTTTTCTCAACAATCTACAGTATGGGATTTTTTTTTGTACTTATAATTAATAGTTTCCATGCTTGAGATTTTTTTTTTTTATTATAAAACAGGGGTGGCCAACTGCAGTCCTTGAAAGCCACAATGGGCCAGGATTTCAGGATATCTAGAATGAGTATGCACTGCCTCCATTGAATGCAAATCTATCTCATAAGCATATTAATTTGTGGATATCCTGAAAATCTGACCTGTTTGTGGATCTCAAGGATCAGAGATGGCCACCCTGTCATCAAAAATCACTGCTCTACCTTACAAGCTGTAACTGCAGAACTTTCAGATGCCCATTCTGCTTAGAGGCAACAATACTATTATGCTTGGAGATACCAGCCTTATCACTATCAAAAGCATCCTCCTCAACAGCAACAACTCAGACTTTATCCAAGGAATAGAATGCAGCTGTAATCTACCCAGCAATCCTCTCAAAGCCAGCTCCTAATTTTTGACTAGAAAACTTCATTCTTCCTGTTAACTCAAAGATCTTCCAGTAGGAGTGTAGAGAGGAAGGCTTAATTTTTTCCCCACTCCCAATGGTGTCTCTTCACATCAGACCTTTGGTTTCTTAAAATAATTCACAAGCGTTATCGCTTAAAATGTTTAGCTCTTCTTCTTCATACCATATCTTATCCATATCCAGTATCCTCTGACCAAATTTACATTATAAAGGAAGAGCTAACTGCTCTATTATCAGCTTATGCAATAGAACCAGTTCCAGATTGAGAAAGAAGGTTTTTTTTCCAAGGTATTTCCTAAACCCCCAAAATTGGAAGGTCTATGCCCCATCCTGAATCTAAGAAACCTAACCAAATATCTCCAAAAAAAGAAGTTTAAATTTTACTCCCTTACCAACATCCTTCCTCACCTGGAAACTGGAGACTGGCTAACCAATCTAGATTTCAAAGATATTTACATCCACATTCTCATTCACACTGACTACAAGAAATATCTACATTTCTCTGTGGCAGAAGAACATTACCAATACCAAGGACTCTAATTTAGTCTAGCAGCAAGAGTATTTGCCAAATGCTTAATAGTGGTAGCTACCCATGCAGAAAATCCCCCAAGGCAGATACTGAAAAAGGGACCTTGCAGCACAAAGAATGAAATTTAAGACATAAAAACAATATGAGAGGCACAAAGCAGTCCCCCCTGACTTGCAAAAACTACTCATTGTAAGGTCTGAGGTACAACGCAAGGCACAGTGGCAACAAGAATTCCAAGGTTTAAGGTTTTGAGCATGGAAGCAAGTCTAAGTGGCACAAAGACCCCCCAAGGTTCTGGGTGGAATTTTGATTTTCTTGTGAAATGGGCTTTCCAAATGAAGTTATCACATTCAGAACATGTAAATAGTTTCACAAATGAATGTAGATAGGTTTTATAGTAAGTTGTGAGAGGGGTTTTTTTTGGTTTTTTTTAATGTTTCTTATAATATATTCCAGAGATGTCCTCCATAGTGGATATGAATGGGGCAGAAATTAATAAAACAAATGGGATTCATTTAATTCAGGGGTCTTTCAATTCATTTTGAGGACCCCTGAAAGAAATTAATTAGATTCAATTCATTTTGGGATGCATGTTATTTTTAAACAAATGCATATCCCCAGAAACCATGCAGCAGAGCATTACAGTAATCAAGTCAACTCAGAATTAGTGGTTTAGGGTTTTTAGATCATTAAGATCCAAAAAAGACCTGAGTCTGTGATGAAAATGTAAGAAAAAGTAAAATGAATGTACTGTATTGGATACCAGACCTGAGAAGTTTAGTGATGAATCAAGCCGTATCCCTAGTAAATTTGTGAATATCATCCATTAAACCTCTATCTTTTTCTTCTATCTGTGATGAAGGTCTATACATTACACCAATTTAACCCACAGTGTCTCCTCCTTACTATCAGGTCGATACAGTAAAGTGTGCTCCGTCGGAGCGCACTGTCAGCCTGCTCTGGACGCGTGTTTTCCCTTACCCCTTATTCAGTAAGGGGAGGAAAACACGCGGCCCACCCGCGGCACCTAATAGCGCCCTCAACATGCAAATGCATGTTGATGGCCCTATTAGGTATGCGCGCGGGATCCAGTAAGTAAAATGTGCAGCCAAGCCGCACATTTTACTCTAAGAAATTAGCGCCGACCCAAAGGTCGGCGCTAATTTCTTCCGGTGCCAGGAAAGTGCACAGAAAAGCAGTAAAAACTGCTTTTCTGTGCACCCTCCGACTTAATATCATAGCGATATTAAGTCGGAGGTCCCCAAAACTAAAAAAAAGTAAAAAAAAAATAAAAAAAAAAATTTGAATTCGAAACGGACGCTCAATTTTGCCGGCGTCCGGTTTCCGAGCCCGTGGCTGTCAGCGGGCTCGAGAACCGACGCCGGCAAAATTGAGCGTCGGCTGTCAAACCCGCTGACAGCCGCCGCTCCAGGCCAAAAGGAGGCGCTAGGGACGCGCTAGTGTCCCTAGCGCCTCCTTTTCCCCGTTTTTCCCGCATCACCTCATTTAAATACTGAATCGCCCGCACCGGCGAAGGGCTGGTGCGCGCGCCGGGAGAGCGGGCGTTCGTCCGCTCTCCCGCGGTCTTACAGTTTGAAAGCCCTGCAATTCTGTGGCTTTAATATTTTTTATATGTAGAACCACGCCTCTTCCCTTCCTTCCTACCTGATCTATCCTGAACGGAGAGTAGCCTGGTATAACTATATCCCAGTTATGGTTTTCTGTGTACCACATCTCCATGGCAGCCACTATATCTAAGTCAGCTTCTTCTATGACTGCTTCTAAATCTGGACTTTATTTTCCATACCATGAACATTAATATACTTAGCTTTCCAGATGTTGCCCTTTTATCCCATTTTTATACATTTAAGGTTTTACTTACCTTAGGGTTTTGTTCACCCATCCTGGCAATCTTAGTTTACAGTCCTCCTCAATAGTTTAAAGGCAGTGTGTGTTGGAAGATGTTGCACACCTTTTTAGACAAGTGGATCCCATCTTTGCTCAGCAGACATTGAAACATCATCCCATTGTTTAAGACTTTCTATGGTTTATCATAAATTACCCAAGCCCTATTTTCATCTGTCATCTCAATTAGAATTTCTAGGAGCTCTGCTAGAAACAACGCAGGCTAAAGCCTTTCTTCCACAGGAAAGGATCATCACAGTGATGCCTACAGCATGTGCTCATATGAAAGAAGCCGAATGGACCCTAAGATTGTTAATGGCCAGTATTTCATTTCTAAGGGTAGGTAATATTCCACAATATAAAAACTCAGTTCCAATCAAAAATTGCTTGGTTTTTTTTTTGCTTCATAGTGCTTATCTTGGATCACAGTTTCCTGTGCCACCTGTGCATAGCAAACTTGCAGAAAAGAGAAGAGCTCCTGCAGAATTGAAGCAAGAAGAGGGGGAGGGGATGAATAAGCAGTATGGCTTTGAATTTTGGCTGCTTCAGAAGCAACTTTGTTATACAATGTATTATAAGAATATAACAAGTGCCATGTTGAGTCAGACCAATGTCCATCAAGCCCAGTATCCTGTCTCCCACAGTGGCCAGTCCGCAGCACAAGTACCTGACAGATCCCCAGGGCTAAGCCCTGGTTTTCTTAAGTCTACCTGGCTAATAACTGTTTATGGACTTTTCCTTCAGGAATTTGTCCAAATAGCTTGCATTTTAACAATTCAGCCATAAAATAATACAATCCATAAGTAAGGACAAAGCCAGCCCTGTGGCCTTTTATCTTCCTTCCAGGGAGGAGGAGGAGGGAGAAGCTTCTCAAGCCCAACAGTCCCTTCCTTCTACCATGTAGGAGGGGAGAGAGGAGGGAGGGGCAGGCTGTCATGGAAGAGACATGAGTCACCAGTATGACAAACGCAAGACCAGACAGAGCTGAGCATATTACAGGAAAATGTCTGAAGAATCAGCCACAGATGGAAAATACTGTTGACCTTTTACTGATTAGATCATAATGACCAAATACAATGATACTGAACTGTGCCAATTAAAGCCTGACAAAGAACTCTGACATAGCTGGGTATCCCCTGGGTTAGAAGAAGCAATCACAATATGACAGAAACTCAGTCATACCCAATTAGTTATCAGGAAGGCCTGCCCACAAGTTAACAATCAACCAGGTGTCAATGAGAACTGGTTATCAGCCACTCATAAGCCAGATATTTACAATGACCATGTATAAAACAACCAGCACAACAGCTTAAACCAGGAAGATTGCAACAGACAACAGAAAGTACTTAGGCACAAGACATCGCAGAGGGTCCTGACTATGCTGAGATGCACTCTGCTAAAGACATCAATTTGGCCAACGACTTCTGAAGCAGATAAAACTTCTGATGATATAAATCTTAGATAGGAGCTGGATATTTCTGTTGAAAGATAGCTAACTAGCTCCATAGGGTGGCAATGAACACTTGAGTTTTCTAATAAAGTTTTGGTGTGAATTCTTATTGTGACCTAGTCAGCTGTATTCACTATTCAGTGAAGAAGCTCAGGATTGGGAAGAGTGTTCCAAAAATGCATTGCCTTTACAAGATCATAGAAAATTAAGGAAGCACAATGGTGACTAAACAATGAGACACCTGAGAGCTTACTCCCTGATGCAGCCAATATAGGCGAAACACTGGCCAGGTCGGAGTTTCTTGAGAAGCTTATAGAGAAGCGGCTTAGAAGTAGACAAGCACATTTAAATGATTTCAAGTCATCTTCATCGTGCACAAGCTAAGTATATTTCAAGTCAATTAACATCATATATATAAGCTTTGAACTGTCTTTCATGCTTCCTTGTTTCAGCAAAGAAATACAAGTTAGAGACTGACTTGATGCTGAGGTCAAGTTTGAAGGTTTTTCTGAAAAAAGAATGACGTTAAATTCACTTTCTAAGGCACACATTACATTGTAGTAAGGTTTCATCACATAAAAAAAAAAAAAAAAGGTTTTTCTGACTCCTGATTTTGTCTGGCAACCAAGCCTGTGAGTTCTCACTGGCTTGGCATCTGAAGTTCTTTTCCTCCTAAATAAAAGAAGGTTTCAAAAAAGGTTTGTTATGATGGTGTGAGAAGTACACTTGGCTGCAATATTATATTGGTAGCTGCATACTTGCATGTGTTATGCTCCTCGGCTGCAAGCAGCAGCAGCCGCTGTTGCTCACCTCTTTGTTTGCTGCCTTAGCTCTGTTAGGGGAACTTGCGGCTTCTGCCAGCTATCACCAGCCTTCAACCCTCCGTTCTCAGGCCTCCTTGAGCGGCATGGACGCTGCCGACCACCATCTTACCCGCGGGGTTCCCTAGGCGCGCACGTGCACTCCCCGACCTGCTTTAACCACGTCATGGCGGAAACCTCGGGGGCGTCCCCACCAGATGATGTCACTCAACCTGGATACTTAAGCTCACCAGCACAGACAGACAGCTACTTGGCAACAAGTTCACTTGCTACAACTATCTACTCTCTCTGCAACGCTGTTCCGGTTCCTGCTTCTGTGTTGGAGACTATCAGGTACCCACTCCTCGGGGGCCCTATCTCGTCTCTCGGCTATCTGCTCCTCAGAGGGCCTTCACACGGATTCCTGCCTGCCTCACTCCCCAAGGTTTCTCCGTACCTGCTACTGCCTTCAGTCGCTGTGAGTACTACGCTGCGGTTCCTGAGTTATATTCTACGTGGGAACTCTCTCCGGTGTATCCCGCTCTGTGAACCATTGCCGTGACATCTGAAGAGGAACCCTCACTGGTGTACCCCGCTCTGCGGACCACTACCGTGACCTCCCACCGAGGGACCCTCTCATATATTATCTCTAGAGACCCAGTGTACTTTAGTGACTGTACTTCTACCGGCACCCCTGCTCCTCGGGTAGTGCCATTACTATTTGTTTACTCCAGTTTCCGAGCTGAGTCTGACATCAGCAGCTGTGCTGTCGCTCCGTGGCCCGCCTCCAGGGGTCACTCTCTCTCTCATTCTATCCACTGCTGTATCCCATCTCGCAGCCGAGACTCCGCCTCCTGAAGTTGAGGCTCAGTGGGGCTCCTCCCCCTGGGCGGTTCCACCTCTCGCCTCGGTCAAAGGGTCCACATACTTACACATCCTAACAGATTGCCAAGTCCATGGAACCGGCCCAGCTCTCAGCCCTCCAGGCCATCCCTGGCCTGGCCCCATGGATTTCAGATCAGCAGAAAGTTTTGGAGAACTTGGCTAATGCCATAAATATCTTAAATAATTGGCTGGACACAGCCTCGACGTCTGCCAAACTGAGCTCTACTCCACAGACGCCTCCGTTCCAGCCACCTGTGCCCTTGCCGGCACCACTTCGTTTTTCAAGTGACCCCTTGTCCTGTAGAGGATTCTTGAACCAGTGCAACATGCACTTCTCCTTACAGCCTGCATACTTCCCTGACGTAGCTACCAAAACAACTTACATCCTATCTCTGCTGGAAGGACAGGCGTTGGCCTGGGCGTCACCCCTCTAGGATCGAGCGGACCCGATCCTCCAAGATCTGCTCCATCTTTGACGACCCCACTCGTAAGACTGTCGCTGGCTCCACTCTACTGCACCTGCATCAGGGTACCAGACCCCTTGCTGACTTCGTCATCGAGTTCAGGACGCTTGTGTCTGAGCTGCACTGGGATCTGGGCTACCTACGTGCCATCTTCCTCGAAGGGCTGAGTCTGCACATCAAAGATGAGCTAGCAGCTCAAGAACTCCCCAAGTCTCTGAATGCCCTTGTGGATCTCGCAGGCCGTATCAACCACCAATTCGTGAACACTCACATGAGACCAGAGGACCTAAGAGGGTGGCTACTGACACCCCACTTGGACATTCAGAGTGAGATGTACGAACAGAACAGTACACTCTTGTGAAGATTTGATGTCCTTTGGAGTGAGGAAACTCACCCAAAGATGAGATGGACTCTCAACCTAGCTTGAGAGTCCATCATGCTAGGTTGAGAGAACATTGTAGAAATCTCATCTTTGAGAGAGTTTCCTCACTCCGAAGGACATCAAATCTTCACAAGAGTGTACTGTTCTGTTCGTACATCTCACTCTGAATGTCCAAGTGGCCCCTAACCCCTACACTCCTACCTAAACCTCACCTCGAGTAACTAGATGGGCTAACTACTATGAGGGCCTTATAGCTAGGTTCTCTCTCTCTCTCTCTACCTCTCCGCCCGCCCCCCCCCCCCCCCCCCAGTGGTTGTAGGTAGGAATTGTAACAATAATGGTACTTATCACAAAGTGTGAAAAAGTTATCACAGTCTGTGGAAATACCTGTGCTAAGATAGTGCACTTTGTGATAAATGGGCTATTACCATAAAACACACCCCTTTTCCTATCACATGCAATATTTAGTGCATTTTGATAAATCCAGGCCCAAGTTAGGACAGTTGCAACTGTAAAGCATACCTTAACTCGTCCTCAATACATGATATATGTAAAGCAGCCACATGGACATACTCTCACAGAGCATTATTTTTTTAGAGGAAGACTCTTGGACAGATAGTAACTTTGGCCAGACTGTCCATAAAAATCTTTTTACCTAATATTATCTAATACATATTTTTAACTAATACAACCAATTTAATCATTTGTAATCCTTAGCTTGGGAGTCCCTATTTGTGTGGTTTTATTGTGCTGCTTGGCCATGGAGAAAGCGAGGTTACTTACCTTTAACAGGTGCTCTCTGTCGACAGTAGAGCAAACCACTACATAATACCTTCCTCCTACCTGTCCAGTTGAAATTAGGTAGGTATTAGACAGAGGAAGGGGTGCGGGCTTACAGCAGTGCAGGAACTCCTGCACATGCTCAGAAAGTTTTGGCTAACTTGCTGACCTAGGAAAGAGTGGCTCAGATGATGTCACCGATTTGTGTGGCTGTTTGTTCTGCTGTTAACAGAGAACACCTGTTACAGAAAAGCAATCTTGCTTTCTGGAAACATGCAGGGTCTCTGGGCTGCATGTTTAACAATGTTAAATACTGTGATTATTGGATTTATTTTATCGTTTGTTAGTATTATGTGTCAAATTGTATTCTTTGTTTTATTTTTTAATTTTTGGTTATCTTAATTATGTTTTAATTTGTGATTTGATCTGAACCATGCAAATATGTTTTTAAATTCTGTATGCTGTTATGATCAAAAATGGCTTTGGAATGGGCTATAGGTAATAAATTCTTACCTGTTTTTTTCTACTTTATATCATTCCTGTTTTCTGTTTCTCACATCCCCTTCCATTTTTTCTCAGTCATGTCATTTTCTCCAGCTCTATCACCATTTTGATTCTTTTTTTCCTTCTTCCCATATCCATCCATTTATCTGATTTATTCACATTCCCCTTGCCATCTCCTGTCTTCTTCTCAACTAGGATCCAGAGAAGACAATGAAGAAGAGACTGAGAACAGTATGGGGAGCGAGGGGGAAACACATGAGCCTCAGTAGGGGAAAAAAAAATCAAGTTATCTGTGACGTTTAAAAAAAAAAATTAAGATTTTTTTATGGTGAGGTCCATATTCTAGGCCACTTAGCAGGCTGTTTGGCTGTGGTCAATGGCCACCACTTAGCGATCACGCAGCTCATACCGCAAGACTGGCCCCGCAACCCCTAAATGCTGCTACTGCTGCCAACCCAGGGGGAGGGAGGAGGAGGATCAGGAGGCCAGCTGCGGGACTGCATGCCATCGGATCAGGTTGGTTTAGTCTGGCCCGATCTGAAGCTTTTCAAGCTTCAAAGGTATCTGGCAAGCCATTTATTTTTTTTTTGCGGTGGCACTTGCCACCCCGTAGCAACACCTGTTAGCATTATGTATAGTGCTGGTGCAGTAGTGCATTCAGCTAAACAGCTTATACACCAGATATACATTGTGTTTTGGGGGCCCAGGAAGGACAATTGCTGCCTCACTCCGTGACTAGGAGCTGATGGGTATCTATCCTCGCAAAACAAAGCAAGCTGTAATGAAAGCTTTATCTTCCCCGAGGCAGACCCGCAGGGTCCAGTGTACGCTTGGCTCCGCCCATTCCCTTCTCCTTGCCGGAGCTTCGTCTCCCATGGTAACGGGGCCTGTAAACAGCAGAAGGGAGCTGCCAGCCCGGGACGGTCCGACTGCGCTTTGAGGACAGCAAAGAAGCGGCAGCGGCGGAACAGGGAAGGTAACGCCCGGTTACCGAATAGGGGGCTAAAATATCAGCAGGCAGGAGAGGAGAACTGCCCCCCCCCCCCCCTGATGAGCGGCAAGAACAACATCTAGCAGCAGTTTCCCTGACAGGAGGAGAATTCTAAAGGGGGGGGGGGGGGAAGCAACAACCTACGGCTGCAGCCCCGTCCAGGTTCCCGGGGGCCAGCTTACTTACCGTTTATTACTGGCCCGATTTCCAGTTCTCAAAACTGAGGGTACGGTAGCTCCTTTTGTGGGAGGTGATACAAAAGAGGGGAGGGGAAATCCACTGGAATACAGGCATTTTTTGGCTCCTTGAGGAGGAAACATGTTTGACATAACAAACTTGCAGCAGGACGTGGTTTGTTTTTTTTTTAATGTCCTCCTTTTTTCTTGCTGCACAGCTGTTCATACCTGAGTGTTCACCGCGAAGGCGATGAAATAAGGTGCACGGTGAACTCTGCGCTAGTTGTCATACTTTTTTTTTTTTTTTTTTTTTTTTTAGCGCGCACAACAAAAGCAGGCATCTCCGCGCGGGATGGAATAAAGGGCGGAGTATGCAGATGAGATGCGCGCAGAAAATCTGCGCTAAAGCGAAACCCGCGTGAAATCACGCACGCTCGTGGCCTTATGTAATAAACCGTTCAGAAAGCCACACTGAAACCCACATTAATGTGGTGACCTGCGAATGATTCTCGGGGGCGAAAGCCTTCCCTTTTTATAAAACAATGAAGAAGTTAGTGGTCCGGGAGTGGAACTTAAGTGGGTAGAGCAATGTCTAATCCTTTCGTGTTCCATCTCCAACCGCATGGCAGTTATACTGGCTGATGCTGGCAGGAGCTGGAATGCAGCAGAGATTTCTACAGCTGGCCAACAAAATTGGTCCAAACATCTGGAAAAAGTGAAGGTAATCCATGATTACATAAGAGTAAACCAGTCTCCAGACAGGTGCTTTAACGAAAGTCCTGACCTGTACCAGATGCTAAAAAACGCACATTCAAAAACCCATGCTAACCGATGCGTGGCTCCCTGCATAGCCCGTGAATAGTTATTTGCCTCATTTGTATGCACTCGAGCTAAACCAGCCGTGTGTTTTAAAGTGGGTTTTATGCATGTGTTTTTCCCGCCCTGAACACTGTATTACATACTCATATTAAGCTTGCGTGGGAAAAACATGCGCTAAACCCCATGCAAGAGCACACAAAACACCACAGTGGCTTTAGTGCTGCTTATTACATCAGCCCCTGCCTGTTCTCTGCCAGATTTATAGCAAAGCACGGGAGCCTCAGCAGCATTACAAGGTATCAAGACAGTTGGCAAAATTCCATCTCCTCGCTGCACTCCTAGATCAACCCCCAGCAGTCTGCAGTGTCCTGCTTAATAATGTTTATTCTGCATAAAGTAGTAATGAGTCTGCATGGCACATCAGAAGGCCCAGCCTCCGTAGGGGGCTTGGGCTATTTAACCAGGGCTGCTATCTGGGAGTGTAGGCATGGCAAGTGATGAGCTGGGAAGAGTGGTGGTGGTGGTGGTGGGGAATGCAGTAGACTAGGGCAGGGCTTGCAAGTATCCTGGCCATCGTGGCAGTTTGAACTGGCCAGTCCTTTGATGAGCAACCAGGGGTCCTTGGAGACATACGGGCCGATGCAGTAAAGTGCGCTCAGGCTGAGTGCACTGTTAGCCCCCGTTTGGCCACGCGTTTTTGACACGCTATTTTTACCCCTTATACAGTAAGGCCTATGGCCTATGCCTGTATTGCGCTGGTAAAGGTCACTTGTTGGCCATTTGTTGGCCCAGTGACCCGAGAGGCCGGGAAACACCAGAGCCTAGGAGTCAGCGGGGAAATGACCCTGGGCTGCACCAATTCTGCTCCCTAATGTATCGTGCCTGTGACCTTCTTCCATGCCCACAGGGGATTGACTCTGGCGCCGGAGGGAATTTTATCTTGGCGGATCTCGTTGCACATCTGGATCTGCCCACACTACTTAGAGAACCACCATTGACCATTTCTTCCATCCGAGGGGATCCTCTTCCCAGGAGGATTACGCACACTACCGCTCCTGTGAGACTCCGCACCGGGATCCTTCATGAAGAGGAGCTCACCTTTTTCATCCTGGAGAAGACGATTCACCCAGTAGTCTTAGGCCTTCTCTGGATCCAGAAACACTCTCTTCGCATTGACTGGCAGACACTGCTAATAGCCTCCTGGGGTCCTCTGTGCCATTCATCCTGCCTCCAAGAGGTGTCTCACCCTGGTCTTCTCATGGCTACCGCCCCACTTACCTTGCATCCGCAATATGCCGACTTTGCATATGTTTTTTCCAAGGAGAGGGCTGAGACACTCCCTGAACATCACCCCTTTGACTGTGCGATCGACCTTCTTCCAGGAGCCATGCCCCCTCGAGGGCGAGTATACCCTCTATCACTACCAGAAACCCAAGCAATGTCCAAATATGTTCTGGAGAACCTCGACAGGGGCTTCATCAGACTGTCCACATCCCCAGTGGGAGCTGGCTTCTTTTTCGTGGCAAAGAAGAATGGGTCGTTGCGGCCCTGTATCGATTACCATGGGCTGAACGCCATCACCAGGAGAGACTGGTACCCACTGCCACTCATTCCTGAACTCTTGGATCCGTCTACAGGGGGCCAAACTATTCACGAAGTTGTACCTCCGAGGGGGCCTATAACCTTGTGTGCATAAAGCCAGGCAACGAATGGAAGACCACCTTTAATACAAGAGACGGCCACTATGAGTACTAAATGATGCCCTTTGGCCTTTGTAATGCACCAGCGGTGTTCCAACACCTTATGAATGAGGTCTTCCGGGTCATGCTTCACTCCTGCGTCATCATGTACCTTGATGACATACTGATATTCTCCAAGGATCTCGCTTCCCATCGCAAGGAGGTCAGACAGGTAATTCAATGCTTACGGGACCACAAGTTGTTTGCCAAACTAGAAAAATGCTTGTTCGAACAGGAGGCGCTTCCCTTTTTCGGCTTCATTGTCTCATCCACAGGATTTCACATGGACCTGGAAAAGGTTTCTAACATCCAGAATTGGCCCCAACCTACAGGGCTCTGAGCCCTCTAGCATTTCCTCGGGTTTGCCAATTTCTACAGGCATTTCATCCCGCAATACTCCTGGCTGGTAGCACCCCTTACTGGCCTCACTAAGAAGGGAGCCAACACCAAGCAATGGCCACTCGAGGCGATAACCGCCTTCAAGGACCTGAAGCATGCCTTCCTCCAAGACACCTGCCTGCGGCACCTGGACTCCACACACCTGTTTGTGGTGGAGGTAGATGCCTCCGACACAGCCTTGGGGATGGTTCTGAGCCAAAATTCTCAGAAAGGAGCCCTGCTGCCCTGTTTTTACGTCTCCTGGAAGTTCACGCCTACTGAGAAGAATTACAGCATTGGAGACAAGGAACTCCTGGCCATCAAGATGGCACTCGAGGAGTGCTGGCAGTGGCTCGAGGGGGCTCAGCACACCATTACAGTCTTTACAGATCATAAGATTCTTGAGTACCTCAACCGCGCCCAACAACTAAACCCCCGTCAGGCTCGTTGGTCGCTAGTTTTCAGCAGATTCAACTTTTCCCTCCGCTACCCATCGATCTCCAAGAATACTCGGGCTGATGCTCTCTCTAGAGCCCTTGAGACAGAAGATTCTCCATCTGTTCCCTAATACATCATTCACCTAGCAAAGGTGGTTCTCGCTACCAGCTACCATCCAGTCCGCTCCGCCAGGGAAGACAGTGGTACCTCTTCGACTCCGACAAAAGGTCCTGTCCTGGGTCCATGATTCTCTCATAGCTGGACACCCTGGAAAACCCCACACACTTGAGTTACTGCAACGCTATTACTGGTGCCCCAAGTAGAGGGGGATGTGAAGGCCTACACTGACTCCTGTCCGACTTGCACCCAACAGAAACCCCTTGCTGGACGACTATGATAGGACCTACTCCAACCGCTACCCATTCCCAAGGAGCCATGGACCCATGTCTCCACGGACTTCATGGTGGACCTGCCACCCTTCAATGGTCATCACGTTATTTGGGTGGTCGTAGATAGATTTTCAAAGATGGTCCATCTCACCGCCCTTCCCAAACTACCCTCAGCCCCGGAGCTGGCTCACCTATTCACCCTATATATTTTCTGCCTACATGGACTCCCCCGGCACATTGCATCGGACTGCGGAGTGCAGTTCACTGCTAACTTTTGGCACTCCTTGTGCTAGAAATTTGGGATCCAGCTTGACTTTACCACAGCATACCACCCGCAGGGCAACAGCCATGCTGAGCGCACCAACTGGGCCCTAAAAACCTTCCTATGCGCCTTTGTGAACAGTAGACAGGACAACTGGTCCTCTCTACTCCCTTGAGCCGAATTTTCACACAACTCACACGTCCATTCTGCAACTGGCTCTTCGCCTTTCTTGGTGGTCTATATTAGGCAATTAGCTCCACCACTTCCCACGACCCTTTCGGTGCCATCGTCTGCAGCGCAGCTCACTGCTCAGCAGCTGCATGCCCTATGGACCCACACACAGGACCACCTTCGATGAGCGGCCGAGGAAGCAGAAAAGATGGCCAATAAGCATCTGCAGCCTGCGCCTCTCTTCAAATCTGGAGACCGGGTATGGCTTAGCATCCACCACATTCAGCTGAGAGTACCCTTGATTAGACTGGCCCCCCGGTACCTCTGCCCTTCTCCATCACAGAACAATTGGTCCGGTCACCTACCGCTTGAGACTGCCTTCCTCATTAAAAATACACAACACATTCCACGTCTCACTCCTTAAGCTCCTGGTGTCCTCCTGGCCACAATGGGAGATCCCGATACCCCAGGACCTGTCAGCTGAAGAAGAAATCTATCAGATAAAAGAAATACTGGACGTACGACATCATCACAGGAGATGGGAGTTCCTAATTGCTTGGGAGGGGTTCGGGCAGGTTGAGAACACTTGGGAGCCCACCTCCAACATACTTGATATGACTCTTCTTCGTCAGTTTCACACCTTGCTTCCTGAGAAGCCCAGACCTTCTAAGAGGAGGCGTAAAGGGGGGGGGGGGGGGGGTACTGTTAGGAATCCTGGCTGTGCTGGCCCGCGACCAGGTCCACTTACCTGCGCCAGCCGGAGGCCTGGCTCTGCTGCCGCTGCTCCCGGCCACCGGCTCTGCTGCCACTGCTCCCGGCCGCCAACTCTGCTCACAGCCTGCTCTTGCAGTGCCCCGAACGCCACCAACTCCAGCTCCTTGTGGTCTCCTCTCTAGGCACGCACACATGCCTAGTCACGGAATTTAAAGGGCCAGCGACGGGAAAGTTCCCCGCGACTCGGGCGGAAGATGTCAGGCTAGGCGGGTATTTAAACCCTGCCTCTTTGCTTCCAATTCACCTCAGCAATTCATCTCAGCAACGGGTCCTGCTCACTTGAGAGTGTGAGTTGTGTGCGTTCCTGATCCCTGCATTCCTGACTCCTGCCTTGCTTTGTTCCTGATCCCTGGTTCCAGTGTTCCTGTTCCTTGCCTCCGGTTCCTGCCTTGCTCCTCATCCCTTGAATTGCTTTCTAGGTTCTGTCTCCTTGCCAGGTACTCGACTCTGCTTGATCGCCGCCGGCCTCTACACCTGGACTCCTGTGACACTGTTATGACTTGAGAGGTGGACCCTTGGTCCGGCGAGGAATGTAGTCCCCTCGTCGGTGGGCGAGGCCAATCACGAAGGTCACTGGAGGTACTAGAAGAAGATCTGGATGCAGGCGCCTCCAGCAGGTCGAGAGAATAGGGATGAGCACCTCCGGTGGGTCGAGAAACTGAAGCTGGCGCTTCCAGCAGGTTGTGGAAACCGAAGAAGTATCAGAAGTCAGTCCAGAGAACAAGAACCAACACACTCTGCAGTCAGTCCAAGGATCAAGGAGCCAGAATACCCCGCAACCAGTCCAGGGGTCGAGAGCCAGAAGAATCCGCAGCCAGTCCAGGGGTCGAGAGCCAGAAGAATCCGCAGCCAGTCCAGAAATCGAGAATCAAAGAGAGTCCGCAGCCAATCCAGAAGTCAGGAGCCAAACAGGAATGACAGCCAGTCCAGGAATCAAACGCAGAAGCAACCAGGAACCAGAACAAACAATACTGGAGCCACGAAGCCTTAAATAGTGCAGGGAAGATGGAGACAGCAGGAAGGAACCCCCTACACTTCCTGTAGGGGTTCCTTTAAGGCCGGGCACTTGCCGCCCGCGCGGCCTTAAGAGATCTCCGGGGGGCGTGGCTTAGCCGCGACGAAAGATGCTGCGGCCATCTTGGAAGGCAGCAACGCTGCCTCGGAGGCAGCCTGCCGACGGCGGCCCCGACGTAGCGGAGGTGAGTGACCGGCCCCCCCCCCGGAAACTTGCTTTTCTTTTTCATGTAAAATCTGTTACTGTAAATGCATATTTTTAAATTGTTTGTGGGAAGGTGGTGCCAGAAGTGTTTTCAAGGCTCTAAGGTTCGCCTATGACACCTAATACCCTTACACCAGCCCTGGCTGCAGAAGAGAAAGCAGGATTCCATCTAGAGATGTGTTACTTTGGGTTAGTGGTTCTCCCCAGTTCAAGCCAGGGCTTAATTTTCTCTTTTTATAAACCCAGGGAACAGTATAGGTCACTTCTGGGTCCCCCCTCCCCCCAGCAGCCCCTGAGGAACCAAACACCAATAAAATATTTCAAAACAGCAGACACATCACATAATAACCACAAATTAAAAAGGCAGTCTTAACAAGAAAAATGAACCTAAAACGTCACCTTTACTTTCCCTCTCCAGCAGCATTCCTACTCCTTTCCCTTGCAGGCCAGTAGCACACAACAGAAGCAGCAGTAGCTGCTGAAGCTGTCCTCGTGATCCTCTTCCTTAGGGACTACAACCAGTCTCTCGCTCTCTCTCTGTCTCTCTCACACACACAGACACAGACACACACACACCACCAGTCACACCCTGAGGACCAGTTCCTGTGTCTCACACACCAATCATCTCCCAATCCAGTCTCTCTCATACACAAACACACCCACACCAGTCACCTTCCTGGTCAGTCTCTCTCACACATACACACGTGACCTCTCTGACCAGTCTCTCTCAATCACACAATGCTCTCTCTCTCTCTCTTACACACAGGCTTTCAGTTGCACACATGTTCATTCTATTTCACACAAAGGATCTCAATCACACACATGTTCTCTCTCTCTTACTTACACACAGGCTCTCTCTATCTCACTTACACACAAGTTCTCAAACACACACATGCTTTCTCTCACATCACACACAGCTCTCTTTCTCACTTATAAACTAGCTGGCTGGCTGTCTCCCACTTCCACTTCCTCCCTCCCCCGGAGCACAAATGGTAGCTGCAGCAGCCTCCTCCAACCCCATGGCCTTAGAAAGAAGGATCCCATTGTCTGTGGGGACTAATGCTGCTGTGTCCCTTGCTGATTGCTGGCTGCTTCATTTTTTGCTCCAGACCTATGCTGCTGCTTGGGGCTGATGCTGCCGCGACTGCTGCTCCTTTTCAATGCAGCATGGCCTTTTCTTCCTGTGCGCCCCGCTACACATCACTTCCTCTTCCAGGCCGTGGGGGCGGGAAGAAGAAAAGGCCATGGTGCAGTTGCTGGCTTCAACGAATACTGCTGGCATTCCCGTCCAGCCGGGTTTGAACGTTCTGATAGCCCAGGCGGCAACAGCAGCAGTGGAAGAATGTCAGCCTCTCGCTCGGTGGAGGAAGGAGAGAGAAGAGCAATGAGAAATCAGTTGCACGCGACACACCTGTCCCAACACACCGGTTGAGAATCGTTGTCCTAGAGAATGGGATTGGGAAAGGGAGGGGGCTGCTGCAGAATGGGGAAGGGCTGGCAGCAAGAAAGAACTTTACACCATGATGCAGCAGTGCTGGACTGGGGGCACTCACCGTGTGAGCACTTAAGCAGCAGCACAACAGTAGCATGTTGTGTGTGTGTGTGTGTCAGAGTGAGAGAGAGAGACACACCCATACACACTTTGTGAGAGAGAGGGTGTGTGGGTAGGTGTCTTTCTGACACAGACACACTGTGTATGGGTGCGCCTTTGGGTCTGAGCAAGAGAATGTGTCTTTGTGTGTGTCAGTGTATATGTGCCAATGAAGTTTCAGCAACCTAAAAATGTGTTTGTGACTGAGCGTGTGTGTGTCTGACACTAGCTGAAGTGTCATTACTTGCAACTGGTTCAAGAGCCAGACCGGGAGTCCAGGATATATCTCTATAAGAGATATAAGTAGATGTGTAGGGGGCCCAACCAATTTGCATGGATGGAATGGGGGCTGCAGCTCTCCTCACCCTGGTCGAAGAGCTCCAAGGGAGACCCCCCCCCCCCCGGCACTGGTTGAGGCCAACAACTTGTAGTGTGACCCCGCACAAAAAAGGTTGCCCACTCCTGTATTAGCAGGAGGGCTCTTGTGTCCCTAGTGCTGGTGAAGACAGGGACCTTGCAGAATCAGAAGTGCAGATTTTGAAGGGGTGGAGGAGAATCTAGGAGGCAATGAGGTTTCATGCCAAGAGTCGGGGGGTGCGGGTGGGGGGTTGTCATAATTTCATAGGTGCAGCTGGAAGGAGGAATTGGGGGGAACCCTATAGAAGCAACTTTTTTAAAATGAGATCAGGAAGGAGATGGAGGAGTGGTCTTTCTCAAAACCACTCAGTGGCTCCCTTGAGGTCATGTTTTCAGGATATCCCTAATGAGTATGTATAAGAACATAAGAAATTGCCATGCTGGGTCCGACCAAGGGTCCATCAAGCCCAGCATCCTGTTTCCAACAGAGGCCAAACCAGGCCACAAGAACCTGGCAAGTACCCAAAAACTAAGAAGATCCCATGCTATGGATGCAATTAATAGCAGAGGCTATTCCCTAAGTAAACTTGATTAATAGCTGTTAATGGACTTTTCCTCCAAGAACTTATCCAAACCTTTTTTGAACCCAGCTACACTAACTGCATTAACCACATTCTCTGGCAACAAATTTCAGAGCTTTATTGTGCATTGAGTGAAAAATAATTTTCTCCGAATAGTCTCAAAGGTGCTACTTGCTAACTTCATGGAATGCCCCCTAGTCCTTCTATTATTCGAAAGTGTAAATAACCGATTCACATCTACTCGTTCAAGACCTCTCATGATCTTAAAGACCTCTATCATATCCCCCCTCAGCCGTCTCTTCTCCAAGCTGAACAGCCCTAACCTCGTCAGCCTTTCCTCATAGGGGAGCTGATCCATCCCCTTTATTATTTTGGTTGCCCTTCTCTGTACCTTCTCCATCGCAACTATATCTTTTTTGAGATGCGGCGACCAGAATTATACACAGTATTCAAGGTGTGGTCTCACCATGGAGTGATACAGAGGCATTATGACATTTTCCGTTTTATTAACCATTCCCTTCCTAATAATTCCTAACATTCTGTTTGCTTTTTTGACTGCTGCAGCACACTGAGCTGACGATTTTAAAGTATTATCCACTATGATGCCTAGATCTTTTTCCTAGCTGGCAGCTCCTAATATGGAAGCTAACATCGTGTAACTACAGCAAGGGCTATTTTTCCCTATATGCAACACCTTGCACTTGTCCACATTAAATTTCATCTGCCATTTGGATGCCCAGTCTTCAAGTCTTGCAAGGTCCTCCTGTAATGTATCACAGTCTGCTTGTGATTTAACTACTCTGAATAATTTTATATCATCCGCAAATGTGATAAACTCACTCATCATATTCCTTTCCAGTTCATTTATATATATATATTGAAAAGCACCGGGCCAAGCAAATCTGTCTCATCGTATTTATTTGGGATATCCTGTTTATAGCCCTCGAGGGCTGGGAATGAATACCACTGGGCTAAATAGTTGATGCAGGATAATTTTCTGTCACTAACCAGCTAAGTTGTGATTGAAAATTATCTTAAAGCTAACCAGCTACAAAGAGTGGGATATCTTAACCACTGCCAGTCTTTGGGAAGAGTGCACTGGGTGGTCGCTTGGGGTGCTGTAAGCTGAGGGACACCCTGGGCACTGCTGGCATTGCCAGTTACACTGAAGAGCCAGTGTAGAGCTGATTTTCACCCAAGGCACCATGAGCCAGCCCTAATCTTAACCACTCAGTAGCTTATTGAAAATGCCCCCCTTATGTGCAGCATAACGTATAATCAATGCTTCTTACAAGTTTTGTGGTTTTCATCTTAGTCCACTTGAATATATAGAAATAAGGCTCAACAAACAAGTTGTAGGTGTGACCTTTTTATTGGACTAACTTAATACATCTGTGAGTAGCTTTCAAGAGCTATACTGCCTTTATTAGCTCAGTAAATAAACAGTTATACTAGGTTTACAGGTAGAGTCATGAAGGCCTTAGGTCAGGGGTCAGGAACCTTTTTGGCTGAGAGAGCCATAAACGCCACATATTTTAAAATGTAATTCCATGAGAGCCATACAATATGTTTAAAACTAAATACAAGTAAATGTGTGCATTTTATGTAAGATCACACTTTTAAAGTACAATAAGTCTCTGAAAATATTACACCAGGCCTTAAGACACCAATACATCTCCTATTAGGAAAACGGACCAAGTCAGGCTGCTATAGAGTCCTACACAGAAACTACACGCCAGCAGAAAACCTCACCTGAATCACGTGCTGTCCCTCACCTAACATAGAATAAAGAGACCAAAACGCATAACAAGAATCATGCAGAAAAAACTGAATTGGAAACTGCAACAAGCCAGAGTCTCTGTATGCAGTGTAACAAAGGAAAAAAGAAACATCACCCATCCTTATAAAACAAATCAAGAAATATAAAATCATCAGCAGTAAAACTGTACTAACAAAAAGAACATATTTCGAAACAGCTGATGAGTGGAATATCCAATAATTAAAAACTCATATAAAACATTTCCAGATACCAACAAAATATTTCAAAATAGCAGACACAAAGACCCAGTAATGAAAAATAATAAGGATACAAAAATTTTTTTGCTCTGCATACCTGGGAATGTTTGATATCCAGGTGTCCTGAGATTGTTCTGAATTAGCAGGAGGTGGGGTGGTTTGCTTGGAACTTTCTCCTCTTTCAGTCACATACCAGCGCTCTCTCTCACACTGGCTCTCAATGACACACCTATACACACATGCTCTCAGTACTCACATATACACATATTTTTTCTCTCTCACATATAGGCTCTTAATTACACATTTACACACATGCTGTCTATCTTTTCACGCTTACACACACACACAGGCTTTCAATCACATAAATACATGCTGTCTTTTTCTCTCACACAGACTCTTATTCACATGCTTACATGCTCCCTCACCTAAATCAGCTCTCAATCACACACAGACACACATGGTCTCTCTTTCTCATTTACACACAGGCTCTCAATCACATACTTACATGCTCCCTCACCTAAATCAGCTCTCAATCACACACAGACACACATGCTCTCTCTCTCTCATTTGAACACAGGCTCTCAATCACATACTCACATGCTCCATCACCTAAACCTGCTCTCAATCACACACAGACACACATGATCTCTCTCTTACTTATACACACAGGCTCTTAATCATACATACACATGATTTCCCTCACACACAAAGGATCTCAATCATACACACATACTCTTTCACACAAACAGGTTTTCAATCACAAACTTACACATACAGGTTCCCAATGGTAAACTTACATTCATGCTCTCTCTCTCTCTCTCACAGGCAGGCTCTCAATCACAGACATACTCTCTTTCACATGTACAGGCTCTCAATCATTCACATACATGCAATCTCTCACACACACACACACACACACACAGGCCCCCCGCGGCCCGGAAGAGGAAGTGGAGAGTATCGGGTGCCTGCGCGGCAAGAAGAGGCCACGCTAGTGCGCTCGGCATCGGCCCGAAGAAAAGAAGACTGCAGCGCGGCTCGGAGGAAAATGAAGAGGTTCAATCGCGGCCGATGGGACTCCGCCTCCGCGAGGGCTGAAAATGAAGAGGTTAGCGTTGGGCGGCCGATGGGACTCCGCCTCCGCGAGGGCTGAAAATGAAGAGGTTAGCGTTGGGAGGAGGCTGCTGCTGCCACGAGTTCCCGGGGTGGGGGTGAGAGAGAGTGAGCGACTCGCTCATTCACTCTCTCTCATCGGCCGCGGTTGAAGCTCTTCATTTTCCTCCGAGCCGCGCTTCAGTCTTCTTTTTTTCGGGCCGATGCCGAGCGCACTAGCGTGGCCTCTTCTTGCCGCGCAGGCACCCGATACTCTCCACTTCCTCTTCCGGGCCGCGGGGGGGGGGGGGGGGGGGAAGAAGAGAGCTGACTCCAGCTGACCTGCCGCGTTCTGCCCGGGCTGACAGCATTTTAAGCCCGGGCGGAGGAGGACCGGGGAGCAGCTGGGTCAGCAGGAAAGTGTGGCGACTGTCTGCGAGCCAGATGCAGCCCTGAAAAGAGCCATATCTGGCTCGCGAGCCATGGGTTCCCGACCCCTGCCTTAGGTTATCTGCATTTGCTGTTTCAGCTCAGTAAAGGGGAGGGAAAGTGTTACATTAATAACTAGTAGCCAAGGAGGCTTGGAAAATGCAACCTCTTACTGCTGGGAGCGAATCAGAGAATAGATCTCTCTATTAGGATCACTTGGGTACTGCTTCTACTTTTGGATTTGCCACTGTTGGGGGATACTGGATTCAATGGACCATTCTTGTTATGTGCCATCTCTGTCAGCCAGGTACTAAAATTACCTTACTATTGGCAGTATAATAGAGCAAAGTAGAGTCACTGGGAAATGAAAGTGAAACTGAGGGGAAAATGTTACATAATGACACATTGAATGTATTTCATTCCCAGAATGACTCAGTCTCAGGCAGAGGGCGTCATAAAGAACATCATTCGAGAGATAGCACAAGAATGTGCGGTTAAAGGGCAAACTGTGGCTGAAACCCTGGTGGCTTTTATGGTGAGTGGAAAATTGATCATTTGTTAATTAATTTATCTATTTAAAGCAGTGTTTTGCAAACCTTTCAGGTACAAGGCGCATCTACATAATATGAAGACACTCAGGATTCACCTGTAACCCTCACACCCCTTCTCTCACACACATAAATAACTCTACATAAACCAAGTTTAGGAGGTCAATGTTATGATTTCGAGGTTTTGAGTGGATTCTTAGGTACTGTGGGAGATGACCACGCTCACAGAGAGGAGCCCCGTGGGGAGCCACAGTACTGGGCTAGACTCAGGATGCACAAACACAGAGTTTTGTCTTTTATTATACAGCAGTTGTATTCCACCAGAGGTGGCAGTAGTGAATTGATCCAGAGGTAGCAGTCCAGGGACTCTCGGCAGAGGGAACCCGTCTCACCAAGATGGTATAGGGATTAGGGATTAGGGATGTGAATCGTATTTCTGACGTATTTCTGACGATTGAAAATATCGTACGATATTTTCAAAGTCGTACGATATTTTCAAAGTCTTCAGAAATCGGGGGCTCCCCGAAAACGATAGGAAAACCCCATGACATTGTTCATAGGATTCTCTTATCATTTTGGGGGAGGGCGGGAAAAACGGCACACATAAACAAGCCCTAAACCCACCCCGACCTTTTAAAACTGCTCCCTTAGCTTCCCCACCCTCCCAACTCCCCCCCCAAAAACGTTTTAAAATTACCTGGTGGTCCAGTGGGGGTCCTGGGAGCGATCTCCCGCTCTCGGGCCTTCGGCTGCCACTAATAAAAATGGCACCGATGGCCCTTTGCCCTTACCATGTAACAGGGTATCCGTGCCATTGGCCGGCCCCTGTCACATGGTAGGAGGACTGGATGGCCCGGGCCATCCAGTCCTCCTACCATGTGCTCCTACCATGTGACAGTTTACACAGGTGCCATAAGGTTTGGTAACATAGTTTGTAATCAATATTAATTGTTAAATGTGATAAATCATGTCCAGGTCTCTCTATATCAGTTGTGAGAACAAAACTAGCTTTATAATTGTAACTTATCCTTTAGTGATGAACTATCAATTAAAAACTACACACTTAGGGGCGGATTTTAAAACCCCTGCACGCGTAAATCCTTCTGGATTTATGCGCGCACGGCCCTCGCGCGCCAGCGCGCCTATTTTGCATAGGCGCCAGCGTGCGCAGAGCCCCAGGACGCGCGTAAGTCCCGGGGCTTCCTGTCAGGGGCGTGGCGGGATGACGCGGCGTTTAGGGGCGGGGCGCGGCGCTTCGGGGGCGGCGACGTGGGTGTGGTTTCGGCCCGTGGGCGTTCTGGGGGCATGGCTGCGGCCTCCAGAACAGCCCCCGGGACCGGACCATGGAACGGGGCAGCCGGGCGACGCGTGCAAAGTTACGCCTGCTGAAAGCAGGCGTAACTTTGCCGACAAAGGTAAGGGGGTGGTTTAGATAGGGCCGGGGGGGTGGGTTAGGTAGGGGAAGGGAGGGCGAAGGAAAGTTCCCTCCGAGGACGCTCCGAAATCGGAGCGGCCTTGGAGGGAACAGGCAGCACGCGCTGGGCTCGGTGCGCGCAGGTTGCACAAATGTGCACTCCCTTGCACGTGCCGACCCCGGATTTTATAAGATACGCGCGGCTACACGCGTATCTTATAAAATCCAGCGTACTTTTGTTCGCGCCTGCTGCGCGAACAAAAGTACTCGCTCGCGCAAGTATTTAAAATCTGCCCCTGTGTGATTACTGCATTGTGTGTGGGTGTTCAATTGTTCATACCGTGCACTTCCCTGGGTTATATTCTTCCTTCTCTTTTTGAAAAGCTTGTTTAAAGAGCCAGGTTTTAAAATTTTTTCTAAAGGTTTTGCTGTCTCTTTGTAATCTTAACTCCAAGGGCATGGAGTTCCATAGTATGGGTCCTGCCAAGGACAGCACCTTTTCTCTTACTTGTGTTAGTCTTGCTGTTTTGACTGATGGAATAGTTAGTGCTTTATTGGCTGATCTTAGGTTTCTGTTAGGGACGTGTACGCGAAGGGCTGTGTTCAGCCAGTCTGCTTTTTCGTTATATATTAATTTATATATGGTGCATAGTATTTTGTACTGTATTCTTTGTTCAATGGGAAGCCAGTGTAATTCAGCCAGTGTTTCGGTGATGTGGTCTCTTTTACTTTTGCCAGTCAAAATTCTTGCAGCTGTGTTTTGCAAAATTTATAGTGGTCTTAGTGAGGTGTATGGTAGACCCAGTAGAAGGGCGTTACAATAATCAGTGCTTGCAAATATCAACGTTTGTAGAGCTGATCGAAAGTTGGCGGTTGTTAGAAGTGGTTTAAGTCTTCTGAGAGCCATGAGTTTGTCGTATCCTTCCTTTATTTTTAAAGATATATGTTGTTTTAAGCTTAGCTCTGTGTCAATTATTACTCCTAGGTTCCGTACTTTCTCTGCTAATATTATTTGTTGGTTGTTATTGAGTGTGATTGGGCTCTGTGTGATCTCCATATTTTTTCGTTCTAAATGTAGGAATTCTGTCTTCTCTATATTAATTACTAACTCCATTTGGTTTAGTAGCTTTTTGATGATATCTAGATACATGTTAGCTATGTTTAATGTTTTCTCAATTGTGTCGTCAATGGGTAATATTAATTGAATATCGTCAGCGTATATATAGTGTGTGATGCCCAGACCAGCTAGCAGGTGGCATAATGGTAACGGGTATATGTTGAAAAGTGTAGCAGATAGGGCGGATCCCTGTGGTACTCCTGTTTGAAGGTTTATTTTTTCTGACATTTCTGACATTGCGTCTTTGATTTGTACTTGGAAATATCTGTTACTTAGATATGATCTAAACCATTTGATAGTTTTGTTACTTAATCCTATTTCTTCTAGTCTATTTAAAAGTATGTCGTGATTTACATTATCAAAGGCCACTGACAGGTCTAGCATCACTAGAATGTAATGTTTACCACTATCGAACCCCCTCATGATTTTATCTGTCAGCGCAAGCAGTAGTGTCTCTGTGCTATAGTGTTTCCGAAAGCCATGTTGTGAAGGATACAGGATGTTATTGCTATCTAGGTGTTCTGCTAGTTGCTTTTGTATAGTTTTTTCTATTAATTTTGTAATTAAGGTAGGTTTGATACTGGTCTGTAATTGTTTAGGTTAAGTGGATCGCTGTTTTTCTTCTTTAAAATTGGTTTTATGATTGCTTCTTTTAGTGCGTCTGGCATGGATCCTTCCTCTAAGGATAGATTAACAATCTTTGCCAATGTCGGGGATACAGTGTTAGCTACTTTTTTTATGTCTACGGTTGTTATTGTGTCATATGCATGTGGAGCGGCTGGTTGCGGACCACGCCGGTAGGCGCACCCTACTCAGCCAGTCAGGGCTGGTCGCGGACCATGCTGGTTGTTCCCCACTCAGGTTGGTTGAAGAAAGTGGTCTGACATGGGACTCAGGTTGGTTAGAGGTGAGACGAGACTCAGGTTGATTGAAGAAGGTGGTCTGAGACGGGACTCAGGTTGAAGAAGGTGGTCTGAGGCGGGTCTCAGGTTGAAGAAGGTGGTCTGAGGCGGGACTCAGTTAAAAGGAGGATTCTGGAAGGCTGAAAAGAAGGTCTGAGAAGACTCAGAATTGGTTGAAAATAGGAGGACTCCGAAAGATTCACAGTGTCCACAATACTGTGTAGGTACTGCCACATCACACGCCCTACACAGCCAAGCCTGACTGGTCAAGAACCACGTTGATGGTTCCCAATACAGATTGTTAGAAGATTCAAGACAAGGACTCCGGCGAGTCTTGGTCCGAGGGGCGCCCTCCACAACCAATGAAAGCCAGGCGCGGACTACGCCAACAGAACACGTTTTAGACAGAATTCATTCGTGATAATGGAGGCAGATGCAATAAACTCCGAAGGTCTGGCAGGATACAGGAGAAGGAAGGAAGCTTGGAGACAGAACTCAGTGCAAGGAGGATTAAAAGCCGGAAGCTTCAGGAGGTTGCGTTGCCGAGGACATGAAGATCAAGATACATGGATCCGAAGAGACCTCTGAAGAAGAAGATTAAGTTATGTGAAGACATCTGGCGATGAAGATCAGGATGTGAAGACATCAGGAGATGAAGGTCAGGTTATGTGAATACATCTGGCAATGAAGATCAGGATGTGAAGACATCAGGAGATGAACGTCAGGTTACTTGAAGACATATGGAACACAGAAGCATGACAAGACAAGAGACCAAGGAACGAAGAACATCTAGACGAAGACACGGGATTCCACATGGAACGAAAGCCTTGAGAAGCTGGAAGACGAAAGTCCTAAGTAGGACTGGCTCCTTGCGAAGGCAAGGAAGGAATGAAAACTGAAGCCCTTTATACTGCTGAAGAGGCAGCTCCTAAGATGAGGTCAGAAGTGCACCACGCCCACGCTGTCCCTTTAAGAAAGGAAGGAACGCGGCTCCGCCCCCTAGGAGGAGGAATGCAGAATCCTGGAGAGCAGCGTCCCTGCTGCTGAAGACACAGGAGCAGGAACCAGACCTCAGGCAGGCCCCGGGATGGATGGTGGCTTCCCTGCCACAGGAAAGTCCGGGGATGATGGCCCTCTCTCCATGGAGGAACTGGAGGTAAGTTGGTGGCCTCTGGGCCACATGGGGACACTGGCGACGGCCTCCTAGCTGCATGCCACATGGGAATACTTTGGCAGCCTCTGGGCCGCATAAGAGGACTGTAGGCAGCTCCCAAGCCATAGAGACTGAGACAGCGCGGCTCCAGCCATGTAAGAAGCATGTCGGTAGACTCCGGGCCATGCAGGATGTCACAGCACGGCTCCAGCCACGTGAAGAAGGTAACGGTGGCCTCTGGGCCACGGAAGGTGCAGGAGTGCAGCTTCAGCTGCACGAGGAGAGCGTCGGCAGCCCGGGCTGCAGGAAAGCTGAAACACCATGGCTCCAGCCACGCTGAAAAACGGCAGGCAAAGAAATAAGAGGAAAAAAAGGTGAGAGACTGCCCAAACGGGGCAGAATCACAGCAATTGGAAATTTGTAAACTATCAATGATATCATCTATGGTACCTGAAGACTGGAAGGTTGCCAATGTAACGCCAATTTTTAAAAAGGGATCAAGGGTGATCCAGGAAATTATGGACCAGTGTGCCAGGCAAATTGGTAGAAACTATCATAAAGAACAAAATTGCTGAATATAAAGATGAGCATAGTTTATGGGACAAAGCCATGAGAGATCTAGAACGGGTATATGTGAATCGGTTATTTACTCTTTTGGATAATAGAAGGACTAGGGGGCACTCCATGAAGTTAGCATGTGCACATTTAAAACTAATCAGAGAAAGTTCTTTTTCACTCAACGCACAATTAAACTCTGGAATTTGTTGCCAGAGGATGTGGTTAGTGCAGTTAGAGGAGATGTGTTTAAAAAAGGATTGGATAAGTTCTTGAAGGAGAAGTCCATTACCTGCTATTAATTAAGTTGACTTAGAAAATGGCCACTGCTATTACTAGCAACAGTAACATGGAATAGACTTAGTACTTTTTGGGTACTTGCCAGGTTCTTATGGCCTGGATTGGCCACTGTTGGAAACAGGATGCTGGGCTTGATGGACCCTTGGTCTGACCCAGTATGGCATGTTCTTAAGTTCTTATATTTAGCCAAGGGAAGTCTTGCCTCACAAATTTGCTACATTTTTTTGAAGGCATAAATAAACGTGAATAAAGGTAAGCAAGTTGATATAGTATATCTGAGTTTCCAGAAAGCATTTGACAAAGTCCCTCATGAGAGACTTCTTAGGAAATTAGAAAGTCATGGGATAGCTGGCAGTGTCCTATTGTGGCTTGCCAACTGGTTAAAAGATAGAAAACAGAGAGTAAGGCTAAATGATACATTTTCCCAATGGAAAAAGTTGAATAGTGGAGTGCCCCAGGGATCCATTCTTGGACCGATGCTTTTTGATATATTTATAAATGACCTGGAAATGGGAACAAGTGAGGTGATCAAATTTGCCGATGACAAAAAATTATTCAAACTTGTCAAATCACAAGAGGATTGTGAGAAATTGCAAGAGGACATTGCAAAACTGGGAGACTAAGCATGCAAATGGCAAATTAAATTTAATGTAGACAAGTGCAAAGTATTGCACTTAGGGAAGAGAAACCCAAATTATAGCTAAAAAAATGAAAGGTTCCACATTAGGAGTCACCACTCAGGAAAAGAATCTAGGTGTCATTGTTGAAAATAAGTTGAAATCTTCTGTTCAGTATGCAACAGCATCCAAGAAGGCAAATAGAATGCTAGGGATTATTAGGAAAGGAATGGAGAATAAAACAGAGAATATCATAATGCCTCCGTATCCCTCCATGGTGTGACCTCATCTTGAGTATTGTGTTCAGTTCTGGTCACCACATTTCAAGAAAGATATGGAAGATTTAGAAAAGGTACAGAGAAGGGCAACCAAGATGATAAAGGGGATGGAAAATTCCTTTATGAAGAAAGACTAAAGAGGTTAGGACTTTTCAACTTGGGGAAGAGACAGCTGAGTGGAGATATGATAGAGGTCTATAAAATAATGAGTGGCATGGAAAGAGTAAATGTTAATCAGTTGTATACTCTTTCAAAAGTACAAAGCCCAGGGGACTCACAATGAAGTTACTGGGAAATACTTTTAAAACTAGTGAGAGAGAATTTTTTTTACTCAACACATAATTAAGCTCTGGAATTCATTGCCAGAGGATGTGGTGAAAGCAATTAGTATAGCTGTGTTTTAAAAGGTTTTGGACAATTATCTGGAGGAAAAGACTATTAACAATTATTAAGGGATAGTTGCAGAAATCCACTGCTTATTCTTGGGATAAGAAACTTGGAATCATCTATCCTCTGGGATTCTGCCAGATACTTGTGACCTGGATTGGCCACTGTTGGAAACAGGATATTGGGCTTGATGAACCCTTGGTCTGACCCAGTATGGCAAATCTTAATATCTTATGTTCTTATCTGTCCCTTAGAAACACAGAAACATGATGGCAGAAAGACCATATGGCCTATCAAGTCTACCCATACGCACAACTGTTTAGCTCTATAATTTCTACCTCTCTCTGAGATTCCTTGTGCTTTTGTCATACCTTTTTGATTCAGACACTGTCTTTGTCTCCACCACCTCCATTGGGAGGCCTTTTCATGCATACGCCACCCTTTCTTTTTCTTTCTTTCCCATTTAAACTTTTATTGTGTCATCCAAAAGTATTACAAAACTGATAAACCAAACATCCAATCACAATTCTAATATTTATTCAATCATTTATCCCCTTCCACCCTCCCACTCCCCCATCCCCTTCATCCCTTGAAGTCGACAGACTTTATCAAAAGGGTTTCAGATTAACTACCCAATATGTGCTCTCTAATAAAAGAAGAGAAAGGTGTCTCGACTATAGATTATTTCTGAACAACATACATCTGTTACCAACAAACTTGGACATATTCACACATCAATGGTAGACGTATCCATAACACCAACAATATCAATACACTACAAAGGAAGCAGTCCATGCAAATCTATCTCATGCATATTCATTTTGGATATCCTGAAATCTGATTGGCTAGGTGTATCCAGAAGACTCGGTTGAGAACCCCTTGGTTGGATACTAATCTCCCACTGGTATCAGCAGAAGTGTCAGGATAGCTGCAATAGGCATACATGACATAAAATTGACCTTATTTAAAATGGAATGCATGGGATATTGAAAGATCTAGCTTAAACAGAATGCTTTATCAGGCCAGAATTTTCTTGCTTAAAGTGAAGGAACAAGGTTACTCAGCAGCAGCAAATAAACTAATACACACAGGTAGTCATTTTCAAAAGGATTTACATGCTTAAAACTGAGTTTTATGTCCATAAGTGGGTGTTTGAAATTGCTATGATATGTTATTGAATTGTCAATAGGTTTTATGTGTGGACGTGCACTTGAAGCGTGTAAATGGGCTTTTGAAAATTGCTACTTTATATGCTTCTTTAACATGCACAAGTCCTTTTGAAAATTACCCCCATAGCCAATTAAAGCAAAGCATTGTCTGTGGAGCTATAATAGAAGCCTGGTTTTAGACTTGTTATATATTTTACAGTATTTAAATGAACTGCAACTATTAGTGAACTGCTGTCCAGTGGTTTTGGATGGGTCTTGTAGTAAGAATTTCCTGATCTTGTATGTAAGCTCTAACTCTGACACAGTGTGATCGAGGACAAGTTACTTTACCTCCTTGTGCATTAGTTTACTAATCCTAACTTCTTCCCAAAGACTTCTTTTTTTCTAAAGCTGCTGCACAGAATACAATTTCATTGAATATGTATTGACATCTACCTCTGAGAAAGCTGAATGTCTGCCTCGGAGGTGATTCATGTATATAGCGCTTTGGGATTCTGTTTGAAATGAAAAGTGCTATAGGTCAACCATTTCATGCTTTTATGAATACTGCAATATTGGAAGTCATTTTTCTGTAACAAAATTATTCTCACCAATCACATAAAGGTCATTAGGAAGAATATTCATTGGGCTGTGGAATATTGAGGTCGATAGATGGAAAATGAATGTGTGCTGAAATTGAAAAAAAGCAATTATGGCAACCACAAACTGGTTTTCCTAGTTAACATTTGTCAGGTCACCTCTGACCAAGAAATGTGATTTCCATTGCCTTGTTTATAACAGTTTTTTGCCGTCCCTTATTCTAGGTGAAGGCAGTTGTTCTGGATCCAGCAAATGGGTTTAATGTGGATCGAATTCTGACAAAACATGATGTTCAAAACCTTATTAAGGTAAAACTAAGTCATGATGTTCAGAACCTGATTGCACAATATTTCTAAATATCAGGTTCATTCTGATATGCGGCTTTATATTTTTTGTCTGTTACCCTGTCCAGTGTAACGGCCCAGCCATACAGGAGATCCAGATACATTTATGGGTTGTGACTCCTGCTCATCAGACAAGCTGATGGTGGGAGCTATGAAGTGATGATTGCAGCCTGAGCCTGTAAGGAGGAAACTCCAGCTATTATACACCAACCACAGCTTCAGACTGGCTCAAAGGCATGCATGCCAGAATCCTTAGGGAGGCACAGATTCTGTCCCATGATCCGAGAAATGCTGCTGCAACAGCTGGATTGTTGAGAGAGGGTTGGTCAGGACCAGATTTAAGATTCTGGTGCCCATAGTTAGGACCCGAGAGTGTGTGGGGGTGTGTATGTTTGGAGGTAGATGAGGGGAGGGGAAGATGAAGGGGGAAGAGTGCCACAGTAGATTCCCTTTTGAAGCACAGCTCTAAAGCAAGTGGGAGCAAGTCCTCTTTGATCCAGGTATTTGGCGCCTTCAGAATTTCTTGTGGCTAAATCTGGGCCTGGTTGGTGCTGTGACTTAATTTGGAAAAACCACCTGGTTGCCATTGAAAAAAAGGTTAACATTGTAGCAAGGAATAACTGGAGTTATCGTCAACAAAAGGAAATAATTTGAAGAACTGAAAAACACACACTGAGCAACATTCTTCTATTAGAGTTGGCAATTAAGGTCCATGTGATTATAAGGTGTCCAGTCCTGATTATCTAACACTCATCCTAATGCAGTCTAGTGCTTTCTATCCTATATAATGCATAGAGATGGATATTCAAAAACTAGGAATAATTTCTGATAATTTGATCCTGACATGGATTTTAGTTGCTGACACTTGAAGGTTTTCCAGCTCTATGACCTCATCAAAATTAGTCCATTACTAATATTACCTTAGGTCGATGACAAGCAGTCTGCCTGAAATGCGATCCATTTTTGGATATTATCTAATGATGTGCCAGAGGAGAGCCCCATGGAGTCCCTTGTTACTCTTTTTTTAACAAAATCTATCTCACTAATTGGATAGTAATTGGTGAGAGCCCCTTGATTCTAAAAATGGTAGTACATCCAAGCTATATAAACTATAAAAATAAATCCTTTTGAGATTCTACTTTAAGGTGGATTGCAGATTGTGTAATTTTAATTGCTCTTTAGGAGTAGTATAACAAAGGGAGCTCTCATTTGTATGATTTGTATACTCTGAAAGAAATTTTGGCTGCTGCTTTCATCTCATATGGGATTCAGACTCACTCAGAGGACAGCATAGATAATTTTGAGATTGCTGGCATATATGTTTAAAGTCCTAAAAAGATAAACTACTACCTCATCCTCTTTTCATACTTTTCCTTGCTCTAGATCTCTTGTTACCTACCATGCCCATTCCCTGCATTGCTCAAATCTAAATCCAATGGGCAAAAGTGACAAAAGGATTGAAAAATGAACATTTTCATTATTCAGTCTTACTGCACTCATCTGTAGAAAACTGGATGGCTTGCTGTAACATACAAGAAAGTAAGTTAATCAATGGCCATCTAGTGGTATCATAAACCAAGTGTAAGGCACAAAATGTCAGCATGAAAGAATGGGGAATCTTTTTTTCTTCATTTTACTGCTTATCAAAGGTTTTCTTTCCTTCTTTCAACTGAGTAGCATTAGTGAAAGCCCTCAGGTAATGAGTATTTGGATACAAACTAGCAATTCTGTCTTTTTGTTATTGTTTACCTGCCTTTGTACTACAGAAGTCTTTATGCAAAACATTATACAGACTCCTCCTGATCTCACTAGGATTAAATGTGAAATTCTGTATGCACCCAGTCTGAGAAAAATGAAACAGGAGTTTTTAAAAAATGGAATACGTGGCTGATTTTTGTGGCAGTCCAGTCATCATTTTACCTGTGGCGCCTACCCGCAGACGTTCTTGTGTACATTTAAGCCCATACAAAAGAAGTTGATTTTCAGATGCAGGGTACTTGCGTGAATTGTGCATGAATATTGGAGGTAATTTTCAAAGGTGTTACATAAGTAAATGTAACATACTATCATAGCAATTTTCAAAAGCCCATTTACGTGCAGGGACGGTAACTTTAAAACAAGCGGACATATGTTTAAATTTTAAATCATGTGCACAAATACACGCACATGATTTAAAATACCCCTGCTGTGCATATGTGAACTCCTAATTTTAAGCCGTTACACGAGCAAACTTCACATATCTTCCTTAGGACCTTGTTGGCTTTAATGTGCACAGGTATGCAGATTTTAAAACATGCTCACATGAAGGACATTCCCAGTTTTACAGTTAGTCCTCCAGTTTGTTCAGTCCATTTTGAAGTCATTCTGACCCATCTGGTTCTTCAGCCTGCATTCCTCCCAGCTGACCCAGACCATTCATCCAATCGTTTTAGACCTTAACCAAGATTTATACAGACTTGTACCTCATCAAGAGCAGAAGTAAACATGCGCAGCTAACAGCCTGCCCACGCTGTGGCCGCAGGATTTAAAATACGGATTTACACGTATAACTGTTGGGCCCACTCTGAAACGCCCCTGACACAGCCTAACTCTGCCCCTCTTTAATTTTACTCTTGCCCGCGTATATGCTGCTTTTAAAATATGTGTTGCTGATGGGCATATATGGGCCTTTTAATGTGAACAACAATTTTATAATTCACCCCTTAAAGTGCATTTACACATGTAAAACCCAGTTTTAATCATGCAAATCCTTTTGAAAATCACCCCCATAGTGATTGTGCAGCTAAAAGTACACATGTAGCATTTACACATTTCAAAATGATGGCAGAGGTTAGGCTTATTATCCCTACATAATTTCTCAATACTCCTCCAAAATACCCCAGGAATATCTCAGTTCCATATAGCCAAAAGTATGCATCTGCTTCCTGGAGGCTAAACATTCATTCGCCTGGATATGGCTGACTTAGATGTGGTTTAACCACATTTATACATATGTAAAAGGTGCCTGTCTTTGAAAATTTACCCCAAGAAATTTAAATATGAGAATGTTTTAAGCATCAGAGTGCTTATAGATATAGGGGAAAATAAAAGTCCTACCCAGACAATATTTTCTCACAAGGTCACAAGTTTTGGATTCTTGCAAAATACTTCACTGTCATTTCCTGTTTTATAGAGACTTTTTTCTACTTGAGTCTTCTAATCTAGGCTATATAGAAAGTGTGACACTTGATTTTGATGTTTAGGAGGTATGTCAATAGTAATTAGCTCTGTCTATATGTTTTTATTTTCTTAGCTCTGTGTCGATAAACTGCTTGACACGAAAAATCCATCCCTGGATACAATAAAGATGCAAGTTTACTTTGATATGAATTATACCAACAGAGGTAATGTACCTGGCATAATATATATCTAAAACATAATATTTTTGTGCTACTGTAAATGGCTTGCCAGGTTCTTATGGCCTGGATTGGCCACTGTTGGAAACAGGATGCTGGGCTTGATGGTCCCTTGGTCTGACCCAGTATGGCATGTTCTTATGTTCTTAAACCTGACAGAACGTTCCTGTTTTGCTTAGATTGCACAGTCTTAAAACGTGTGGTTGAAATCAATTAGAGATCTCTATGGCAACCTATGTTTTAAAATTCTCAAATACAGCAGGAATCTTTCTTTTTATCTTTCTCCCTCCCCACATCTCCAGAGCATACATCTCAAGACTTTTCACTTAACTCCCATTTAACAAACTGCTTAGCAGGCATTTGCTTCATTTTTAAATATTTTTTTCTCCTAGGACAAGCAGGATGGTAGCCTTCACTCATGGGTGACATCATCAGATGGAGCCTGGCACGGAAAACTTCTGTCAAAGTTTTTAGAACTTTCACTAGGCACATTGAGCATGCCCAGCATCCCACTATCCACATAGGGTCCCCCTTCAGTCTCTTCTTTTCCATGGAGCTGTTTCCTCACAGGTTTTTGGAGCTCTGCTCTTTAGTGTCTTTTTCTCAGTATTTTTCTGCGCCGGGTCCCCCTTCTCCTGTCGGTGCTTAAGAGTAGCATGGTAAGTCTTTTGTACCTTCTTTGCGGTTGATTCCTGGCTGTGCCGTTCTCGCCAATGCCGCCAGTGCCTGCAGACCAGTTCTATCACATATCCACATGAGGTCTGCATCCTCTGCCTGGGGGCATCGCATGATGTCCCACTACCTTCTAGAGCAGAACTTCCCAAAATGTGGGTCAGGACCCCAAATGGGGTCACACAATCTTCAGCTGGGGTCCAAGTGCCTTATGTGACAGCACTCTTTAGGTGCCAGCAGAAGCAGCTTTAGTAGTGGAAGCCAGCACACACTCAAAGAACCTGCAATGGACCTGTCAGCCAGCACACACTCAAAGAACCTGCAATGACACTGTCTTTTGCATGAATTTCTGTGGTAACAGGAAGCCCTCCGCAAGGAGGGATCAGGGCTGCTGTAGGGCCTGTGAGTTTGCTCTAGCTCACAGGCCCTGTGGTGACTTCATTACTAATGCTGCTGCTGCTTGCAGATGACATCAGGCTTGGAAACAGCTATGAGAGAAGGGGAGGACTGAGTGTCTATGGGCCAGTGTAGATTGCCACTGCTCCTTTCTCTCCACCAACCACTGAACCAAGAGAAAAATGTTGCCCCTGTCATCAGTTTGCATTCTCTTCCCCCTGATGTCATCCACCTAATGCCCATATCCCAAAGGAAAATGTTACCACTGATTCTGGCCAGTTGGATGTTTGGAGAAGGAGCTATTTGAAGAAAGGGATGAGGGGCGAGAGGGTTTTTTTGGTTTGGATAAGGTGGAGATGGATTCGCTGTGGAGAGGGATTAGTTCTGGAGAGTGAGAGAGGGAATGACAGATCGACTGAGGGATTTAAAAGGCGTGGAGGGGAGGAGATGAGGCTGGAAGGTGAGAGAGGGGGTGGAGGGGAGGAGAAGAGGCTGGAAGGTGAGAGAGGGGATGACAGGAAGGAGACAATGGGATATGGGGTGAGAAGGAGTGGATTACAGAGGTTCAACTGGGAGATGCGAAAAGGGTTGAAGAAGATGGAAGAGAAGGGATTGGCGGGGGATGTGAGAGATGCAGAGGTTGAATTATAGCTGAGCAACAATGAAAAGAATCTAGAATGGAAAAAGAAACATGGAAAAGAAAAGAGATCATAAATTTAAGGGGGGAAATAATAGCAAAAGTAAAAGCAGAAAATGAATTCTAGCAGTGAGAAAACACATTCCAACAGTGTTTTTTATTTTTAGGGTAATTTTCAATGTTACCATGGAACTTGTGGGCCTGCAAGTTTCCCAGGGAGCTTCCCTCTGAAAATCTGGTGGTGGATTGGTGGTGCAGGGATTCTTTCCTCCCATATACTTTGCAGGCACAAAACATGTGGGTTAAAATCCACTTGAAATCCTTGCACATCTTTAGGGGGCATGCTCTAACCCCGACTCTTTCCCCTCCACACAGAGTGCATGCAGGCAGGGGACAGGCGTAAATCCTTTTCAGAATTACCTTTTTTACCTTTTGGAGATACTAATGCTTTTGTACCTAAAATGAGAAAATCCTTGTTTTATTTTGCAAGTGTACCCCTCTGGGTATTCTATAGGACCTATCTTTTTTTTTTTTTTGACCTGACAGTTTCTTCCAGATCAGTTGAGCCAGCCTTTATTGGGCTATAACACCATAAGCCTTTATTCAAAACTACTCAGATTTTCCCCTATTTTATCCCCCCCTAATTTGCATGCACACTGTATTATTTATTTTGATCACCCTGTAAAAAGAGTCTAGGTCTACAGCTGAGTCTTTTTCCGTCGATAAGCAGGCTTATTTAGCCATGCTGTCTGGGTGACATCATCTGGGCGTCACGGGGTGGAGCTTTTTCTCTCTAAGCTTGAGAGCTTTTGTGTGTGCGGCTGCGCGGTTGTTCCCATGTTCCTCCAGCTGATCTTCTCAGTTTTGTTTTTTTCCATGCACGGACATGGACATGTGAAAAGAGCTCTCTCATTTTCTCCTCAAAAAAACAAAAGCACTTTTAAGTGCTACTATGCTGGGAAGATCATGTCGGTGACATGTGGACACAACTACTGTTGCTTGTGTCTTGATCCTGACCATGATCAGGCAGCCTATAGGAACTGTGGGAGAATGTCTCCCCGGGGCCAGCTTCAGAGAGCTGCAAAAAATTTCAAAATTGAGGGAAGAGGCATCGGGATCCTATGCCCTTCTTTGAGGGAGGGAAGGTCCACGCAATCCTCACCTGGGCCGAAAACTCAACACCTCGACCCAGTAAGACTGGACCATTCGTTGGGATCCAACGAATATACGATAAAGGCCAATAAAGCTTCGACAGCTTCATCCTCGACGCACGTTGCGTCGAAATATAAGGCAGTGTCGCACCAACTGACGCATGAAGTGTTGATTCATATGAGACCAACGCAATCCATAGTGTCAAAGCAACCAATTTCAGCGTCAAAGTCAATGAAGGATAAAGCATCGGCACACTCGATGCTATCCAACACTTCGAGCAAATTGGTGCAGGCGAAGGCGTCCAAAACATTGACACAGTCAGAAGCGTCAAAAAAATTGACACATGTCAAAGTGTCAAAGTCAACGCAAGTAACAACATCGACATAACAGACATCGAAGCACGATGCAACATCGCGCAATTCGAAGCATGGCAATTCAAAGAGTCTTAGAGAACCAGGAACAACTCTTACTAAGTCAATTAAAGGTATCCTCTCCTTGGACCAATCCTTCTGAACCCAACGTTCCAATAAATATCAACGCACTTTCCAAATTTATTATTCGGCCAGAGCATTCACCGCCACACTCCTGTCAAGGCAGTGTCAGATCTCATAGATCTTTATTGCAGTTATCTGACCAGGAATTAGAGGCATCTCCAGTGGAAATGGCTTCCTCCCTAGATACGACTCACTTGATCGGGAACTTTTCTTAAAGGACCAGAAGCATTCCTGCTTTCCACAAGAAAGACCCATTTTCCCACTAAGAGAACCTCCAGTGTCCAGCCTAAAGTGCCAAAAGCAAAAATTCTCACTGCAGCACTTCCCCCACCCAAGAAGATCTGCAGAATGGAATCCTCCTCTGAGCCCTCGTTGTACAGAGATAAGAGGATGTGGAGTAAAGTGCCAGGTACAACTGCTGAGGAAATGATGTTGTAGATCACCTCTATTCTTAAACATTTCTTTCCCAACTTGCCTTCTCAGCAGGTGCCTATCTCTCCTAAGTAACCAGTCCCTTCCAAAGAGAACTGTTCCCATCAATCTGAGCACTCTACATCACCTGTGAGTATGAGACTTAGTCCACAAGATACAGATAGTCCTCCTTCCTCACCAGACCTGGCCAACCACCTGAGGACTCACTGTTAGCCTCTCCTGGAAGCTCAACGGGCATCCCATCTGACCCATTAGAGGAGCAACCTCAACCTTCCTCACTCCCGGAAGATTTAACCTACTCAAAATTTTTAGAAAAAGTAGGATCCCTATTGAAAGTAGAAACTCGCAAGATTCCTGATCCAAGAGCGGAAACAATGGATATATTAAGAATTTTGGAGGTTCCGTTGGAACTAACTGCTCTTCCTTCCCATGCAACATTGGATTCATTTATGGATAAAGCATGGGAATCCCCCCACACCATAGTACCAACATCCTGAAAATTAGACTTAAAATACAGGATGCAAAAATCAACCCACTATAGCAACATGCAAATCCACATACATCAGTAGTGGTAGAATCAGCCATGAAGAAGGCAAAGAAAACCAGACTGCATTCAAATATGCCTCCAGTTAAAGACAACAAGTTGCTGGATGAATTTGGACAGAAGTTGTTTCAAAATTCAATGTTAAATGCCCATATTCAACACCACCAATTTTATATTTATTTATTTATTTATTTAAAGACTTTTTATATACCGGTATTAGTGGGGAACATCATACCAGTTTACATTCGAACATTTAAGCTTGGAAAATACATATTAACAGGGAGTTGACAACCGGGAGGGGGTAACAAGATGCAGTATGGAAATATAGATTAAAAAAACAAAAACAACTAGAAAACCTTAACATAAGGCACGTAATAATCACATTCAGCCCGATCCAGTAAAGTCCGTGGGAGAGCGGACTAATGCCCGCTCTCCCGGCGCGCGCACCGGCCCCTCGCCGGTGCGCGCGATCCAGTATTTAAATTAGGCGACGCGGTGCAAACGAGGAAAAGGAGGCGCTAGGGACACTAGCGCGTCCCTAGCGCCTCCTTTTGGCCTGGAGCGGCGGCTGTCAGCGGGTTTGACAGCCGACGCTCAATTTTGCCAGCGTCGGTTCTCGAGCCCGCTGACAGCCACGGGCTCGGAAACCGGACGCCGGCAAAATTGAGCGTCCGGTTTTCGGCCCGACAGTCGCGGGCCGAATTCAAATTTTTTTTTTTTTTTTTTTTTTTACTTTTTTTACTTTTGGGGACCTCCGACTTAATATCGCTATGATATTAAGTCGGAGGGTGCACAGAAAAGCAGTTTTTACTGCTTTTCTGTGCACTTCCCTGGCGCCGGAAGAAATTAGCGCCGACCTTTGGGCGGCGCTAATTTCTTAGAGTAAAATGTGCGGCTTGGCTGCACATTTTACTTACTGGATCGCTCGGGAATACCTAATAGGGCCATCAACATGCATTTGCATGTTGAGGGCGCTATTAGGTGCCGCGGGTGGGCCGCGTGTTTTCCTCCCCTTACTGAATAAGGGGTAAGGGAAAACACGCGTCCAGAGCAGGGTGACAGTGCGCTCCGACGGAGCACACTTTACTGGATCGACCTGATTGTGAGGGGCTTTTGGGCTGTCAGATGGGAAAAACTATTTTGGATATGCTCTTTTAGATCTATTCTGGATAAGCTCGTTTAAATAACCAGGTTTTTAGATACTTTTAAAATTTAATCATGCATGGTTCAAGACGCAGGTTGGGAGGCAGGGAGTTCCAGAAGGCGGGACCAGCAATTGAGAAGGCACGGTCGCGTGTGGAGGAAAGATGGGCTATTTTCAGTGATGGTACAAGTAGGGTGCCTTTGTTTGCAGTTCTGATGGGTAGGGTGGAGTAGGGAGCGTTGAAAGGAATGTCTAACCATTTGGAGTTGTGGGCATGAATAGATCTGTGTACTATGGTCAATGTCTTGTAGTGAATGCGGGAGGGGATGGAGAGCCAATGGAGGTCTCTAAGGATGGGGGTGATATGTTCATGTTTACGGGTATTTGCGATAAGTCTTGCTGTGGCGTTTTGTAGCATTTGTAGAGGTTTTATTGTAGAGTAGGGGAGCCCTAGGAAGAGTGCATTACAGTAGTCCAGTTTGGGAAGTATGGTGGCTTGGATCACTGTACGAAACTCTTGGTTGTATAGTAGTGGTCTGAGCTTTTTAAGTACATTGAGTTTGAAGAAACCTGCTTTGAGAATGGAGTTTACGTAGTTTTTCATGTTTAGTTGATGATCAAGGAGAACTCCTAGGTCCTTTACAGATGGTTGTGCTGTGGGAGGGTTGAGTTTCGGATCGATAGTTAGGGGGGGGGAGGCCTGGGAGGAGATAACCAGGAGTTCAGTTTTATTTGTATTGAGAGCAAGATGGAGGTTGGTGAGCAGGGAGTTGATGGCCGCAAGGCAACTTTCCCAGTGCTTTAAGGCATCAGAGATGGAGTTGTGGATGGGGATGATGATCTGGACATCATCAGCGTAGAGATAGAATTTTAGTTTAAGATTGGTGAGAAGTTGGCAGAGTGGGGTGATGTAGACATTAAAGAGGGTGGATGAAAGTGATGAACCTTGTGGCACTCCTTGATGCAAGGTGTGGGGGGTGGATGTGGTGTTGCCAATTTTAACAGAGAACTTCCTGTTTGATAAGAAGGATTTGAACCAGGCGAGTGCTAGGCCTGTGATGCCAATGTTTTCTAAACGGGTCAGGAGGTGTTGATGGCTGATGGTGTCGAAGGCTGCTGAGATATGGAGAAGGGCGAGGAGGTAGCTGTGTCCTTGACCCATGCCTCTGAGGAGGTGGTCAGATAGAGAGAGGAGTAGCGATTCCATGTTAAAGTGTTTTCGGAAGCCGAATTGAAAGGCATGGAGGATAGCATGATTTTCGAGGAAGTCCATGAGTTGTGAATTAACAACTCTTTCCATTAGCTTGGCAATGAAAGGGAGGTTAGAGATTGGGCGAAAATTGGCAGATCTTTCGGGTCCAAGGAGGGTTTCTTTAGGAGGGGTTTGACTACCGCATGCTTGAGTGAGTCTGGGACAGATCCTTGGGCGAGAGAGCAGTTGATGAGATCTGCTATAGCTCTGGCTATGGAGTTAGGGATGGCTAGAAGGGCTTTGGAGGGGATAGTGTCGTTGGGGTGGGAGGAAGGTTTGAGTTTTCTGAGGATGTTTTCAACTTCTTTGGAGGAAGTGAAGTCGAGGGCAGTCATTGTGGGTTGGGAGGGTGTAGGGACGGAGGGTAGGGTGGGGGGTACAGTTAGTGGGGTGGGGGAATCTTGAAAGGAGGTTAGAGATTTTACTCTGGAAGTAGTTGGCAAGTTCTTCACATTTGGATGCTGCATCAGAGTCAGGTATCGTGGGGGGGATAGGTGTGGTGAGGCTTGAGACGTAGAAGAAAAGTACTTTGGGGTTGAATCTGAAATCGTGGATTTTTCTGGCGTAGAAATCTTGTTTGTGTTTTTGGGTTGCGAGTCTGTAGCTGTGTAGAGCAGTTTTGTAGATGGAGGAGTGTTGTGGAGTTGGGTCCTTGCGCCATTTTCTCTCCTTTTGCCTGAGATTGTTTTTTAGGGTCTTTAGCTCTGGAGAGTACCATGGCTTTGTAGGTTTCGAGGTGGTACTTATGACTCGTTTGGAGATTGGGCAAAACTTGTTGGCAATGTCTCCTGTGAGGTTATTCCAGGATGCCAGTGCTGTGTCAGGATCGGAGTAGACAAGGCTGGGTAAGGAAGTCAATAGTGCAGCTGCAAGCTCATCGCTAGGACAGGATTTTCTGGATATTATGGTGGTGCAGAGAGTGTTGTTGTTTGGGGGAGGGACGTTGATGGAGAGGAGGCCTTCTATTAGGTAATGGTCGGACCAGGGAACAGGGGTACAAGTGGGAGTGGAGGGTTCAATGAAATTAGAATTGATAAAGATCAGGTCCAGAGTGTGTCCGGCTTTGTGTGTGGGGGATGCTATAATTTGCTGGAAACCTATAGCATGGAGGGACTGAATGAAGGTTTCGCATGATGAGGAGAGGGGTAAGGAGTCTACATGGAGATTGAAGTCTCCGAGGATAATGGAAGGGATATCAGTTTTTATCGCGTCAATAAGGAATTCAATTAAAGGTGAGGGGTCAGACTCGAGGAAGGTAGGGGGGGCGTACACTAAATAGATTTGGAATGCGTCAGATCTAAAGAGGCCTATTTCAAGTTTGGGTGGAGAGGTTATGCGGGTGGGTTTGAGATTTAGATGTTTCTTAGTTGCCAAGAGGATACCTCTGCCTCTTTTTTTGGGCCTGTGGATAGAGAAAATTTCATATGAGGGGGTGGGGAGTTGGTTGATGAGGGCAGTATCTGAGTCTTTAAACCATGTCTCAGTGACAGCACAGATATCTGGTTTACAGTCGATTAGGATATCATCGAGAATGGGGGTCTTTTTAGATAGGGATTGTGCATTGAAGGGTATTAAGGAGAGGCTGGTGAGGCCTAAGAGTTGTGTCAGTGGGGAGATAAGGATAGGGATGAGGGATTTGCGAAGAGGGGGGGGATGGATGGGCACAGGAGAGGGATAGTCTGGAACGTGGATAATGGATACGGGGGATGGGGTAGGATGCCATTGGGGATTATTGGCAAGGAACAGAGGGGATGGACAGTGTAGGAAGTATCGGGGGGGGGAGTATGAGTATGTGAAAGTATTACAGCAGGTGAATGGTACAGCAGGTAAATGGTGCAGATTGATATGGCAAACACAGAGAACTCTTTTTGAATTGAATGGGGAAGAGCGAACGGTTGTGTAAAGTGCAATGGTAGTTACGGTTGGTGGAGGATGAAGTCCAGTTGAGAATCGTCAGGTCTGTCAGTGTGGGGTTCATCATTGGTTCTGTGGTGAAGGGGTGCTCACTAAGGGGCGCACCAAGGGGCAGGCCCCTTTGGTGTGCTCCTTAGGTGCGCAACGCCAGGCGTGCGACGTCTGTTAGCTGCTTCCCTAATGAAGAGTCTGAGGGTAGTTGGTCGCTGCCTCTGATGTCGTCGGGGGGGGCGGGTTCTTCGACCGCATGGGGGAGGACTGGCGAGAGGCGTCCTCGGGACCCCGGCAATGGCGTTGGGGGCTTGGGCTTAGGGACCCCGGTGGGTCTGGGTGCCAAAAGCGCTGAGCCGCGGGTGCAGAGAAGCCGGCAGAGAGAGGAGGAAGGCAGGTAGGGACTTGCCTTTTGTTCCCTGCTGGTCGCTGCCTCTGATGTTGTCGGGGGGGGGGGGGGGCGGGTTCTTCGGCCGCATGGGGGAGGACCGGCGAGAGGCGTCCTCGGGACCCCGGCAATGGCGTCGGGGGCTTGGGTTCAGGGACCCCGGTGGGTCTGGGCGCCGAAAGCGCTGAGCCGTGGGTGCAGAGAAGCCGGCAGAGAGAGGAGGAAGGCAGGTAGGGACTTGCCTTTTGTTCCCTGCTGGTTGTTGCCTCTGACGAAACCATTTGTTTCGGTGTCACAGGGAGACACAGAAATGCTACAACTTTTCATTGACCTTCAGGAAGGTTTACAATATTTGTTGAGAATGGTATACAAGGCCTTTGACACATCTGCCAGATCTTCGGCGGCATCCTTCGCAGCTAGACGCATGGCGTGGCTTTGCTTCAGTAGTATACATGAGGATGTTCACAAAAAGTTAGCCAACTTACTGTGCACAAGTGACAACCTTTTTGGGGAAAAGCTGAGAGAAAGTCTCTCAGATAAAAGAACAAAATGTAGCGGTACAATCACTGACTTCCCCTACTGACAGTCAAACTACCACCAGAAAATACTATACTCAATACAAAAGAGGATACTACCAGAGAAGACCATATAGAAGGTACCAACTATATTATCACCCATATAGGTCTCCCTCTTACCAGCAGTCAATACTGCAGGGACAACAACCTCCACAAAGAAACCGTCAGAAAGGTCAAAGTCCCCAAAAACCTCAACAGTAACAGCCCCAAAAACAACAAAGTTTTTTAAAACATCAGTCACAACACCATTTCATGTCGGGGGTAGTATTTCATCTTTCTTCCAGACCTGGTCCAGAACCACAACCGATTAGTGGGTCCTCAACATAATATCCCAAGAGTACAAACTATAGTTCACTCATCCTCCCAAATTACCTCATCATCATATAAGAGCCATAAGATCGCATTCTCACATTCCCATGCTTCACCCTGAAGTAACAGCTCTACTAAACCAGATGTCAATCCATTCACTTCTGCCTTCTCAAATCAACAAGGGCTACTATTCCAAATATTTCCTCATTCCCAAAAAAAACAGGAGGTCTTCATCCCATTTTGGACTTGTGATCTCTCAAGTGGCAAAAATTCAAAATGATCTCTTTGAAATCATCCTCCCATTTCTATAACCTAACGACTGGATGTGGTCTCTGGACCTGAAGGATGCATAAAACATTTGATGGAAACAATTCAGTGTTTGGAAGAATTGGGATGATCATAAACTATGAAAAAATCCCACCTCCATCCCACCCAGACTCTGCAGTTTATTGGAGCAAGATTCATACATCTATTTCCAGGGCATTTCTGCCTAACAACAGAGCCCAGACTCTGCACTCTCAGTGCCTGTCTTTCCAACATCAAACTTATACCACAGTATGCCAAATACTAATCTTATTGGAATACATGACAGCAGCAATACATGTGGTTCCCAATACCTGTTTCACATGAGGTGATTACAATGGGGATTAAAGTCTCAATGGAATCATAAGAACATAAGAACATGCCATACTGGGTCAGACCAAGGGTCCATCAAGCCCAGCATCCTGTTTCCAACAGAGGCCAATCCAGGCCATAAGAACCTGGCAAGTACCCAAACACTAAGTCTATTCCATGCTACTGTTGCTAGTAATAGCAGTGGCTGTTTTCTAAGTCAGCTTAATTAATAGAAGGTAATGGACTTCTCCTCCAAGAACTTATCCAATCCTTTTTTAAACCCAGCTCCACCAACTGCACTAACCACATCCTCTGCCAACAAATTCCAGAGTTTAATTGTGCATTGAGTGAAAAAGAACTTTCTCTGATTAGTTTTAAATGTGCCACATGCTAACTTCATGGAGTGCCCCCTAGTCTTTCTATTATCCGAAAGAGTAAATAACTGTTTCACATTAACCCATTCTAGACCTCTCATGATTTTAAACACCTCTACCTCCCCCCTCAGCCGTTTCTTCTCCAAGCTGAAAAGTCCTAACCTCTTTAGTCTTTCCTCATAGGGAAGCTGTTCCATTCCCTTTATCATTTTGGTTGCCCTTCTCTGTACCTTCTCCATCGCAACTATATCTCTTTTGAGATGCGATGACCAGAATTATACACAGTATTCAAGGCGTGGTCTCACCATGGAGCGATACAGAGGCATTATGACATTTTCTGTTTTATTCACCAATCAACGTAGAAAGCCCATGTCGAAGATGAGTCGCATCTCAGCCTCAATGAAAAGATACATTTCCTGGTAACTGAGGCCTTCCGTATTGACAAAGGGAGCACCATTCAGAATTCCCCTTCATGAACTATTAATAACAATGAATCCTTCAACAAAGGACTGGGGGACTCATCTTCTTCATCTAAAGGCACAGGGTTTGTGGTTCCCAGCAGAATGCCGGTTTCAGATAAATCTATTGAAATTGAGAGTAATAAAGAATGCATTGCACACTTTCCAATCAACCATTCAGAACAAGTCTGTAATGATACACATGGACAACCAAGTAGCCCTGTTCTATATATTCAAACAGGGAGGGTCAGGTTCCAAGATTCTCTGCAAAGAGGCGGTGCAAATTGGCGAATGACAGAGGAAAACAATCCTTCAAGCATCTTATCTGCCAGGACTTGCAAATACAAAAGCAGACAAACTCAGCAGAATCTTCCACCCCCACAAATGGTCACTAAACCAAGTGGTAGCGGAGGATCTTTTCAGTCACTGGGGAACTCCATGCTTAGACCTTTTTGCATCAGAGGACAACATGAAGCTGAGCACCTTTTGCTCATTTCTTCCCAGCACATGGCGATTATCCTAGGATGCCCTTCTGATTCCATGGTGAAGGAGCCTAATGTATGCCTATCCCCCAATTCCACTAATATCACACATGATTCAAAAATGCATAGCGGACAGAGCAGATATGATACTCATCGCTCCAGCGATCAGAAAAGCCAAAAAGCAAACAGAATGTTAGGAATTATTAAGAAGGGAATGGAAAATAAAACGGAGGATGTCATAATGCCTTTGTATCTCTCCATGGTGAGACCGCACTTGAATACTGTTTGCAGTTCTGGTCACCGCATCTCAAAAAGAATATAGTTGCACTGAAGAAAGTGCAGAGAAGGGTGACCAAAATGATAAGGGACATAGAATGACTGCCTGAGGGGGGATATGATAGAAGTCGTCAGAATCATGATTGGACTTGAACAATTTAATGTAAATAGGTTATTTACTCTCTCAGATAATAGAAGGACCAGGTGGCACTCCATGAAGTTAGCAAGAAGCTCATTTAAAACAAATCGAAGAAAATTCTTTTTCAGTCAGCGCATAATTAAGGTCTGGAATTCATTGCCAGAGGATGTGGTTATAGCAGTTAGTGTAACTGGGTTTTAAAAAGTTTGGATAAGTTCCTAGAGGATAAATCGATAAACTGCTATGATGGTAATTAATAAGCAATAGTAGCTTGTGATCTATGTAATGTTTAGGTACTTGCCAGGTACTTGTGACTTGGATTGGCCACTGTTGGAAACAGGATACTGGGCTCGATGGACCCTTGGTCTGACCCAGTATGGCATATCTTATGTTCTTATGTTATGTTTTTATGGTATGCTTATTTAGTGCTCCTCTCGATTCAACCACCAATTTTTTCTAGGGAACAGCCTGCATCTTCTGACACAAGAGAGAGGAAGTCTCATCCACCTGATGCACTCTTCCCGCTCATTCTCCATGCTCTCAGGTGGAGGGAGGTCTTATGGCATTTCCAGCTTCCATCCCATATCACAGATGTATTAATAGCAGCTAGAAAACCATCCAAAAGGAAAAAATATTCCAATTGGTGCAACCAGCAGAAAATTGACCCTTTCACTTACTCCCTGAGGGATTTACTGACATATTTACAATCTCTTTCTATGTCAGGCTTAGCAGTCACATTCATATGTATACACCTAAATGCTATAGCGGCTTATCACACAACAGATCGAAGTTCCACAATTTCTTCTCATCCTCTCATTTTAAGATTTGTGAGAGGTTTAACACGGATTCATCCACCAATACAAAAGCTTCTGGTACTATGGGATGTAAATATTGTCCTTGAAAGCTTGATGGAAGCTCCCTTCAAACCCATGGAGTCTGCATCCTTAAAGCATCTCACTTGGAAAGTACTCTTTCTCGTCGCAATCACATCAGTGAGGCGAGAAAGTGAACGTCAAGCCCTGGTAGTTAATTATCCATACCTTCAATTCCACCATGATAAGGTTTTGTTGCATACCCATCCATCCTTTTTACCAAAAGTGGTTTCAGCCTTCCACCTAAACCAGTCAATCTCATTACCCACCTTCTTTCCGAAGCTGCATACCAACAGAAAACAGAAAGCAATTCACACATTGGAATGCAAAAGAGCATTAGTGTATTACAAAAGGAAAACTCGAGTAATTAGGCACATTTCCCAACTTTTCATATATTTTAATCCAAATGACCCTGGTAAACTGGTCTCCAAAAGGACACTATCAAATTGGATAACTCATTGTATCCAAATCTGTTACTCATCAAATTCAAAAATTCTACATAATCCAATCAAGGTGCATCAGGTCAGAGCTACAGTGACCTTGCTAGTGCACCTGCACAATGTACCAATTCAAGAAATCTGCAGGGCAGCAACATGGTCATCAATTCATGTCTCTACATCCCATTACTGCCTGGACCAACAGTCAGCAGCAGACAGTGCATTGGGATCAACAGTCTTACATCATGTCCAACAACATTAATGGCTGGCCACAGGTGATAGATTGCTTCTATCTAGAAGTGATCTGGTAACGCAAGCAACCTATCTGTTTGGGACTCCCAGACAGCATGGCTAAATCAACCTGCTTATCGATGGAAAAAAGCAAGTCTGCTTACCATAAATGGTGTTTTCCATAGATAGCAGGATGATTTAGCCGTGTGCCTTCCCTCCTCCCTGGACAGCTATCTGCTACACTCAGACATCTGCTTGGAAATCAACTGAGGAGATCATCTCGAGAAGCATGAGAACAACCGCGCAGCTGCAAACACAAAAGCTCTCGAGCTTAGAGAGAAAAGGCTCTGTCCTTTGACACCCGGATGATGTCACCCAGTCAGCATAGCTAATCATCCTGCTCTCTATGGAAAAAACACCATTTAGGATAAGCAAACTTCCTTTTTGAAACATCAACTGCTAAAAGACCATAGGCATGCTCTGTCAGAATGCTAGAAGTAGATCCCCCAGCAGCTCGGGTTAATTCTAAGGCAAGAATTAGAACATTCTGTGGCAATGTTTGCAAAATACTGCTGTCATCATGAGTTATATATTGCATTCATTTGCATAAAAGTTTTCAAAATGTTAAAGACTTGTACATTATAGAAATGAAGTAGTTTTCCAATATATCATATCTGAGTATATTTTTTTCTCCTTTTTTGGTGTATTTGATTCTTTTCACTGTTTCAGTGTTAACATTTTTTATTTTGTAATTCTTTGTATCTTCTTCTCTCACACCTTTCCACATTACAGCTTGTTTTTTTCCTTCCTAAATGTGCCTTTTCTCTTGCCTGCCTCCACCCCTCTACTATTCTTTGCTGTCTAGCATTTTTTCCTCCGTTTCTCCCAGGTGACCCCCCCCCACCCCGCCTTTCCTCTTAAACAGCCTTATCACCTAATCCCTCATCCCTCCTGTCCTCTCATCTCCTTCTACAATCTATCCTCTCCCTTTTTCTCCCCCATCCCTGGACCTCTGTTCACCTTCTTGGCACCCCCATCCTCAAAATTCTCTTCCTCCACTCTATTTTGTTCTCCATGCCTGGACCTCTATCTTTTTCTCTTCCCTCTTCCATTCTCTCTCCCTCTCCATCTATTCTCTTTCATTTCCTCCAGTCCCTTTCCTGCCTCCATTCCTTTTTTTCCTCCATTGAATCCTATCCTCCTCTCCCCATCCACAACCAATCCTATCTTTCCTTGCTCCTCACTGACAGAAGGAGTAAAGTGGCACTTCAAGTCAAGTTTGCCACCTCCTGCAGCCTGGCCCAGATATGCAATTTGAATCTCTTAAACTCAGGAAGCGGGGGTTTCACAAGTCTATACCGCAGTCAGGACCACCAAAAGCTGTGGTGTAGCCATACTTATACACAAGGCAGTATCTTTTCAACTAATTAAATCCATTAGACACTAAAGGCCGGTATATAATTCTTTTAGGGAAAATAATGGGGATTGAAATTATTCTGGCCTCAGCATATGCCCCTAATAGCTCTGATCATTCTTTTTTTTCTGGCTTACTTACTCAACTATCCCAACTTGGGGACTACCCTATTATTCTGGGAGGGGACCTTACTTGCATTATAGATCCTCAATTAGACCGTTACCCTCCTAGGAAGGAGCATCCTTTAAGGGAAAACAAAGGCCCATGGTTTCTATGTAATAATCTTCACATGTTGGATTTGTGGAGAACCTTGCATCCAGGGGAGTGCGACTTTACCCACTTAGCCCGAGCCCATCCCTCCAAAACCCAAATTGATTATTTATTAATCTCCGAGTCTCTGCTCCAAAGATTCACCACAGCCTCTATTAGGTACCTGATTATATCAGATCACTGTCCGGTGATAGGGAGCATGACCCTGGGCAAAGCGTGAGGCAAGGGGCAATGGAGGATGCCCGCTTATTTAGCCAGGGATCCCGAGTTTCCAGGCTATCTAAGGCGTAAATGGAAAGATTTTGATCAGTTCGATGGGCAACACCTCAGTAAACCCACTCTAATTTGGGAAACAGCAAAAGTGGTGCTTCGAGGGGATATTATTAGTTATATATCCCATAGATGGCAAGCAATGCAGGCAGAGTTAATACGCGTAGAGTCCCGCTTGAGATCTCAGAAGCGTACCCTCTTATGGGCCGATACAGTAAATCCCGCGGGAGAGCCAGCGCTCCGAGGCGAGCGTCTGCTCTCCCAACGCGCGCCCAGGCCAGGCTCCTGGGCGTGCGAACAAGTATTTAAATGAGGGCCCGCGGTAAAAAGAGGCGCTAGGGACACTAGCGCGTCCCTAGCGCCTCCTTTTTGACAGGAGCAGCGGCTGTCAGTGGGTTTGACAGCCGACGCTCAATTTTTCCGGCTTCGGTTCTCGAGCCCGCTGACAGCCACAGGTTTGGAAAGTGGACGTCAGCATAATTGAGCGTCCATCTTGCGGGTCGCGGGCACATTTTAAATTTTCTTTTTTTAAATTTTAAATTTTTTTTATTTTTGGGACTTTTCTGTACACTTTCCCGGTGCCGGCAGAAATTAAAATGTGCGGCATGGCTCTACCAAAACCGACGCGCTATTACCCCTTACTGTATAAGGGGTAAAAATAGCGCGTCAAAAACGCACGGCCAAAAGTGGGCTAACGGAGCGCACTGTACTGTATCGGCCTGTTCGTGAGCTCTTCAGTCAGAGATTTGGAAGAGTTCAAGGCCACTCAGACAGCACTCAATTCCATGCTTCAGGAAAGGGCACAGGGATCGATTTGCAATTTGAAATATCAACTTTTCCAATTTGGGAACAAATCTGGATGTTTAATGGCACGGCTATTAAAAAGCCAGGAATCCTCCAAATTTATTTTGAGTATTCAGGATATAACTGGATGCCTCAAAACATCGTCTTTAGATATAGCACAAGTGTTTTCCGATTTTTATAAAAAATTGTACTCTGCAGACCCAGTTAATTCTGCAGATATTAATAAGTTTTTACAACATATTTCCTGTCCTACCTTGGCGGACGGGGCATTGCAGAAATTGAACCAAGACATATCCCCAGAAGAAGTCTCTGAGGCTATAAAATCTCTGCCTGAATTAAAAGCACTGGGTCCCGATGGCCTTGACTCTCATTTCTACAAATCTTTACTCCCTGATATTTCTGAAAAGCTTTGTGTTTTATATGAGGATATCTCTGCGCAATGCACTATGCCTGTAACTATGAGAGCAGCCACAATAGTAGTTCTACCAAAACCGTGTAGGGATAGCCAACTCCCCTCTTCATACCAACCGATATCCCTTTTAAATTTAGATATCAAAATATATGCTAAGATATTAGTAAATAGGTTGAAACATGTAATGCCAGTACTTATCTCACCTGACCAAGTGGGCTTTGTCCATGGGAAACGCTTGACGGTTAACATTCACAAGGTGCAAGCGTCCCTGGAGAGGTGTGAACTTGCTGCTATAGCAAACCCTCTTCTGGTCAGTTGCGACGCAGAAAAGGCGTTTGATTGTGTGGCATGGCCTTTTTTTGCGAAGCGTACTAGACAAATTTGGTTTTGTGGGAAAATTTTTTCAATACATTCAGATACTTTATTTTAACCCCACAGCCAGGATACTGGTCATTGGCCTTCTACCAGAGGAACTTTCCCTCTGTAGAGGAACTTGTCAGGGATGCCCCTTGTCTCCACTGCTATTTATTTTAACAGTAGAACCCTTGGTTACTAAATTAAGGGAGTCATCCGAGGTTTCAGGAATAATGGTGGGCCCCCTCCAATATAAAGCTTTATTATTCGCTAATGACATTTTGCTCCTTCTCTCAAATGCCAAGAGAGCTCTCCCAGTGGCCTTGCAAATTTTTGCGGAATACCAGCTGGTATCTGGATTCAAACTCAGTTTAGACAAGACCGAAGCACTGGATGTTTCTGGGCATCTGAGACAAGAGTGGGGGAACTTCCCGGTGTAATGGGCAGGAGACTTTATTAAATACCTGGGAATCTATCTTCACAAACGCCCATCTCAATGGTATAATATTAATATTCTCACAATGGTAGACAAAATGCACCAGAAGTTAGCCAGCTGGCAAAATCTCCCTTTGTCCTTGCAGGATCGCATCGCAGCTATAAAAATGGTTTTGGCCCCAAAACTCCTATACCTTTTCTTGATGCTCCCAGTAGTGTTTCAGTCTAGGGAACAACGTGTGTTACAGAAAAGTATGGGTTCCTTTATTTGGAGAGAGAAACGGGCGAGGATATCATTCCAGACATTAATCGCCCCATGGGCTCAAGGTAGGTTCAGTGTCCCTAATTTTAGAGCTTACTCATGGGCGGCCAACCTTCACTTTCTAGGAGACTGGTTAAATTACACTTCTGAATATATTGATTTGGCTTTTTGTACTGTTGGGTTTGTGGCATATTGTGGACTCTTGGTCGAAGTGGCGATCCCCAGTCACTAATGACCCGTGGCTCTGGGTCTTCAGAATGGCGAATGGTCAATCCAAGATTGACGCCATTAAATTGTATGGCGGATTCTGGAGCACAACATAAGGGTGCTGGCCTCGGGTCATTTTGAAAACCCAGAGCTGTTGAGCAGGAGTGACTAGCGATCACTCCTGCCCCTGGAAGACCTGCCAGTCAGGTAAGAACTGGGTTAGAAGGTTGGAGGGGGTTTGAGAAGGGCCAGAAGGGATCTTTTTTATTTGGGGGACAGGAGGAGAGACCCAGAACAGGTGGCTTTTACTTTTTTAATGGTGGCAGCTGCTTCAAAGTGAAATGAAAAACAACTACATTTTGTTTGGTTTTTCTTTCATTTCAGTTTGAAAATGAAACAAAATGGTAGCACAACCCCAATGCAAGGGCTAACCCTTTCTCTATTCAGTCATTATCAGTTTCCGAAGATAAGTCAGATCAGCTAGCCCTGTACTCTTTACATTTAGGACATTTTGCTGGGAGGGGGGACATTTTGTGGTATTTTATCCTTTTTATTTGATAGCAGGTTACTGGTGCCAGCAGCAGCTTTTTCAGGTAGAGTCAATTTAAATTAATTTCATATGTGGAAATTGGGATTCTTTATAATTTAATCTGTGCTGGCATTGCCAGCATCAGTGATCTCCTATTGGGCACAGAGGATTAAGCAGACAATCTCAAAAAGTAAAAGTTCTATTTACATTATGTAAAATGTACAAAGAGAAATGTCATTATGCTAGGTCCTCCTTGGTGTCTTGTTGATATTTTTATTCTCATGTCTTATGTAGTGGGGCATATTTATTTAAGCATGGGGCTTTTTTTTTTGCAATCTTTTTTTAATCCTAAAACTAATAAAGTGTCAAATAGATAAATGTTTTTGTATTTTCTACAGTTTATACTGATGCCTCTGTATGAGAATACTCTACTATCTCTCAACTTGGTGATAACACTGCATGTGTATTTATGTCCCAGCAAGTATATGTTGTTGTTGTCCAGGTGAATTTCTCGAAGAGCATCATCGGGTCCTAGAATCGAGGCTGGCCCCTGTGAGTAGAGAAATCACAGACAGTCGTGCCCGAACTCGAGAGGAGCTGGAAAGTCTCTACCGGAAGATCGTCAGCTATGTGTTGCTGCGTTCGGGGCTTGGATCTCCAACGGATATTAAGGTCGTAAGAGAGGCAACAGGTCAGGAAAGAATCTAGATTTTGCAGTGTATATATGTGTACATACATATTTTTTTAATATGTTTGTTTTATTTAGCACAGTTGCAATGTTTCTGTTAATTGTGAATCGATGTGAGGTTACTAAACAAATGTCGGTATATAAAAACTGCAAATAAGTAAGTAAGTAAATAAATAAATAAATATATTTATTTGAGTTATTGAGTTCTCTCTACCTTACACACATTGTTAAATGTAAACCGGTTTGATGTGATTCCCGTCATGAAAGCCGGTGTAGCAAAATAATAAATAAATAAATAAATATATTCAGTAGTGTGGCATTAAATATACACAGCCACGAAGGCTGAAATCTTTCTGCAGCTCAAGGACTGAGAGAGTAAAACCTCTTACCCGGATGGGGCCTCCGCCGACAGCGCGACCAAAGGAAACACCGCTCCAGGCCCGCTCTCCTCGCGGCCGAAGCCCGCCCCCCACCGAGAACCGGCCAACCAGCAGACGGCTGCAAGGCAGCCAATCAGACAAGGTCAGACGGCCTTTTAAAAATAAATACGAAGCCGCGAATCGCTCTCTCTCTACTCCGCTTACCTGGGAAGAGCTGCTGCCGCTCCAGCTGCAAGGCCTGCGCAATCGGCGCCGGCGACCCATCGGGGTAAGGCCTCTTTAAAACCTCTTACCCGGACGGGGCCTCCGCCGACAGCGCGACCAAAGGAAACACCGCTCCAGGCCCGCTCCCTTCGCGGCCGAAGCCCGCCCCCCCACCGAGAACCGGCCAACCAGCAGACGGCTGCAAGGCAGCCAATCAGACAAGGTCAGACGGCCTTTTAAAAATAAATACGAAGCCGCGAATCGCTCTCTCTCTACTCCGCTTACCTGGGAAGAGCTGCTGCCGCTCCAGCTGCAAGGCCTGCGCAATCGGCGCCGGCGACCCATCGGGGTAAGGCCTCTTTAAAACCTCTTACCCGGACGGGGCCTCCGCCGACAGCGCGACCAAAGGAAACACCGCTCCAGGCCCGCTCCCCTCGCGGCCGAAGCCCGCCCCCCACCGAGAACCGGCCAACCAGCAGACGGCTGCAAGGCAGCCAATCAGACAAGGTCAGACGGCCTTTTAAAAATAAATACGAAGCCGCGAATCGCTCTCTCTCTACTCCGCTTACCTGGGAAGAGCTGCTGCCGCTCCAGCTGCAAGGCCTGCGCAATCGGCGCCGGCGACCCATCGGGGTAAGGCCTCTTTAAAACCTCTTACCCGGACGGGGCCTCCGCCGACAGCGCGAGCAAAGGAAACACCGCTCCAGGCCCGCTCCCCTCGCTGCCGAAGCCCGCCCCCCACCGAGAACCGGCCAACCAGCAGACGGCTGCAAGGCAACCAATCACACCAAGACTAGTAGACTATCAGCACCTTTAAATCTCAGTCTTCTCAGGCGCCGCGCGCCGAAGGAGCGCGACAAAGGGGCTTGCCCCTTTGTCTCGCCCCTTCGGCTCAGCCCCGAGGAAGCCCCGAATCTACCCCAGGATCTTCGGTTTCTCATCAGCCGACTATCTATTTCAACCCTATCAGCACAACAGTATCTTCAGCAACTTTACAAATCCTCAGACCTCATACATCAAAATTCAGCCACATCTACCCTCAATCTCGATCCACCAGATACAGATCCTCTCAATCCACTTCTAGATAGCTCCACCCAATTCTTACTCTACATCTGCGCTAATCACATCAGCTTCACCTGAGAATCCGTGGAATAGCCAGAGACCTCATCAGATTCTACAGAGGAATTTCACTAATTTGATTCTATAAAAGAAAAAGTTTTTATTTACATTCACCCAGCTTCCTCTTCTATCTGCATTCTACCTGGATTTGTCCAGCTTTCTTCTAATTTACAACATCCCCAGCTTCTAATCTCTACAACCATTCTCATGCATACCTATAATATCCCAATCATTCAATACCAAAGGAGAAGCTCCATAATTATCTCCTCCCACAACATACAAAAAAGAATTATTCCAATCATGACCTCACCTCTAAATCAACTACTAGGCCTCACACTACTTTCAGTAACCCTTTTCAACGCTCAATCCTTAACAAAAAAACACACATCCTCAACGATTATCTCCAGGATTCAAACCCAGATATCTGTGCTATTACAGAAACCTGGCTAAAAGATACTGATACTGCTCTAATCAATCAACTTCCTATTCATAGCTATGACATCTTCTCCTTCTACAGACACATAAAAAGAGGAGGTGGCCTTCTCTTAGCCACCAAAAAAGAACTCAAACTATCCACTCATACCATCAAGTCTAATTCTAAATTAGAATTGGGACTAGTCAAATCAAAACAACTACAAATTCTACTAGTCTACGCTCCTCCCGGAGTTTTAGAAACGGACCCTTCATCACTCATAGAATCCATAGTGAAACATATCAATTTAGACCTCCCATCTATTATCTTAGGCGACTTCAATCTTCACACTGATGTTATACCTCGCTCCTCAAACTGCGAAGCGCTCCTCTCCTCCCTCAGTGCTATGGGATTCACGCAGATCATTAATAGTCCTACGCATAAAGCAGGACACACTCTGGACTTAATTTTCATCAATTCTAATTTCTCCTGCACTTCAGTACCATCTTGCACACCAATCCCCTGGTCAGATCATTTCTTGATAGAATCCTCCTTTTCCATAGATAAACAGACTCACACTTCTCATCTTCTTTCTACTATTCAATTCAGAAAACCTTGCCCATCTGAAATACTTAGTGATCAGCTGTCTAAGGAACTCACGAATCTAGACCTTTCGAATCCTGACTCAGCCCTAACTTCCTGGCACAAGATCACTGAAACAGTTGCTAACAAATGGTGTCCAACAGTCTCTAAAACAATCAATCCTACAAAAAAAGGTAATCAACCCTGGTTTACCCCTAATCTAAAACTGATGAAACAGGAGCTACGCCATAGAGAAAATATTTGGCGAAAAACACCCAACTCAACTACCTTGTCTAAATACAAAGGCTTTCTTCATCATTATCGGACCTCTATTCTACTAACAAAAAGAGAATTCTACACCAACAAAATTCATCATTTTCAATACGATGCCCAAGCCCTATTTGCTTACGTCACTCAAATCACAAAATCAACTCCTCCACCCATCCCAGACGAACAAGCTCTATCTAGGGCTAATGAACTTGCGTTATTCTTTCAACAAAAGATACAGAATACGCTCGCCCTTCTTCCACCAAATACTCTACCTCTTACCTCAGACAAGAATCCTCAATCAAGCAAGGGAGCCAAACTTGAAAGCTTCGAATCAATTTCTGTTAAAGAGATTGAATCCCTTCTAAAAAGACAAAAACCATCTAGCCATCCTGCAGATAATATTCCTTCAAATCTCCTGCTTCTCATTCCAAATACGATCGCAAAACCTTTAACAAGTATCATAAATTGCTTTTTAACCCAAGGAAGTTACCCTGACGGTCTAAAAACTGCATCACTCAAACCCCTTCTCAAGAAACACAATCTAGACCCTAATGTACCTTCCAATTTCAGACCCATCTCTAATTTGCCATTTTTAGCCAAAATAATAGAAAAGCTAGTAAACACCCAGCTTTCAGAATACCTGGAAGATCAAAATATCCTATACCCCTCACAATATGGCTTCCGCAAAGCACGCAGCACGGAAACCCTCCTTATCTCACTTACAGATCACATTATAATGGGTCTTGACAAAGGCTACTCCTTTTTATTAATCCTGTTAGACATCTCCGCGGCGTTTGACACCGTCAACCACTCCATTCTCCTGGATCGCCTAACAGACATTGGTATCTCAGGATCTGCCCATAGTTGGTTCAAATCTTTCCTCTACAGTAGATCCTTCAAAGTTAAAATCAACAACACAGAATCGCCATTAACAAAATCCAATTTAGGAGTTCCACAAGGATCTTCCCTTTCCCCAACCCTTTTTAATATTTACCTCCTACCCCTTTGCCAATTGCTATCTGACCTTAATTTAATTCATTATCTGTATGCAGACGATGTACAGATTCTTATTCCTATTACAGAATCTATTTCAAAAGCACTTTCCCACTGGAATAACTGCCTTATTTCTATCACTAACCTCCTCAATAGATTAAATCTGGTCTTTAACTCTTCAAAGACGGAGCTCCTCCTCATTTCAGCAAATGAAGAAAATATTCCCATACCATTCCCTCACAACACATTCATCATTCATAAGCAGGTGAGAGATCTAGGAGTAATTCTCGATAACAGACTAAACCTTAAGAAAATGGTTAATACTACATCCAAAGACTGTTTTTACAGACTCCAGGTTCTGAAACGACTCAAGCCACTTCTTTTTTTCAAAGATTGCAGAACAGTACTCCAGGCGTTGTTATTTTCCAAGATTGACGATTGCAGTGCCCTCCTCATTGGCCTACCCAAATCGACCATTAAACCGCTTCAGATGATTCAAAATGCTGCAGCGAGATTACTGACCAACACCAGCCGCGGAGATCACATTTCACCCATCCTCAGAAACCTACATTGGCTACCTGTAAATTTTAGAATCCTTTACAAAGCAATTACCCTAATACACAAATCCATCCATCACCAACTCCATCTCAGCCTTAAAATACCCTTCAAACTTCATTCCTCCAATAGGCCAATTAGAGATAATCATAAAGGTACTTTGAATTACCCCCCTACTAAAGCCTCACGCCTTTCCTCGACCAAAGACCGAGCTTTTTCAATAGCAGGTCCATCTATTTGGAACAACATTCCTTCAAGCCTCCGACTAGAACCCTGTCTCATTACATTCAGAAAAAAACTTAAGACGTGGCTGTTCCACCAAGCCTTCGATGATCCTCCAGACAACCCTTAGTCTTCTTTATCCACACTTGGACGTAGAAGATTAAAGTCTTACAACCATTCAAACGAAGAACTCTGGCACTTACTGATTAAAGCATCTTTTGCTTTAATCCAAATTCCTTTTGGACTATGCTTCTTTAATTATTTTTTGGCCTTTAACTTCCTTCCAGCTCTTAAGCTTCCCAAGTTTTTTACTCCTTGTTAAATGTAACTTTATCTTATTCTCTTCTCTTGTTAATTACTTTTATTTATTGCTTCTGTTATACCCTTGTTTTATGTAAACCGATCCGATATGGTTTATTTACTATGAAGGTCGGTATAAAAAGTGTTAAATAAATAAATAAATAATATTCAGTAGTGTGGCATTAAATATACACAGCCACGAAGGCTGAAATCTTTCTGCAGCTCAAGGACTGAGAGAGGCCTTATCGCTCTGGGATACCTCCTAGTTTTTTTTCCCGTCAGTAGCAGGGCTGAATTAGCCATGCTGTCTGGGAAGCGCTGCGATCCCGGGTGGGTGGAATTTCTCTTAGCTGACTACAGAGTTTTGAACTCTGTGCGTCTGCGTGGTCATCTTCCCACACTGTTCTCTCAGCTCTTCAGTTTCTTTTTTTCTGCGAGCCGTTCGCACGCGGGGTTTTTCTCTTAGTGATTTCCTTCTCTGGATATTTTTTCGCTGATTTTTCGTGTTTTTTTCTCAAGATTTCACATCTCAGATGTCTCCAAAGCCATCTGGATGTAAATATTGTCAATGTGACAAAATTATGTCCATCACGGATGGACATAATTATTGCTACATTTGTCTAGGCCCAGACCACGATCAAAAGTCATGCCGGGACTATGGCAGGATGTCTCCGAGGGCCCAGAGACACCGGGCCGCGAAAATGGAAAGGCTCTGCATCGGATCTTCGGCCCCACCATCCTCCATCCATTCCTCGCCGGGACCGGCTAAATCAGGTAAGGCACACCTGAAGAGGGCGTCCTCGCTGGGACCAGCAGGACGAACAACCCGAAAAACGATTAAGGCCAGAGTCTCACACACCCTCAAGGCCTCGTCCAAAAGCCGGGGATCCAGTGGGTGAGCCACGGCGCAAAGTACCAGAGGGTACTTCTTCGAAATCTGCGCTGTCTGCGTCGTCTAAATCGCATCATGACGCTTCAGAAGGTATGAAGCATGGATACGGCACGTCCACGGTGCATCGCAGTCATGAAGCATCCTCAAGGCGACACACAATGCACGAAGCATCTGCGAGGCACGAAGCATCTGCAAGGCACGAGCGTCTGCGAGGCACAGAGCTTCTGCGAGCCATGGAGCAGCTTCGACACACGAAACTTCGGCGCACAGAGCAGATAAGGCGCGGAGCCCATCCCACGATGCACCTACAGAGCACATATTAATTAGTGATGCTCCAATAACACATGGTGCCAAAACAATGCATCTACAATCACCAGGGGTATCGGGCAAGCATCAACAGAAGTCACATCACATCATTTCTTCAAAACAAATAATAACATCAAGAAGTTCTTCAAAAATGTCTTCAACTTCTGAAGTAGATGTTCAAGAATTCTCAACGTTAGGATCTTCTCCTAGTGGTAGTTCCTTGGCGAGTCTCTCATCACTTTCCAAAGAGAAGAGACATTCTCCTTCATTACAAATACCATTAACAAAACATATTCGACCTTCACCGGTTATACCTCCTCAAGGTCAACATAAGGGACAAGTACCGGAGGATATTTTGCTTGCGGCAATTCCAACAAAAACCCCAAAGCAAAAGATTCACATTCCTCCACAAGGTACTTTGGCTGCATCAACTATGACGAAAATCTCAGATATTCTCTCCTCTTTTTTCCAAGAATTGGAAAAAACAAAAGAATTACCACCACCACATTCTCCAGAAGATTCTCCTGCACCGCCTACAGGGATAGAACCTCTAGAACCAGCAAAAGAAGATACTCCAACTCATCTCATCAGTCCAGGTTCTCCAGAATCAATTAATTCTGTTACTTCCTCAACGGGTATGCCATCTGACCCTCAGGAAAGGTTACCTGAACCATATTCTCCTCCAGAGGACTTGACCTATTCGAAATTTGTTGAGAAAGTAGGCAGTCTTTTTCAGGTGGAAACAGGAAGAATACCTGACCCCAGAGCTGAAATGCTCAGTATCTTAAAGAAATTTGAATCTCCTCCCGAGCCTACTGCTCTCCCACCTCATTCAGTATTAGAAAATCTACTCTTTAAAATTTGGAAGACTCCTTTCTCATCACCGGCTACTTTTAGAAAAATTGACATCAAATATAAAATGCGTAATTCAACAATTTACGAATCTGCCCAACTACCACACCAATCAATAGTGGTAGAATCAGCCTTATCCAAGGCAAAACAAAATAAGTTGCATTCAAATACCCCACAGGGCAGAGAAAATAAATGCCTAGATGATTTTGGAAAGAAGATCTATCATTCCTCTATGCTTACCAATAGGATACAGCATCACCAGTTTTATACTACGCAGTACCTCTTTGAAACACTTCAAAAACTGCAAAAACTCTGAATTTTCAATCCATTCCATCTCTTCCTCATATTCCTCCAAAGATCCCACTTCACATCCCTCACAGTGGAATTGAACAATCTGCAGATTCAACAATCCATACAGATTATTTCCCTTCATCAACAACACCAAGGTTTTTATTCCCAATATTTCCTCATTCCAAAGAAGTCGGGTGGCCTACGACCCATTCTAGATCTCTGACTACTCAACAAACACATACGGAGAGAGAAATTCAAAATGGCTTCTCTCAAAAATATCCTACTGCTGATTCAACACAATGATTGGCTATGTTCCATCGACCTGAAGGATGCATATTCTCTTATACCGATTCACCCATCTTCCTGGCATTACCTTTGTTTCCAAGTTCAGAATACACATTACCAATACAAGGTTCTCCCATTTGGCCTATCTTCAACCCCAAGAGTATTCACCAAATGTCTAGCAGTGGTGGTGGCTCACCTAAGAAAACGTTCGATCCAAATATTCCTTATCTGGACGACTGGTTAATAGTAGCATCAGACCAGTCTACACTGAGAGAGTATATGATACACACGATCGAATGCCTTCAGACGTTGGGATTTCTTATCAATTTCGAGAAGTCTCCTGTTTAACCTGTTATATGTAAAGCCTGTTGCTAATTTATTGTTTCACTGTAAACCGAGGTGATGTATAACTATATGTACCGCGGTATATAAGAATCTATAAATAAATAAATAAATAAATAAATACAACCAACTTGGATACTTCAGTTCATAGGTGCTCTCATACGCACAGTCAGAGAGCGTACCTTCCTCACGACAGAATGCAGAACATACAAACATTGGCACAAACCCTACTTCACAGAAACCGAGCATCAGCACGCCAGGTTCTTCAACTTCTAGGTCATATGGCAGCAGCAATCTATGTGGTTCCTCACACCAGACTCCACATGCGCCTGTTACAATGGGGCTTAAAAACTCAGTGGTCTCAATACATACAACCACTCAGCACAAAAATTCAAATTACAAAAGCAATGAAAGAGGACATTCGGTGGTGGTTCCTGTCCAAGAATCTTTCCTCGGGAGCTCCATTCCGTTTACCACCTCTCCAAATAACTCTAACCACAGATGCCTCCAACAAAGTTTGGGGAGCACATCTGGGTGACCTGAAGACTCAAGGTTTGTGGATCCCTCAGGAATCTACATACCAGATCAATCTCCTGGAGCTAAGAGCCATCTGGATGGCACTTCAAACATTCTCAGACCAGATACAGGGATCAAGCCTCATGGTATATACAGACAACCAGGTAACCATGTTTTACATAAACAAGGAAGGAGGGTCCGATTCCTGAACTCTATGCCAGGAAGCAATACGAATTCTACATTGGACAGTCAAAGCCCAAGTATCAATTCAAGCAACTTATCTTCCAGGTCTGGACAATGTAACAGCAGACTGCCTCAGTCGGATTTTTCATCCACACGAATGGACCTTAAATCCAGAAGTGGAGCAAAACATTTCCAACAGTGGGGATTTCCCAGAATAGACCTCTTTGCCATGGAAGCAAACAGACAAGTCCAAACATTTTGCTCAATTTATCCCAGCAATCAAAGGATGGCTCCAGATGCCTTTCTCATTCCATGGACACCAGGCTTAATGTACGCCTATCCACCCATTCCACTCATTTCTCGAACGATTCAGAAATGCATCCAGGACGTATCAGACATGATTTTAATAGCTCCGGCATGGCCGAAACAGCCCTGGTATGTGTATCTCGTGAAACTCTCCATTCATCCACCGATAACGCTACAAAACCTTCCACATCTTCTGACACAGGAAGGTGGCTCACTACTTCACCCAATGAATCAATCCCTTCATCTCACAGTGTGGAGATTGAAAGGCAAATATTAACTCCCTTAGGCTTATCCTCTCAACTAGAGGATATTCTTATTGTGTCACGGAAACCTTCAACCAGACACAACTACAAAGGAAAGTGGCAACGTTTCTTAGACTGGTGTGCACCAAAGAACATAAACCCTTTGTCATCCACGGCCACTCAATTACTGCAATATCTGCACACACTTTACGAAGCAGGATTAGCAACCACTTCGGTACGAGTTCACATCAGTGCTATAGCAGCCTTTCATGAACCTTTTAATAACCTTCCAATGTCTAACCACCCATTGATATCTAGATTCATGAAGGGAATGATCCGTCTTCCTCCACCAGTGACTAAACCTCCATTTCCATGGGACTTAAATGTAGTCTCGCAACAACTAATGCTTCCACCTTTCGAACCATTAGACTCTAGCCACATCAAATATATGACATGGAAAACCGTTTTTCTCATTGCCAATACTTCTGCAAGGAGGATCAGCGAACTGCAAGCCTTGGTTCACTACTCCCCTTATCTTGAATTCTACCATGACAAGGTGACACTTCATCCTCACCCTTCTTTTCTACCTAAGATGGTAACATTTTTTCATTTTAACCAAACCATAACTCTACCTATTTTTATGCCAAAACCACATAATAACGAACTGAAAAACTTTTACACACGTTGGACTGTAAGAGAGTGTTGGCTTACTATAAAAACAGGACTCAATCAACTTCGAGACCTTCTCAACTGTTCCTTTCCTTTAACCCAAATGATCCTGGTCAACCAGTCTCAAAAAGGACTATAGCCAGTTGGTTATCACAATGCATACTTTTTTGCTACAACAAATGCTCCATCAAACTACTCACTAAGCCTCATGCGCACCAAATTCGCACCACCGCAGCATCAGTTGCACATTTGAACAAAGTTCCATTATTTGAGATCTGCAAAGCGGCAACATGGTCGTCCATTCATACCTTTACATCGCATTATTGCCTCCAACATCAGACGACCTCTGATGCAGCACTAGGCACAGCAGTCTTATCATCACTAAAAAGAACATGAGACTGTCTACCATTTCAAGGGTTGATGTCCAACACTACGAACAATAAATATACAAGGACACAACCAGGGAGCTTGGGACTCCCAGACAGCATGGTTAATTCAGCCCTGCTATTGACGGGAAAAAGCAAGTTTGCTTACCGTAAATGGTGTTTCTGTAGATAGCAGGATGAATTAGCCATGCTGACCCTCCCTCCTCCCTAGACAGTCACATGGGGACAGACATACCTTCTGAACCTACCTCTCGCTTGGCTACAAAGAAACTGAAGAGCTGAGAGAACTGCGCGGGAAGACGACTGCGCAGACGCACAGAGTTCAAAACTCTGTAGTCAGCTAAAAGAAACTCCGCCTACCCGGGATCGTGGTGCTTCCCAGACAGCATAGCTAATTCATCCTGCTATCTATGGAAACACCGTTTACGGTAAGCAAACTTGCTTATCTCTCAACCGGAACCACTAGGAAAAATACTAACAAATTATTCCTCTCAGACAAGGAACTTGTACCGAAATCCTAACCACAGGATATATTTATGGTGATTAGAGTTTAGCAGATAATAGAAACTAATAATAACAAATCACATTAGCCTGAACTTACATGTAGTTGCTAAAAAGCCTAGATAACTCCCCCAAAACCAGACTCCATGTGGAAACCCCAATCTCCTCACTCTGGAGATTGTCTTTGTCTCTGAGCTACAAGAGAAGCTTGAGGTCACAAAGGCTGACTTTGTTGCTGGAAGCACACACCAATGGTCTTGGCATCTCGTTGAGCCTGAAGAGGACTTGTCTAATCCTTTAAAAGGAAAAAGGCAAGTTTGACTCTGGCTACGAGGTAGCAGCACAGGAGACTCTTATGTGTAGTGCCCTCCTGGATATTGGATCTTGTCTATTAGTCGGGTTACAGGGAGGGGCAGAAAGCAGTGACTCTGTGTCTTCTTAATGGTGACAGTGGATCTTGATAGCCAAGCCCCAAGTCCATACTTCCCTGCTGTTTTAAGAGCCAGGCTATGCATTATTCAGTGAGCTAATGCATATGAAAGTAGGTACTTGAATAGAGGGGTGATTGGTTCTTCTTCTTCACTTTGGACAACTTAGTACTCCTCCCAGAGGATCATCAGTGATTGAGTGATGGAGAGCAGACCTGGGTCCGATGATGGCTTTTCCTGATAAATTCTTCTCTGTTGATTGGAGAGTTCACTTGCCAGGCACTTCCATTTTCCACAGTTTGCATTATCTTAGGTTTTCTCTGTGATTACAGAGAGAACTCTTCTTTACTTTGCAAGAAGCCCTGGTAAACAGTGTCTTTGTGGAGCAGATAGACCAAAACGCACACTGCTTAGTCAGAAAAAGTTCATCCCCTGTATGTGGCTTCAGTGAATACAGGCCAAATGTCTATTTTGTGATGTCAGAGAATCCAATTTGCTGCATATACAGTAGTAAACTTTAGGGTTTCTCCTTCTCAGAGAATTACCACCTTCTTTTTCTTACTGGTTTTTCCTGTCTCTGTGCAGCCCAGCATTCTTCTGGCTTTAGCTATCACCTTGTCACATTGCTTTGCTGCCTTCACATCACCAGATACCATTATCCCAAGGTCCCTCTTCCAGTCCTTGCACATTAGTCTTTCACCCCCTATCACATACAGCTCTTTTGGATTACTGCACCCCAGATTCATAACTCTGCACTTCTTGATATTGAATTCCAGCTATCAAATCTTCGACCACTCTTCAAGCTTTCCTAAATCACTGTTCATTCGCTCTACTCCTTCAGGCTTGTCCACTCTATTGCAGATTTTAGTATTATCTGCAAATAAACAAGCTTTACCTTCTATTCCTTCCACATTGTCGCTCACAAAGATATTGAACACAACCAGACCCACAACCAATCCACTTAAAACTGTTCTCTCTTCAGAGTAGGTTTTATTTACCATTTCATGCTGTCTCCTGTCAGATGACCAGTTTATAATCCACTCCACTATCTTGGTGCTGAGCCTCCTGTACAGGACCATATCAAAAGCTTTGCTGAAATCCAAGTAAATCACATTGAGCGCTCTTCCTTGATCCAATTCTCTAGTCATCCAGTCAAAAAGTCGATCAGATTTGTCTTGACAGGGCCTTCCCCTGGTGAATCCATGCTGCCTCAGGTCCAGCAACCCACCGGATTGTAGATAGGTTACTATCCTTTCCTTCAGCAGAATCTTCATTAATTTTCCCACCACCGAGATGAGGCTAACCAGCCTGTAATTTCCAGCTTCATCTCAGCTAACACTCTTATGAAGTGGGACCACCACCACTCTTCACCAATCTTATGCTACCACTCCCATTTCTAGGGATCTATTGAATATGTCTTTCAGTGGACCTGCCAGCATATCCCTGAGTTCCCTTAGTATCCTGGGATGTACCTCATCCGGCCTTGTCCACTTTCAATTTTCTTACAGGCCGATACAGTAAGGAGCCGTAGGAAGAGCTGCGTTAGTGCCGGGCGCACCCGCGTTTGCCGCACGCACAGTCCGGCTCACCTATCGCTCGATACTGTATTTAAATAGCTTGCAAATGCAAGCCGCGTCCAAGAAGCGTCCGTGAAGTGTTAGGCCCGCGCAATCCATTTTACTGTATAGGCGCTTTATACAGCGCCTATACAGTATCCTGGGTGCGCTGGTACCTGTCATTTCAAATGTCATTTCAAATGACATTTGAAATGACAGGCACCAGGAAGTGGATCCCAACTTTAACCAAAGAAAACCTAAAATCCCCTCCTCCCGAAGCGACTCCTGAAGCGACTCGACATGTAAAATATGTAAAACCTAAAATCCCCTCCTCCCAAAGTGGCTCGATATGTAAAATATGTAAAACCCAAAAACCTAAAACCCCCTCCTCCCGAAGCGACTCGACATGTGAAATATGTGAATAAGTGTAACCAACTTACTTTTTGTTTCTTTTTCAGCCCTTTCAGCCTTCTCTGCCGTCCTCCGGAGGGGGAAGCCGGCGGGGGCAGCCGGAGGGGGAAGCCGGAGGGGGAAGCCGGCGGCGTGTGTGCCGTGACGTCACGCACGCATGTTCATGTGCTTTCATTGGCTTGAGCGCCCGTGTACTACGGGCGTGCGTTCGTCCGTCTTCGCCGGCGGGGGCCGCTGGAATCTGCTTTCGCCGCCAGCTGCCCCCTCCGGAGGACAGCAGAGAAGGCTGAAAGGGCTGAAAAAGAAACAAAAAGTAAGTTGGTTACACTTATTCACATATTTCACATGTCGAGTCGCTTCGGGAGGAGGGGATTTTAGGTTTTACATATTTTACATGTCCAGTCGCTTCGGGAGGAGGGGATTTTAGGTTTTCTTTTGGGGGAAAGTTTGCCGTCTACCCTTACCCCTGCCTCTAACACAGGGGTAGGGGTAGGCGGTAAATTAGCAGGTTAAATGCGCGGCTAAACTGCAGGTTAAAAAGGTGATAGTCGGGGCGTGCATTACTGAATGGGGGGGAATAGCTAATCCGATCGTTTACGTCTCATATTCATGCCGCGGGCGGAAGGGGTTACTCGTTGATTTAAAGAGGCGGTAAGAATGGGTTAAAGGGGATAGTGAATCGCAGGTTGGACTAATGCGGCCAAATTGTGAGTAGAAGGCCGGTTAGAAGCAGGGTAACCGCGGCCGCACTTTACTGTATTGACCTGTTAGATTGTCCCATACATTGTCTTCTGTAAATGGAGTTGCATCTACTCCACTCCCATCTATGGCCTTGTTGAACCAGCAATAGTCCTTCTCCAAGGTCTTCTTTAGTGAACACCAAACTGACATATTTGTTTAATATTTCTGTCTTTTCTTCATCTCTCTTTACACATTTCTCCTTGTCACCTTTCAATTTCGCTATACTACTTTGGGCCTTCCTTCTTTCTCTGATATATCAGAAAAATGTTTTGTTACCTCACTTTACTTTTTGACAATCTTTTCTTCCATTTGACCTTTTGCTTTCCTGATTTCTTTCTTTATCTCCCTCAGTGCTCATCACAAGAAACTCCTCCTCTGTTTGGCCTGCAGTTAATGCTGGAAAGGTGTCATCAGAAATGTGAAACGTGGCCAGTGCTCACATTACAGTCTTTAATGCCTTTGGAATACTTTCAGTGAGAGAATGTTTAGTCATTTTATTTTTATTTTAAAACTTATATTTTGCTTTCGCATGATTGAAAATCTGCTCAGTGGGAATTACAACCAAATCTAAAGTAAATGCAACTAATCTTATACTTTAAAACAAATCACTCCACCCATAAATCTATAGTGGATGCATCCTAACATATTTATAAAGGAAAAAATCCTCCATAACAAATAAAAATTAGCAGTTTTCGTGCTGTCACATTAAAACATGCAGTATAAAAAAATGTACACCTCTTAATACAATTCAGAGAAAGTAATAATTCCTGAGATTTTATTTTGGATATGATTTAATATAAGTGGATTAGTTAACTCAATTTCTGCTTTTCTGGTTAAATGAAAAAATGATTAGATCTAATATTTTTTTCATGTTGATATACTCTGTTTACTAACAAAAGGAATTCTGTACTAGATCGAAACATGGAAGTATTTGTGGCAAATTTTCAAAGCAGTAAATCAGTTTATAGTCCATTCTTTTTATTAGTTTTACAGAGAGGCTCTTTCCATTAATGATGTTCCAACTGTAACCTCCTGTTGGGGGGGTGCATAAAATGACAGAGGGTCTGCTGCCTGTTTGTGAACCGAGCACCAGTCTCTGTGTGGGTTCAAAGACAAAAAGGGTCCAGCAGATGGTGTGCTGGACCTGGCTCAGAGGCAAAGGCTTTGCCAAATGCCTCCTTCCTCTGTGCAACCCCCTTCTGACTGCGCCCCAACTTCTTCCACAACTGACAGCCTCTGTTGAACCAACATTGGAGGGTGTTACTACAAACAGTATCTTCAAACAAAATCCTTTTTTTTCTCCAAAATCTGGGGATACCAGCTGTCAGAACAAAACTTACAAAACTCACTGATTTCTGGAGGGGGGGGGCACTCTTCTGCCATGCTGCAAAATGGCCGCCTGAACCTTGACCTCCAACTTTGCCTCTGACATTTTAAGCATTTTCCGTAACTCTCAACGGCTCTGACGACTCTCACAACATAATTTGGGCAGAGATAAATAATGTCCACTCGAAAATGAGTGACAGATTTGAAACAATTCTCCTTCTCCAAGCTGGCAGGAGAACTACCTTCAAAGGAAGAAGACCAGGCCCCTAAGCGTATGGGAGATGCCAGCGACAAAGAAGCGGAAGGCCTCACTGTGAGACCCACCACCGAGCTGAGTACGACCCACGAACCCACAGAATTCCCAACACGGTCTGAAATGAGAGAGTGGTTCCTAGAGATCAGGACAGATATGCAGAATCATAAAACCGAGCTTTTAGTGTCCATTACTGAAATGAAAGAGGACATTACAGCGATGGGGCACCGTGTGGATGACATGGACTGACGGCTGGAGAATCATAATGCGCTGATTACAGCCCAATCAGTTCAAAATAAAGCCCTGAGATCTGAGATGGAAGCCCTGTCCAACAAGACTGAAGAACTAGAGCGGGCCAATATCCGCAAACGAGGAGTACCTGAAACTGAGGCATATTTAAACTGTGTGTCTATGGCAGCCGACATATGTTGCTTTCTACTACAGAGCAAGGAGGGAGCATCAGGCAATTTAACCCAAACTGTAAGTCAAATTAAAATTGAACGGGCGCATAGGGTGCTCAGCCCACGTCGCGATATTCAACCATGCGACATGATTATCAATTTCCACAGTTACACCTTGAAGAAGGAAAGCATGAAAATAGCTCTTACGAAAGCAATTTGGAAGTGGAAAGAGCTAGATATTGCTAGTATTCATTACATTGCTCCAAGCACTCCCAAGAGACGCTTCGAATTAAAGGAAGTTACTGCTGCACTATCCCTTGTAGACATCAGGTATTGTTGGGCTTTCCTGTTTGCTCTAATCTTTCAATTCAAGGGCACTTCATACCAGATTAAGACACCAGCTGAAGCGGCAAAGTCCTTCTGGAGGGCAGGCCTGGAAGTCACTTTCCCCATGCCGTCAAAGCTTCAGCAAGTTTTCCAACAGATCCAGCTCCAAAATGGCGGCATGTGGGCCCCGGCGGAGGATGCTTACGATCTCAGATTAAAAAGGCCAGAGAGGTATTAGCACACCAAGGATGACTGTGTTGGTTCTCCGGATGCTGAAAAACATGGACTTTGTTTTTGTTCACACTGAAGGTACTTAGTAGCCAACAGAAAGTTGCAAGCAGCCATTTTATTAATGGCCATACTCCATATGCTTTTCTTTTATGAAGCGAAACAGCTCTTGTTACATTTACATTATAGTCAACACATAATTTATATTTTATTGTTGCTATGAGAGTTATTGGTTTCTTTATCTTTAACATGGAGGTGGGGGAGGACTCACTGGGGATTTATTTTATTTTATTTTATTTAAGAGGTTTTATATACCGTCATTAAGTTATTCACCATCATAACGGTTTACAATAGGGTACCAATATAAAAAAATATGGGTCGTACATTACATAGGTGGTGCCATTAGTATTCGGAAACAATAAGGTGTTTATTTGGGGAATAAGTGTTGCATAGCAATGTTTCCTGAAGGTTGCCTACAGTTAAAAAGGTTGAAATAATTCAGTAAGGATCATTAAATTAGGTATTCGGTGCTTTATGCCGCATATCTTTGCTTGGTTTCCTGCATCATTTTTCTTTCTTGAAGGCTTGTATGTAAAGCCAGGTTTTGAGTTGTGTTTTGAAAAGTTTATGATTGCTCTGGAGTCTAAGGTCAAGGGGCATGGAGTTCCATAATATGGGACCGGCTAGAGACAGAGCTCGCTCCCTTACTTGGGTAAGTCTTGCGGTTTTCACAGAAGGAATGGGAAGGAGTGCTCTGTTTGCTGACCTTAAATTTCTGTGTGGGACATGTACAAGTGCTGTGTTCAGCCATTCTGCTTTATCGTCGTGGATAAGTTTGTGTATTAAGCACAGTGCTTTGAACTGTATTCTTTGTTCTATGGGAAGCCAATGTAGGGTGGCGAGTGTATCTGTTATGTGATCTCTTTTGTTTTTTCCAGTGAGAATTCTAGCTGCAGCACTTTGTAAAATCTGTAGAGGTCTTACTGTAGTGTTGGGTAGGCCTAGTAGCAAGGCATTACAATAGTCTGTGCTGGCGAAAATCAGAGATTGAAGTACAGTACGGAAGTTTGGTAATGATAGTAATGGTTTCAGTTTTCTTAGTATCATGAGTTTAGCATATCCTTTCTTAACCTTTATTGATATGTGTTGTTTGAGGTTTAGTTCATTGTCAATTATTACTCCGAGATTTCGAACTTTCTTTGCTAAGTCGATTTTTTGGTTGTTATTGAGAAATATTGGAGTTTGTGAAATGTTCATGCTTTTCCTTTCTAAGTGTATAAATTTGGTTTTATCAATGTTGATTATTAGCTCCATTTGGTTTAGAAGCTGTTTTATTATATCTAGATACATCATGGCTAGGCCTATTGTTTTTTCAATTGTTTCATCGATTGGTAGGATTAACTGGATGTCGTCAGCGTAGATGTAGTGTATGATTCCAAGTCCAGCGAGGAGATGGCATAGTGGCAGAAGATATATGTTAAACAACGTAGCGGATAGGTGCTGACCTTGTGGGACTTCTGTTTTCAAGGTAATCTTGTCGGATAGCGTGTTTTTAATTTGAACCACACGGGCAAGCCCTCCATGGGTCAGGATTCACAAGGGAAGGAGGGTGAATCACGAACTGGGGATTCTGGGGGGGGGGGGGGGGGGGGCAATGGAGTTTTCATTGTACCTACATTATTTTGTGTATGTATTTGCTTGGGATCAAGTTCCGTTAGGGCCAATTTTAATGACCAACCTTTGGATATTACCGTACACCCATGTTTCTTATTTTATTAATCATTGCTGGTATGGTTAATTTAGTTTCCCAGAATGTAAAAAGGTTTAATACCTATAAGAAGTGCTTCTTGCTAAAGAGGGAGCTGATAATGCAAAACGTTAGCATTGCTTTTATTCAAGAGACACACATCCGCAAAAGACATGAACATTTATTAGCCTTTAAAGAATGTCCTCATACTTTCTTAGAAGCTGCAGGGAACAATAATCGTTGTGCAGGCACAGGCATTATCATATCTGCTGATTTAGGGGCCGATGCAATACAGTGCGCTCTGCTGAGCGCACTATATAACCTGCACTCCGACGTGAGTTAAATAGGCGCTAATCCACCCCCTAATGCAATAGGAGGATTAGCACCTATTTAACCTGCGTCAGACGCGGAGTGAATGTAATAGCGCTCATCACATGCAAATGCATGTGAATGAGCCTATTATTCATTCACTCCGCATGCAAAAAGATAAATGTACGTCTCAGACGCACATTTATCTCTCAGCTATTAACGCCTGCCTGGAGTAGGCTTTAATAGCTGAGCGCAGGTAAAAAAAGAACAGAAAAGCAGAAAAAACTGCTTTTCTGTACTTCTTTTTAAAGTGAAAAAAAAAAAACTCGGCACCAACGCCGGTAAACCACCCATCTGCCAGTAATGAAAATGGCAAACAGGCAGGTTATGAAAACCGACGCCGAGTTTACCGGCATGAGGCCTGGTGCGCAGTGGAAGGCCCGGCAACTGCCGCCGCGGGATGCCGAGGCCTGGGAGAGCTCGCAGCTGCCGCTGGGGAGGCCGACCCGTGACCTGCAGAGGAGCTAGCGAGGTGAGCAGGCCCAAGCGCGGACACGGTGCTCAACATCTAGTTTTGGTGTTTAGAGAACTCCTGTCGGGGGGGGAGGGGGTTGGGATTTTTTTAATCAATGCTTGTTTTTTGAATCAATGTTTGTTTATTACTGATATGGCTCATGTTTGACAACCTTTGTTTTGTACACATTTAAAACTCAATAAAACTTTAATTGCAAAAAACCCCCCAACTCACTGATTTCTCAGGGTACACAGGTTTCTTACAAGCACTAGTAACAACAACCACAACAAGCATTTCCACTAAGAAACACGTTCAGAATAACATTAGCTCTTTTCTTTTCTTCCCCTTTAGCATAGGGACTAGCCCTTAGTCCACCCTTTTCAAGTGAGATAATATTTAGTGCTCACAAATCCTTTTACATCTTTTTCCTTGGTCAAAGGATGGAAACCCAAGTACTTGAACTCCATGAATCCTCCTAGGCAGCTAGAAGCACTGCCCAGGAGTCTATTCTGCATCTCCTGGAGCCCTGAGCCTGCTGGACACTGGCCAGTAGCTGCAAAGGAGAGACAGACCCCCCTCCATCCCCTACAATGGGCTTCACTCCAGCTTGAAGAAACCGTATCTCTTCATAAGAACCACCTTATATTATACTCATATACACTCCTGGAGGTTTTCCCCCACCTCACCACTTAAATAGATATACCATCTCCTTAATAAACTTCTGACATAATGATATTTATTTATTATTATTTATTTATTTATTTATTTAAGTTCTTTTAATATACCGATGCTCAAGACCAAGTCTTATCGTACCGGTTTACAATGAAACAAGGGGAATCCATTTAACAACTGTATAGAAGATAAAGTTACATTAAACAGGGAGCATAAAACATGGGCTTAGGAAGACAGGACAGATTTCAAACTAATATAACTGGAGAGTACTGATAATAGTCATCAACAAAGACAATTAAGTAGCGAGACACTCTGTCCTAAAACTAGAGGTCATGTGCACACCCCCAGAATTATTCCAAGGGTCCATTTTTATTCACTGGGCTTTGTTTCAGAGCCTCCATTGCACAACACAAAAAACCAGTAATTTTTGCAAGCTAATGGCATAACAAATGTTTCCCTGTACAGGAAGATACAGGGGAACATTTGACACAAATAATAACTAGCCCTTCCAGCCTTATCTCCCCATCCCACCCCTAGAAATCATAAGTAAATCATTTAAAAAAGATTTTGTAATATTTACCTTTCCAAACTGCTAAACCACCAGCATTTCCTTATTTGTTGTTATAGAAAATGTAAATATGGTAAGTGAGTGTCTGATTATTTTCACTGGAATGCTTCTCTTTGCAGTGTACACTGTGTGATTCTTTTCTATTCTCTTAGCACAATGATATTCACTTCCAGTCCTCGTGGTCCACAAATAGATCAGGTTTTTAAGATACCCCTAGTGAATATGCAGGAGAGAAATCTGCACACAACTGAGGCACTGTACATGCAAATCTCTCATGCATATTCATTAGGGATATCCTGAAAACCTGACCTGTTTGTGGCCCTTGAGGACTGGAAGTGAATACCACTGTCTTTGCAGAAATTAATTGGACACGGGGTGGCTGTATTCTGGGCATGGCCCTATTATTTGTAATACTCATTGTTCCTTTCTTCTAGCTGCTCTGCAGAGCGTGTTTCCCCAGTCTGAGCTTGGCAACTTTCTCTCGCTCATTAAGAAAGATAAAGAAAACCAACTGAGAGAGCTTACAATGATTGTCACAGGAATTCGCTTATTCAACAAAGACAGCGGTAAAGGAGGAGAAGGCTTGATGATTGTAAGTCTATTGTACTGTTGGTACGTTTTTGGATGTTAGCTGTGTTTTCGGTTTTACTCTTAATCTGAGTTACCTAATTCTCCTCCCCTTTTTCCACATGTGTATTAGAACAAGGAGCTTGTGTTTCCTTGTAAGCAAAGCTATTGTTCTCCTAGGACAAGCAGGATGGTAGTCTTCCACATGTGTGTGACATCATCTGATGGAACCTGCACAGAAAACTTTTGTCAAAGTTTCCTAGATGCTTGGCCCAGCAGACTGAAGCACACGAGGTCCCCCTTTAGTCTCTTCTTTTCCGTGGTGCAGTTGCCTCATGTCTTGGAGCTCTCCATTTTTCTGTTTTTTTCTCAATAAGTTTCGGGTTCTTGCCAGTTCCTCGTCGGGTACCCTTTCATGGTCGGTGCCTTCTCAGTGTGTTAGGTTTTCTATTGTCTCTTTTTTTCAACATTGCGGTCGATTCCCGACTCTCGCCCTCGCGGTGACCGCCGGTCATCGACCATGTCTATCATGGTGACCGCCGATCATGGACCATGTCTAGCACAGATCCGCATGAGGTTTGCATCCTCTGGCTGGGGGCCTCGCATGACATCTGTGGGTGCCGTCTATGTGATCAGATGACCCCGAAAGGGCAGCAAGCATGCCTCGATAAGATGGAGAAACATTTCGGAGGCCCCAAAATCTGCTCCTTCTAGTCCTGCATTGGTTCCATCGATGCCGAGGAGGGCGCAGGGAGCCTTCAGATGCGCTTCCCCTGGCTGTTCCTCTCGCCGGTAACTCCAAGGATCGAGGAGTACAGTGATAGATCCTTGATGGTTTCACCGCTCTCCCCAGACATCGGGATCTTCTGCTTTCCTCAGCACCAGGGAAAGACCGGACCAAGCACCAAAGAGATTCCCATAAGCATCGCCACCAGTGCCGTCAGCACATGGCTCCTGGTGCCAGGGCGACATCAGCGGCTGCTGAGCACCACCGAAGCAACACTGGCCATCGGAGGCCCCATCCTCTGATGCCCCTGGTAATCCTAGGCGTTCCCCCACTGACACTGTGCTGGGCACCGTTGCCACTGAGGAAGAGCTGGTGATGCCTCATCCCCCTCCATCAGTTTTGGCCACTCCAGACTTTCAGGAAGGAGTTGGACCACAGGGTGCAGTCCTGTGGTGCTTAAGGCTCTCCAGAGTGTTGAGCTGCTGGTGCCACCGGCCCCCATACCCGAGCCCGAGCCCCCGCCCTTGATGCTAGCACCTTTCTGGAGCATCTGGACGTCTTTCTGGGCACCCTTCCAATTCAGCCATTGTCCGAGGACCTTCGGTTCCCCAGTGGCCACCGATGCCCTCCACTGGAGCAATCCCCATTCTCGTGTCCCTCTGAGGAGGAAGATACAACCGGTACTGTGTTTCCCAGGCCAAGGTTCCCCAAGCCTTGCTGGGTCCTTCCAGCCTCCCGATACCTCCAGTCCCCTCGATGCCAGGGGAACCATTAATTCTTGCGGTGCCCTTCTGAGGCCCTCCGAAGCCTTCGGAGCCATAGAGTAATGCCCCTCATGGACCTTCCCCACGGCAGTGCTGGTCCTAGTGAGGAGGAAGGGCCTTACGACCCTTGGGGTGATGACTCCACGGAGTCGTCCTCTGATTATTCGACGACCCTCTCTCGAAGCCCTCTCCACCGGAGGAACGGCACTGGTCATCCACCCCCCCCCCCCCCCCCCCCACCCAGGACTTGTCCTTTGCAGGGTTTGTCAGGGCCATGGCTGAAGCCATTCCCTTTCGGCTGCTTACGGAGGAGGTATGCGTGACATAAGATGCTGGAAGTACTCCAGCTCGTCGAAGCTCCCAAGGAGATCGTGGCTGATTCCTATCCATGATATTTTCAAGGACCTCCTCCTCCACATGTGGGTGCACCCCATTTCTATCTCCCCCGTCAATAGAAAGGCCGACGCCAACTAGTTGGTGCAGTATGCCATGGGCTTTGAGAAGCAGTATCTCTCTCACCAGTTGGTGGTTGTGGAGTCTGCCTTGAAAAGGTCCTGGCGCTCCTGCACCCAAGCCTCTGCCCCTCCTGGACGTGAGCACAGGGAGCTCGATGCCTTGGGCAGGAAAGCCTTCTGAGGTGCCATGCTGGTGGCCCGCATCGCTGTCTACCAGCTTTATATGACCTAATATAACAGCAGTCTCTGGAATTGGCATTGTCCTGCTGGGTCTCAAAGCGGGAAAGCATGAAGTGCGTTCCACCTACAATGTTTTTGAAACAGTGGCCCACGTAGCAGCAGTGGGAATTGGCACCAGGAAATTGGTATGGTTCAGGGCCTCTGACCTCAGGCCAGAAGTCCAAAATAAGCTAGCTGATCTCCCCTGCACAGGTGAAAATCTCTTTGGAGATAAGGTCCGGTATGCGGTAGCACAACTGGAGGACCATCATGATACCCTTCAACAGCTGTCTGCCAGCGCCTCTGAAGACCCATCCTCAACCGGAAAATCCTCCAGGCCAGGTTCCTGGGAGCCCTTTTACCGGCAGAGGAAATATTATCCCCTGGCCTCCCGGGTTCGTGCCCCTCGCACCGGTTCCAGGAGCCATCCTTGCCAACAGTGAGCACCTAGACCCCACTCAGCCCCCGGCCATGGGCTTTGGACTGGCGGTGAGGGAGCGGAAGTCAGTTGACTGTACCCCTGATATCAGATCCCCTGGTTGGAGGCAGGCTCATAAGCTTCGCCCATCGCTGGGAAGAGATCGCTTCGGGCCGCTGGGTCCTCTCTATCATCAGTCAGAGGTACCATCTAAATTTCAGCTGGCTCCCAGAGACCTGTCCCCCAATTCCATCGTGGGATTCGTCCGCCCAACTGGTCATTCTTCAGACTGAACTCTCCGCCCTCCTTGTAGCAGGTGCAGTGAAACCGGTCCCTCACCATCAGTAGGGCTGAGAGTTCTAGTCAAGGTATTTCCTCATTCTGAAGAGGAATGGTGGTTTGCACCCCATTCTCGACCTTCAGGCATTGAACAAGTTTTCTCGTAGAGAAAAGTTCAAGATGGTCTGTCTGTGCACACAGATCCTACTCCTCAGAGGAGGAGACTGGCTTTGCTCCCTTGATCTCAAAAGAGGCTTATGCGCACATTGCAATTGTCCCAGCCACCAGAAGTATCCCCGCTTCATGGTGGGGAAAGCACATTACCTGTACAAAGTGCTGCCCTTTGGGCTGGCATTGGCCCCCTGCGTTTTTACCAATGCTTAGCAGTGGTAGCCGCCTACCTCAGGATTCGTTCGGTGCATGTGTTTCCCTTCCTGGATGACTGGTTGGTCAAAAGTGACTCCCATTCCGGAGCCTTGCAAGCTCTGTTGCTGATGGTGCAGACGTTACAGACTGTGTGGTTTATTATAAACTTACCCAAAGTTTCATCTCTGCCGTCTCCTCAGCTGGACTTCATAGGTGCCAGGCTGGATATGGCACAGGCGAAAGCTTTTTTGCCCAGAGACCAGGTGATCGCCCTTACCTCGCCGGCTACCCTTGTCCGGAAAACCCCTATGGCTTGCCTCTGCAGGAGGAGAGCCCAATGGACCCTACGGTCCCAGTGGTGACAGGCTTCCCAGGAATTAGAGGCTCCTGTTGCAATTATGGACCCTCCAAGAGTGTTTATCCTGGTGGGAAGATCTTTCCAACCTGGAAAAAGGACTTCCCTTCCAACCCTCTCCGCCTCAGATGATTCTCACCACTGATGCTTCCCCTCAAGCTGGGGAGCCCATGTGAACTACACGTAAGATCTCTAGACTGCCTCCAAAGTCCACTCTCAGATAAACTTCCTGGAGCTTCGAGCAATTCGGTACACTTTGTGGGCATTCAGAGACCAGTTGTCATCCAAAGAGGTGCTAATTGGATGGGCAACCAAGTTGCGATGTGGTATTGTTGGATTCATGGACCCCTTGAGCCGACTTGGACAGATGATGGCGCACTGTGGAGGTTCACAGTGGATGTCAAAGCCGGGAGGCGGAACAGGCAGGAGACTAGGAGGATCTTCACCACTGGAGACCCAAGGTCCCCCCAGGAGGAGCCCATGAGGACCCAGGCCACTTGGACTTACGAGCGGTCTCCTGCGAGTTGGTTTCCCGGTGAAGGAGAAGAAGCTGGAGCCAGGAGGCCAACTGGAACTTCACCACTGGAAGCCCGCGGTCCCCCCGAGAGGAGCTCGTGAGGACCCGAGCCGCTTGGACTTAAGCGAGACCTCCCTGGATGAATGCTGAAGTTAGGAACCAGTAGACGAAAGCCGAAGTCAGAAGCCAGTTGGATGAAAGCCGGGGTCAGAAGCCAGTGGATGGAAGCCGAAGTCAGGAACTGCAACTAGCAAACCTCTGAACCAGAGTGAACCTCGTTGCAAGGCACTGAGACGCTTGTCAAGCCAGTTTAAATACTGGCAACTTCTTACGTCACGTCCTGAGGCAGGGCAGGGTATTCCTGCGCTGGTCCCTTTAAATGGCCGAGCCCCTGTGCACGCGTGCGTCTAGGGGCAGGGCCTGCACCGACGTCGGCGGCGTTTCCCTCGCTGAGGGAATGCCTGCGAATGAAGCCGGGGCCCGACTAGCCTCAGCCATGTTGCCGCTGCCGTGAGACACTCCGGGTGGAGTGGGGGACCGGCCTGCGGACCTCCGAGGGTCGGGCACATAACAGTACCCCCCTTTCTACGCCCCCTTTCCTGGGGGCTTCGGGCTTAGCAGGGTGACATAGATGAAACTGTTGAGAAGAGCTTTATCCAAAATGTTGGAGGCAGGCTCCCGGAATTCTCCTCAGGACCATAACCCTCCAGGAGAGGAGATACTCCCATCGTCTGAGGAGGAAGCGCACATCTAATACCTCTTTACTTGGTAGACAGTGTCCTCCTGAGCCACAGGAGCGGCAGGTTCAGGGATCTTGTTGTGGAAGATGGACAAGACCAACGGCTTGAGCAATGAGATGTGAAAAACGTTATGAACCCTGAGCGTAGAGGGAGGCGGAACTGGTAGGATACAGCACCCACTCGTTCTGTGACTGGGAACGGGCCAATGTACCTCGGAGCCAAGCGCATAGAAGGAACCTGCAGGCGAAGGGTGTTTGGTACTTAACCAAACCTTGTCCCGGGATGGAATGTTGGAGCTGAACGTCACCAGACGGTCCGCATACCTCTTCGCCGTGACTGCCGCATGTTGTAAGTTTCTCCCGAGTAGAGCCCCAGAGATTGTGTAACTGTTGGGCTGTGAGTTGCATGGCTGGTGATGGAAACCGCCAATGGCAAAGAGCAAAGGAGGTCGGAGATGTCTCCCATAGACTACCTGGAAGTGAGACCTGCCGGTGGCCCAAATGCCTTTGGTGGTTATAGGAGAATTCTGGCCCAGGGGAGTAAAGCCACCACAGTCGTCTTGTAGGTCTCCCACGAAGCTCGGAAGAACGTTTTCAAGGTTCGGTTTTGTGCGCTCCGCTTGGCCATTGCCTTGGGGATGAAAGGCGGGTCGTGAAGTTCAATTGGACCCCAAATTTCTTACAGCGTGCTCTCCAATATTTAGAGCCGTGAACTGCGAGCCCCGGTTGGAGGCAATATGGATAGGCAGTCCATGTAGGCGAAAGATTGTTTGAGTGAAAAGACTAGCGAACTTGGCCCGCTGTTGGTAAATTTGGTGAGGGGACAAAGTGGGCCATCTTCGAAAACCTATTCGATCGTGACCCAAATCAACAGTTTTCCTCTTCCAAAGGTGGTAAGTCAAGATGAAGTCGGTTCGACAAATGGGTCTATGGTTCCGGTGGGGATAGGTAAAAGGTTGAAGGAGGCACCACGGGCGACCCAGTCAGCGTCTTTTGTCGAGCGGCACATGTCAGGCAGGAGCTGACCATAGAGACGAACATCTCTCCTGACCTGAGGCCACCAGGAATATTCGGTCAGCAGTTCCAAGGTCCGAGCAATCCCCCAAATGCCCTGCGGTCAACGAGTCATGAGCCCTTGACAACACCCTCCTTGCTGAGGTGAGCCGGCACCGTCTTTACCCATAGGAACCACCTCTGAAGCTGCGAAAAGAACTTTGGCTGAATATAGAGATATCGAGGCGGATTAGGGTTATCCTCCATTTTCCATGTGAGAGGGGCATCGACTAATATTCTTGGAGGCTGGTCTGTACCGAGGAGGAGGAAATTGAAGGCGGCTAAAGAAAAGCGACCATCGAGCTGTTTGAGAATTGGAGGCGTTTGGGGCTCGTGCACAGAATTCTAGGTTTCTTGTGAGTCCTTATAGACAATCCACGGAGTTATGGGCCCGCATCCAGCCACTAGACGCCACTCCTCCAGCTCAAGATTGATGGCAGGAATCTCCTTGTCACCAAGTACTGTAAATTTTTTCCTCTGGAGACAATTTTTCGAGAATAATAGGAACTGGTAGGAGGTTTGCCTTAGTGGATAACATGGTTCAGGACAGCCCCTACCGCAAGATCAGATGCGTCTACCTCTACGATAACTGACGCTGCGGATCTGGATGGTGGAGACAGACATCAAGAAGAAAGCGCCTCCTTCAGCCTCTGGAAGGCATTTATTGCCGTCGGGGACCAGTTTCTTCGCATTGGCACCCTTCCTGAATAAGGCCGTGAGCGGTGCCACCATCCAGGAGTAATGGGGTATGAACTGGCGATAGAAATTAGTGAAGTCCCCAGGAAGCGTTGTAGGGCCTTGACCCATACCAGCTGTGGCCAGTCCCGAATGGCCGCCACTTTATCATGCGCCCATCCATATGGAAGCCCGTGGATGAGACTATATATCCGAGGAAAGGCAAGGATTACTGCTCGAACTGGCACTCTCTAACTTGGCAAAGAGATGATGTCCCTAAGTTTCTGTAGTACTTGCCGCACTTGTAGGCGGTTCATGGACAATCTTTAGAATACACCAACACACTCGTCGAGGTACACTATGACCAAGGTATGCAACATATCCCTCAAGACCTCATTCATGAGGTTTGAAAGACCGCAGGGGCATTGCATAAGCCAAGGGCATGATCAAATATTCGTAGTGCCCGTCTCTGTATTGATGTGGTATTCCATTCATCACCGGGTCAGATTCAATACCAATTGGTACGCACCCCGGATGTCCAGCTTGGTAAAGACCTTAGCTCCTTGCAGCCGGTCTAGTAACTCTGGAATCAGAGGCAAGGGTACCTATCCCGTCATGGATGGCGTTGAGGGCCGCAGTAATTGATGCAGGTCGGAGTGATCCATCCTTCTTGGCCACAAAGAAGAACCCGGCCCAGTGGGGGAATTAGAGGACCAAATGAAGCCTCTTTCCAAATTCTCCTGAATGTACGAAGACATGGCCCGAGTCTCCGTGGAGCGACAAGGGGTAAACTTTGCCCCCTGGGAGCAAAGTGGCCAGGACCAGGTTTATGGAACAGTCAAAGGGCCGGTGTTCCGGGAGAAGTTCAGCTTTCTCCTTAGAGAAGACATCGTCAAAATCTTGGTACTGATGTGAGGGAGTGTCATGGGCGTGGTCAAGAGAGCACACTGGGACGAGAATATCTGTCAGGCAGGAGTCGAAACAAGACGGCCCCAAGATGCAATCTGAAGTGTATCCCAGTGTACACCTGGGGATGTTTCTGCAGCCAGGGCAAGCCCAAGATGACAAAGTGCATGGACTTCTCCAGTAAAAGAAAGAGATTGTTTCCACATGTAGGAGGCCAGTGCGAAGAATCAAGGGCTTGTGGCAGGTAGAAATATTCCCCGGAGGAGAGTACAGTGAACGGAAGATACCTGGATAGAGGAATTCGGGTTGGGCCCCAGTCTGCAACTGCTGGACGAGGTCTTCGAGGATGAAATCCCCTCCTGCTCCAGAGTCGACCAAAGCCAGCGTATCAAATGTACCCCCGGGGTAGACGAGGGTAACCGATACAGTGCATGAGGAGGCGGAACTTGTATTACCTAGGGTCAGCTCCCTAATGATCCCTAGGTTCTGGCATTTCCCGGCCGCTCACCACATCGAGCTAGGAAGTGCCCCTTGCCGCTGCAATATAGGCACAGGCCCTGAGTGCGGCACCGTCTTCTCTCTTCCTGCGAAATCAGAACTCGACCCAATTGCATAGGCTCAATGCCTTGGTCTCCGGGAGAGGCAGAGGAAGAGAGTACCGGTCGGGAAATGTAGACCCTGAGTTACCGGGTTTTACACTGGACTTCCCTTCACGAAAGCGGCGTTGGATTCGGCAGTCAACCTGCCAAGCCAGATCAATCAGGCTATTCAGGTCATCTGGAAAGTCCCTCACCGCTACCTCATCTTGGAGTCTTGAAGAGATACCTTCCAAGAATATGCCATGGAGGCTGTCGTCCCTCCAGTCTAGCTCAGCTGCCAGGGTACGGAATTCCACCACATACTCAGCAAGAGACCGATTGCCTTGGCGTAGCTCAGAGGCGGCAGTGGGTCTACGAGAAGGCTCGTCAAAGATATGTCAAAAGGCCGAGACTAACTGTTCCAGATTCCCAAGTAGGGGGTCTTTAGGCTCCCATAGCGGAGAGGCCCAGGCCAGGGGTTTCCCGTCCAGTAAAGAGATAATATAGCTGGTTTTGATCTGATCCGTAGAGAACTGGGAGGGCAACAGATTGAATCGGATATAGCACTGATTGAGGAATCCGCGGCAGTACTTCGCTTCCCCCGCGTACCATGAAGGTGCCGGGAGCTGTGTGGGCACTGCCGGTCCGGGGTCGGCCGCGGCAGCTGGCGCAGGAGGTACCAGTGCAGGTGTTCCATCAATCCGATTGGCCAGTCTCTGTACGGTCACCATCAGAGCGTCAAGACAGACTTGCTGTTGCTGCAGACGCTGGGCAATTCCGGAGATGGCTTTTAAGCCTGCCACATCCGCCGGATCCATGGCCTTGAAAACTGTTGGATTCGTGGACCCTTGAGCCGACTTGGACAGATAATGGCGCACTGTGGAGGGTACACAGTGGATATCAAAGCCAGGAAGCGGCACAGGCAGGAGACTAGGAGGATCTTCACCATTGGAGACCCGAGGTCCCCCCAGGAGGAGCCTGTGAGGACCCGGGCCACTTGGACTTACGAGCGGTCTCCTGCGAGTTGGTTTCCCGATGAAGGAGAAGAAGCTGGAGCCAGGAGACAAACTGGAACTTCACCACTGGAAGCCCGCGGTCCCCCCGAGAGGAGCTCGTGAGGACCCGAGCCGTTTGGACCTAGGCGAGACCTCCTGGATGAATGCCGAAGTTAGGAACCAGTAGACGAAAGCTGGAGTCAGAAGCCAGTAGACGAAAGCCGAAGTCAGAAGCCAGTGGACGAAAGCCGGGGTCAGAAGCCAGTGGACGGAAGCCGGGGTCAGAAGCCAGTGGACGGAAGCCAAAGTCAGGAACAGCAACTAGCAACTCTGAACCAGAGTGAACCTCGTTGCAAGGCAATGAGACGCTTGTCAAGCCAGTTTAAATACTGGCAGTGTCTTATGTCACGTCCTGAGGCAGGGCAGGGTATTCCTGCGCTGTCCCTTTAAATGGCCGAGCCCCCGCGCACAGCGTGCGTCTAGGAGTGGGGCCTGCACCGACGTCGGCTCTCCCTCGCTGAGGGAACACCGCGAAGGAGGCCGCAGGCCCGACTAGGCCTCAGCCATACTGCCGCTGCCACGAGATGCCCCGGGGTGAGTGGGGGCCCGCGTGCGCAGGGGCTTGGCCATTTAAAGGGACCAGCGCGGGAATACCCTGCCCTGCCTCAGCACATGTCGTAAGAGACCTGCCTGTCGGGCAGAGACCTGCCTGTCGGGCCATCTCAACTTGCTAGCGGATCGCTTAAGCCCCTCCTTCCAGCCACACGAGTGGTCCCTCAACCTGGAGGTAATGGACAAGCTATTTTGCCAGTGGGGTACACCAGATGTGCATCTCTTTGCCTCCCCGTACAACCTCAAGGTGAGCAGGTTCTGCTCCCTGGTATTGGGGGTCAGCACCCAACCTGCAATGACTTCTCCCTCCACTGGGGTAGGGGCCTGCTGTATGCCTACCCCCCTCTGCCGCTCCTCTTGAAGACTCTGCTGCAGCTTCAGCAGGACAGGGGGACCATGATACTTGTGGCATCTTCTTGGCCCCGACAGGTCTGGTTCTCGCTTCTGCATGACCTTTCGTTGCAGACACCCATCCAGCTGGGGATGGCACCCGATCTCATCTCGCAAAATCAGGGCACTCTGTGCCATCCAAACTCTGAGCACTGGCCCTTATGGCTTGAACGTTGAGCACGTAGTTCTCCAGCCTTTGGAGCTCTCAGACTGTGTCTCCCAGGTCCTGGTGGCTCGTGACAACCCTCCTCCAGGAAATCCTACAACTTGAAGTGGAAAAGATTTCCATCTGGAGTGCAGGTTCATGACTTAGATCCTCTCTCAGGCCCCCTCCCCCGGCTGTTGGACTACTGTGGCTCTATCCGAGTTGGACTTCAGACTAGCTCAGTCAGGATGCACCTCAGTGCTATCAGCGCATACCATCGAAGAATCACTGGTACGCCCATTTCAGGCCAACCTTTAGTGGGCCTGCTGCAGCTGAAGTCCCCTCTTTGTCTTCCAGTTGCATCTTGGAACCTCAATGTTGCCTGGCGCGGGCTCATGCATCCTCCTTTTGAGCCGCTGCAATCCTGTGACCTGAAGTTCCTCACCTGGAAAGTCATATTCTGTGGCAATTATTTCGGCTTGTAGGGGTCAGTGAGCTTCAGACTCTGGTTACGTATGCATCATACATGAACATAAGAACATATGAAATTGCCATGCTGTGTCAGACCAAGGGTCCATCAAGCCCAGCATCCTGTTTCCAAGAGACCAAAAACCAGGCCACAGAACTGGCAATTACCCAAACACTAAGAAGATCCCATGCTACTGATGCAATTAATAGCAGTGGCTATTCCCTAAGTAAAATTGATTAATAGCCATTAATGGATCATGAAGTTCTTTCATGATCGTGTGGTCTTGAGTACTCATCCGAAGTTTCTACCTAAAGTTGTATCTGATTTTATATCAGTCAGTCCATCATTTTACCCACCTTCTTCCCGAGGCCTCAATTCCCACCCGGGGGAACGGGCTGTTCATACCCTGGACTTAAAAGGGCCTTGGCTTCTACCTGGATTGCACCTGCCGGCCACAGACAATCCATCCAGCTCTTCATGTCCCTTTGAATCCAACAGCTGGGAGTGGCGGTGGGTAAACAGACCTTGTTGAACTGGCTGACTGCATCGCCTTCTGCTATGTGCAGGCAGGCCTTCCGTTGGTCGTCAGAGTAAGGCTCACTCTGTGTGGGCTATGGCGACGTCGGTGGTGCATTTAACATGCAGTCCCCATCGTCAAAATCTGGTGGGCCGCAAGCTGGAGTTCTCTTCAAACATTTGCGGCTCACTATGATGGTTCTCAACCTTTACCCCATTGAGCTTCCTCTAATGGTTTCATAAGAACTCCAAGCTTCCCCCCAAATTATGTTTACAAGATGTAAGACTTGACTTGTTGCAACAACCCTAATTAATTAATCAATCTTACCAACTGAAAAGTACAATTTATATGAATGTAGAAACCTTTGACTCCTTTTTTCTTTGGCAATGCTGCATCAAGTTACTTTTCTGTCTGTCTCCTTTCTCTTTTGGCAGCTGTGGGCCAGGTGGTTTTTCTCCTCTCTGGTTCTTCTTTTCTTTGTGGAAGGGGGCCAAGTATCTAAGCTCCAGCTCCTCACTCTGGAGTTAGAAAGCCCAGCTAGGTCAGTTTCTCTCTTTTCATGTACCAGGAAGGGATGGGGTGGAGGCAAATGGGTCCCACTCATACTCTGTTATAGACCTCAGGCAGGAAAGAAACAGCCTCTCTCACCACTGAACTGGCAGAGAGAAGGTGCATCATATGCTGCTTTCTGCTGTGCTGGTGCCAGATCAGATCTAATATCTCTCCACTGCTCAGTGGAGACATAAACATACAAATATCCCACGTTAGAGATCTTGGAGTCATAATTGATAGTCACTTGAACCTAAAGCAATTTATAAAACACACTACAAAGGAGTGCTTCTACAAGCTACAAGTACTCAAAAAACTCAAACCGCTCCTATTCCATTACGATTTCAGATCTGTCCTCCAAGCCATTCTGTTTTCCAAGATCGACTACTGCAATTCCATCTTGCAAGGTCTCCCAGCTTCTACTATAAAATCCCTTCAGTTGCTCCAAAATGCAGCGGTGAGAATTTTGACAAATACCAATCGGAGAGTGCATATCTCTCCCATTCTAAAAGATCTTCACTGGCTCCCAGTAAACTTCAGGATTCTCCATAAATCACTGACAATTATCCACAAAAATATTCACCATCAGACCCCTCTTGATCTGCTACACCCTCTCAAATTGCACTCGACGGCCAGACCCTTAAGGGATGCCTACAAGGGATCCTTACATGTTCCTCCAATCAAAATTGTACACCACTCAAACATCAGAGACAGGACATTCTCTATCACAGGTCCCTCCATCTGGAACGGCCATGCCTCCGGACCTCAGGCAGGAAACTTGTCTACTAACTTTCAAAAAGAAACTAAAGACATGGCTGTTCTGCTGAGCCTTCCCCGCCACTAGCCCAACAGCCTGACTTAGAATTGTTCCATCACTTATGTAAATAAACACGCTAAGTTATTTATTTATTTATTTATTTAAGGTTTTTCTCACAAGTTTTCATGAGGTCGGCTCCTTGCCTCCCTCCCATACTCTATTGTATATAGTACTTTATCTTCGTTCCCCTCTCTTTATTTCCTACTCCCAGTTAAGGCATCCTTGTTATAATGTAACTTTATGCTCCTTTAAATTGTCTCTTGTTGATTGGTTGGTTATAGTTACTGCTTAGTTCGATGTAAACTGAGTTGATTTGATTTGTATCAAGAAAGTCGGTATATAAAAGCCTTTAATAAATAAATAAATAAATAAATAATAGCTATATTGGTACCGGAGATAACTGGACTCATTGCAGGTTACAATAACTTTTTTTGGAGCACTGTAATTGAGCAGTGTGACATCATCTGCAATGCTGCATGGGGGGCTAGGTTTGCTAACCACCCTCCTGCCCTCATTCATTGCTTTTACATAAAAACATGATGGCAGAAAAAGGCCATATGGCCTATCTAGTCTGCCCATCCACACTAACCATTTAGCTACACAACCTCTCGCACTCCCACAGAGAGCCTCTGTGTTTATCCCATGCTTTCTTGAATTTAGATGACACTGCCTTGTCTCCACCATCTCTGCAGGGAGGTAGTTTCACTACCCTCTCTATGAAGAAATGTTTCTATAGATTATTCCTGAGTCTGCCCCCTTTCACCCTCATCCTACGACCCCTAGTTCTAGAGCCTTCTTCCTTTGAAACAGACCCACTTTCTGTGCATGGAAACCTTGGCGATATCTAAATGTCTATCATAACTCCCCTATCCTGCCTTTCCTCTAGGATATACATGTTTAGATCTTTAAGCCTGCCCCCATATGATTCAGAACAAAAAAACATTAATCATTTTAGTAGCCATCCTCAGAATGGTCAGGGCTTATTGTCTCCACAAAAGGCTTGATCCTTTTGACACAGACATGCACCAAATAAACCTCTTGAAGCTGTGTGTTATTCAGTATACAATGGAAGCATTCTTCTTCATCCTACAAGGGTTGTGAGTTTTGATCCAAACAGACAATCAAGTAGCAATGTTATATATAAACAAAAAGGGATGCACAGGGTCCTGTATCCTCTGTTAAGAATCTCAAAAAACCTGGAACTTGGCCATCAGACAGAAGACCTTTGTTGCGTTTGGCAGTCTGTTGGTCAGCCCTGTGAACCGCTATATTTATCTCCAGCCCCAAGCTGCCATCTGGAACCCTGACATCAGGGAAGGCCTCCCGGATAGACATGCAGCAGACTGCCATGCCTGAGCGGGCCCAACGCAACACAAGAAAGGACGCCAATGGCCTCAAACGTGGTTGTCCTTAGGTGCTCGTGCACCTGATCTGCCCTGATTTAAAGGGCCCATGGCGGGAAATCCACTGCGGCGCCCACAGATGATGTCAGAAGCCTTGGCCTATATAAGGCCCATTTCCCTTGCAGCCCTCACCTCTGCAACATGTCTCCTACCCTGTGTGGTGTAAGTTGCCTCAACATTTTTCCTGCATTCCTAGTCTTCATTGTCTTCAGTTCCTGGTCTTTGTTGTCTACAATCCCTGGTCGTAGTCTTGGGCTTCTGTTCTTGTGACCTTCGTTTCATCCAACAGTTCCTTTTGTCAGTCTTCAGTTCTTCAGTGTTTCTTGCCTCTTGTGTTGTTCCTTGTTCTCCTGTATGTTTTTCCACCCTGCTTCCCTTGGATCTTTGGTTTGGATCCCGGCTCGCTCCCCGACATCTCTTGATTTCTGCCTGCCACTGACTACTGCCTGACTGCTGAAACTTCCTTGAATGTTACCTGTCCTGATCCATGGCCTGCCCTTGATTTTGTTTGCTCATCTTTATCTCACCTATGGATCTTCTGGTCATCAGCAGAGGCCCCCACCTAAGACATGCTAACCCCGGCACCTGAGGGCTCAACCTAAGAGGAACGTGGGCTGGTGTAAGCGAAGCTCCAGCTGGGTCTCTCCCTCATCTGACTCCACCAGCCTATGATGGGGTCCTGCAGGGCTCCACCCTGCAGGTTATGTCAACTCCACCTCGGTTCAAGTGTCCATGCCTTCAACAACCTTCCTGCAAATAGGGTTGCCAGCTGGCTCCAGATTTTCAGGACAGGTTGATACAGTCCTGATTTTGCCCACTGTATGCAGGGACTTGTAGTCTTATGTTTCTTAGGGACTGCAATAGAGAAATAAACTACAAGTCCAGGCTGGATCAACCTGTCTTGAAAATTTGGAGCCAGTTGGCAACCCTATTTGCAAGAAACCTACCTTCCTGGAATTGTCTCAACAGGACTTTCCATCCACACAAGTAGTTGATGAACCAGGGGATTGCGAACAGACTGTTCAGTCTGTGGAGTTGCCCAACCATGGACCTTTTTGCAACAGAATGGAGCAAAATGTTTGGAGCTTTCTAGCAAGCAAGTTCAGATCTGCTCTTGGCGCTTTCCTGTTGAAATGGGATGCATATCTACAGTACGTGTTTCCACCACTTCAGTTAATTGTCAAGGATGGTCTAGAAAGTGCTCAAGAACTGAATCAGATTTGTTCTTATTGCTCTAGCCTGCCCAGATAAGTATGGTTCTCATATCTTGTTGGCTGTCAATTCTCCCTCCCATTCCTCTGGGAGTTGACTCATCACTGCTTACGCAGAAAGAGGATCATCTACATCACCTGAACCTTCTCTCCCTCAAAGTGACAGCATGGAATTTGAGTGCTTCGTAATTTCCTCTTTGGTGCTGTCAAAGAAAGTGAAGGACATTGTGATTTCAGCCAGGAAGCCATCCACAAGAAGATAGTATGATTTCAGGTGGAAGAGGTTTGCATCCTGGTGCCCTTCAGCCTCTCTGGGCACTTTTACGTGTAATCCCAGGGATCTGATTCAATAGTCAATCTCCCTTTCTTCATTGGGCCTGATAAAGATACACCTTAGCACCATTGCCATTTATCTCCAGGTGGAGGGGAAACCCATTTCCCTTCATTCCTTGGTATCAAGGTTTATGGAGTGGCCTGTGGCATATAAGACCTCCAGTTTCAAAACCTTCTAGATTGTGTGATGTCAAGGTCATCTTAAAACAGCTAATTAAATCACCCTTTGAACCATCAGAGTTGATTTCTTTGAAGATTCTCACATAGAAGGTAGTGGTTTTTGTCACCATCATTCTGGGCTAGAAAAGATAATGAAATTCAGTCCTTGGTTTCATACTCACCTTATCTGCAGTTCTTCCACAATAAAGTGAAGCTCCACACTTACCCAAAATTTTTGTTGAAAGTAGTTTTTGCTTTTCACTTAAATCAGGCTATTGTTTTCCTATGTTCTTCCTGAGGCTGCATGCAAATAAAAGAAAAAAAAAGACTGTTCACATGCTGGACTACAAAAGGGCCCTAGACTGTTACCTAAAAGGAACACAACCACATCTTCTCAGCTGTTTATATCTTATGATCAAAAAAACTAGGAGTAGCAATTTCTAAATGTACTCTAATTGGTTGGCAGACTACATTGCACATTATCATTCACAGGCTGATTTCCAAATTGAGAACTCCATTAAGGATCATCAAGTAAGAGCCATGGCTGCTTCAGTTGTGTTGGGAATGTGGACCCTTGAACCGAGATGAGGTTGGCGCTACCACCAGGAGTGAACCCCTGTTGGTCCTCGTCATCGGGAGGTGGGACAGGCAGAGAAGAACCTACTAGAGCTTCACCTATACCAGCCCTCGTTCCCTGCAGGTTGAGCCCTTGGGTACCAGGGCCGGCAGGACTTAGGCAGGGGTCTCTCAAGGCGTGGAACCAGAGGGAGAGGCTGAAGCGGCATTGGGCAGGCAGAAGTCGAGGCAGGTAGCAGACAAGTGGAACCAGGAACAGGCCAGAGGTCAGGACGGGCAGCGAACAAGCGGAAATGGAGAAACAGGCTGGAGGACAGGGCAGGTGAAGGTCAAGCAGAGTCAGGTTACCAAACAGAGCTCAGGCAGGCGGAGGTCAAGCAGAGTCAGGCAGGCAGGGTCAGTACCAGAAGATCAATCTGAAAGGACAAGGCGCAGGAAGGCTGGAATCGGGAATAGGAAGCAAAGCTGGAGCTGGATCAGGAATTAGGAACAGGGAGCAAGGCAGGAACACTGGATCAGGCAGGAAGGAATCAGGAACACAGAACTCACACACAAGACTGAGCTGGACCCACTGTTGAGGCAGAGTGCTAGTGGCAGGGCAGGGTATATATATCCACCCTGCCTGTCGTCATCTTTGTGGGCCACGGGGAACTTTCCCACCGCGTGCCCTTTAAATTTACCGCAGTGGAGCAAGTGCCTAGGGGGCCGGACGTGGAGCTCAGCGTGATAGCGTGCAGGAAGGCCGTGAGAGCAGGCCGCTGTAATGGCAGTCGGCCGCGAGGAGTGGCGACAGAGGGGAGCTGGAGTGGGTCGCCTGCCTGCGGAGGTAAGGGGACCCGGCCGCGGCCTTACATGGTCAGGGATCCTAACAATACCCCCTCCTTTACGCCCCCTTCTAGAAGGTCCAGGTTTTCCGGGATGGGTAGAATGGAACTGCTGGAGAAGTGTCTTGCGAGTATATTGTAGGTGGGTTCCCAAGTATTCTTATCGGGCCCGAACCCCTCCCAGGCAATTAAGTATCCCCACCTTTTGTGATGGCATCTTACATCCAGGACCTCCTTCACCTGGTTTATCTGCTCCTCTTCGGCTGACATGTCGTGTGGTTCGGGTGGTTTTCGCTGTTGACAGGACAAGACTAGTGGTTTCAAGAGGGATACGTGGAACGTATTGTGTATCTTCAGGGAAGGAGGTTGTCTCAGATGATTTGTGACTGGTCCAATTCGCTTGGTGATTGAGAAGGGACCAATGTACCTGGGAGCCAGTCTCACTGAGGGTACCCGGAGACAGATGTTTATTGTCCCCTTTCTTAGCTTCTTCAGCTGCTCGATGAAGTTTATTCTGAGTGCTGGCCCAGAGAGAATGCAGTTGTTGCACGGTGAGTTGAGCCACGGAAAGAGGGCACTGAGAGAGGGAGTGGGAAGCGGCGGGTCTGGTTGTTGGCCATAGACTACCTGGAAGGGCGAAGAGCCAGTTGCAGAGTGAGTACGAGAGTTGTGTGAAAACTCTGCCCAGGGGAGCAGGGATGCCCAGTCGTCTTGTCTACTGTTTTCAAAGGAGCAGAGAAAGGTCTTCAAGGTTCGATTGGTGTGCTCAGCTGTCCATTGCCCTGCGGATGGTATGCAGAGGTGAAGTCGAGTTGGACCCCGATATTTTTACATAGCGATCGCCAATAGTTCGCCATGAACTGAGCTCCACGATTGGAAGCTATGTGCTGCAGCAGCCCATGAAGGCGAAAGATGTGCTGTGTAAAAAGCTGGGCCAGTTCTGGAGCTGAAGGGAGCTTGGGAAGAGTGGTGTGTTATGGTTTGAGGTGTTTGAGTGGATTCTTGGGCACTGCGGTGATGGTTACGCCCACGGGGAGGAGCCCCGTGAGGAACCGCAGTGCTAGGCTGGACTCGAGACACACAAACACAGAGATTTGTCTTTTATTATACAGCTGGATGATACCACCAGATGTGGCAGTAGTGAGGTGATCCAGTGGTAGCAGTCCAGGGATCCTCGGCAGAGGAGGCCTGTCTCTCAATGATAGATGTTAGCAGCACATGGTAGTATAGGGAGTTCTGGTTGCAGGTTCCCAGGGCTGAGCTGTAGATGAGACTGTCTGACAAAGGTTAGATTACTCACTAAGCTGGTAGCTGTATAGGTGTAGATCCCAGCAGGCAGAAGTAGTTGGATTCAGGCACCCAGGCAGGGAGAGCAGGGAGAGCAGGCCCTCGAGGAGCGAGTACCTGGTCCCAGATAGGCACCTGAAAGAAAGCAAAGAGCCCCCGAGGAGCAGGTACCCAGGTTAGATGAAATACCCCGAAGGGCAGAGAGAGCTTCCAGCGGCAGCACAGAAGCGGCAGAGTAGCTTAGAACCGGAGGCAAATCCAATCATTGCTAACTCGAATTGTTAGCAAATGAAGGTAGGCTAAATACCCGGATGGCGTGACTTCACTCGAGGGGAACTCCCCCGAGGTTCCCGCCATGACGTGGATAAAGACATGGGTGGTGTGTGCGCGCGCACCTTAGGAGGCCCTCAGGAGAAACATGGCAGATAACTTTGCCATAGCCTTTTCCGGGACGCCAGAGAGAGCGGCAAACAGATGCGGCGGTGGCTATCTTCCAAAGGCTGGCAAGGAGAGCAGAAGGAAAGGTGAGGCACAGAGGTCAAAAGCCATCTGAGACCGATGGACGCAATATGGTGAAGTGGGCCATCTTCAAGAACCTATCGGCAACTACCCAGATGATGTGGTGATCACTTGACGGGGGCAGGTCTACCACGAAGTCCATCGAGAGATGGGTCCATGGCTCTTTAGGCAAGGGTAAGGGTTGCAGGAGGCCCCAAGGACATCCAGGCAAAGGCGTATGTTGGGCAGGAGTTAACCTAGGCCCTGGCATCTTGTTCCATCTGCGGCCACCAGTAGTGCCGCCGTAGTAAGTCCAGTGTATGCGCTCTTCCAGGATGCCCAGTGGTGAGTGAATCGTGAGCCCAGGCTAGGACTTTGTTTGAGGCGGAGAGGCACCACTGTTTTTCCCAGTGGAACAGTCTGGATGGGGATCAGGAGGACCTTTGCGGAGTCGATGATGTACTGGGAGGCGTTGGGGTGACGTCTGTCTCAAAGGCCCTGGACAGGGCATTGGATCGGGCATTCTTGGAGGCCAGCCTATAAATTTGAACTGGCTGAAGAATAGCGACCAGCAGGCCTGGCAGGGATTTAACTGTTGGGCGCAGCTGAGGTATTCTAAGTTCTTGTGGTCCGTAAAGACCGTGATAGGGTGCTGTGCTCCTTCAAGCCATTGTCACCATTCCTCTAATATTATAGAATTACACACAATATACCCGTATTCTCACATTAAATACATTAAATATTTTATTCCATATATTTATTAAAAAACATACATAAAACACACCCTAAATTTTCATACACCCACTCATTCATTCATTCAACTAGACATCATATTGTGAACACACTTTAAAAATTCTCCTTAACACCATACACATAAATGTACTACCTTACAATGGAAATTAATACAATGTAAACATATCCCTTGAATTACAATGTTTCACCTTATTTTTCACATCGATGGAATTTTTTATACCCTATTTACCATCAATTCAATTGTTGTCCCCTAAACATATAATTACAAATTCTCTTTATTACATCATAGAAAACCTTTTCTTTCAAGTCTTCTTAATTCTTTTGTCATCCCTTTCGATAACTGTCCCTTCTTGGCATCAACCCTGATGGCATCAACCCTTCGATAACTGTCCCTTCTTGGCATCAACCCTGATGCCAAGAAGGGACAGTTATCGAAAGGGATGACAAAAGAATTAAGAAGACTTGAAAGAAAAGGTTTTCTATGATGTAATAAAGAGAATTTGTAATTATGTGTTTAGGGGACAACAATTGAATTGATGGTAAATAGGGTATAAAAAATTCCATCGATGTGAAAAATAAGGTGAAACATTGTAATTCAAGGGATATGTTTACATTGTATTAATTTCCATTGTAAGGTAGTACATTTATGTGTATGGTGTTAAGGAGAATTTTTAAAGTGTGTTCACAATATGATGTCTAGTTGAATGAATGAGTGGGTGTATGAAAATTTAGGGTGTGTTTTATGTATGTTTTTTAATAAATATATGGAATAAAATATTTAATGTATTTAATGTGAGAATACAGGTATATTGTGTGTAATTCTATAATATAGAATACCTGTATTGAACCCAGTGCAGGGAGATATAGCATTCCTCTAATGTCATCTTGATGGCAAGAAGCTCTTTATCCCTGTAATTCCTTTCAGCTGGGGTGAATTTTCGTGAGAAGTACGAGCAAGGCAAGAGGGTGCCCTTCTCTGAGTGCTGGTTTAATATGGCTCCCACAGCCATGTTGGAGGCATCCCCCTCCTCCACGAATGGGCGCGAGGGTCCAGATGTTGGAGACAAGTATCCTGTAGGAAGGCACTCTTCAATTTGTTGGCCTTGGGCGGCCATTGTTTGGGGTTAGCTCCTTTCTTAGTAAGTGCTGTGAGGGACTCCACCAGATAGGAGTACTGTGGAATAAAGTGCCGTTAAAAGTTGGCGAACCCCAAGAAGCGTTGTAAGGCCCAGAGCCCAGAAGGTCGAGGCCAATCTTGAATGCTGGAGACCTTCTCCGGATCCATATGGAACCCCGTGGTTGAGACAATAAAACCCAAGAAGGGAAGGGACTCCTGTTCGAACCGGCACTTCTCCAGTTTGGGAAACAACTTGTGTTCTCGCAGATGTTGAAGTTCACGCCTGACCTCTTGGCGATGGGACGACTAGTCCTTGAAATATATTAGCACGTCATCCAGATTAACGATGATGCTGGAGTGAAGCATGTCTCGAAAGACCTTGTTCATGAGGTTTTGGAAAACCACTGGGGCATTGCACAGGCCAAAACATATACTCATAGTGGTCGTCTCGGGTGTTGAAGGTGGTCTTCCACTCATCGCCGGGCTTGATGCACATGAGGTTGTAGGCCCCTCAGAGGTCCAACTTTGTGAACACTTTAGCCCCCTGCAGGCAGTCTAGCAATTCTGGGATAAGTGGAAGCGGACACCTATCTATCCTGGTGATGACGTTTAGTCCTCGGTAGTCAATACAGGGCCTGAGGGTACTGTCCTTCTTAGCCATGAAGAAGTCGGCGCCAGCTGGCAAGGAGGAAGGGCGGATGAACCCCCTGTTGAGGTTTTCCTGGATATACTTGGATATGGTTTCGGTCTCCAGTAGCGACAGGGGATATACTCGTCCTCGTGGAGGCATGGAGTCCAGAAGGAGGTCAATGGCACAGTCAAATATACAATGCTCAGGAAGTGTCTCAGCTTTCTCTTTAGAGAAAACTTCTGAAATCAGCGTATTTTATTTATTTGTCAAGTTTTATATACCGTCATTCGGTTTCGCCATCACAACGGTTTACATGTTTCGACTGATAAAGAAATACAAGTTTGGTTCCTATAGAAAGGTTATTATAGGTACATAAAGGAGTCATAGGTACAATTCAATGTCATAGATGTTATTGGACATAAGCATGATAGTGACATATGTTGGTGAACAGGAGAAGGCAGTGTGGTACATGTTCTGGTTGTGAGAAGACGCTGTTGGTTTTGGATTATCATAGGGTTGTGAGTGGTTTTGCATTATCAAGGGATGTGACTTAAAACTGTGAACGACTTCAAAGGGGCGTGGGATAAACACTGTGGATCCATCAAGTCTAGAGGGCGTGAATAAAGTGGAGACATTCAAACACTGCACGGAGCGGCAGTAGCCACAGCGGCATTCAAACACTGCACGGAGCGGCAGTAGCCACAGAGGCATTCACGGAGCGGGATGCCAGTGGCCAGTAGTTGGTGTTCCACCTTCACGGAGTGGAAGGATGGAGGGCTGCTATTTCCAAAAAAAAAATAAAAAAAAATAAAAACAAGGGTGGGTAAGAGTATGGGGCAAGGGTGTGGCCTGCTTGTTGCAGCGGTTGCTACCCCCAATTGAGCTGGATGTCACTTGGATGCAGATTCAAAGCTGCTCTCTAAATTGGGTGGAGGGGAATTAAGGCTGGAGGGTACTGGAAGCCAATAGTAACAGGTGGGAGAGAGAAAAAGGGAAAAAAAATGGATAAAGTGCGTAGCTTGCTGGGCAGACTTGATGGGCCATTTGGTCTTCTTCTGCCGTCATTTCTATGTTTCTATGTTTCTATATAGGGTTGTGAGAGGTAAAATATAGAATTGTATATATAGTATTGCGAAGACAGGGCGAGTGGTGTGATAACCAGAAGATGTTTGGGGTGAAGCATGTCGTGGAGGCAGGAGGCATGGCAATAGGTTCCCCAGGAGGCCAGTTGTAAGGTCCCCCAGTCAATGTGGGGGGAGTGCTTCTGGAGGCAGGGAAGGCCCAAGACCACTGGATGTATGGCCTTCTCCTGGACGAAGAAGGAGATCTCCTCCTCATGGAGTATCCCAGTGCCTAGCTTCATGGGGGTGGTCACATGGGTAATCCGACCCAGCAGGGGATCCCCACGGATGGAGGAAATCACCAGGGGTGGTGTTCTGGGTACTACGGAGAGGCCCAACTGACTGACCAAATCGCATAGGATAAAGTTCCCTCCAACTCCGGAGTCGATTAGAGCCTGGGTGGAGAAGGTACCATTGGAATGGGTAATAGTCACGGGAGATGTGCATTGGGGAGCAGGGTTAGTGTAGCCCAGGGTCATCTCCCCACTGACGCCTAGGCTTTGGAGTTTCCTGGCCTCTTGGGACATTGTGCACAGTGGAGACACAGCCCTAAGGTCCGCCGCCGTTGTTTTTCTTCCAAAGTGAGACAGCTCCGTTCAAGCTGCATGGGCTCTTCTCCTCTGGGCTGGCCAGGCTCGGCCGGTAAGGACGGAGTCAAGGGCCAGGAGAAGGATGGGACCAGGGGCTGTTGTTGAAGGCGGCAATCAATATGACAGAAGAAGTCGATAAGAGCCTCCAAGTCTATATATATATATATATATCCAATATATATCTCCTCCCTCTTTGCCATCTCCTCTCGTCGCTAAATTTGAAATTCTACGTATACGCAGACGATGTCCAAGTTTTGATTCCTATAACAGGCTCCTTGGACTCAGCAATCAAGTCATGGGAATCTCACCTTCAAACTATTAACCATCACCTTACCAGCCTCAACCTGGTGTTAAATACTGCTAAGACCGAACTCCTGCTTATCACCCCTGAAAATAGTCTACACTTACAACAATTGCACACTACCTCCCACATCACTCATGCTAGAGATCTCGGAGTTATAATTGACAATCATCTGAGCTTAAAGAAGTTTATAAATTATACTATAAAGGAATGCTTCTACAAGTTACAGGTGCTCAAAAAACTCAAGCCTCTCCTATATCACCATGACTTCAGGACTGTACTCCAAGCAATCCTGTTCTCTAAGGTCGATTACTGTAACTCAATCCTGCAAGGTCTACCAGCTGTTACATTAAAACCTCTGCAACTGCTCCAAAACGCAGCTGCGATGATTTTGACCAACACTAAGCGCAGAGATCACATCACGCCTATACTAAAAGACCTACATTGGCTTCCAGTTAATTTTAGAATTATTCACAAATCTCTCACCATCATCCATAAAAACATCCACCACCAGACTCCCCTAGACCTACTACACCCTCTCAAATTACACTCTTCAACTAGACCTTTGAGAGATGCCTATAAGGGATCCCTTCATGTTCCCTCAATCAAAATGGTACAAAGATTAACAATCAGGGACCGGGCTTTTTCAACAGCAGACCCCACCATTTGGAATACACTACCCCCAGACCTCCGACAGGAAACCTGCCTCATAAATTTTAAAAAGAAACTGAAGACTTGGCTTTTCGGTAGAGCCTTTCCTGTCTCCTAGACTATATTCTACTAAGATATTATCCAATCAGCTGTGCTTCAATAACAAGCAGAATGTCATACAATCATGTTATAATGCTAGAGTTATTCTCCTGAGGTTGGCTCCAAGCCCCTTCTCTCTGTTATATCTCTCTACTTTGATTATCTTTCTCTTCATTTCCAATTCCAAGTTACTCACCCTTGTTATAATGTAACTTTTTACCTTCTGCTCCCAATCTGTCTCCTCTTTTGAGGTTTGACTAGTTATTGTTAATGTACTATCGTTCTATGTAAACCGAGTTGATTTGATCTGTACCAAGAAAATCGGTATATAAAAACACTAAATAAATAAATAAATAAATAAAATAAGTCCTCCGGTAACTCCCGAGCAGCCAGTTCATCCTTGATCTTCGAGGACAGTCCTTACAGGAAAATACTGCTGAGGCTATCTTCTCACCACCCCAGCTCAGAAGCTAGGGTACGGAACTCCACTGCGTATTCCGCCAGGGGGCGTGAGCCTTGATGGAGGTGGAGGAGGTCGGAGGCAGGACTGTTGCCCTGGCTCGTCAAATACCTGATTAAAAGTCCATACGAAGCATGGGAAATCTTGAAGCAGAGCGTCTCCACGCTCCCACAAGGGGGAGGTCCAGGTCAGGGCTTTGCCATCCAGGAATAACAGAATGAATGTAGTCTTAACCTGGTTGCTAACAAATTGGGCCAGCTTCAGAGAAGCAGTAGTTTAGGAACCCACGGCAATGCCTTGGGTCCCAAGCATAACGAGGAGGTGCAGGAAGATGGAGGGCTGCAGCAGAAATGACTGGTGTCGCTGGAGCAGGTGGAGGAGCACTGGATACCAGGATGGCGTCCAGGTGGTTCACCAGTCGTTCCACCATAGTAGCTAGCATATCTAGGCACTGTTGTTGCTGCTGTAGCCTCTGAGCCAATCAGGGATAGCCTGGAGGCCGCTCAGGTCCGCCAGATCCATGGCCACAGCAACCTGCTGGGAATGTGGACCCTTGAGCCGAGACAAGATTGGCTCTACCACCAGGAGTGAACCCCTGTTGGTCCTCATAGTTGGGAGGTGCTACGGGCAGAGAAGACCCTACTGGAGCTTCACCTATACAAGCCCTCGTTCCCGCAGGCCCTTGGGTACTGGGGCGGGCAGGACTTAGGCGGGGGTCTATCAAGGTGTGGAACCAGAGGGAGAGGCTGAAGCGATGTCGGGCAGGCAGACGTTGAGGCAGGCGGCAGACAGGTGTAACCAGGAACAGGCCAGAGGTCAGGACAGGCAGCGAACAAGCGGAAATGGAGAAACAGGCTGGAGGTCAGAGCAGGCGGAGGTCAAGCAGAATCCGGTTACCAAGCAAAGCTCAGACAGGCGTAGGTCAAGCAGAGTCAGGCAGGCAGGATCAGAACCAGAAGATCAATTTGAAGGGACGAGGCACAGGAAGGCTGGAATCAGGAATCAGGAACAGGAAGGAAAGCTGGAACTGGATCAGGAATCAGGAAGGAATCAGGAACACAGAACTCACACTCAAGACTGAGCTGGACCATTGCTGAGGCAAAGTGTTAGTGGCAGGGCAGGGTATATATACCCACCCTGTCTGATGACATTTTCGTGGGCCGCAGGGAACTTTCCCGCTGCGGGCCCTTTAAATTTACAGCAGCGGCATGCGCGCACGCCTAGGGGGCTAGACGCGGAGCTCTGCGTGGCGGTGTGCAGGAACGCTGCAAGAGCAGGCCGCTGTAGCGGCGGTCGGCATTGGCCATGAGGAGTGGCAACGGAGGGGAGCTGGAGTGGATCGCCTGCCTGCGGATGTAAGGGGACCCGGCCATGGCCTTACACGGCTGGGGATCCTAACAAGTTGCTCATCTAAAGACCATTTCAATTGAAAACATTTGTAACATGGTTGCTTGTATATACCTTCATGTCCCACTCCTGCTTGGACAATCTTTGAAGAGGTGACAATAAATTTCGACAAGTAGTTTTGCGCAGCCTGTTCACCCGATAGTCCTCTCTCCTTGGGGATGGGAGGGAGTTAGGGGGAGCGATGCACAGGTTGATCTTTTTTTTTTTTAAGCGCTCCACCTCACAACCCTCAGCTTGGGACTCCCCGTCTGTCATGGCTAATTTAGCCCTGCTTGTTGACTGAGAAAGTGCGTTTACTTACTGTAAACTGGTTCACTGTAGACAGGAGGAATTAGCTAGGATTAATACCTGCCTACCTTAAGGGAGAGTCAACTACTTTGCTGAAGTTAAGCTCTGCGAGTGGTTGAGGAGCTCAGGAGGCAGCTCACACAGTACTAAATCTTTACTGAGCTAGAGAGAGTTAGATCCATCTGTGCTGTCAGATGACCACCTACATGTTATGGCTAATTTATCCTGCTGTCTACGGAGAACCCCATTTATGGAAAACAAATACATTTCTTCTCTAATTAAATCAATGAAGTACAAATTGAGTAACTATAAGAGCTGATTTTAAATTTTCTTCTACTCAATCTATAGTATATTTTCTTGTATTTGTATCTACATCTCTTCTTAAATCTGTATACACAGTGCCTTCTATTCTGAATGAAGCAGTTCCGGCAGCCACCAAGCACATTGATACCAATCTGCAAGCAACCCAGGAATTGGCACATCAGTATACAGCAATCCTTGAAAAGCTAGAGGAAAGCCAAGACGAAAGCATGGAGGATACAAAGCCTCTGCTGAAAAAAGCAGTTTTCAATTTGAGACAACATGAGGTCTTCTTACACATTATTCTGGTAAAAAAGAAAGCCATTCCTTGTGAATAATTTTATTGCTGTTTTTGTCCTATGGAGCACAGAATCTAAAAGCTTTTACATAAGTAATAAAGGCTAGTAATCACAAATCCAGGGCTTGGACATCCCAATAGATTTCAGTTGCCTACTATGTATGATTTCCCGTGTAATCTATATAAAGGTGGCACAAGAAAACCACAGCTGCCGTGCCCTGAACTGTATTTCTGAAGTCCATATGCAAGTAGTATCAATTAGAGATGTGAATCGGAACAGGAATCGATTCGGATTCCGGTTCCGATTCACATGTGGGCTTTTTGCATTGGGCCCGATCGCAGTTTTGTTTATCGGCTGCGCCCGAGCCGATAAACAAAAAACTCACCCCGACCCTTTAAAACTAACCCCTTAGCTTCCCCCACCCTCCCGACCCCCCAAAAAAACTTTTTACAGGTACCTGGTGGTCCAGTGGGGGTCCCGGGAGCGATCTCCCGCTCCGGGCCATCCTCCCGCTCCCGGGCCGTCGGCTGCCACTAATCAAAATGGCGCCGATGGCCCTTTGCCCTTACCATGTGACAGGGTATCCGTGCCATTGGCCGGACCCTGTCACATGGTAGGAGCACTGGATGGCCGGCGCCATCTTGTGCTCCTACCATGTGACAGGGGCTGACCAATGGCACCGGTAGCCCCTGTGACATAGTAAGGGCAAAGGCTATCGGCGCCATTTTGAATAATGGCAGCCGACGGTCTGAGTGCAGGAGGTCGCTCCCGGACCCCCGCTGGACTTTTGGCAAGTCTTGTGGGGGTCAGGAGGGTCCCCCAAGACTTTCCAAAAGCCCCTGGTGGTCCAGCGGGGGTCCGGGAGCGATCTCCTGCACTCAGGCCATCGGCTGCCAGTAATCAAAATGGCGCCAATAGCCTTTGCCCTTACTATGTCACAGGGGCTGCCTGTGACAGGGTCTGGCCATGTGACAGGGTCTGGCCAATGGCATGGATACCCTGTCACATGGTAAGGGCAAAGGGCCATCGGCGCCATTTTGATTAGTGGCAGCCGACGGCCCGGGAGCGGGAGGACGGCCCAGTGCGGAAGATCGCTCCCGGGACCCCCAATGGACCACCGGGTATTGTAAAAAGTTTTTGGGGGCGTCGGGAGGGTGGAGGAAGTTAAGGGGTTAGTTTTAAAGGGTCGGGGTGGGTTTAAGGGTTATTTTTGTGTGCCGTTTTCACTCCCTCGCCCAAAACGATAAGGGAACCCCCACAATCATTATCGTGGGGTTTTCCTATCGTTTTGGGGGATCCACCGATTTCTGACGATTTTGAAAATATCGACGATATTTTCAATCGGCTGAAGCCCGATTCACATCCCTAGTATCAATTACAAATTCACCTTTGAATGTGCTAGAGCTAAAATTCAGTAAGCCTATTCCTTGCAATTCCCCTGAATTCCTAGGAACCAGCAAGTTTGTCGCAAACTATGTAGCTTAGAGGGTCATTTATCAAAATGCTATAAGGTGTTTTCGCATGCGATACGCCTTTAATGTATGGTGCAATGCAAATCTGAAAAAGAGGAGGAGTTAGGGTGGGATTTACTGTTTTGCAAAGCCCTATTTCATGGCTTTAATGCCAATTTTTGCTACACCTTTTTCAGTAGTGTTAAACCATGTGATAGCTAAACTCCTGGAGCACCAGCCTACAAAAGAGAGAGCAAGAGTGAGAGAGAGAGAGCCTAGCCATAGTGCCCTGACCCTAGATAGGTATTTATATTTCTATGGGAGGCTCACCTAGTAACTCGAGGTAAGGTTTAGGTATTAGTGTAGGGGTTAGGGGCCACTTTGACATTCAAAGTGAGACGTATGAACAGAACAGTGCTCTCTTGTGAAGATTTGATGACCCTTGGAGTGAGGAAACTCAGTGAAAGATGATATTTGTGCAATGTTCTCTCAATCTAGCTTGATGGACTCTCTCCCTCTCTCCACAATTCTGGCACTTATCTCAAAGTGCAAAAATGTTATTGCAATTTGCAGTAACTTTACATAGGTAATTGCCTATTAACATGCCCCTTTTTCTATCGCATGCGACATTTAGTGCATTTTGATAAATCCAGGCCTTAGAAAGGGATCTAATTCATGCTGGGTGTGGTGTCATTTATGATCTCTCCAAAAATATAAACCAGTTGGATCCAGTCTCTTTGAGTAGTTGGTGACACTGTTGTGGGCATAGTTGCATGGTGCCGGGATTTCAGGTGAATGTCAGAGCAGCTGCTTAAAGAATTCTAAAAATAGCAAGTTAAGAGTAAAATTGTATAATATAGGATGCATAATGCTACTTCCATGTGAACATTTAAAATATGGCATGGTGCATAGTATCTTTTTTTTTTCCAAGGTCTGTAATAGAGGGACTGCATTGTTCAAGGGACTTTGTACAGGATTGGGGAACCATTTACCTCTTGGTCTCTGGGCTGTATCTGAATCAAGTTGATGATAACCAAAACACATTGCTATTTCCAAGGCCATTGCTGGACAAAATAGCATCCTTGTTAAGGGTTGCTTTCGGTGCGCCCCCTTCCCTTTTGGACTTGCAGACTGACACAAAAGGGCAGTGTGGTGCTTTCCATTTCCTCCCCTCTCCCTCCAGTTTGATGCCCAGGATGATCACCACCCTTCTTGCCCTTCCTTTTTGCCAGCCTTGACTATTTCCAAGCCATTTGTATGAAATGAGTTAATGATGTTTAGCTGTGTAGGGACAGCCTCTGTTTCCCACCTCTTCCATAACATTCTTAACCAAAGAAGTTACAAGTTTTCAGATACTATGTCTTCCACAAACTAGTATTAGCTGTCAGGATATTTTGGAATCTTAGGGCATATTATCCTAAAGTATCCTGTGTTCGCAGTCAGATATGATCACCTGTGCACAACAAGTGGAAATGATGGAAAAAGAGCTAGAAATACAGATGGAACAATTAAAAAACACCGTTCGATCCAAGATAGCTGTACCTACTGCACAGGTCTATGTAAGTATGAAAACTACTTTAAAACATCAGTGTTAACCTTCAAATTATTTTCATGCAAGAACTACACCTTTCTCTTAAACTCCCATAGCATGCTGTCCTGAATGAGACAAAATATTTGTGAAAGAGAATTTTGTTTTAACAAAATATGACTAGTTAATGTAATTGAATAAATATGGAACCAAAATATTTAATTCTGCTTCTTTTGTTTTTCTAGAATCATAGCAATCTGAGCCAGTCCTTTCCCTTATTCTTTCATTTACAGCTGCCAAGGATAGAGGAAAGCTGCCTGATCATCAATTAGTATATTTCTTTTTCTCAGAATATTCACTCTACTTTTACTGCAGTTCATGCAGGTGCATACATCTGAAATATTTTGCTCTTTATACAGCATTTCTTTCCCACAAAATAAATAACTTTGCCTAGATATTCCCTGTATATTTCCTTTGAATTGAAGGACATTAAATTTCTTCAATTTACTGAAGGTAAACAAGGTTAAATATGAATATAGTAATAATAAGAAGTTCTTGGGCAGAGTAATTTTCAAAAGCTATTTACCCAAGTCAAAGCCAGTCTGAAAATTTCCTACTCTTTTTTTCCCAGTATAAGTATGCATGGGGATCATCAATGCGCTTACTTTTACCTAGGGCAAATTTGGCGGATTGGAGGTGGGATTAAGTTGGGGGAGACAACAGTGCGCACAGTTCAAAAGTATGAGCATTGTTTTTCATGGGGAAAAAAAAACCCCCTGCAGAAAATGCTGAGGCAGATCTCTGTGGAAACTTTTTCCTAGACAGTTTTCAGAAGGAAAGTAAGCTTGTAAAAATTATCCATGGACTTTGCACCTATATGGATGGTCATGAAAATTGCCCCATTAATTTTGTTGTGGATTTAAAGTGTAAGTTGAGAGGGCAGTTTAAAAGCATTTACCAGGGTACACTGACCTACAGGTCTATCCAGTAAAGTGCGGCCGCATTTACCCCGCTCCTAACCCGCGTTAGCCCTTCCTGCGATCCCGAATCCCCTTTAACCTACTCCTACCGCGTCCTAAAATCCCCGGGCAACCCCTTCCGCACGCGGCATGTATATTGCATGCAAACTAGCGAATTAGCTATTCCCTAGCATCCCGTAACCCGCGCCCCGACTATTGCTATCTTTCCCTGCCGTTTTGTCGCGCGTTTAACCTGCTAACTTACCGCCTACCCTTACCCCTGCGGTAGAGGCAGGGGTAAGGGTAGGCGGCAAGCTTTCCCCCAGCCCCCGCTCACCTGCCCCGGCCGCGATCATGGGTGCTGGTCTCTGGGGCAGCCCCAGTCCTCTCCCCTCCTCCCGAAGCAAAAAAAAAAGCGAAAAAAACGTAAAAGCAAAAAGTAAGTTGTTTCGCCGCTTCACACTGTCAGTGTCTCTTCTTCCCTCCTCCCCTGCCTCCCCCATCTTCCCCGGGAGGCAGGGGAGCCACGATCTGTTCCTGCTGATGGCCGGAGGGCTGCAAAAAAAAGTAAGTCGCGCAGCGGGAGGCAGGAGAGGTCCGATGGCGGCTGCAAAAAGTAAGTTGCTTCGCCGCTTCACACTGTCAGTGTCTCTTCTTCCCTCCTCCCGAAGCAGGGCGCGAAAAGCAGCCTTGCTCCGGGAGGAGGGAAGAAGAGACACTGACAGTGTGAAGCGGCGAAGCAACTTACTTTTTGCAGGCGTCCATATTCGCTAGCAGCTGGAGGCAGGAGAGGTCGTCCGATGTCCGGAGGGGGGTGCAAAAAGTAAGTCGCTTCGCCGCTTCGTACTGCCAGTCCCTTCTCCCCTCCTTCCGGAGCAAGGCTGCTTTTCGTGCCCTGCTTCGGGAGGAGGGGAGGGGGGACTGGCAGTCCCGACTTCCTGGTATCTGTCATTTCAAATGACATTTGAAATGACAGATACCAGCGTGGCGTGAAGCATTAGGCCCGCGCACCCAGGATACTGTATAGGCGCTCTATCCAGTAAAATGGGTTGCGCGGGCCTAACGCTTCACAGACCCTTCTTAGACGCGGTTTACATTTGCATAAAATTATTGTTCAGGATCGAGCGGTAGGTGAGCTGCACTGTGCGTGCGGCAACCGCAGGTGCGCCGGGCACTAACGCAGCTCTTCCTACCGCTCGGTACTGGATAGACCTGCTAGTTTGTGTGTCTAGCTAAAGGTATGCGTGAGTTTTCACAGCATGCAAACTTTGTCAGGTTAGGAAAGGGCATTTCCAGAGGTATGTTTAGGTGAGGGCATCAAAACAACCCTCATACATTTTATTTTCAAACATTCATGCACTATTTTACTCCTAATCAGAGGCCTGCGCAAATAGGAGATGCAAATGTATGTATGGTAATTTTTGTGATCAGCAATGCATATGTCTATACAATCTTCTTTCTTTTCTCTTTATATCTTTTACGTACTATTGATTTTATTTTCCAGTTGATTAAAATGGTACTCTGCCCTGCCACAGAAGCAGTTATATAGTGTACAGTTCAGATTGTATCAAGGGACAGAAATGTCTGTGCTTATCTGTTGCATCATTTGTATGAGGATACCTAGTTCTGAGATTGTTCCATTACCCCGCAGAACTGGAAACCAGTCACTGAATGGATTTTTATATGGGGATTTCTCACAGGACAAACAGGATGGTAGTCCTCACATATGGGTGACATCACAGGATGGAGCCCAATCACGGAAAACTTCTGTCAGAGTTTCCAGAACTTTGACTGGCCCCTACTGGGCATGCCCAGCATGGCACTAACCCTACAGCCAGCAGGGGTCCCCCTTCCGTCTTCTTTTTTCCGGGCAGCAGTAGCCTCGTGGTTAAGGAGCTCTGCAGAGATTCCTGACAGGAATTTTCCTCACGGAATTACTAAAAGTTAATTTGCCCCACAGGGGTCCCTCTAACTTTTTCAAGCCGCGGTATCCGGTAAGTTTTTACCCGTGTTTCCGTCGATTACCGTCGAGTTTGGCCCTCGTAGCCTACTGGCCTTCGACCGTACCACGGCTCAATTTTTTTCCATGGCCATGGCATTGGGGTTCCGTCGGTGCCCGGACTATAATCGCACCATGTCCATCACAGATCCCCATAAAGTCTTTGTAATGTGCTTGGACGAGAGCACAATGTCTTGACCTGCACCAAATGTGCCCTTATGACACCTAAAGGTCGCAAGGCCAGAATGGAGAAAATGGAACTTCACTTCCGTGCTCAAACCCTACCTCCGTCCATTGCATCTGGACGGGGTTTCTTCGACGGCGGCGTCGTCAGAACCGGTACCGTCAACTTCGCGCCAGCACTGACCACTGGCTGGTGACCATCCGGCATCGACGACATCTCGGCCTTCGAAACCCTCTACTCCCCCTCAGGACCAAGGGGATCGTAGAGATAAACATCACCACCGGCATAGAAAGTCTTGGACCATCGAGGGAGCGAAATCATCGACTTCGCCATCATCTGAGCCGCCGTCGAAGAAACCCCGTCCAGAAAAGGCACCGACTTTTTCAGCGACCGGGTCACCGAGGCAACCCTCACCCGAAAGGGCATCGGGAGCCGCCACTCCATCTTTAACGGTGATCCCTCCGGCTATGCCTCTGCCTCCTTCTTCTGTTCCGGAGCCAGGGCTACTTGCTCCAGGTCTCCGAGAAGAACTGAACCGAATGGTTCAGGAGGCCATCGACAAGGCGATGCAACGACTTCAGGTTCCTCCGGCAGCGACACCAGTACCGATTGCGGAACCGATCACTGACCCGATTCCAGCAGCGGTGGCACCGCTGCTCTCCAGGACAGCGCTCATTGCCGCATTGGACAGCGCTCATTGCTGCTTTTCCACCGATGGACCCTGGGTCACCGATGGCGCCGGTGCCCTACCCGCTCACTCTGTCATTGGGAGGAGAAACACCATTTTGCATTCCTCCTTCGGGAGTTCTGCCTCAGCCATCGACGCCGATAAGTCTATTGCTACCGATCCAACCATCGGTGCCAATACACCCGTCAGCGCCAACAAGCCATCCATCGATGCCCTCGATGCCTGCGCCGGTGCCTTCATCGGTGCCTCCAATTATTCCTTCGATTCCTTCGGAGCCTAGACCAGGACCTTCAGGTATCCCACCATCCCGTCCCCCTCTACATCCTAGAGGGGCAGGGGCTGATCCCTATGATACCTGGACTGATGATTCCTCACCAGACACCGATGATTTGCCTTCACCACCTTCACCCACTGAAAGTAGAAAGCGTTCTCCTCCAGAGGACCTTTCCTTTATAAATTTTGTGAAGGAAATGTCTGAATTGGTTCCCTTCCAATTACACACTGAGCAGGATGATAGGCATCAGATGATGGAGTTGCTCCAATTCCTGGATGCACCCAAAGTAATAACCTCCATCCCTATCCACCAGGTTCTTCTGGATCTCCTAAAGAAGAACTGGGAACATCCTGGCTCCATTGCTCCAGTCCACAGAAAAGCTGACACTACCTATTTGGTAGAGATGTGAATCGTGTCCTCGATCGTCTTAACGATCGATTTCGGCTGGGAGGGGGAGGGAATCGTATTGTTGCCGTTTGGGTGTTTAAAGTATCGTGAAAATCGTTAAAATCGTGAGCCGGCACACTAAAACACCCTAAAACCCACTCCCGACACTTTAAATTAAATCCCCCACCCTCCCGAACCCCCCCAAAATGCCTTAAATTACCTGGGGGTCCAGCGGGAGTCCGAAACAGCCTCCTGAAATCGAATCGTGTTGTCTTCAGCCGGCGCCATTTTGCGCCGCCATTTGCAAAATGGCGGCGCAAAATGGTCCTTAGGTGGGACCAGCACATTTCCTGTGTCTGGCCCTTTAAATATTGAAGAGAGACGCGCGCCGGCGCCTAAGGGAAGCAGCAGGAGCTTGTGCAGGACCGCGGACAGCGGCCTGCATGGACGTTGGCATCAGAGGCAACAGGGCTGGGCCTGGAGGCAGGCCCTGATGCCGGCAGCAGCTCCAGCCGCTGCAGGAAGCCCCGGGGGCGGCTCCAGCTGCCAATCGAGCCTGGGGATGCAGCCTCCTGCCGCGAAGATCAAGACAGCGGCAGCTCCCAGCCGCGAAGAAGGTAGAAAGTCCGTGGCTCCGGCCGCGGTGAAGAGCGGACAATACGGGCGGCCTCCGGGCCGCAAAGAAGCAGGAAAGTCCGCGGCTCCAGCCACACAGAAAGGCCCGACATCAGCGGTGTCCGTGCCGCATTGGGTGAAGACAGCAACATAGTGAGTGCCTGCTCGCGGGGGGGGGGGAACCCGCGGGCAGGGTCCATGACAGCTACAAGGGTATCTGCAGGCAAGAAGGTGGGCCTGGCTTAAGTCTTCTGATCTTTGCCCTGAGGTACAAGACAGGTTTTCCGACCTGCCCTGTGTAGGAGATAATCTGTTTGGTGAACAGATTCAACGGACGGTGGCGGAACTTAAGGACCATCATTCTTCTAAACAGCCCTTCAGAAAGGACTCTAAAAAGTTATTCTTCCGCCAGAAGAAGTCCTACCCGCCACCAACCAGATCCCATGCCACGAGACCTTTTCAAAAAGCACAGTCTCGTCAAACACATAAACAAAAACCGCAAGCAGCTCCTCAGCCAGGGCCTGCTTCAGGTTTTTGACTTCCACCTAGAGAGCAGCAGCCAGCTTCCATTGCCTCATATACCAGTGGGAGGTCGATTGTGCCGCTTCCACAACATATGGCACTCAATCACCTCAGACCAATGGGTACTGGCAATAATTGCTCAGGGTTACCATCTGAACTTTCTCTCTGTGCCACCGGACTCCCCACCTCTACCGATGTGGAGAACATCCGATCACTCCATCCATCTGTATCAAGATGTCTCCCTCCTTCTCTAGTTCAAGGCAATAGAACCCGTACCCTACTCTCAGCATGGCCTAGGATTCTATTCCCGGTACTTTCTAATCCCCAAAAAATCGGGAGGCGTTCGTCCTATTCTGCACCTACGGGCCTTCAACAAGTACCTCCAGCGAGAGAAGTTCAAGATGGTAACCTTAGGCTCGCTTCTTCCTCTTCTACAAAGAGGAGACTGGCTCTGCTCTCTGGACCTCCAGGATGCATACACTCATATTGCGATAACTCCAACCCATCGCAAATACCTGTGGTTTCTAGTAGGCCCCAAGCACTATCAATACCAAGTGCTTCCATTCGGCCTAGCATCTATGCCATGAGTCTTCACAAAATGCCTCGTAGTAGTTGCAGCCTTCCTCAGGACCCAAGGTGTTCACGTCTACCTCTATCTAGACAACTGGTTAATCAGGGCTCCCACTCAGCAAACTGCTCTGTTGTCCCTCAATCTAACCTTACACACTCTAATTTCATTTGGATTTCTCGTCAACTACGACAAATCCTACTTAGTCCCATCTCAAACCTTGTCGTTCATTGGGGCAGACTTGGACACCTTGCAGGCAAAGGCTTTCCTGCCTCGACAGTGAGCCCTCACTCTCGTGTCTCTTGCACACCAGCTGCAGTCTCAGCACTCCGCGACTGCACACCACTTTCTCATCCTCCTGGGACACATGGCATCCTCAGTTCAGGTCACACCAATGGCCCATTTGGCCATGAGAGTCATGCAGTGGAGTCTCAATGGACTCAAAGCATTCGGCCCCTGTCGACCATTGTCCACGTAACCTACTCACTCCGTCAGTCTCTAACCTGGTGGAAAAATCAGGTCAATCTCCTCCACGGCTTGCCCTTTCAGGCTCCAGACCCTCAATTAATTCTCACCACCTCGGATGGGGAGCCCATGTGGCCAATCTGCAGACACAAGGCTCTTGGTCTCCAGAAGAAGCCAAACACCAAATACATTTCCTGGAGCTTTGAGCAATCAGATATGCTCTCAGGGCATTTCAGAATTGTGTCTCAAATCAAGTTATCCTGATCCAGACGGACAACCAGGTGGCCATGTGGTACATCAATAAACAGGGAGGCATGGGCTCCTTCCTTCTGTGTCAAGAAGCTGCACAGATATGGGCGGAATCTCCCTCCCATTCGATGTATCTCAGGGCCACCTACTTGCTGGGAGTGGACAATGTGTTGGCAGATAAGCTGAGTCGCATCTTTCAACCGCACGAGTGGTCTCTCAACAATGGGGATATCCTCAGATAGACCTCTTTGCGTCTCCTCAAAATCGCAAAGTAGAGAACTTCTGCTCTCTCATTCGCAGCAAACACTCTCAGCCCAAAGATGCATTCTCCCTCTCGTAGGCAACTGGTCTACTCTACGCATTCCCTCCACTTCCTCTTCTCTCGAAGACTCTTGTGAAGTTATGTCAGGACAAGGAACCATGATCCTGGTAGCACCTCACTGGCCACGTAAAGTGTAGTTTCCAATACTGCAGGATCTCTCCATTCGCAGGCACATTCCCTTGGGAAAGAACCCGCTTCTGATTACTCAAAATGACGGGTGCCTCCGCCATCCCAATCTTCATGCCTTGTCCCTGACGGCATGGATGTTGAAAGGTTAATCCTTCAGCCACTTAACCTTTCTGAACCAGTTTCCCGTGTCTTGATTGCTTCACGGAAGCCTTCCACGAGAAAAGCTTACTCTTACAAATGGAACAGGTTCATGTCATGGTGCTCTTCTCAGTCCCTTGATCCTTTTACCTATCCAATCACGAAGTTTTTGGACTATCTCTGGCATTTATCAGAGTCAGGTCTAAAAACTTCTTCCATCAGAATGCATGTCATTGCGGTAGCCGCCTTCCATAAAGGTATCGGGAATGTTCCTATATCAGTACAACCCCTTGTAACACGTTTTATGAAAGGCTTGTTTCACCTCAAGCCTCCACTGCGACCTCCGGCCCCTTCTTGGGACCTTAACCTGGTTTTGGGTCAGCTCATGAAACCACCATTCGAGCCTCTTCACTCCTGTGAACTTCGATATCTCACATGGAAAGTGATTTTCCTTTTGGCAATCACTTCAGCTCACAGAGTTAGTGAATCACAGGTCCTAGTTACCTATCCGCCTTACACTAAACGTCTGTAGGACCGGGCAGTAGTCCACATCACCCTAAATTCTTACCCAAGGTTGTTTCGGATTTTCAACTAAATCAATCCATCATACTACCTACCTTTTTTCCCAGGCCCCATTCCAACCCAGGAGAGCAGGTTTTGCATACCCTTGACTGTAAATGGGTTCTAGCGTACTACCTAGACCGTACAGCTGCCCACAGGAAAAGCACTCAATTGTTCATCTCTTTCCATCCTAACAAATTAGGGCAGCCTGTGGGTAAGCAGACTCTCTCCTTCTGGTTAGCGGACTGCATATCCTTTTGCTATCAGCAAGCGGGCATTCCATTTCAAGACCGTGTTAAAGCACATTCTGTGAGGGCCATGGCAACTTCAGTAGCACACCTACGATCGGTGCCGCTTTCTGACATTTGCAGGGCTGCCACCTAGAGTTCTCTCCACACCTTTTCAGCCCACTATTGCTTGGACAAAGCCGGAAGACAAGATTCCATCTTCGGCCAGACTGTCCTTCGTAACCTGTTTATAACGTGACGTACCAACACCCTTCCGCCTGCCCGTTAGGGTTCAGGATGCCCTCGGCCAAATTTTATCCTAGTCCTAGTGCCTTGCACACCTGGATACATTTGGTGCATTTCTCGGACATCCTCAGCTCGGTACTTACCCATATATGAGGACTACCATCCTGCTTGTCCTGTGAGAAAGCAAATGTTGCTTACCTGTAACAGGTGTTCTCACAGGACAGCAGGATGTTAGTCCTCACGAAACCCGCCCGCCGCCCCGAGGTGTTGGGTTCATTACGTTTTCTTATTTTATTTTTCGGCACTGCCTGTAGCTTTTAAACAAGACTGAAGGGGGACCCCTGCTGGCTGCAGGGTTAGTTCCATGCTGGGCATGCCCAGTAGGGGCCAGTCAAAGTTCTGGAAACTTTGACAGAAGTTTTCCGTGATTGGGCTCCATCCTGTGATGTCACCCATATGTGAGGACTAACATCCTGCTGTCCTGTGAGAACACCTGTTACAGGTAAGCAACATTTGCTATTCCTTGTATTTCCCGTCAATAGCTGGGCTGAATTAGCCATGCTGTCATGGGAACTGTCAATCAGGCCAGGGAGGCGGAGCTTCAAAGAAGATTTCAGAGGATTGTCTCTGAGGCTGCGAGTGAGTTACCGCGCAGGAAAGCAGAATCTCCTCAGTCTGCTTTTTCCGCGCGCGGGAACGCAAGCGGAGCTTCAGTCTCCTCAAGACTGATTTTTTGGTCAGTTTCTCAGAGTTTTTGAAAATGTTTTGGTCTAAAGTCAGAACATGCCCCGGCCATCGAGTTTTAAACCCTGTCCCTGCGGGAAGATAATGTCCATAACGGATGGACATGAGCAATGTTACCAGTGTCTGGGCCGAGACCACCAACAGGAATCCTGTCAGCATTGCGGTAAATGTCCCCAAGGGCCCGCAGACAGAGAGCGGAGAAAATTCAGGCATTGAGAGCAGCAAAGGAGGCTCGTATGCCCCCTCTCGGAAGCTCACTCCTCCCCAGGGCCTGTAAAATTGCTCCCCCTAAAACTGCGTCGAGCGACGTCGATGGAGCCGACTACATCCAAGCCTGGAGGTGAGAAGGGGACAATATCTAAAAGACACAGTGCCAGCAATAGGGAGCGGGAAGATGCGTTGGTGCATCGTCTGCTAAGCGCTCAGGCATCGACGAGTACCAGGGAACTGAGTACCTCGATGTATAAAAAGTCTCACTCCAAATCCAAACACCCGACGCATGCTGAGTCGCAACATCAATGCACCAAACCGAGGCCAACAGTATCAGCATCGACGGGCAAAGAACCGAGGCCGAAATCACATGCATTGACTGCGAAATCATCAACGCACCCGATGCAGGCACCAACTCCGACGCAGAAGGTGACGGCGCACTCGGAACCCATCCTGATGTGCCGCCAGTTTTCTACGGAGCAGTCCAAGCAATCGTTGACGCAAATCTCAACGACATCGACGCATTCAACAACGCAGCCAATGCATCCCTGAAGAGAGCAGAGCAACCAATACCACAGGTAGAAAAATGAAGGAAAACTAAATCCCATCGAGATGCCTCAACGCAGCAGCAATGTCCATGCAGTCAACACACCCGCAATGGAGCCCCCAACACCGGAAGGGTCTGCCTCGTCGTTGGAACATGACTCGTTGGCGGGATCTGATGCGGAATGGAACGTCTCACTCATCGGCGGCGTCAGCTTCCTCTATACAAGTATTTTCGGATCTCTCTTGCAGCTCTAAGAGGCATGCCTCAGCTCATAGCCTGCAGGAACCATTGACAGGCAAAAGGAGAACTGCATTCTAAAAAATGCCCACATCCAACACCAAACACAGACATCTTTGCAGCGGCACCTCCACCACGAACCACAGCTCCGTCTAAGAAACCGGTGATGCCTCCTCAGACCCGTCAAGCATTCATACAGCTTTCTGAGGTTCTCTGGCTTTTTTGAGAGTATGCGATCTGCATTCACTCTACCTTTCTCTTCTCCAAGCACGAGATCTCCATCTCCAGAGCCCACAAGGGACCTATCTCATGGTAGGCCAACATCTCCGGTATCCAGAATACCTTCCTGCAGCCTCGACAACAATGGGAACCACCTGCAGCCCCTCATCGGACTCTTACTCCAACTTCTCCACCAGCATCTCCTGATACTTCCACAGGATATCCTTCAGACCCCCCAGATGAGCCTGCAGAACCCTACTCTCCGCTGGAAGGTTTGACATACCCCAAGTTTTTAGAATAGCTCGGGTCTGTGCTTAACCTGGAGGTGCAAAAACTTCCGGATCCTAGAGCAAGGATATTGGATCTCTTAAAAAATATTTGATCTTCTATCAGAGCTCACGTCTCTTCCCTCTCATAGAGTTTTAGATGGCATGTTGGAGAAGTCAAGGGAGACTCCGTTCACGATCCCGGCAGTCTCCCGGAAGACAGATCTCAAGTACAAGATGACAGTCCCCTTACTATTCAGTACCTCAGTTACCGCACGCATCCATTGTGGTAGAGTCAGAATTGCACCGGGCAAAAAAGATGCTATTACACTCCCCCCCCCCCCCCCCCCCCCCCCGAAAGGAATATTACTGCTTAGATGAGTTTGTGAGACGTTCTTTTCAGGCAGCCATGTTAACTGCAAGAATTAATCATCATCAATTCTATATAGTACAGTATCTGCATGAGGGCTTACAGATGCTCAAACAACATCTGCCATCACCTGATCTGTCTACCCCACTTCCTCAGCCCATCCAAGATATGGAAGAGGGAATTCTACACTTATTACGCACTATTTACGAGGCGTTCAAAATGTCATTGCAAGCATCGGTCTCTGTAATTGCAGCACGTCGCATGGCATGGCTGAGATCCAGTGCCATACGTGATGACGTGCACGATAAACTTGCAAATTTGCCCTTTAAAGGGGACAACCTCTTCGGTACCCGTTTTCAGGAGACTGTGGCCCAACTAAAAGAGCAGTCGGTGGCGGTGCAGTCTCTGATGCATCCACAATCCTATTCTGCATCATCCAGATGCTATTATGCTCCATCTCATCGACAGTCGTTCCATCGAAGACCATATCGTCTGTATGTGCCTTACAGGCCACAGCCATATCACCACAACAAGCAGCACCACAACAGCAGCTGCAGATCCGCAGAGGATGCCCTCATGCTCAAAGAACTTAGGGCAAGCATCCCGCTCCTGCCCCCAAAATTCCTTCCCCTTTTTAGAAGTCGCTCAACCACCTCCATTGCCACATTTCACAGCGGGAACAATCACAGCACATATCCAAAAGTGGGAAAAGATAACTACCGATCGATGGGTACTGGATATAGTTTGGCACAGTTACAACCTTCAATTTATAATGTGCCCACCACTCCCATCGAATTTCACCAGGGGGGTAACATCAAATCAACATCAATTGGGAGTAGAAATAGCATCCCTCTTACAACAACAGGCGATATATCTTGTCTCCCCCTCCTCCCAAGCTATGGGGTTCTACTCCCCATATTTCCTAAGTCCCATCCTAGATCTCAGAGAGCTCAACAAGTATTTAGTCAAGGAAAAATTCAAAATGATTTCCCTCAAATCCATTCTTCCTTTGCTGCAACATGATTGGATGTGTTCAATAGATCTTAAGGACGTGTATACACACATTCCTATGCACTAGGCTTCCTGGCGTTACCTATCCTTCTAGTTGAAAGCACAACACTATCAATACAAAGTTCTGCCGTTTGGTCTCTCGGCGGCACCCAGAATTTTTACGAAGTGCATGGTGGTGGTGGTGGCGTTCCTTTGACAGAAAGGTATCAAGTTATTCCCATATCTGGACAATTGGCTCATAGTGGCCTCCAGCCCAGAGATACTTCAAGTTCATCTACAGGACACAGTCCACTGTGTGAACAGATTGGGGTTGATTGTAAATTACGAAAATCCAACCTCCAACCCACACAAATGCTACAATTCATAGGAGCTCGACTGGACACGACCAGAAGCAGAGTTTTTCTTCTGGAGGAGAGAAAAGTCATTATTCGACAGCTCCTTCAACCCCTCCAGATCACTCGATCGCCATTGGCTCATCAGGTACTGACAGTCTTGGGCCACATGGCCGCAGCTATTCACATAGTACCAAATACCAAACTACACATGCGCCATCTGCAGTGGGGGCTCAAGTGGCAATGGTGTCAACATTCTCAACCACTAACATGGAAGTTATCCTTAACCCAAGAGATGTTGAAGGACATACAATGGTGACTGAACAGGACCACACTCAACAAGGGTGCCCCGTTCACCCTATTTCCACAGAATACAGTGCTCACCACAGACGCCTCCCGCAAGGGATGGGGAGCGCATCTTGACCACCTAGAGACACAGGGCCTCTGGTCCTTGGGCGAGCAACATTTCCAAATTAATCTCCTGGAACTAAGAGTGATCAGAAACGCATTGCAGACCTTCGTCTCCCACCTGCGAGGTCGACGAGTCATGGTGTACACGGACAATCAAGTAGCCATGTTCTATATAAACAAACAAGGAGGGTCAGGTTCGTGGAACCTCTGCAGGGAAGCGATCATCATTCTGGAATGGGCAGCCCGTCATTCCATTCAACTATAGGCAACCTATCTACCCGGGGTAGCCATTACTCGGGCAGACAAACTGAGTTGAATATTTCATCCGCACGAATGGTCGCTTCACCCACAAGTGATGTAAAGGATTTTTGCAAAATGGGGGGGTTCCAACCCTAGACCTCTTCACCACAGAATTCAACAGGAAAGTCAAATGCGTCTGTTCCATATGGCCAAGCAATCAAAGGACAGCACAAGATGCTTTTCTCATTCCTTGGACGGAAAGACTGCTATATGCCTTTCCCCCAATTCCACTGATCACCAGAACAATCCAGAAATGCATGCGGGATGGAGCACAACGTATTCTCATTGTGCCCGCATGGCCAAGGCAACCGTGGTACACACATCTTCTGCACCTATCCATCGACGACCCAGTTCGATTGCCCAACCGGGAAGACCTTCTTCTCGAGAGGAGGGAACCCTCCTGCACCCAATGTATTCCTCCCTCCATCTAACAGCATGGAGATTGAATGGATCCTCCTAATGGAACAAGGACTGTCTTCCGAGGTGCATGAAATAATCATAGCATCCCGGAAACCTTCGACAAGAAGGAGTTACTCCTGCAAGTGGAAAAGATGCACTGATTGGTGTGCGTCCAGAAACATCGATCTGTTACTCTGTTCCCCTGAACTCTTATTGGCCTACCTTCACAATTTGCACGTGGCAGGCCTCGCCACAGCATCAGTCAAAGTCCACCTCAGTGCGATTGCGGCTTTCCACAGACCGCATCAAGGTCAGCCAATATCTGTACACCCGACAATATCTTGTTTTGTCAGGGGTCTAACACATTTAAGACCTCCGGTCTCCAAACCTCCAGTGGCGTGGGATCTCAACATGGTCTTGGAACAGCTTATGCTTTTTCCATTAGAATCCATGGACTCCGCTCACCTTAAATACCTTACCTGACTACATGGCCGCTATCTCATTTTGGTTACTGAATTATATGGTCAAACTCTCGTGCTGTGTAATGTCTATGCCTCTAATACATATAGCCCTAGTTTTTTCAGAGGACTTTATTCTCATTTGATCCCGTTTATAAATGACACCCTGGTAATTGGGGGTGACTTCAATACGGTACGCGACATGGTCTTGGATGCTTCTAAGTCACGCCAATGGGAACGGGGTATGGGATGGGGCCCTCAGTTGTTGGAAAGCACGTTACATTTGCTAGGCTCATGGTGCACTTTACATCCCATGGATCGTGATTTTACTCATGTTTCTCATGTCCATGCCTCGTTCTCGAGGCTAGATTACTTTCTTATCAGTTGCCGCGTTTTCCCTCTTACACAAGATGCGGGAACTGATAATATCGTTATATCCGATCATGCCCCCGTTTTGGTTGACTTTCAATTTTCAGGTTGCCAGCCTTCGGTTAAGCTTTGGCAGTATCCCTATTTTTTAGCCACTGACACGAAGTTTCGAGAATATTTGCGAGCTAAATGGGAGGACTACACCACCTTAAAATCGATCCTATGTCTCCCAGCCTGCCTTGTTCTGGTATATGCGAAAGCAGTATTAAGGGAGGATATTATATTTTATGTTTCCCATCATCGAAAGGTTCTTGATAAACGTATTCTGGCGCTGAGTGCGTAGTTGCGTAAAGCAAGGACGCGGTTGGCTGCTGCTGAGAACGAGGAGACAAGGGGTGCATGTCGTTTGCTGCAGTCAGCTCTTAATTCACTCTTACACCGGCGGGTGAAGAAAAGTTTTACATATTATTAGTTTCATCTTTATCAATATAGTAATAAAACCAGGCGGATGATAGCCAATTTGATTAGGTCAGCTAGGACGAATCAGTTTATCCCTGCATTGAGGACCTCAAACACTAGGGTAGTTCGGGACTCCCCCTCCATTTTAAAAGGCGTCCGGGACTTTTATTCCGGTTTATATGCTTCTGATGGCGGGAATGAGGAAGCGGGTGCACAATTTTGCTCTGAGTTGCCTCTTCTGTGTTTATCGAGGGACCAACAGGAGATGCTTAATCAGCCCATAATGGAGCAGGAGGTTAGTCTGGTTATAGGTCAACTGCAGAATTTTAAAGCTCCTGGACCAGATGGCTATACGGCAGAGTTTTTTAAGCTTCTGGTTGACTGGATAGCGAGTTCCTGGCCGCGGGTTTCTCGGAGTTGATAACTCGTGGATCTTTCCCTACCCATGATAATTTAGCATTAATTACCCTTATACCTAAAGCGGGCAAGGGCCCTCTTTTACCTGAGTCATATTGCCAGATATCCCTGTTAAATATTGGCTAAAATACTGGCAGACCGGCTGGCCACTATATTAACATCTCTGGTTGGTGATCATCAGGTGGGTTTCATACGTCAACGTTAATGCTTTAGCTAATATCCGCCTTGTATTGACGGCCATGACGATGTGCAGGCAGATGGACACCCCCTATCTGGTTATCAGTTTTGATGCCGAAAAGGCATTTGATAGGGTGGAGTGGCATTATTTATTTTATATTTTGGCCAAAATGGGGTTTAATGGATCTTTTCTCCAGGCTGTGCGTTTATTGTATACGGATCCTTGAGCAGCCATTCTTGTGAATGGCGCGCAGTCGGAGCCTTTTGTGGTGGCGAGGGGCACTCGGCAAGGTTGCCCATTATCGCCCTTACTGTTTATTCTGCAACTAGGGCCCCTTCTGCTGGCTATTCATCAAAGTCATGAGATCAGAGGTTTTCGGTTTGGCTCGCGCCTTTTTAAAGGGGTGGCCTTTGCGGATAACTTGTTAGTTTTTGTTACAGACCCTCAGGCGTCTTTGTATCCATTATTGCGCTTAATATGGGATTTTGGTGTGTTTTCTGGCTATGATTAAATGAGTCTAAATCCTCTCCATTGGCTTATCCACTTACCCTGCCAACTAGCTGGTCGGATTCCTTCTCATTACAATGGGCTGCTGACCACTTGTGTTATCTGTGGGTGTACCTCCCGGCAGATCCAGCGCTCATATACTAGGCCAATATTCCCTGGCAATTACAAGTCACAGTCGACAGTTTGGCAAACTGGAGTAATCTACCCCTTTCCTTAAGTGGCTGTGTCAATTTATTTAAAATGATCATTCTGCCCAAATGGCTTTACCTTCTTCAAAATTTACCAGTTATATTGAAGCGGACAAATCCCGTATCCCGCTATCTTGGTTGAAGGTGCAATGGGGGAAGGGTGGTTTGGGGGTGCCAGACCTGGCTTCTTATAATTTGGCATGCAATTTAAGGATTATTAGAGATTGACTGACAGATAAGCCAGTCTATAATCTGTCGTATGCCGATAGTGCCTTAATGGCTCTGGTGGCTCCTGCTTATGTTGTCCAGTCTAGTTCTGCTCATATCCCGTCCTTTCTCATACACATGGTCTTGGTGTGCCCGCTTCGGCAGACATGGAGGAGGTTGACAAAGTTATTAAAGATATCCACCCTATGCGCATATTTTTTGCCGGTATGGGGGAATGCAGAGTTTATCCCGGGCTCTCAGTCCTCTAGCTTTGAGGTTTGGGACTCCAGGGGTATTACTCGCCTGGATCACTTGCTAACGCAGGAGGAGGTGATTCTCTCTTTTAAGGACTTACAAATTGGGCATTACATGCAGGCAATACAGGACATACATGAGAATCCCTCAGTGTTCCACTCCCTAGATCAAGTGTTTCACTTTGAGAAAGTTACGGCCCCGTCCTTGTCAGCCTACTATAAGCACATACAAAAGCGCTCTGAGGTAGACCTGTGCTCAATCTTTGAAGCCCGCTGGAACAGAGATGGAGACTTTATTGTTATTCAGTCCATTTTAAGGGTGTGCTTTTGGCGCATAGCCAGGATCTCGATCAATATGTATTATAGAGAGCTGCAATTTAAATTCTTGAGTCAGGCGTATGTGTCTCCCTAAGTGACCTTTCATTTAACTATAGCCACTTCGGTGAGATGTACCCGTTGTGGGCACGCCACTGGTACTTTGTCTCATGTTTTTGGACCTGCCCTCCCATACAGCGCTTTTGGTGCCGCATGGCAGATTACATGGCTGATTTATTAGATGTAGCTTTCCCAGCCACTCCTCTCTGGCTATTATTTGGGTGTATATCCCTGATTCGGATTTGAGATCCTGGCTTGTGCATGCTTTTACGCAAAGTTTGTCTTGTGGGTAAAAAGGTGATCCTATCAGTTTGGCGGTCTCCTGATACCCCGTCCTTTTGGGCCTGGAGAAATTGTCTACATGTCATGATGAATATAGAATGTTTGGCATCCCGGAAGTCTCCACGCTATAGGCAGCGGTTTCTTACGGTATGGCAGGCCTATTTTCAGTCCCTCATGCATTGTGCTCGTAACCTTGTAGTGAATGGTTAACCGCAGTGCTCTATACTGTGCACTGTACCCAGATGGCATATATTGTTTTGGCAGAATGTAACTCACCTGATTATTAATTATTTGTTCTCCTGTGGGATGGAGGGGGGAGGGGATAGGGTGGAGGAAAATTGCTGATTGTGTTTAATTCTGAGGAGGGTTCAGGAACCCACCCTACTCAGTGTTGTACTATCGTTGTTGTTAAAAATTCAATAAAAAACGTTTAAACATAAATACCTTACCTGGAAGGGCGTCTTCCTGGTAGCAGTCATGTCAGCTCGCAGAGTCAGCGAGTTGCAGGCTCTAGTTCACTATAGCCCTTACCTTCAGTTCTACCATCACAAGGTAATCCTCAGGACTCATTCATCATTCTTGCCGAAAGTGGTCTCCCAATTTCACCAGAATCAGTCAATAGAACTGCCTACTGTTACGATTTAGTGAATCCTTGATGGTTAACAGTCATACCTCTATGCCAAAAGGAAGGATCTCCGGCGGTGGGAGCGGTGATGTCCACCCAGCCAGTGAAGTACACCAGGAATAGTCCAAGTCCGGTCCGGGTCGAGGCAGGCAGCAAGGCGAGAGAGTCCAAGTTCGGTCTGGGTTGAGGCAGGCAGCAAGGTGAGAGTAATCCAAGTCCGCTCTGGGACGAGGCAGGCAGCAAGGCGAGAGAGTCCAAGTCCGGTCCGGGTCGAGGCAGGCAGCAAGGCAAGAGTAATCCAAGTTCGGTCCAGGTTGAGGCAGACAGCAAGGCAAGAGAATAAGCAGAGAGGCAAACCAAGTCAGGCAGCGATACAACAATCCATGAAGAGGACCAGCACAAGATAGCCTGTAGCTGAGGTGAGATTATACTGAAGTCGGGGCTTTAAGTACTGGAAGTTCTCCCGCGCAATTTGCCGGACTTCCGGGGATGACATGCTTAAAGGGGGCGGAGCCTCAGCCTGAGGCGCGTAGTGTGATGCCGCTGCCTGTTGGTGATGCCGCGCGCTGGAAACGCAGAGAGCCCAGGACCCTGCTGATCGTGAGTGGTAACAGTACCTGCCCCGCAAGGCTCTCAATATTGTATTCTTTCTCTAAGTCTCCTGGAGTCCAATATTTCTTTAACCTCATATTGTGTGTCGTCCTGTATCAAAGAAGGAGTCATTTTTTTTATTCACTTGGAGGGCCAGGACAATATTGCCGGTTTAAGTAAAGAGATGTGAAACACATTATGGATACGAAGAGTGGGAAGCAACTGGAGTTTAAAGGCGACTTCATTAATCTGTTTAATCGCCGGAAACGGTCCTACATACTTAGGAGCTAAATTTTAGAGATGGGGTACGTAACTTGAGGTTCTTAGTGCTTAACCACACCAAATCTCCTGGTTGAAGGGAAGGTCCCTTTCTCCTCTTTTTATCAGCCTGTTTCTTGATTTTATGGAAGTTCATAGCAGCAGTTTTTGAGTCTCTCCCCAGAGTTTCGTCATTGATTGCACCGTTTTGTCCATGGCCGGACAGGATGAGGGTATATCAATGGGGAGGGGAATCCGTGGATGTCTCCCAAAGACTAAAAAGAAAGGTGAGATTCCACTTGCTTGGGTAACATGGTTATTATGTGATAGTTCCACCCAAGGTAACAGGGATGTCCAGTCATCGTGTCTTTGATTCACATAGCATCGTAAGAAGGTTTTAAGAGACTGGTTGGTGCGTTCAGTTAATCCGTTGGACTGAGGATGGTAAGCTGCTGAAAATTCCAACTTAATCTGAAATTTCTTACACAAGCCTCTCCAAAATTTTGCCGTAAATTGCACTCCTCTGTCTGACACAATACTAGAGAGTAGCCCATGGATATGGAAAATGTGTTGTACAAAGAGTTGGGCCAATTCTGAGGCAGAGGGTAGTCCAGGGAGTGGGATAAAATGGGCCATTCTAGAAAATCTGTCAATAACCACCCAAATCACAGTATTCCCTCAGACAGTGGAAGGTCGGTTATAAAGTCTGTGGCAATCTGTGACCAGGGTATCTTTGGAATAGACAGAGGTTGCAGTAGTCCAGCCGCCCGTTGTCGCGGAATCTTTTGGGCAGTGCATGTAGAACAGGAGTCCATGTAGCTCTTAACATCCGATCTCCATCGTGGCCACCAATAAGAATGGGAGACCAGGTTTCTAGTTCTATTAATCCCCGGATGTCCTGCATACTGGGAGTCGTGAGCCCATTGAAGAACTTTTTGTCGAAGTCGCTTAGGTACTACTGTTTTCCCCACCTGAACCGTAAAAGTGGTTGCCACCATTATCCTGGCTGGGTCAATTATATGGCGACATGGTTCCAGAGTATCCTCTGGAATGAAACTTCGAGTCAACGCATCTGCTCTAACATTCATAGCGGCCCAAAAATGTATCTTGAAGTCAAACCGACTGAAAAACAATGCCCAGCGAGCTTGTCTGGGATTTAAACGTTGAGCCTGTGATAGGTAGGCGAGATTCTTGTGATCCATATAGATCTTGACAGTATATTTGGCCCCCTCTAGAAGATGTCTCCATTCCTCCAATGCCGCCTTGATTGCCAATAATTCTCTTTTCTCCTATGGCATAATTCCTCTCCGCTGTAGAAATTTTTTTGGAAAAATAGGCACAGGTAAGTAATGTTCCCGAGTCAGAGGGTTGTAATAGAATAGCTCCAACACCTACGGCTGAAGTGTCAACCTCCACAATTTATTTATTTATTTATTTATTTATTTATTTATTTAATTTCTTTTACTATACCGATGCTCAAGACCAGGTCTTATCGTACCGGTTTACAATGTAACTGAGGGGAAAACCAATTAACATCTAGGTAGAAAGTAAAGTTACATTAAACAGGGAGCGTAAAACATGGGAGATGGAAGACAGGACAGGTTTTAAACTAAAACAACTGGAGAGTGATAAATATATAATCAACAAAAACTATATGTTAAAGATACATAAATATATAAAGATACAGGCGATTATTAACATGGTGAGTCCAGTGGGAGAAGGAGGGGGTGAGGTGAGTGGGGGGGGGGGGGGAGGGGGAGAGGGAATGAAGAGGGGGGAATGGATTAGGGAGGGGTGGAAGGGTGAGAGTCTGTGAAGGTTGAAGAAGTTCCTTCAACGGTAGGCTTCTGTGAACAGCCAGGTTTTCAGTTTCTTTCTGAATGTTAGATGGCATTGTTCCTGGCGTAAGTCTTGGGGAAGTGAATTCCAATGTAGCAGACCTGCTGTTGAAAGTGCTCGCTTGTGAATAGAGTTGTGGACCGAGGATTTGTTGGGGGGGGCCTTGAGCGAACTTTTGTAGGCAGTTCTGATCGGCCTTGCGGAAGTATGTAATTCGAGTGGGAAGGTGAGTTGGAGAGTGGATTGCTGGTAGACAGATTTGTGGATGATGGTGAGGGCCTTGAAAAGTATTCTATATTGGATGGGCAGCCAGTGTAGGATTTTTAGGATTGGTGTGATATGGTCCTTGCGACGTGTGTTTGTAAGGATCCTGGCCGCTGCGTTTTGCAGCATTTGAAGTGGTTTGGTAGACGAAGCGGGGAGACAGAGTAGTAGAGCGTTACAATAGTCAATCTTTGAAAACAGTATGGCTTGAAGCACTGAACGGAAATCCTTGAAGTGTAAGAGCGGTCTTAGTTGCTTCAAGACCTGTAGCTTGAAGAAGCATTCTTTAGTTGTAGCGTTAATGAATTTTTTGAAATTCATTCTAGAGTCAAGGGTGGCCCCAAGGTCTCTGACCTGGCTTGCTATTGGGATGAATGCATTATTGGCGAAGGGGTTGTTATCACTAGGGGAGATAACCAGGAGTTCCGTTTTGGACGTATTTAGGACCAGGTTGAGACTCGAGAGAAGAAGGTTGTTGGCTTGTAAGCAGTTGTTCCAGAAATTTAGAGTAGAGGAGATGGGGTCCGAGATGGGAATTAAGATTTGTACATCATCCGCGTATATAAAATGGGTGAGGTTGAGGCTATTGAGTAGCTGGCATAAAGGGAGTAGATATATATTGAACAGGGTAGGGGAAAGTGAAGAACCATGAGGTACTCCTTGGTTTGATGGAATGGAGTGGGATTCTTTGTCATTTATTTTGACTTTGTAGTGCCTGTTGTTCAGAAAGGATGTGAACCAGAGCAGTGCAGAACCAGATATGCCTATTTCCATTAAACGGTTGATGAGGATAGAGTGGTTTACCGTGTCGAATGCCGCAGAAATGTCGAGTAGGGCTAGAAGGTATGATTGTCCCTTGTCAAGGCCCATCAAGATGTTGTCTGTTTGCTGGATCAGGTCGCATAAGGCATGGATTTTTGGTAAATTCCTGTTTTAGCTGTTGAAACGCCTGGATGGCTTCCACGGGCCATTTATGAATTGGGGCTTTTTTCTTAGTTAAGGCAGTAAGGGGGGCTACCAACATGGAGTAATCGGAAATGAATTGGTGATAATAGTTGGAAAACCCCAAGAATCTTTGTAGGGCCTTCAGTCCTGTGGGTTGAGACCAATCCAAAATGGCTTTGAGTTTCTCCGGGTCCATGTGTAGGCCTTCCTTTGAAACAATATACCCCAGGAATGGTAGCTCCTCCTGATGAAACAGACATTTGTCCAATTTAACAAACAATTTGTTGTCTCGGAGGCATTGTAAAACTTGCTTGACATGATGTTGGTGTTGTTGATCTTTAGAAAAAATTAGGATGTCGTCCAGATAAACAATGATATGGGAGTATAGCAGATCACGAGAAATGTCATTAATCATGTTCTGAAAAACTGCCGGAGCATTACCTAGGCCAAACGGCATGACCCGATACTCGTAGTGTCCATTATGCGTGTTAAAGGCCATTTTCCATTCGTCCTGTTCCCGAATTTGGACTAAATTATAGGCTCCTCGCAGATTGAGCTTGGTAAAGATTTGGGCTCCTTTTGGACGATCAAAAAGTTCAGAAATTAAAGGAATCGGATACCGGTTTTTCTTGGTTATGATATTTAGTCCTCTATAGTCGATACACGGCCGTAATGAGCCATCTTTCTTTTTGACAAAAAAAAAATCCTGCTCCCGCCGGGGAGGAGGAAGATTTGATGAATCCTCTTGCAAGATTTTCTTGGATATATTGTGTCATGGCTCTTGATTCTGGTTCTGATAAGGTATAAACTCTCCCCCTGGGGGCGCTCTTTTCCTGGCAGTAATTCGATTTCGCAATCATAGGAATGATGTGGTGGAAGGGTTTCAGCTTGTGTTTGCTAAAAACATCAATAAATTCTGCGTAGTGCTTGGGTAAGGTAGCTGGAATCTTCGTGGAATCAGAAGTGATAATGTTGGGTGGATGAACGATCGTTAAACAGTTGCATTGACAGTGGGAGCACCATTTAGCCAGTTGCAAGTTCCCCCAGTCTAAGTGGAGTTGGTGTCTCAACCAGGGTAGTCCTAAAATAATCTGGTTGACCGAAGAAGGCAGAACGAATAATTGGATGGTTGCGTGATGAAGTATTCCTGTAGTCATGTTGATGGGTTGAGTTATGGTGGTAATCCTTTCTCCAATGGGTTGTCCAGAAACAGATGAGACTACCAAAGGAGTTTTGAGAGTCTCAGTGGGAATATGTAATCTGTTGACCAATTGCTCTTCGATGAAGTTGCCTGCAGCTCCGGAGTCTACAAAGGCCTGAAATTGAAGGGTCTCTTGTCCAAACTTTAAGGCTACAGGAATCATAATCTGTGGAGAGGAACTGAATGGACCCAGGGAGGCCTCTCCCACCAAGCCTAGGCCCAAGAGTTTCCTGACTTATTCGGACATTTGTTGGCGAAGTGTCCCGATCCCGCACAGTATAAACAGAGATTGTTCAGTCTCGCTGCTGCCGTTCCTGAGGAGTTATGTGACATCGATCAATTTGCATAGGTTCCTCGGATGCTGCTGGAGTCTCCAAAACCTGAGGGTTCGTAAGAGGTTGCTGAAAGGTTGGCACCAGGCGAACTGGTCGTTGCAGCATGTCTCTCTCTCGAGAGCGTTCCTGAACTCGTAGATCCAATCGAATGGCCAGACGAATTAATTCCTCCAAGCTGTCAGGTATCTCACGGCCTGCCAGTTGATCTTTAATGATTTCAGAAAGTCCTTGTCGAAAAATGGCCGTGAGACTGTCCTCTCCCCAACGTAATTCAGCAGCTAATGTACGAAATTGAACCGCGTATTCCCCCACTGAGCGAGACCCCTGTCTTATTTGAAGTAATTCTGCTGATGCTGAAGCAGAATGGCCGGGATCAAAGATTAGCCGAAAGTCTCTCAAGAATTGAGTTAAATTGTCCAAAAGTGGGGCCTCTCGCTTCCAAAAAGGAGAGGCCCAGGCTAAGGCCGGTCCCTCCAATAGCGACAAAATAAAGGTGACCTTGGTTCTATCCATAGTGAATGCTGTTGGCTGGAGAGAGAAGTGCATATGACACTGGTTGATAAACCCCCAGCATAGCTGCGGATTCCCGTTGAATCGTGGTGGTGGAGTTAGACATACTATGGGGGGAGGGGATGGAGCGACCGGGTTTGAAACTGACAGTGCATCCATTCTTGCCACTAGTCTTTCCAGTACTCCTGTGACTTGATTAAGCTCCCCCTGTTGCTGCTGGATGCGAGGAGCTAACCTGGGAATGGCCTGTAGTGCTGTTAAATCCATGGGATCCATGGCCTCAGCTAACTGTTACGATTTAGTGAATCTATGATGGTTAACAGTCTTACCTCTAGGCCAAAAGGAAGGATCTCCGGCAGTGGGAGCGGTGATGTCCACCCAGCCAGTGAAGTACACCAGGAATAGTCCAAGTCCGATCCGGGTCAAGGCAGGCAGCAAGGCAAGAGTAATCCAAGTCCAGTCCGGGTCGAGGCAGGCAGCAAGGCGAGAGTAATCCAAGTCCGGACCGGGGCGAGGCAGGCAGCAAGGCGAGAGTAATCCAAGTCTGGACCGGGGCGAGGCAGGCAGCAAGGCGAGAGTAATCCAAGTCTGGACTGGGTCGAGGCAGGCAGCAAGGCAAGAGAATAAGCAGAGAGGCAAACCAAGTCAGGCAGCGAAACAACAATCCGTGAAGAGCACCAGCACAAGATAGTCTGTAGCTGAGGCGAGGTTATACTGAAGTCGGGGCTTTAAGTTCTGAAGTTCTCCCGTGCAATTTGCTGGACTTCTGGGGATGACGCGTTTAAAGGGGGCGGAGCCTCAGCCCGAGGCGTGTAGTGTGATGCCGCTGCCTGTTGGTGACACCACGCGCTGGAAACGCCGAGAGCCCGGGACCCTGCTGATCATGAGTGGTAACACCTACGTTCTATCCAAAACTGCATCATAACGACAGAGAAAGACTTTTACACACACTAGACTGTAAAAGAGCACTGGCCTATTACAAGCAACGGACCAATTCACCATCGAGAGTCTCACAGTTAGTCGTTTCCTTCAATCCAATTGCCCCAGGGTTACCGGTGGCCAAACGGACTATTTCCAGCTGGATTGCTCAATGTATCCAGTATTGCCACCAGAAACAGAATTCTCACCTCTCTGTTCCTCCTAAGGTGCACTAAGTGAGAGCAGTGGCCACCTCTTTAGCGAACCTCAGACATGTCCAACCAGTAAATATATGCAAAGCGGCTACATGGTCATCCCTTTAGACGTTTACGTCCCACTACTGCATAGACCAGCACACGGCTGAAGACGCTAAGTTGGGACGTGAGATTCTACATTCGCTAAAGCACTATGGAACATAGTTGACTGCCACATGGACGAGATCACGCTTACAAGACAAATTCAACTCCACACTACAGCATGATCGGGAGCTTAGGACTCCCATGACAGTACGGCTAATTCAGCCCTGCTATCGATGGGAAAAAGCAAGTTTGCTTACCATAAACGGTATTTCCGTAGATAGCAGGATGAATTAGCCATGCTGACCCACCCACCTCCCTGAGCAGTCGATGTTACTCTGTATCCTTCTTACGCTTGCTTTCTTACAGACTGAGGAGATTCTGCTTTCCTGCGCGGGAACTCATGAGCAGCCTCAGAGACAAACCTCTGAAATCTTCTTTGAAGCTCCGCCTCCTGGGCCTGATTGACAGTTTCCATGACAGCATGGCCGATTCATCCTGCTATCTACGGAAACACCGTTTACAGTAAGCAAACTTGCTTTTCTTCAATATTCTTCACTCCTCATTAATTTTGAACTATTTTGTTTTCTGAAAATAAGAATTTTGGTTTTGAAGCTGTCGATTTCTTTTAACATTTAAAACTAAATTGAGCCTTTCATGGTTGTATCTTTCACCTGTATTTCTTTGTATAAAATCCAATGTCATTTATATGAGTTATGAGAATCCATACTTTGAAAATTTGGTGCAATATATATGGGCTGAAAGTGCCCAAATACATGGCCAACATTAAGGGCTATTCAAAATTGATCCTGAATATGTTCCTTTTTTTTTTATCTTACAGCCTCACTTTATTTCACTGTCCAACCTGTGGAATGGTTTCCAGGATGAGATTGTCATGCTTAGTGTCCTCAGCAACATGATAAGTAACTTGCAGCCATTCTTAGGGACCCATCAACAGCTCTTTCCTACTAATGTGCTACAACCTTTTCTGGCTGGTATATCTGTAAAAAGTGATGATGATCGAATCAATGAAACCATAGGTACTCAAATGAAACATTCATTTTCCTTTGTCCCTTTGGCAATGTTTTAAAAGGTTTTGAGCTGCAGCAGCCAGTAAATTCTCAAAATATCAACCTTATTATTACTCGACTTTGTTGTGACTGCCTTGGTTTTATTCCAGGATATCCTCTTTCTTTAGTCCTAATAAATTTTATTTGTTATATTTTTACACTTTTTGGAATAAAGGTGGACATATTTTATCCTGCAGGTACCACCTAATTTTAAATATCTTTTTTCAAGGTCAGCCTAAGTTGTTTGTTCTGAGTATTTGGATATGCATGTGTTTATATATCCACTGATGTATATATATGCGTGCATATATATAAAATTATTTACTAAAAGGGAACTAAAAATATACAATTCAAAACTTTCTTAGCATTCAGACAAGTTAATCCACACCAGTGGGTAATGCACCTCTACCAGCAGATGAAGACAGAGCAAAGCTGACGTCATATATATATATATATATGTTGTGACTGCCTTGGTTTTATTCCAGGATATCCTCTTTCTTTAGTCCTACAGTACAAGGGTGGGTATATATATATATATATATATATACATACCCACCCTTGTACTGATATCAGCCTGCCAGAATTCTCCATCTCCAGCAGATAGTGGATGTGCATCTCCCTACTGGAGATTGCTTAAAAAAAAAAAGATTTATAGAAGAAGAAAAGAAGGAAGTTAATTTGCCCCACTCTCCTGTGGTGATACCTTGGTTCCTCCCTCAGTTGAGTTCTCCTGAGGTGATATCTGCGGATCCCTCCCTCAGATGAGGGCCTTGGTCCGGTAGCTGGTTTTCCAGCATGGACTTAGCTGTAGAGAGACAAACAGCAGAGAGGCTAGTGGGTGCAGAAAGCCGAGCACCCAGCTGAAGGCCTTTGCCATTTCTCTCCCACCCCCCCCCCCCCCCCCACAGCAGAAGACAGATTGTGTACTCAGCTGGGATGGGCTGAGCTCAGGTAAAGAGCTTGGCACAATGATCTGACAGCCGTTCCCGTCTCCGGGGGAGCTTGGGGAGTTGTGGCAGCTTGGCAGGTTGAATGCCCTTTTTCGCTAGTCCCCACTCTTAAGCTTTGCTTGATCGCTGCATGGTAGGCCGTAACGGTGATCGCAAGCTTTTCTGCACACAAGGCTGCCGCAATACAGTGTCTGACGTCGGTTTGCGCTTGTGTGCCCGGGTGGGCATTTAGGTGGGTGCTCAGGTGTGCGCTTAAGGGCACTTAGGGGTGTGTTTAGGAGTGCTCAGGTGAGCACTCATGTGGGCGCCTACCTGAACCGCACCTACCTTTTGGGCATCTGGGAGGCGCTTATTGTGAGTGCAGCTGGGCGCACAGTTATCGAATGCTTTTTAGAGCATACTGATAGTGGGTGTTTACCATGGCGCAAAGAAGCATAAGTGCTTTACCCTTTGTGCTGCTTGCCATATTTAGACATCACTGCCTGGCATCCCTCTAACTTGTGTCAGTACTGCTTGGAGGCTCAGGGAGAATTGTCTGACTGATTTTGCTAAACCTTGTCCTTCCCAGCATGATGCGGAAATGGAAAAGGAGGGGGAACTGCCAGAGGTTTCGCCTGGTTTTGGGGCTCTCTTAATGAATTCATCAGCGGGGGAAGGTAGTTCTGTGTGTAAGGACCAATCCCCTCTGGTTTTGGTTTATTTATTTATTTAACAGCTTTTAATATACCGGTGTTCGTGCAAGCACATCACACCGGTTTACAATAAACTTGAGAAAGGAGGAAATTACAAAAAACAGGGAGTGGGGGATGGAGCAGGAGCGAAAAAAGGGGGGGGGGGGGAGAGAGAGGGAGGAAGGTAAGGAGGAAAGAGAGCAGCTGAGCAGGTAAAAGGAACGTAGCAGTATTTACAAGAGAGGTTGCTTAACGGGGTTATACATTGTTGTTTAATTACAGCGGTTAAGGGGGGGTAAAAGATTATATAGGGGAGAAGAGTGGATGCTTACTTACAACAGTTATGGGATATAATGAAAACTTATTTGAACATTTAAAAACACAAAAATGTAAAATATTAGCTTATTTACAACAGTTATGGTTATAGCAGGTACTAAAAGGGAGCTTGATTTAAGGTTTTTGGCGCAGGTTAAATGTTTTAAAATTGATAATGCAGCGGAGGACGGTAAAGGGTAGCGCAGGAGTGAGAGGTGGGCTGGGGGGGATATAGGAACAGGTGAGGGGAGGGAGGGGGTGAGGGGGGAGGCTGGGGTGGATGAGGGAGGCTGGGGTGGAATAAGGGAGGAGGGACTAGGGAGAGGCTAGAGGGGGGAGACTGGGTGGACTAGGGGGGAAGGCTACGAGGGGCTGGAGTTGGGGTAAGCCTGCTTGAAGAGCCAGGTCTTAATGCCTTTTTTGAAGATGGGTAGGGAGGGTTCAAGACGGAGGTGTGTAGGGAGGGAATTCCAGAGGACGGGGCCCGCGATGGTGAAGGCTCTTTCTCTGGTGGTGGATAATCGGGCTGTTTTGAGGGGGGGGGGGGTGTGAAGGGTGCCTGTGGAGGTGGATCTTGTCTGGCGGGTTGAGAGGTGGAAGTGGGGCATTTCTTTAAGCCAAGGGGGGTTGTTTTTGTAGAGGGTGTTATGAAGGATGGTAAGGGTTTTGTATTGGGAGCGGAAATGGATGGGCAGCCAGTGTAGGTCTATTAGGATGGGTGTGATATGCTCTCTTTTACGTGTATTGGTAAGGATTCGAGCCATGGCGTTTTGGAGGGTTTGGAGAGGTTTGATAGTGGAGAAAGGGAGGCCTAGTAGCAGGGCGTTACAGTAGTCCACTTTGGAGAAGATGGTGGACTGTAGGACTAGTCTGAAGTCTTGAGTGTGGAGTAGAGGCTTGAGTTTGGATTGGATCCCTCTGCTTTTTCTTTGGTGGAATTTTTTCAAGGGATGCAGTCCTTTCTTCAGGTGCAGTTGGAAGCCCTGGCCAATCCTAACATTTTAAGATCGCAGGCTATGGATTCCCACATGCCTGGTGCTATGAGTAAGCATTGGAGTACATCTAGACCTGCTGCAGGTCACACTGATAGAGGCCCAGGTGGCATAGATGATGAAGCCGATCCTTACTCCCTGGAGGATGGGGAAATTCCTTCGGGATTGGAGCTGTATAGAACAATGTTGCGTTTCTTTCATAGAGATGAGTTGGTGGCTCTGATTTCCCAGACATTGAAGATGCTGGGGGTGCTGGGTACTGATTCCATGTCTGAGCCTAAGAAAAATCCCATTTTAATTTTGTTGCATAAAACTTCATGATTTCCCCATTATGGAGGCTGTTCAAAAATTGCTTGATGAATGAGCTGTCCCGGAAGCTCATTTTAAAGGGGGACGAGCGTTGGAAGGGCTGTACCCCTGGATCCAGCTGTGAGAGAGCAGTTGCGCTTTCCGAAAATGGATGTGCTTGTGTGTGCCATCACCAAGCGGACAACTGTCCCTGTAGAAGAGGGAGCAGCAATGAAGGATGTGCAAGATAGAAGAATTGAGGCTATCCTTAAGAAGGCTTTTGAGGTGATGGCAATGAATTTGCAGATAGCCTCTTCTTGCTCCCTGGTGGATTGTTCTTGATTACTTTTGTCTCAGGAAGTCGATGAATCTGGTGTAAATTCTAGGGCTGTGATGGAACTGGCAGCTGCCTTTTTGGTAGATGCGGGCTGAGACCTGGTCCACAATTCTGCCAGGGGGGTGGCTTTGATAAGAGCGGCCAAGCATCAGCTAAGGCTTAGGAATTGGTTGGCCGATATAATTTCAAAGTCTAATCTTATGAAATTGCCCTTTAAAGGATCACTCTTGATTGGGAGTGAGCTGGAAAAAATAGCCAATTAGTACGGTGAGTCCCAGGTTCCTTGGTTATCAGAGGATAAGAGGCATAATCCATGGTCTTTCGGAATGAGAGGTTGTGCTAGGAGTTTCAAATACTTTTGATCCTACAGAGGAGAGGCTTCTAAGAGGGTCAACCTTTGGGTAGGTCTTAGCCCTTTCGTCCCAGGCAGCCCAGATGGGGCAAGGCTCAAATTGCAGTGCCCCATAACCTCCCAATGAAGGTGTGCTGACTTACACCTGGGAACAGGAGATTAAAAAAAAAAGAGAGAGGCAACTCCTTATCGGAGTTGGGTTGAGATCACGTCAGATCAGTGGGTTCTGGAGGTGATAAGAGATGGCTATGCTCTGGAGCTTCTCAATGTTCCTTGAGACGTCTTCATGGTGTCTCCCCACAGTTCTCTGCAAAAGAGACAGGCAGTGGAGTGAACGTTGTCAAGGCTCCTCAGCCTGAGGGCTGTAGTTCTAGTACCCATGTCACAAGAAAATATGGGCCAGAATTCAATTTATTTTGTTGTGCCCAAGAAAGAGGATTCCTTTCGCCCCAACCTAGATCTCAAAGGAGTCAACCTATATTTGGGGGTGACTCGTTTCTGCATGGAAACCATACACTCAGTGATAATGGCAGTACAGTCAGGGGAGTTTCTTACTCTCTGGATTTTACAGAGGCATACCTACATATTCCCATCTGGCTGGAGCATCAAAAGTTTCCACATTTCACTGTTTTCGGGTGATATTATCAGTTTTGAGCGCTGCCCGTTGGTTTGGCCACTGTGCCCAGAACCTTTTCTAAGTTCATGGTGGTGGTAGCAGCAGTGTTGAGAAAGGATGGCATTCTGGTCCACCCGTTCTTAGACAATTGGCTGATTTGGACCAAGAATATGAAAAAGAGCTTTCAGGTCTCACGCAAGGTGATCTCCTTGTTACAGGAACTAGGTTGGGTAGTGAATTTGGCCAAGAGCAATCTACAGCCATCCCAGACACTGGAGTATCTTGGTGCTCATTTTGACACGAAGCAAGGCCTGGTGTTCTTGCCGGAGATCCACATTCAGAAGCTGATGGCACAGGTGCGACTATTGACAGAAACAATATGCCTGACAGTTATCTACAGGTGCTCGGGTGGATGGCAGCCACCCTAGAGGTGGTTCTGTGGGCAAGGGCGCATATGCATCCTCTTCAGCACACACTGCTTGCCTGCTTGAGTCCACAGTCTCAGGACTACTCAGTATGGCTTCACTTACCAGTGGAGATCAGCATCCAAATACAGTGGTGGTTGCAAGCAGATATTTAAGGAAGGGAGTTTCTCTACAAACACCAGACTGGCTAGTACTCTTGACGGATGCAAGGCTCCAGGGTTAGGGGGCTCACTAGCAAGAGTTATCAGCACAGGGGCACTGGAGTACAGAAAAGTCTCTCTGGAGCATCAATCAGCTGGAAGCCCATGCCATTTGATTGGAATGCTTGTGATTCATTGACCGCTTGCAGTGTTGAGCAGTCCCTATAATGTCAGACAATGTGATGACAATGGCTTACATCAATCACCAGAGAGGAACCAAAAGCCAGCAAGTGTCGCAGGAAATAGCCCAACTCAAGGAATGGGCGGTAGTACATCTTCAGGAGATCTCAGCCTCACACATTGCATGGAAAGACAGTGTAAGAGTGGACTTTCTCAGCAGACAGAGCCTGGATCCAGGAGAATTGGAATTGTCAAATGAGGCATTCCAGCTGATAATGGACCGCTGGGGCCTCCCATTTTTAGACTTGCTGGTGACATCTCACAATGTGAAGGTTCCTCACTTCTTCAGTCGCAGGAGAGATATAAAGTCCTTGGGCATCGATGCCCTCGTGCAGGAGTAGCTGGAAGGCAAACTTCTATATACCTTTAACCCTTGGCCCAACTGGGCAGAATGATTCAGAGAATCGAGGCTCACATTTGGATGGTGCTTCTGGTGGCACCAGATTGGCCCAAGAGGCTGTAGTATGCAGATCTGCAAAGGCTTCTGGTGGATTCTCATATCCGATTACTGGTCCACAGGGGTCTGCTATGGCAGGGACCTGTTCTTCACGAAGATCCGACTCAATTTTGTCTTACAGTATGGCCCTTGAGAGGACTTGGTTGCTAAAACATCAGTAATCTACTGCAGTGATTGCCACTTTGCTGCAAGCGAGAAATTTCTCCACTTCTTTAGCCGTCTGTTCAGGTTTGGTGAGTATTTGAGGCTTGGTTTGAGGATCGAGGGGTTCATCGTCATTAGGTTAAGATCCCGCTCATTTTGGATTTTTTGTAGGATGTATTGATTAAGGGGTTGGCTCTTAATTCATTGAAGTTACAGGTGGCAGCTCTTGCCTATTTCCAAGATCAGTGGATTGTGGACCCTTGTCGGCCCATCCAAATGTGGCCCGATTCTTGAAAGGGGCGAAGCATCTTCATTCTCCCTTGCAGTTACCGGTGCCTTTGTGTAGTCTTAATCTGTTTATGTATTTTTTGGTGGGTCCCACCTTTTGACCACTGCATAGCCTCTCCTCATCTAATCCCCTTAACCCATGCTATACATCACATCTTAAACTGATCAAACTGGATATCGCGCCGTTTATCACTAAGGTCATTAACTCATGATTACAACATAGAAACATAGAAATGACGGCAGAAGAAGATCAAACGGGCCATCCAGTCTGCCCAGCAAGCTTTCACACTTTTTTTTCTCTCATACTTATATGTTACTGTTGACCTTATACTTATCTATTACTCTTTATTTATTTATTTTATTTATTTATTTATTGTTTTTGTTATACCGAGTTTCATGATAGGCATCACATCAACCCGGTTTACAAATAACAAGGAGTGTAAAGCATAACGTAACGTAAAAAACAATATTTTCAATAAGAACCTTGAACTTTAAATACAGTGAATCAGAAAAAAGGAGAGGGAAAGTTACAAAAAACAAGGAAAATAAACTTGGGATGGAAGGGGAGAAATTGAACAGCACAATATTTACATTTCAGCCTATTGATACATTAGAATAGCAAGTGAAAAAATAAGACTATGAAACGGTACATAGGTAATCAAATGAATAAATATGACACAGTTGTGAATGGTAATAGTATGATAAATATTCAGCAGGAATTAGTGAGAGAGGGTTTGAGGTTGGTTGATTCGTGTTTACATTCCATTATTGCATACGAGTTAGTGCTAGTGAGAGGAGGTTTTATTCAAGGCTTGGAAATGCTTTTTTGAAAAGCCAAGTTTTTAGTCTTTTCCTAAATGTTGGCCCTTATTAGTAAGGCCAAGTTTTTAGTCTTTTCCTAAATGTTGGCCCTTATTAGTAAGGCCAAGTTTTTAGTCTTTTCCTAAATGTTGGCCCTTATTAGTAACTTTTTGGTTCTAGTTACCTTCCACCCCCCCATTGATGTAGAGAGCAGTACTGGAGCTGCAACTAAGTGAAGTATCTAGCTTAATTGGTTAGGGGTAATAACTGCCGCAATAAGCAAGCTACTCCCATGCTTATTTTTTTACCCAGCCTGTGCAATTCATTCCTTGTTGGTTGTTGTCTGACTATAAATCATCTTTTCTTCATCCCCCTGCCACTGAAGCAGTGAGCTGCGCTGGATATGTATTCCAAGTGAAGTATCAGGCTTAATTGATTCAGGGTAGTAGCCGCCCTACACAAGCAAGCTACACCCATGCTTATTTGTTTACCCAGACTATGTAATTCAGTCCTTGGTTGTTGTCTGAATATAAATCCTCTTTTCTTCATTCTCCCCTGCCGTTGAAACAGAAAGCTATGCTGGATATGCATTGAAAGTGAAGTATCAGGCTTTTTTGGTTTGGGGTAGTAACCGCCGCAACAAGCAAGCTACTCCCCCGCTTTTTTGTGAATGCAAATCCTTTTTTCCACATTTCCTCTTGCCATTGAAGCATAGAGCAATGTTGGAGTCGCATTAACCATGTGTATGTTTATTGAATAAGGGTATTAATCTCCAGGTAGTAGCTGTCATTCCCGCAAGCCACCCCCATGTCTCTTCTCTTCATTCACATCCTCTAGACTTTATGGATCCACAGTGTTTATCCCACGCCCCTTTGAAATCCTTCACAGTTTTGGTCTTCACCACTTCCTCCGGAAGGGCGTTCCAGGCATCCACCACCCTCTCCGTGAAGAAATACTTTCTGACATTGGTTCTGAGTCTTCCTCCCTGGAGCTTCAAATAGTGACCCCTGGTTCTGCTGATTTTTTTCCAGCGGAAAAGGTTTGTCATTGTCTTTGGATCATTAAAACCTTTCAAGTATCTGAAAGTCTGTATCATATCACCTCTGTTCCTCCTTTCCTCCAGGGTGTACATATTTAGATTCTTCATAAGTAATTCAAGCATCAGTCCGATCATTAATCAAAAAACCTTCAGCTGATCCTACCATCATCTCCAATCACTGCCCGATCTCAGCTTTATCCTTCATAGCCAAAGGATTAGAAAAAGCAGTTTTCCACCAACTCTGCAGCTTCATTGATACTAATAATATCCTCAATTAATATCAATTCACTTTCAGGAAACACTACAGGACCGAACTACTGCTGCTGTCCAGTTTTGATATAGTGAGACAGGGCTTTGATCAAGGCTCATCATTCCTTCTTTGTCTTTGACATCTCTGCTGCATTTGACACGGTCAATCACTCATCCTACTTTCAAGACTGCACTCCTTCGGTATAGCTGGCTCTGTACTGGCCTGGTTCTCTTCATACCTCAATAACAGGACCCAACAAGTCAAAATAGATTCCTTCACCTCCTCCTTGACGCCTCTGAACTCTGGAGTTCCCCAAGGTTCTGCCCTATCTACTGCATTTTTTAACCTCTATCTAACTCCCCTTATGACACACCCTTAACCTCGGAGTGCACTATAAAATTTATGCCAACGATATCCAATTCATCTTTCCCCTCGAGCAAATGTGGGCCCTTACAGAAGCTGTCCTTACCCACTGTTTACAACCATCCAAAAATGGCTTCACAGCAACAAATTAGCTCTTAACATATCTAAAATGAAAATTATTATTCTATCATGCCATCCAGTTTCTAACACCCCCAAACTCTTCTCCTTTGAGTCCCATTCCATCGCCATCTCCCAAAGATGTAAGAAATCTGGGAGTCACAATTGACCTCTCTCTCTCTCCATGTACAACCACATAAGGACTATTACTAACTCCTATTACAAACTTCACGTACTCCGTCACCTTAAGTCCCTTCTTGAACATTCTGACTTCAGGTCGGTCCTTCAATCTCTACTATTCTCCGGGATAGACTACTGAAACTCCCTCCTGACAGGTCTACTAGTGTGTGCAACCCACCCTCTACAAATCATATAAAATTTGGCAGCAAGTCTCGTCACCAGCACTCCCATGTGTGATCACATCTTTCCTGTACTCGAAGCCCTTTACTGGCTTCCTATCTCCTATCGAGTACATACAAACTTGCCATGATCTTACACTCATCAATCCACAACTTACACTACCATGGTTCTCCTCAACAATAAAAATCCATGCCCCCTCTCGACTACTCAGATCATCTAACCTAATGCTACTAGACGCCCCACCTCCAAAACTCACTCACCTTGAGGAAAACAGAAAACGAGCATTATTCTCCTGTGATGCGGTCCCGGGGTTCAGTGCCAGTCTCTCTCTTCTGGAAGCACACCTAACAGGTTTAGCATCCCTCTTTGTGATCCCAGATAATAATTTATTTGTCCAGGGCAAGTCTCAAGTATCCTCCCAACCGGGGTCTTGAACCCCCTCTCTGTTGTGAACCTGCCCGCGAGGAGCACGGGCAGGTCCTTTATCTTGCCACAGCCAGTCGGACCGCTGGCGCTGCTTCCTTCGTGATGAATGTGCCGCTGTTGCCGGGCTCCTCCCCGGTTGCCTCCGGCCCTGCGCGGCAGGGTCGGGCCGACGAGGGCTCTCTTTCGTGGCCGGGACAGCCACTGTCACTTCTGTTCCTCCCAACGCGCTGCAGCCACTCCCGGGGTCCTCGGGAGGCAAGGAAGCCGTCCTTGCCGTGCCGGGGTCTTCAGCCGGCAGGGAAGCCGTCCCTACCGGTGCCTGCTACAGCCTAGGTCCTTGCACGGCAGGGAAGCCATCCCTGCCGGTGCCTGCAGCCCTCCTTCTCTCCCTGCTTGATTTCTTCGCGGCTGGAAGCCACTCCTGCAGCCTGTCTTCCTCCAGCTTCTTGGCAGGGCTGTTCCCGCTGCCTGCCTGCTTCTTGGGCCTTCCATGTGGCTGGGAGGTCACCACCAACGATCCTGCTTCTCTCCTCCAGCAATATGGCGCCGGCCATATTGCAAAATGGCGCTGGCCGTACGGCAACACGATTCGAGTGCAGGAGGTCATTCCGGACCCCCGCTGGCCTTTTGGCAACTCTTGTGGGGGTCAGGAGGCCCCCCCCAAGCTGGCCAAAAGTCCCTGGGGGTCCATCGGGGGTCCGGGAGCGATCTCCTATGCTCGTGACGTCGGGGGACAGGAAGCAAAATGGCGTCGGCGCTACCTTTGCCCTGTCATATGACAGGGCAAAGGTAGCGCCGGCGCCATTTCTATCAACGCACCCGTGGCCCGAGAGTGGAAGATCACAACGGGACCCCCCCACTGGACCCCAGGTAATTTAAGACATTTTGGGGGGGTTCGGGAGGGTGGGGGATTTATTTTAAGGGTCGGGGTGGGTTTTAGGGATGTTTTAGTGTGCCGGTTTTCCCACCCTCCCCCTTCCCCTCCCCCCAATTTACGATTTTTGACGATAAATGGGGGAATTCCTATTAAATATCGCTTCTAACGATTTTTGACGATTTAAAATATATCGGACGATATTTTAAATCGTCAAAAAACGATTCACATCCCTACAACATTGTGTAATTATAGCATGGGTTATTTTTCCCTATATGCATCACCTTGCACTTATCGACATTAAATTTCATCTGCCATTTGGATGCCCAATTTTCCAGTCTCACAAGGTGTTCCTGCAATGTATCACAATCTCCTTGTGATTTAACTACTCTGAACAATTTTGTGTCATCTGCAAATTTGATTATCTCACTCTTCATATTTCTTTCCAGATCATTTATAAATATATTGAAAAGTAAGTGTCCCAATACAGATCCCTGAGGCACTCCACTGTCCACTCCCTTCCACTGAGAAAATTGTCCATTTAATCCTACTCTCTGTTTCCTGTCTTTTAGCCAGTTTGCAATCCTCGAAAGGACATCGCCACCTATCCCATGACTTTTTACTTTTCCTAGAAGCCTCTCATGAGGAACTTTGTCAAACGCCTTCCGAAAATCTAAGTATACTATATCTACCGGTTCACCTTTATCCACATGTTTATTAACTCCTTCAAAAAAGTGAAGCAGATTTGTGAGGCAAGACTTGCCTTGGGTAAAGCCATGCTGACTTTGTTCCATTAAACCATGTCTTTCTATATGTTCTGTGATTTTGATGTTTAGAACACTTTCTACTATTTTTCCTGGCACTGAAGTCAGGCTAACTGGTCTGTAGTTTCCCGGATCGCTCCTGGAGCCCTTTTTAAATATTGGGGTTACATTTGCTATCCTCCAGTCTTCAGGTATAATGGATGATTTTAATGATAGGTTACAAATTTTTACTAATAGGTCTGAAATGTCATTTTTTAGTTCCTTCAGAACTCTGAGGTATATACCATCCGGTCCAGGTGATTTACTACTCTTCAGTTTGTCAATCAGGCCTACCACATCTTCTAGGTTCACCGTGATTTGATTCAGTCCATCTGAATCATTACCCATGAAAACCTTCTCCATTATGGGTACCTCCCCAACATCCTTTTCAGTAAACACCGAAGCAAAGAAATCATTTAATCTTTCTGCGACGGCCTTATATTTTCTAAGTGCCCCTTTAACCCCTCGATCATCTAATGGTCCAACTGACTCCCTCACAGGCTTTCTGCTTCGGATATATTTAAAAAGGTTTTACTGTGAGTTTTTGCCTCTACAGCCAACTTCTTTTCAAATTCTCTCTTAGTCTGTCTTATCAATGTCTTACATTTAACTTGCCATCGTTTATGCTTTATCCTATTTTCTTCTGTTGGATCCTTCTTCCAATTTTTGAATGAAGATCTTTTGGCTAAAATAGCTTCTTTCACTTCCCCTTTTAACCATGGCGGTAATCGCTTTGCCTTCTTTCCACCTTTCTTAATGTGTGGAATACATCTGGACTGTGCTTCTAGAATGGTATTTTTTTTAACAATGACCACGACTCTTGGACATTTTTTACATTTGTAGCTGCTCCTTTCAGTTTTTTTTCTAACAATTTTTCTCATTTTATCAAAGTTTCCCTTTTGAAAGTTTAGCACGAGAGCCTTGGATTTGCACACTGTTCCTCTTCCAGTCATTAAATCAAATTTGATCATATTACTATTGCCAAGGGGCCCCACCACCGTTACCTCTCTCACTAAGTCCTGTGCTCCGCTGAGAATTAGATCTAAAATTGCTCCCTCTCTTGTTGATTCCTGAACCAATTGCTCCATAAAGCTATCATTTATTCCATCCAGGAACGTTATCTCTCTAGTGTGTCCCGATGATACATTTACCCAGTCAATATTGGGGTAATTGAAGTCTAAACACACAAATTCTCTTAATGAAAAATCCCACGATTGAAATGAACTATATAGAAACACGTGGTATTGAAAAATTAAACAATCACAACGCTATGAAACTTTATCTTGTATGTTTAAGGACCATCATACCACCCACAGTGCTCACAAGTCAAACTTGCATCTCATGCACTTTCACGGGGTCACATTTAATCAATTGGTCCAGATGGAAGGCATCAAAATTCAATTTTGTGTACTTTTTATGAATTTTTTACTATATATATTAAAAAGGCAACTTCCCTTGTTTCTGGGTTATCGGGGTTACTTATCCCGTAGCTGTCGGGGTAACTTGTCTGACGCGCGCGTTTCGCCACGCAAGCTGCTTCAGAGACATCCGTATTCAAACTCTCCTGATCCAGCACATCCCCGTATCTTTAGCGGGGGTACAAGCATGCCATGGCTCCAGTCATGGCAAACATCTGGTCTTCACAGTCAGCCCCTTATGTTGCTTTGGAGGTGGATCCTTGGCCTGGTACATAAGAACCTAAGAAATTGCCATGCTGGGTCGGATCAAGGGTCCATCAAGCCCAGCATCCTGTTTCCAGCAGAGGCCAAACCAGGGCACAAGAACCTGGCAATTACCCAAACACTAAGAAGATCCCATGCTACTGATGCAATTAATAGCAGTGGCTGTTCCCTAAGTAAACTTGATTATTAGCTGTTAATGGACTTCTCCAAGAACTTATCCAAACCTTTTTTGAACCCAGCTACACTAACTGCACTAACCACATCCTCTGGCAACAAATTCCAGAGCTTTATTGTGCGTTGAGTGAAAAAGAATTTTCTCTGATTAGTCTACAAATGTGTTACTTGCAGGACTGGTACGGCCCTCTGGTCGGACCCTGAGAGCGCCTGCCACCAGGAGGCGGAGCACACAAGGAGACAGAGGCTAACTGGAGCTTCCCCAATAACAATCTGGGGTTTACGCAAGTTGAGCCCTTGGGTACCCAGACCGCGTGGACTTGGGTGGGCCTTTGGTGGTCTCCTGGAGAGATAGCGGAGGGGTGTGCCCACCACGAGCAAGGGTGTGTGGCTGATGCAGAATGGATGGACCAACCCGAATTGGAAGCTCCAGAGACCTCAGGGAGGTAGCAGTTCAGGGAGGCTCTCCGGGCGGGACAGGCAGCGTCTGCGGGTGTTACGATTCCTCCCGTAGCTGGAGCCACGGGAGGCCTCTCACCTTTGGAGGCCGTTCCGAAGCTGGGGCCTCGCCTGAACTGGCTTCCGGATTTTGCTCCACGGCCTGGGAGGCCTTCAATGTCATCGGGGCCTGTCTGAGGCCTGCTCCAGTCTCAGCTTGGACTTTCTGGTTTGGGCCCTACCCTTCTTCCTAAGGGGTCGGCCCACAGCTTCTCTCTATACTTATAGGGCCAGCCAGGTGTGGCCCATCGGAACTCCTCCCAGGAAGTTGCCTGCTTTCTGGCCTATAAAAGGGCTTCACTTTCAATTCTGCCTTGCCTTGCATCGGAGTTTCCTGCTCCTGGAAGTCTTGCCTTCCAGCGCTCCGTCAGGTCCATGTTCTTCGTTGGAGCTTCATATCCTGTGTTACCTGTTCCCGATGTTCATGTTCCAGTTCCGTTCCTGATGTCAGTGATCCAGTCCTGATGCCCGCTACCCTTGGTTCCTTGTTGCCATCCTTCTTCATGTCCGCAGCTCAAGCCTCCGGAGGGACCCTTCTGCCTGAAGTCAAGTCCCGTCTTGGTCCTGTATCCTTGCCTGAAGCCAAGTCCAGTCTTGGTCCTGTATCCTTGCCTGAAGCCAAGTTCCATCTTGGTCCTGGGTCTTGACCTCTGTCTCGCCCTCAGATACTTGAGCTTGCTCTGTCCATGCCTAAGAACCTATGCCATTCCAGCATGGTCCGCGACCAGCCTAGGATGGGTTGTGTAGGGCACGCCTTGGTACAGGCTTCTACCGAATCTTCGCCATGTTCCAGCTTCATCTATTCCACACCTCGTCTAGAGCCTGTTTCGCATTCTAGCGTTGTCCATGACCAACCCATTGGGTCCTCCCGTTTACAGTGGGCTGTGTAGGGCTCGCTGCATGGTAGCCTCAACCCAGTACTTCGTTTGCTTCTGAATCCTTGCCTGAATTCCTTGAATACCTTGAACCTTGCCTCTTTTGAGTCCTTGTCTTCAGTGCCTTGTTCCTGTGTCTTCATTTCCAGTGCCTTGTCCTGAGCCTTCGTCTACCCTCGTCCGGAGTCCGGCCTGCTGCTTCTTGCCATTCCAGCGGCAGGTCCGAAAGGGCCGGGAACAGTTGGAAGACTGTTCATTACCAACATCATGATTGTTGGTTCCAGAAGCATGCAGATCCAGCAGAGGGTTGGACTGTCAGCTTCTACCCTTGCTGGGATGTGCCTCGCCTACCCTCGGTGCTTGTTGGATTCTCCTGGGACTGTGCCGAGGCTCAAGGGCACACTATCCCCTCGAGTGGGACTGCTCCCTCAGCACTCCCATAACAGCGGGTCTAGTCAAGTGGAATCCGTGGTGGGTTTCCAAGCAGGTTGGTCTGGTAGTTACTGTAGGCCAGAAGAGAGTGTCCGAGTGAAGCGCAAGCGTCAGAGCCAGAGTATCAGTCCAGGAATAGTCAGCCAAAGCAGGGGTCAATACCAGGGTCAGTTCCAGATGGCAGACAGGAGAATGGTCAGGCAGGCAGTGGTCAGTTCCAGGCAGCAGACAGAAGAATGGTCAGGCAGGCAGTGGTCAGTTCCAGGCGGCAGACAGAAGAATGGTTAGGCAGGCAGAAGTTAGTACCAGGCGGCAGACAGGAGAATGGTCAGGCAGGCAGTGGTCATTTCCAGGCAGCAGACTGAAGAATGGTCAGGTAGGCAGTGGTCAGTTTCAGGTGGCAGATAGAAGGATGGTCCGGCAGGCAGAGGTCAGTACCACAGGTCAGCCCGAAGAGGTACTACCTGCGAAGGATACAGGAACACACGGATACACAGGGAACGAAGAGATGCTGGAAAAGGAGACGCTGGAACAGGAAACACTGGAACACACAAGGCAAACTAGAGCACCAACGGTGTCAACCCGATTGCCAAGGCGGGGATCAAGGGACTGAGCCCTGCCTTAAATACAGGGCTCAGGTGATGTCATCATGATGCACTGTGGAGGGGTTTCCCGCACTTGGCCCTTTAAATGGCTGGGACTTCCACGCACGCGCGCTTAGGGGCAGACCCGACACCAGCGTGGATGCCGTGCCCCGGCGTGAGGAGCCGGGAATGGTAGAGGGCCTTGAAGGCCTGAGAGAAGCCGCAGGACGCCACGGACGCTGGGAGCTAGTAGTGGCGGCAAGGCCAGCGCTTGTGGAGGGCCACTCAAAGTGAGCAGGTCTGGCTGTGGTGCCAACGCGGCCAGAGCGCTCAACACCTTATCCGTGAAGCCACAGAAACCTGAGGCGTAACACACTCTTACCACCCAGTTGTTTTCACCAGGTAACACATTTATAAGTCTTTTAGTCTCGGTCCACACTTTCAGTGAATCAAAACAGAAAAGGGAAGAACAAAATCCCAAAGGAAAATAAATGTCAGCAAACCTTGCTCTTTTCTTTAGAGGGTTGAGGTTCCTGGTCCGGTGATCCACGAGCTCTTTCCACAGGGAGACCTTGTCACCTTCTGAGCCTCTCGAGGGAGACTGAAGTATATCTCCTGAGGATCCCTTTTTATAGGCCCTAGGCCCCTCCCCTGAAGTATCCTGATTGGCCCAGTCATCTAGCCTGCTTCCTTCCCATAGTTGCAACTGCTTTCTGAACTCTCTTGGTGGAAGAAACCACTCTCCCTGAGAAAGGCTGGTTCTCTTCACCCTCCCTCTTGAATTTTCCCTGATTGATTCTCTGGTTCTCAGCATGGGGACATACACTTCATCATTTCTCCATAGGACCACTACTATGGAACAGTCTACCTAAGGAAGTAAGATATATCCGAAAAAAGATATTCTTTAAAAATGCCCTAAAAACTTTTCTCTTCAAGAATACACCCCAACTCCAAATGATAATGGAACACCCCCAACTTGTCCTTCCTCAGATGGTACTACATAGCAGATTACTGCCCTCACATCTGGCCACAATCTCAATAATGTACCCACTAACTAATTATTTGTCTTTTCCCCATCCTGAAGAATCATGTTATTCCCCTTCTTCGTATGATTGATGCATCATCTTGTTCTATCCGTTCACTTGACTGTGTATGTTCTTATTGTACCCCGCTCTGAATGTAAGAATGGCGGGTAATAATTTTTTTTAAATAAGTGAATAAATAAATAAATAAAGGCAACAGCTTTCAGTTACTTTCAGGGCACCTGAGGTGCCCTGAAAGTAACTTGTGGAATATAACTGTCTTGTGCTTGTTGAGAAGTATGTGGGGACAAACTGAGTGAATTTTGTAATCTTTTACAATGACTCCGAAACAGCAGGCCATTCTTTTTTTTTTATTTCAGTAAAGAATATTATAGAGTAATTGATTACAAATGAATCAGTACTAGATCCAAGCTAGAGTACACAGTCTTTCAATTGACCACTTGGCTCAAGAGGAGGATAATTTTGTTTATTATTTAGCTCACATCTTTTCATTGATATCTCAAGGTGAGTTACATTTGGTAGGAATTATCCTGTCCCCAAAGGACTTACAGTCTGTTTATTCATTCATTTATATACCGTTATTCTGGGGTACAATCACTACTGTTCACAGAATTAACATACATAGGTAAAAAAAGGAAAATTGGTTCTTACCTGCTAATTTTCGTTCCTGTAGTACCACTGATCAGTCCAGACTCCTAGGTTTTGCCTCCCTTCCAGCAGATGAAGGCAGAGAAAGTTTAGCTGACACTGCCACATAACCTGGTGTGGCACCTGCAGTCCCTCAGTATTGAGAAGTACCCAAGCCAAAATACTAATGAACATAACCACAAATAACGTACTCACAACTCCCTGAATGAGCAGTAGGAAGTGGAAACTTATAATGGATAAATCTTTCCAACCTTAAAAACATGAGGAACTAAACAAAACCTGTGCCATTCTTCAGACTAATTACAATAACAGATCGAGAGGACTCTCCAGTTCTCCTCACTTTAACTTGGTGGGACTCTGGACTGATCTGTGGTACTGCAGGAACGAAAATTAACAGGTAAGAACCAATTTTCCTTTCCCTGTATATATCTAGATCAGTCCAGACTCCTGGGATGTACCCAAACTTCCCTAAATAGGGTGGACTGTGAGAGTCTTTCTCAAAGTACACTTTCAC